>NC_089586.1:134647355-135269690 GCF_019320115.1 Miscanthus floridulus
TATCTTCAGACCTTTCACAAGCCCATCGCTACTTACCAGCCTCATGCTCGTTGTCAATTAGGTTCAGGTTTTTGCATAAAGTAGCTGTAACTTGCGGTAACTAAGTACTGCCGGGGTCAGTTTGCCTGTTACAGAATTTTCCGGCAGACTTCATTTCTTTTCCATCTGCAATCAGGAATTAGTCGAATCTAACACAACCTGACAGCTGCCACAGGCATCACCAACATGGGATTCAGATCTCAAAACCACTTGTTGAGACAAGGCTTTACAACGCCGCACTTAATTATACCATGAGTGTTTAAGTTGGAATGTTAACGTTTCAAGGATAAACTTATTAACTACCTGATGGTTAGGGCTGTCAAAAAAAAAAACACACCGCAAAGCTCACGAGCTACTTGAGGTCAGATCGATATAGTCTTGATTCGAGGTTTCATGGAGCTTCAGTGTTGTAATATTCAGCAGTGTGGTTAAGGCTCGATTTGTGGTTTCAACTAGAAAGTAGCCCAAGATGGCTTCATGTTTGAAGTTTCTCTTACTTTTTTTCCACCATGGTCGAAACCGAATTTCATTACTGAAAGCAATGAAATTACATGGTTTTTGTGATACGCAAGACAAACAGCACAAAAACAACACTAAAGCCATCTCTCCTAGACACCCAGGCTCCAGCAAGATAGGCAGCCAAGTTTGTCTTACTTGAGCCAAGTCATTTATGGTAACACAATTGAATCTATATCACATCGAGTTGGCGGTCCAAAATTCCACATGTTAAGTATGACTTTCGAGGTTGTATGGACTAGGGTGTATAGACTGGTTTGTCTGGGTATTTTTCTTTGACTGCTCACTGCGGTGCATGTTTGTTTGCTGTTTAACTCACCATCTACTTGGATGAGATGAGGTGTAGGAGAAAAGAAAAATGATCATGAACCAGTTACTAATATTTCCAAAGTCTGTGTGCATGCAGAAGCTACGACAAAGAGCAAGCTGGCAACTTTGAACGAGAAGCTTGACATCCTAGAGCGGAAGCTGGAGGTGCTTGAAGTTCAAGTGAGCAGCGCGACGACCAACCCTTCTGTCTTCAACTAGAAAAGTCCAAGGACCGGCGTGCATAGCCTGCATCGTGGTGTGTGTATGTATGTATGTATGTAGGTATGAATGTTGCGTGAACGTGCGCGGCTGTGTATCATCTTTCCAGATGTTGGAGTGGCACGTAAAGCACCACTACCGCTAGTATCATTGTTTGTACAATTGGAATGTTGCACAAGTAGACGGCAAGTTGCACGTTTGAGTTTCCGTGGAGGTAATTGATAAGAGTGTTTGCTGGACATGTTGTCATGTGTTTGTGCCCGCGCTTTTAGAGCCAACTTTGTGACGCTTGCTGGCTCCTTGTACCCGGTAGGCAACGAATTCCTGTCTGTGCTATCGTATGGGATCATCAAATGAATTTCAGCGGACTGGCTTGGTTTGATTTCTCGTATGTGCGCTTATGAGGACTTCTTATGATGAGGAATGGGGTGGTGATATCAATTAGTTTCTTGGATTGCTTAGCAAATGCGTGTGTGATTTAGGTTAATTATAGTCCTTGAATGAAACATATTTTCAGCGGTTTATTATTGTGATATATGTGTGAGGTGTAAAGCAAACATACTTGTCAAGTAGTGAGTGCAGAATCGAAAAGATAAAATGGAGTTCGGGTAGGGAAGAAAAGCACGGGAGATGTGGCCCTGGTGTTGTGTCCCCTTGCCACCACACAACTGGTGACTTGTGCCTGCTCTGCTGTTGCTGCCTCCTCTCTTCTCTTCTCTTCTCTTCTCTTCTTCTCCCCGTGGCCACACAGCCGGACGCGGTCCTCCATGTCCAATTGTCCATGGGAGAGGGATGATCTAGCAAAGCATAGCTTGCTGCTTTGATTCGATTCGTCCTTCTCTTCGTCGTTTCGTAAGTTGCCATCTCCATCCCCTCTACTAGCTAGTTTATATATACATAATAATACCCTTCCCTTGTATGCTTCATTCACTGGATTCTACAGTACTGATGTATGGCATAATAATATGCTAATCGGAAGGAGTGGGAAAAAGAAAACGTTCTTTGAATTTGGGGGAAGGATGACAACAAGGAAGAATTTAAAAAGAGAAAAATTCGGGGCATTCCGAGAATTGAACTCGGGACCTCTCGCACCCTAAGCGAGAATCATACCACTAGACCAAATGCCCTGTGCTGTATTCATCGAAACATAGATTTTATTCATCTAGGAATAAAACGATCTTAAAAACAAAGGTTGCTGCTGCTGCTCACTGCATTCCTCAGCTCCTATTCGATTTGCAGAGCACGAGAGAGGAGGTGAAGAAAGGATCAGAGGCGAAGCCACCATATATTTCTTGCTTGTGATCGATGATGAACTCCCAGAACCTTCAGCTGCAGCTGCCCGTTCAGGATCTGAGCCTGAGAGGGAGATCATTCATCAGCAAGCCCACCAACAAGGTGATGGTGATGCACCACCAGTGCCCTGCAGCTGCAGCTTCGTCGTCTTCACCAGCTGCTAGAGGCCTTCAGGTTCCCCATCCCAGCAGGACGCGTCCTCGTGCCCTCGTTGCGGTCGTCAGAGCGACCGGCAGTAGTGACGGTGAGTCGTCGTCAAGTAGTGGCGGGGAAGAAGAGGACGATGACGAGAAGCAAAACTACAGCAGCGACAAGGAGGGCAGCGGCGGTAGGTCGTCGTCGGGCGGCGGCGGCTTGTCCCGGGACGATCTGGAGCGCCTGGTCGGAACTGACGACGATGCCAAGTTCAATGGGTTGGATCTTGCAAACCTCATCAGAAAGAAGTACGGCAGGTCGTACGATGTAACATTGATAAAGAAGGTACATACATATATACACATATGACTCAATTTCTCTTCTGTGCTTCATCAGCTAGCTAGCATTATTCACATGCACGATGATTATACGCCTGCCTGCAGGAGTTCATGGGAAGGAATCTGCTGGCCATGAATGTGATGTGGAAGTACAGGGAGCAAGTGAGTAGCCGCTTGGACATGCATGCATGATATGCAATCCAGTCATGTATTATATATGTATAATTGTATATATCTGCTAATATTATTAGCAATAGGTAGCCGATATACATATATTATGCGTTAAAAAATAATATATACTAATATACATATATTATGATCTATCAGAGATCGTTCCCGCTGAGCGAGGAGGAGTACCTGCTGCGACTGGACGACGTGGCCAACACGCTCAAGTGCTGGGGAGCCGTGGCGCACGTGCGCAACACGCTGGAGAAGCTCAAGGAGAGGCCGCGCATCGGCAAGGCCGTCAGCATCTTCATCGACATGGACCAGACCGGAGGACGCTCCAACGAGTGGATCTACAAGTAGCTTAATTAGTAGCCAAAGAGATTATATAGGTCCCGTTCGCAGCCGTACCGTTTCAGCATCAGCATCAGCCATTTTTGGAGATTAATTCCACTCCATCGATCATGTATAAGCATAAGCATAAGCATGCATGCAAGCTGAGGGACAGATGGATCGATCCATCGGAGATGAACAGAGCAATCCATCAAGTGTAGAATGGATATAATGTTGGTACCATACCAATCCAATCCAATCCAAATTGATCTCCAACAAGTCAGTCATACATGCATGTATAAGCAGATTGATGACAATTCATTAATTCCCTCATCAGTCGCCTGAAAGAAGGGCAAAGGTTCCGTTTCATCAGGGTCAGGGGTGACAACATTTGAGCTTCGGAAAGGGGCATTTTGCATTTCGTTGCTTTCTTTTGGACTTCGGAGCTTGTGGGCCGTCCGCCCGTCCGTGAGGAGAGGTCAGTCCAGTCCAGTGGGCTCGCGAGTTAAACCCTCCCGGAACTCGCCTCAGCTCGCCACCATGGCCTCCGCCGCCCTCTGCCGGAGCCCCTCCCTGCTGAGCCGCCGCCACCTCCTCGTCCGCCTCCTCTCCACGCAGACCCAGCTCGTTACCCCACCGATGCCCACCACCCCGGCGGACCTCTCCCGCCTCAAGTCCTCCATCCGCGACGCCGCCACCAGCCCGGACGCGCTCGCCACCCTCTTCCTCTCGGGCCTCCCGCACCCGGCCTTCCTCGCCGACCGCCCGCTCTTCGCGCTCTCCGTGCACCGCCTCGCCTCCGCGGGCCGCCGCGACCTCGTCGCCTCCGTCCTCTCCTCCTCCCTCACCGCCCTCCCCAGCCCGCACCCGTCCGAGGGTTTCCTCCTCCGCCTCATCTCCCTCTACTCCGCCGCCGGCATGCCCGACCACTCCCTCACCGTCTTCCGCCTCGTCAACCCGCCCTCCGACCCGCGCCCTCTCCGCGCTCCTCTCCGCCTACCACGACAACCGCCTCTACGACCGCGCCGTCCGGGCCTTCAACACCCTCCCCGCCGACCTCGGCATCAAGCCGGGACTCGTCTCCCACAACGTCCTCCTCAAGGCCCTCGTCGCCAGCGGGGACGTCGCAGCCGCCCGCACCGCGTTCCACGAAATGCCTGACACGGCTGGCGTCCAGCCGGACATCATCTCCTGCAACGAGATCCTCAAGGGCTACCTCAACGCCGGCGACGATGCCGCCTTCGATCAGCTAGTTAAGGAGATCACTGGTCCCAAGAGGCGGCTCAAGCCCAATGTCGGGACCTACAACCTTCGGATGGCCCTGCTGTGCTCCAAAGGCAGGAGCTTTGAAGCTGAAGAGCTGCTGGATGCCATGGGGGCAAACGGCGTCCCGCCCAACCGCTCGAGCTTCAACACTGTCATCAAGGGGCTCTGCAACGAGGGGGAGGTGGGTGCTGCCATGGCTCTCTTCAAGAGGATGCCGGAGGTGCCCAGGCAGAACAGCAAAGGGGTCTCCCCCAACTTTGAGACCTACATCATGCTGCTCGAGGCCCTTGTCAACAAGAGTTTGTTTGATCCTGCCCTGGAGGTCTGCAAGGAGTGCCTGCGCAACAAGTGGGCGCCGCCGTTCCAAGCTGTCAAAGGTTTGGTTCAGGGTTTGCTCAAGAGCAGGAAGGCCAAGCACGCAAGGGAGGTTCTCATGGCCATGAGAAAGGCTGTCAAGGGTGACGCCAAACAGGAGTGGATCAAGGTTGAGGCTCAGTTCCCGATGTTGCTCGTTGACAAGAAAGTCTAACCACCAGGAACCATGTATGCAATAGCTGGACCTGGCCCGACAGATCACCATTTTACAGCTGGCATCTGTTATTGCTCAAAATGGTTTGTTTTAGATGAGACTTGCATTATAAATTAATGGGATGGGTGACTGTTTATGGCCGTTGGTTTACCATCCAGTCATGTATGCTTAGTTATGACACAAAATGCTTCTCATCCAGGCATGCAGATTCGTGTTTTTTTTTTCCAATTCATTTTATATTCTAAGTTCCATGAACTCAGAATGCATGTCGTCTATCTTTGGTAGTCACATGTTATCAAGATGAGGGCAAGGAGCAACTATTTCCTTGACATTTTGCAAAGAGAAAATAAGCTAATTCTTATGGTTAATCCTTCCTGTTGTATGCCTGACCAGATGTTGTTGTGTGGTTACATTTCGCAACATAGATCTGCTGGCATTTTGTTTTGTGAAATGTTATTCCAAATTGTAGGTATATCAATTTTCATCATTTTAAGATGTCGCTCTGAAAGAAAACACTCATTTCAGGATGAACTCCCCTGGGTGCGTTTTTGGTGTATATTCATGTTTAGCGATGCTATGTTAGGTTTGTGCCATGTCACTGTTGCAGTTGGTTTCCCTTGTTTCCGATGTGATGTGTAGTTTTTTCTGCCAGTTTTGAAATGCTATATACTATGTAATTTTTTTTGCGAAATATATTATGTAATTTGATGTAACCTGTTTCACATCACTTGGCTGTGATGTTGTATTATGTTACCTTGATGAGCTGAATGAACTGGCTGCAGCCTATTCGGTTAGTGTTTGTGTTAGCTGTGTGAATTGTCAAACATTTGTGCTGCAAAATACTCCGTATTACTTTCGAGGACTGTTTTGTGAGTTTGTTTACTTTCCCTATAGCGTCAGGCTAGCCATGCATTGCCATGTTTTCTGGGTGAATACCAAGCGAAACTTATAACTGTTGCTCAGGATAGCCTTTGTGGATAATATATTCAGTAGAATCTTTTCATCTTTTGTTGAATCAATCATCATGCCAGGATCCTGAAATAAGTAGCATTGACAATTCATAATACGCAGTTACATGAAGGATGAGCTTATTTCGATTCTACAGTACTCTAAATATGCTACTCTGGGTGCCTGATTCGCTCGTTCCCCTTGTGCTGGATATTCATTCTGTTTATTTTGATGTTTTTAACTTTGCTTCTTGAAGCTGTGCTATATACTCCCTTCATACTCAAAAATGAAGTCGTTTTGGACAGCGACATGGACTCCAAAGCATAACTTTGACTACTTATTTTTATAAAGATATTTATCAAAAAGTGATATATGTAATTTTTTTTGAAAGTATTTTTCAAGACAAATCTATACATATGGTTTTCACATTTTCAAACTCAACAACTTAAAAGTTATTCATAATTTATATTTCCAATGTTTGACCCAAGTCTTGTCCAAAATGACTTTATTTTTTTAGTATGGATGGAGTATTTTTTTAATGTTTTCAGCCTTTTGTTGTTGATGAAGCTGAGCTAGAGCCTAGAGGATTAGAGCTTTGCCTTTGGGAACTCGGAGGTGTCAGAGCCTTTGCTAGCATTTGCCCGTCATTGTAGCTAGTTCAACTAGCATGCATGATGCTGAACAACTTCTGGAGTACATTATTACTCAAAAAAAAAAAAACTTCTGGAGTACATTTAAAGCTACTAAGTTGGTTGTTATTTGTCATGTTCGCTTGGCTGATAAGCCATGGCTGAAAGTATTGTCGGATGATTTGTTGTGAAAGAAAAATATTGTTCGTTGGTTGAAAAAGTTTGGCTTATAAGCCAAATGAACAGGACGATTATCTAGTGGTGATTATCTAGTGGTGATTGACGTTTGGCGACCTGATTGTATTGGAATCTTGCCAGATAGTATTATCTTTATTAATTTATTATAATACAACTAGCGAAGTATATTTATGTTACACGAGTGGGCATAATCTATATGTATTGATTTTGATCACTGCCTATTCATGTTCATATTTGTATTTGAGAATGTTCAATCCATATTTTATTATTCACCGTAAAATATGAATGTTGATGTGAAATAGGCTATCTAATTTGTATTTGATCTGGTTCCATGCTATAGGACCACTTCGAAATGCAGGAATTGTACAAGAATTTCATGGAAATCAATTCATTTTGACAGAAAAAAATATATATATAACAGATTCCTACGTTGCAGAAAGAAAGAAAAAAAGGTGCGCAGAGGACTGGCTTCTTTCATCACGATCAGAACATTTGATGCGCGACGTATACACTTTAGCGATTTTCTTTGAAACGTGCATAACACTATTTCTAAGAGATTAGGCCAGCAGATCTTGGAGAAATCACCACATGCCGCCTTGTCATTGACTAACGTATCCTCTACCACTTGAAAATAATCCACCAAAAATATAATTATAAATAAACACTCGTGTTAAGTCAAAGAGTTAGAATACTTGTAGACTTTGTTGAGAAATCATCCTCATGAGTTGGCCATGGGACAGTAATTGAGCCGCACATGTCGTAGGAGCAGCACACGAAATGAACCGACCTTATGTGTGCATAATAATTATAAATAAACACCCGTGTTAACTCAAAGAGTTAGAATACTTTTTTTAGAAGAAAAGAGTTACAATGCATTTTTATTTTATTTTTTTAGAAACAAGAGTCATAGACCTCCGTGGAAAATTGGGCATGGAAAGATAGCCTACATTCATAGCACGGCCCATACCCTCCGTGGTTGGGCATTATCAGCACTATCAGCACCGCAGCCCCAGCCCAGTCCAGCGACAGTGATGTCAGTTTGTGCTGTCCCCCAGGGCGTCGGCGTCGGCGGCGGTGGCGCCGTTCCGGCGAGCGCCCTCCCCTCCGAATCCTACTCCTCCTCCTCCTAGCTAGCGCTGTCTGCCCTGCCTTCCTCACTCCCTCCCACCCTCACTGGCGCCTCACCATGACCCATGTCGACCTTCCCTCCCCCACCCCCCACCGCCGCTAGGAGCCCCCTCACCAGGGTGCGCCTCGACGACCTGGCCCCGTTCGACGGCGCCTCCACTCCGGCCTACGCGCGCGCAGTCCACGCCGTCGCCGCTTCCCTCACGCGCCACGGCGCCGCCGCCGTCGAGCTCCCTGCAGCGGACGCCGCTGTCGTCCGCTGCGCCCTCGAGTCCGCCCGTGGCTTCTTCCGCGTCCGCCCCGGCCTCTATGTCTACCGCGCCGGGAGGTACGCGCAGCCAATCTCAATACGATTCTGCTCATTCTGTTCTGTCACCTCACTTCACTGGATGGAGAGCGGCTGCTTTCCCGTTGCACCTATTACTTTTTCGATTTTACTATAAAATTCTAGTAGTAGTAGTAGCAGCAGGACTTCTAGATGCTGTAATAAGTAGTATCACACTGCGCATTGTGGGAATGCTCCGGTGCCTTTAACTTGAATGGAGTTAGTATGCTGATAGCACACTGAGATGTGAGATGTCTGTTGGAACTGTGTGCTGTACCCTATATATTACTGCTAGAAGCATCATGCTTGTGAATCCTCCGTAAAGAATTTCAGCAATGTCACTATCTGAAATGTGTTCACATGTTGTTGTGTGTGCTTCATATCCAACCAGCTTCCTGTATATAATTACACAAGGCATCCCAGTTGTACCCAACTATTGCTTACTGCATAGTACCTTCTGTGCACTTGTTATGGGATATCTATATCTCTCAACAAAATCTCAGTTTTATGTGTAACATAGTTTTTTGTTTTCCAAACAAAATATGTTCACTTATTGATTCACCATATGCCCTTATCAATGCCATCTTCATCATTTTTTGGTTTGCATTTATCCTGTCTGCAATACCTTTGCTTTAATCTACTCTATAACAGGGCTCTGGATGATGGAGAGTTGTCACCTGCTTGCATGGCTGATGCTTTCAGATGTTTGGGTAAGGCTGCCCGTGCTGCTCTCTGTGCAATAGCACGGAACCTTCGTTTACGTTCAGAGTAATGCACTTGCCCTTTCTTTTTAGTTTATTTTGTTTCTGTAACGCCTTCTTGTTCACATTTCTTTTTTTCTACCAGCTAATCGTTCTTCTTTGATTTCCAGTGCTTTCAGCCATTTGCTTGATGACAACCCATTGCCTCTTGATGAGGTTTCAGCTTCAGAATTGATGGTGTCATTTTCTCATGGACACCCCCAAAGCAGCCAAGCACCTATGGTGGGCCTCAGGTCATCAATGGCTGAAGTTGATAGAGGTTTTGTTACACTGGTTGCTTCTGACCATCCAGGAATTGAGGTGTGAAGTTGCTCATCATGTAACTCTTTTGTAATCTTTATCCCGAATGGCGCAAATAACAAATTTTGTGCCTGGTTCTAGTAGTACTTTTGGTGAAATGCACAACTGTTCTGTATCCTCCTCCTGTTTAGTCAGTTAGTGTTTTCTTCCCTGGTTCGTATTTGACTGACTTCGTCACTATGCCTTGTCACTAGTGCGTTTTCATCTTTTAATTCCTACCGTTTATCTTGTTTTGCAGGTTTGCAACCCAAATGGTCATTGGTACCCAGTAGATGCAGGCTCAAGCCCTGATGTCCTATTGCTTTTGACTGGAAGAGCCTTGAGTCATGTTACTGCTGGTCTACAGCTAAATTCTCAGTACAGGATCACTAATAATGGAAACAGGTGAGAGTTGTGGGCTGCTAGAAGGATTAAAGTTTTCCGCTGGCATATCATTTATTTTCTTTCTCTGTTATCTTCCAGGGCATCACTCATGTTTAGGCTGATGCCTCGTGCCAATGCTATATTGGACTGCTCTCCAATTTCAGCTGCTGGGCATTGCATACCGCAGATCCACCGGCCCATATCTGCAAACCAGTTTATGGATGATTTGCGTGCTGAAGAGAATGTTTACCATCACTTGGAAGCACCACCTGTGAGTATACATCTAAAGTTGCATAAATTTCATCACATGCATGTGATCGTATTGTACATTCAGTTACAGTAATGCATGAGATGATGAGAGCCAGTACACCTCTTGACTCTCTTTAATAAGAGTAGTAAAGTGCTTTATTGAAAACTAGATGGGTGTTGTGTGTATTTCAGAGCTTATTTCATCAGAAGCCTTGAAACTCTGAAGTTGCTTATACTTTGCTAACTTGGGATGCAGGAATCACAGGGAAACTTTGTTAATGAACCATCGCTCAGAAGTGTACTATCAGACCCTTTGTCGTAAGCTCTTCCTTGTTGAATGTAACACTTCATCCCAAGATCAATGCCATGCATATAGTTTCTGCTTTTCTGCATGGATCCTTTTATGTCTGCTGTTATATGTTTCTTATCTTAACATAACAAGTAAAGAAGAGAGACACCTTTAGACATGCTGGATCAAAAGAAACTTGCTGAAAGCATACAGCTGCAAAATCCAGATTGTGACACATCATTTAATCACTTAGCTTACAAATGATGAATATAGCCATCTAGTGATGGAATAATATTTTTATTTTCAGTGGGGCTTTTCTTGAAGATGCTATGGTTCTCTCATGTGGGCACTCGTTTGGTGGCCTCATGCTGAAGAAAGTTCTTGAAATGGTATATTCTGAGACTTTGTATTCCATTTTTATCATTTCTCAAAATTCGGTTTGTTTGTAAATCTGTGTGTGACATCAAGAATAAAGTTCTATGCTTTACTTTAGGTGTTGTTCTTTTAGGTACCATTGAAATTAACCGTTACCCCAAATCTTTGATTTGTCTGATTATGGTTTTATATAGCCCAGTCTGCTGTATCTGCAACTTAGTAGTTAGTAGGTCAATCCCTTATAAGCACCAAAAAAATGTTCTGGAATACAGTACAACTGAGTCATTACGATCAGAATTCAGAAGCCACATTTTTCATAAGAAATTGATAATGAGTTAGTAATCCAGGAAGTATTTTTGGTAGGAGCTAACATGCAACTGAGACTGCATACCATTTTTTAACTTTTTATCAAATCAGGCAAGGTGCAGCATTTGCAACGGAGAAGTTGATGAGGCCTCCTTATTTCCTAACCTTGGTATGTCTCCATGCTTATTTTGTAACATGAATGTGGTATCAGTATCATTCCGTTTGCTCACTTACAGTTGTCAGTATTGAATGTTGTACAGCTCTAAGAGCGGTAGCTACAGTGGTGAAGATGGAAGACGATAGGAGGCTCTTTCATAACGCTGCTCTTCGAAAGCGCCGGAAAGAAGTGACTGAGCATATGGACGCCCAAAGGCGAAATGGAAGTAGCAAGGTGCATAATTCTTGGAGCATGCCTCCGTTGTATAAGTAATATTGTTGTATGGTTTTGAGATAATTTTTGTCTTTGAGCATCTAACAGGACAGTATTGAGCTGGGGTTAGATGCTGAAAGCCCTAGAGCGTTCAAGGGGGTGCAGTACCCGTTTGTGGTGGGTGAGAGAGTTGTGATCATGGTACGTGGAAATGCATTCTTTGGCGACAGTTACTATCAAGAAATGGGGGTAATGGAGAACAATTTTCTGAGAGGTGGACTCTCTTTTACTGTGCGTGCAGGGAAATAAAAGGACGCCTGATAAATTCGTTGGGAAGGAGGCGGTGGTGACATCACAGTGCCTGAATGGCTGGTAAGTGTTCGCTGCTGGTTCACTCGTTCAACATTGTTTGTTTGTTTGGCTTGGGTTAGAAGTTTTGCTTAGTGGCAGAAGCCGTCCGGGGACTGCAGGTACCTTGTGAAGGCAGTTGATAGCGGAGAAAGCATACGGCTGCAGTACAGGTCGCTGAGGAAAGCGGGGGAGCTAAAGGTGCAAGCACTCCTGCAGAGTAGACAATGAAGGAGCCGGCCCGGCGCGGCCGATGATTTTGCAGCAGCGTTGCTTGTGCATACATGGGATTTTCGTGGCGTTTGCCCCCCTTCTCTCTTATTGTCTTGTCTAGCACATTAGGGGACGGAGTACTATTCTCTTGTGTCCTGCTGTGCGATGGAAAGGAAAAGGATGCCCATTAGGGGAGTACTATTCTCTTGTGTCCTGCTGTGCGTTGGAAAGGAAAACGATGCAGAGTGATCTTGTACAAATTTCCATTCAAATTTGCAACCAAGTCTGACCATGGCCATCCACGATTGTGGCTGTAGGAAGCTGATGGTGTCGTGTTTTATGACCGTGTCTTTGTGCCTGTTCCCCAAGTCTTGGTTGAAGCTGCTTATAAATCGACTACCCTGATTAGTAAATAATAATACACAGTGGCCCCATATGCTTCGCTGAAAACACAATCCGAAACACTATTTTGGCTGATTTGTTATGAGAGAAAAATATTATTCTGACTTTAAAAAAGACGAATTATAAGAGAGCCACTGGCGGCCTCGTCTCCCTCTCCCGTGCAGTTT
The DNA here is from genome assembly GCF_019320115.1 of Miscanthus floridulus. Lineage (NCBI taxonomy): Eukaryota > Viridiplantae > Streptophyta > Magnoliopsida > Poales > Poaceae > Miscanthus > Miscanthus floridulus. Next base: position 134,659,869 of record NC_089586.1, read on the forward strand.
TAAGCACAGCAAGAGAAGTCCGAGTTTCTTCACACTTCACACACACACACACATGGCACCACTGATGAGCCTTCCTTGGTGCCGCCGCGTACTCCTTGGCCACGCCAACCGTGCTGCCGCGCCCCCGAAGAGGAAGACGTGTCCTAACGTTTCGCGCCACCGCGTCCTCTGGTGCAGGTGCAGTGCTTGACCGCCGGCGCCGGCCGCAGAACGTGGCCGGCGACTTCGTCGTCGGTGAGCAGAGCTCTCTATGTAGCTGCTCCCCTCCAGGGCCGTCCCGGGAAAATTAGAGGCCCTGTACGATACTAAGAAATGAGGCTTATTAGCCTAGAAAAAAAAACTAAATATACGATATTATAAAGCATGCAGTATGTTGCAATAAAATATATATCAAGATTCAAGAATGATACCTATATTACATAATCTTTACTTGAATAACATCATTCTTTTAGTGTTCTTTGAAATGAAGTCTTCAATAATATGCTCATAATCAATCTTCTCCAACAGTTCACCTTCAAGTGCTATTATAGCCAAATCATTAAGTCTTTCTTGTGTCATTGTAGAATGCAAATAAGTCTTCAATAGCTTTAACTTAGAAAAGCTTCGCTCTGCTGATGCAACAGTCACAGGAATAGTCAACAAAACTCTATATGCAATAGTTGCATTAGGAAAACAACCATGCTCCTTTAAAAACCGCAAAATTTCAACAGGCCCCATTCTTTCTTCTGGAATGAAGTCTTGTAGAAACTTCAGCTCCATATATAGTTCTTTGGCATCAATATCAGATTTTTCATCCTTTTTAAGGACAGCCTCAAGATTATCACAAGAAGACTTCAAGCTTTGGTTATCCAACGACCGCAATGTTTCCGAAGTAAATAAGAAACCAAAATTTTTTTGGTATTCTTTGTACTGCTCAAATCTTGTTTCCAGAGAGACAATAGCTTGATCAATAAGAGTGTTAAAATACTCTATTCTAAATAACTCCTCTGGAGACATTGTGGCAATATTTGTGTCTTCTGGGTTCTCATCGTGATGCCTCTTTCTTGTAATTTTTCTTTTTTTAGTGAATGTAGTACCAATATCCATCTCAAGTGCAATTTCTTTGGCCGACTCCAAAGCTTGTAAGAAACCAGTTTCCCTATAGCCCTCGAAGAAAGAAATAAGCCCTTTCACTTTCTTGATAGCAACATCAATAAGCATATCCTTTTCTTGCATTTGTTTGCTTACCAAATTAGCAGCATACAGTACCTCATACCAAATAGCAACTGCCACTATAAAGTCATATTGTCCAAGTTCATTATTTGCCAAACCTTTAGCCTCACTACTCTTTGCTGGATCGTTATCAATATCAGATACCTAAATTAAAAGAAGGAAAACATTTTTAATATATGAGATAACCAACAAAAGTACATTATTAAATCAGTACCAATATGAAAATGTTGGATACCTGAAGTAGAGCCTCCCGAATGTCTGCACACTGAAACCTGATAGCTTTAACACTATCAATGCGACTCTCCCATCGTGTAGCTGAAACTGACTTGAGAGTCAGTCCAGTTATGTTTTCTTTTAGTATCTGCCATTTTTTTGTAGAGTTAGCAAATGCTGTGTAGATACGTTGGATGATTCCAAAAAAATCTTTAGCTCTGCCACAAGTCTTAGTAGCCATATCACAAAGTGTTAAATTAAGGCTATGACAACCACAAGCTGAATAAAAAGCTCTAGGATTTACATCCAAAAGCTTCCTTTGTACACCTTGATGTTTTCCTTTCATATTTGAACCATTATCATAGCCTTGTCCTCTCACATTATCTATGTCAAGATCAAGAATCTTTAGCTCATTCTCTAGCACATCAAAAAGTGCTTGTCCAGTCGTGTCATTTACATCTAAGAATCCTAGAAAGGATTCTTCAACATGACCTGATGTTGAGTCCACATATCTTATAATTAAAGACATTTGTTCTTGGTGACTTACATCAGGGGTACAATCAAGTATGACAGAGAAATACTTTGCACTCTTTATCTTCTTAATAATTTCAGACTTAATAGCAGAAGCAAGTAAGTGTATCAACTCATTCTGAATCCTAGGACCAAGATAATGAACGTGAGTTTCATCATTTGTAATCCGGCGGACATGCTCTTGAATAACTGGATCAAATTCAGCCAACATCTCTACTAAGCCCAAAAAATTCCCATTGCTATCATCATATAGTTTGCTGTTACTTCCACGAAATGCAAGATTATGCTTGGCAAGAAATTTTACTATGCCAACAATTCTAAATAAAACCTTCCTCCAATGGTCCTTTTCTTTCTCAAGTTGTCGTTGAGCAGCTTTGTCAATAGTTTGATCAGTTTGCAATCTGTTACGCAACTCATACCAAGCTGTCATGCTCAAAACATGATCTGCACTTGTCTCGTGCTCTTTGAGTCTCTGCCCAAGATGTATCCAGTCATTATAACCCTCATTTGCCAACTGACCTTTTCGATGACCTTTTGTAAATAATTTACAGCTGAAGCAAAAAACTCTATCAAGTTCCTTAGAATAAACAAGCCAATCCCTGTCACAGCTTTCTCCATTTGACAGAATTCTATCATAGAATAGTGAAGAAAATCTTCTAGATAACATGTCCTTAGGACCCTTCTGAATTGATAGGTCTCTTTTAGGGCCCTTTTGTGCTAAAATGTCAACTTGTCTATTATCAAGTGAATCCCAGTATCTTGGATCAAATATATCAGGCTGAAAAGAATCACTAGCATTTGAAGAAGGATTCAAGTCTTCACTGTCTATCTGAGTATTTGTGTTGTCAGCTTCCTCAACTTCAACATTATTTTCTGGAGGATCTATAGGATCATTATCAATATTATTGTCAATCGCCTGCCCCTCCTCAAGCAGGGCCCCTGCCTCAAGTGTTGGATTATCAGACGACACTTGTGACTGTTTTGTAACAAATCTATCCATAGCTCCTTGCTGAGATTGGACTAATTCCTCTATTCTTTGTTTCTTCTTACGCTTTTGAAAACCTGATTCAAATTTTCTAGAACGATTTGTAGAAGACATGGCTTCAATCTTTGAATGCTATTCCAGTAGGTGTCTAGATCAAAAGATAAAAAAAAACAAAATTTAGAGATCGATCAACTACTTATTATTGTTCGCGGCTACCAGTGAATGAATTGAAAAATAAATATGAATGATTTATATTACCTTCAGGGCCTTAGCGCCTCGCTCTCGCTGTTGCGGTTGCAGCTAGATCGTCACGGCTCACGCCCTGTCACTCACGAAACGCTGTCGGCGGCCGGTACGGCGTCAGGCGATGGCGGCGACACGAGACGAGACGTCGAGAGGTAGTACGTGAGACCTAAGATTTGCGATCTGATTCAGTTGGGGAATTGGGATCGGCAACATTGCCAACTGAACAGCGGCCGGGCAACAAGCCATTGTTTATTGGGCTTTGGTCAATTGTTGTACACGTCGCTTTGCTAATGGGCCAAAGGCCAAAGCTACTGCTGTACGTTCTTATTTACCAAGCAATACATATATACGTAATTACGTATATATACTCTATATATATTTGGAGGCCCCTGAAAAGTGGAGGCCCTGTACCGTCGCACACGTTGCACGTGCCAAGGGACGGCCCTGTCCCCTCCAACAACAACACAAGAGCTTTGCCTTTGCCTGACCGACTCGCGCTCTTTGCCTTGCGTTTTCGCAGACCAGCGCTGCATCGACTGCCAGACCTGCCGATGGATGGCGCCGGTACGCAGGCAGCTTTCTCCCATCCTTCACCTTCAATCGCTCGCTTGGCTAACCATCATTCATGGTGTGAGGCGTGCCGGCACGTATGCAGGAGCAGGGCCGTCCCGGGAAAATTAGAGGCCCTGTACGATACTAAGAAATGAGGCCTATTAGCCTAGAAAAAAAAACTAAATATACGATATTATAAAGCATGCAGTATGTTGCAATAAAATATATATCAAGATTCAAGAATGATACCTATATTACATAATCTTTACTTGAATAACATCATTCTTTTAGTGTTCTTTGAACGATTTGTAGAAGACATGGCTTCAATCTTTGAATGCTATTCCAGTAGGTGTCTAGATCAAAAGATAAAAAAAAACAAAATTTAGAGATCGATCAACTACTTATTATTGTTCGCGGCTACCAGTGAATGAATTGAAAAATAAATATGAATGATTTATATTACCTTCAGGGCCTTAGCGCCTCGCTCTCGCTGTTGCGGTTGCAGCTAGATCGTCACGGCTCACGCCCTGTCACTCGCGAAACGCTGCCGGCGGCCGGTACGGCGTCAGGCGATGGCGGCGACACGAGACGAGACGTCGAGAGGTAGTACGTGAGACCTAAGATTTGCGATCTGATTCAGTTGGGGAATTGGGATCGGCAACATTGCCAACTGAACAGCGGCCGGGCAACAAGCCATTGTTTATTGGGCTTTGGTCAATTGTTGTACACGTCGCTTTGCTAATGGGCCAAAGGCCAAAGCTACTGCTGTACGTTCTTATTTACCAAGCAATACATATATACGTAATTACGTATATATACTCTATATATATTTGGAGGCCCCTGAAAAGTGGAGGCCCTGTACCGTCGCACACGTTGCACGTGCCAAGGGACGGCCCTGGCAGGAGGTGTTCAAGAGGGTGGATGGCAAGGCCGCCGTAGCTACACAGCCCAGTACCGAGGAGGAGAGGACCAAGACCCTGCAGGTGTGTGTGTGTGTCTCTCTCTCTCTCTCTCTCTCTCTCTCTGCTCTTCCCATCCAACTCTCAAGGCTTGGTGTTGGTTATAACACACACTTATATGTTATATATATGGATTGCAGCTGCAACACCACTATTTTTCAAAAAAAAAATTTGGGTGATGTCCAGGCACTACTCTCCTGTCCAACATCCTCAATTCACACAGAGAAACCTCCAAAAGACATCCTCCAAGTGCAAAACATGTTTCCTCTACCAATCGACGACAAACTACTCCCAGTATGCATGTTTTTCGCAGTTTCCTTTTTCTTATTGCATGGTGCAAATCCTCATCTTTTTGTCTAATACAAGTATTAAGAATATAAGATGTAGTTAGAGTACAGCTATTTGCCAATGTTTATGAAATCTTCAGTCTGGTATACTATGCAATCACGTCACCAACATGTAATGTTCAGGGCGTTTATCTCTGCGGATACAATTCTTTTTTTTTTCGAAAGCGTGCAATGGAACGCGCTTCATTAAGAGGAGTGGGAACAAAGTACAGCCAGTGCTACCCACGGCGATGTGCTATAGTTAGCGGACCGAAGGAACACTTACACAAATCACCGGCTTCAACGGTGGTGCTAAGAGGTGTACTAACTGAGGAAACTAATTGCACAAGAGAAGGGGAAGCCGCGACCACTAAGTAGCAAGAGCAATCAGCGACGCAAGGCAGCGGAAGCCCGCAGCGATCCGGGCGTGATTTTTTTTTAATTTTAACCTTTTTTTTAATATAATTTTAAATCTAACACTGACGAATTTTTTATAAACTAACACTTTTGGCTGCGCCTATTGCCCTGGTGCGGCCAAATGTCTGTGCCGCGCCATGCATGCTGGCGCGGTAGAGGGCTGACGTGGCGGCGACCAGGAGCGCTGACCGCTGACGGGGCAGGGCTATGCCGCGCCACCGATCTTGGCGCGGCACTGCCGCGCCCTGATCCATGGCGCGGCAGAGCCGAATATAGCTCCCGCCGCGGCCTTCCTCCTCCCGTGCCCGAGCAGCCGCAGCAGCGCAGCGCCTAGCCGCCGCGAAGCAGGCCACGCCCGCCTCCGCCCGCGCCGGGCCGCCGCCGACCACGCCGGCCACCGCGCCCGCCTCTGCCCGCGCCAGGCCGGTAGCCGCGCCCGCCTCTGCCCGCGCCAGGCCGGCAGCCGCGCCTGCGTGCTCCCATGCCAGCCAGCGAGCCAGCCGCGTTCGCCCTCTCTAGGCAGCCTATCGCCGAGCACGGCGCGGACGCCGCGCCCGCACGTCGATGCACCACCCCCTCGGGCCACAGCACGGCACGGTCGCTGCAGCGAGGTACTCCCCTAATATAGTTATTATAGTTAATAAAGTTAGTTAAATTATTGAAGTATAGTTAGTATAGCGAGTATAGTTATTAAACTATGGATATTACGTACGACGATTTCGACGACTTGATGAAGTTTCTGGAAATGGTCTTGCAGATGGATTGTTGTGTTAGAGTTTTGTATGGAGGAAGTGTTAGGAGAGAAGATAGTATGTTTGAGGATATAGAAGAAGAATTGGAATGGTTTGATGAACCTCCTAGCTTCAACGGCCTTTATGTCCGTTTGAATAAAAAGTTTGGCGGTGATTTCACACTAAAGGGGAGGTTTGATACTGGGAAGACTAGAGTACACTATGTCCTTATGCCCTTGCGCGACCCTGCTCACTAATCCCGCTACAATAGGGTTCTCCAAGGTTTCAATGTGCCTATGGCTGAGGTGGTGGTGGACAATGGGTACAGGATGCAGAGTGTTCATGATGGCCCGTCCATTGTTGGTTTTGGAGGCAATGATCAAGAATTAGGGGTCGAAGGGGAAGCAACTCAGGATAACATGGATTTGAACGGTCAGTTGACGCAGGAGCAGTTTCATTCAACTGCAGTTGGTTGTATAAATAATGACTTCGATGTGAATGAGTTTGAACGGGAAGAGGAGGAGCAGGAGGAGGAGGACAAGATCGGTGATGTAGTCAGCAGTGATTCAAACGATTATGATGAGGACCAAGGAGGTACAGATGCTATGCCAACATCGCCTGATGCCATGGCAGTATTTGTTCATACTATGCCATTACCAGTACCAACTGAGGTTTTGCATGGTGCCCAGGCTCAGGGTAGACTAGTCACAGATTTGGCTGCAGATGATACCCCATATGATTCATGGGCCAGAATTAGCGAAGCGCAGCAGTATGTTCCACCACCACCTTACACAGCGATTGAGCTTGAGCAACTAAGGTCGAAGAACGTACTTTTCAGGGGCATTCCGAACTATAGGGATGTCAACATGACGGACATGGCAGTTTGTGACACCGGTCTCCAGATGTGTAGGAATTCATTGTACAACCATGAGAAAAAAATCCTTAGGAAGGGGATGATATTCAACACAATGTCAGAGATAAAACTCTTCCTTCAGGACTATGCTGTATACCACCATAGGCCGTACATCGTGACTCATTCGGACCAGGAGTTGAGGTACCACGTGATATGCAAAAACGGTTGTCTGTGGAGGTTAAATGCACGAAGGAGACAGAGTGATGGCAAGTGGAGGATAACTAAAGTTGTTGAACCCCATACTTGCCTAGACAATAGGGGGAAGGAAAATCATCATCAACTCACTGCACGTTACCTTGCCCGTCGTATATTGGGGCTCGTTGATGACAATAACGACATCTCGGTGTCTTCTTTACAACAGTCCATATCCGAATTTGTTTAGTACGATGTGACGTACGGAAAGGCTTGGCGTGCTAAGCAAATAGCTCTGACAATTATAGCAACAAAAAAATACATGATAAATAAACTTCTAACTAAATAATTAACCTTAACATTGATAAAATCAAACTAATATTTTCCTTTATACATAATCTTTCTCATAACTTTAACTCCCATTCATAATATCCTATCCACCACGGTGCCACAAACGAAAATAAAATCTGCATCATTACCTTAAACGAGGACGAGGAGGGACGGAGGCGACCGGGGAATGGAAGGGAGGGGAGGGAGGCGGCAATGGAGGGCCGGGCGGAGGACGGGCTGCTGGCGTTCGTGGCGCGGCGGCCTGGCGCGGGCGGAGGCGGGCGTGGCGGTGGCCAGGCGCTGCGCTGCGCTGCTGCGGCTGCTCGGGCACGGGAGGAGGAAGGCCGTGGCGGGAGCTATATTCGGCTCTGCCGCGCCATGGATAAGGGCGCGGCAGTGCCGCGCCAAGAACGGTGGCGCGGCAGAGCCCTGCACCGTCAGCGGTCAGCGCTCCTGGTCGCCGTCACGTCAGCCCTCTGCCGCGCCAGCATGCATGGCGCGGCACAGACATTTAGCCGCGCCAGGGCAATAGGCGCGGCCAAAAGTGTTAGTTTTAAAAAAAAATCGTCAGATTTAAAATTATATTAAAAAAAAGGTTAAAATTAAAAAAAAAAAATCTCGAGGCGTCAGCTTCCTCCAGAATGAACGCGACCAGCTGAGACGGCGTGTTCGTGATACTCTCAAAAGTACGTCGATTCCGCTCCTTCCAGACCATCCAGATCCAGGAAACAAGCAGCACCAACAAGTCGAAGTTGCGCCTGAAGTGCTTTGGGATGGACGATACAATTCTCAAGACTCATTTGGGGCAACATCGTACCTGGTAATTCACCCACAAGGAAACATACTGATTGACCGGTACTACATGGGTCTCCAGCCAATAGCTAGGAATCCAAATTATATACTAGATTTTCAATCGTAAGACTGATGCTACTATATCCATCAGTGAAAGTAATTCCATAATGTATAGCCCTTTCAATTTGCGATTGGTGATTATGCAATTCGGAAACAGAATTATGTGATTCAGATGCTTTAATATATATCTTTTATTTTCTTTTAGCCCAAGGTATACTCAAAAACTGGCGAACAATATTGAAAAGCTTGGTGGAGCGCGCTACATGTTTTTGACCCAGATGTATGTTTGGACTTCACGATTGTGTTACTTCTTCATGTACTTGTCACCTTCTGTTAGAAATTAAAGAGATCTCACTAATGACCACCATACAGTGATGATGTGGCGGATCACAGGAAGTGGGCTGAGCGGCTAAAATGTGAAAGAATAATTCATTCAGAAGATGTAAGAATTGCATCTCTCGCTTATATCCTTCTATTTGACATGATAGAATGGCAAATTCCTGATAAATCTTAATTGCAAACCCCATGAACATTATTTATATCCTTTTTGAAACACTACAATCAGATATTGGTTAACAAGGCCTCATCCTGAAGAGTTACAAAAGCACACGCTGCCTACATAATATGCTTCTACCTTAACATTGCAGTTTGGGTACTACATGATAAGCTTGCTGTTTTGGCACTACTAAAGCATTTGGTATTCATATTCATATATCTTAACATTGCAGTTTGGGTACTACTAAAGCATTTGATATATCTTATTGAAGAACTGATTAGTGATGTAGATTATCCATAATGCTTCAAATGGAGGAAATTTCCAAAAGAAATAAACTTACAACATTGGAATAGTTAGCAAGCATTCATCTCATTGATATTGTAGGTTCCATTTATTCCTGCCACCCAGTGAACTCTGCTCTTTCGGACATGTCCTGATAGTCTTTGCGCCATAAGCATTCTGATGCAGGTGGCGGAGGCTGCTGCAGATGTTGAGTGGAAACTTGATGGAAATGGGTCATGGAACATCGGAACAGATTTTGAACTTATCCATACGCCAGGCCACCCCAGTAAGAAATTCAGCTTAATAGACTAATCCAGACACACAGTAACAATCAATTTTTAGCAACACGGATTTAGCACCTTGCACATTATCTTCAATGTGTCTAGTTTGATAATCAAGTCAAACATTTTTCTAGGGCTCGGTCTGCTTGTATTACAAATCGCTAAAGGTGCTGTTCACTGGAGACCATGTTGCAAAGTCAGAAGAATCAGATGATCTGGTTCTCTTTCTGATGTACAACAGACAACCAGGTAGAAGCGTTGATCCCTCGTGCTAGTCTTCATATCTAACCAATGATACTGATGAATTATACAATTCGCTTGGAAATCTGATTATCATGCCTGTCTGTTGTACAACAAACTTGCAGTGAGCCTTCATCTGGAAAGCATCAGGAAACTATTGGAGGTAGAATTCGAGTGGCTTTTACCTGGTACAGACTCCTTCAAATATATCCCTGAGATGGAATATAAGTAGAAAAAAATCAATTTGATTTCTAACCCATTTCTACTTCATACGTATTAGTTTTATCCATGTTATGCCGTTTATCCATTTGTTTTTTTATATTAACTTGTGTGCTGGAATTGAGTTGTTCACAGGACATGGCTACCGAATCAAGTACAAAGATGTACAGGCCAAGAATGCAGCAATGGAGACCCTCATAGCTAACTACACAAGCTAGGAGCCTAGGAGCATCTTACTTCAGTCAGTGCTGACAAATAAGGATTCCAGGAGGCTGAATGTTGATGCTACTATTTCCAGAGAATAGTGTTCATGATGCTCAGGTCTTGAATGAGCATTTGTTAGCAGAGAACGCAATGCTTTCGTATGTTTATAATACAGATGCAGATTGTACCTAGTGCTGCACACCAAGCATATGTAACTTGGCCCACTGAATGTTTCTCAGCTTATTCCAGAAAATTTGCAAGATCCTAGGATTTGTTATAAGAAATTTTGCACACCAAGCATATGTTATAAGTTGATGTGTGTTTACCAAGATGATGTGTTTTACAAATACAACAAAAACGAACGCCCCTACTTCACATCACCTCATCAGTAGAGCTAGAAAAAAAAAAGAGAACAAATTGCAGACAAAACCTGCAATGGGGACTTAATTTCTGCGTATAATTGTGTATTCTTGATGATACCAGTGAAGAAAACTACTCTCTCCGTCAAGTTACAGGCTTATGGCTCTCAACACAGAATCCAACCTCAATAGTAATGAGAAACAAAAGTCCTCAAACAACATAATCCCCAAAACTCTCAGTTAAGGTACAAAACTGGACACCATTGGCCACAGAAATCCTCTCTTGGAGTATCAGGTGGTGGTACGCTGGCCTTCAGAAACATGTCCTCAATGTCAACTGTGGTGGGTTTGTGGGACCCTGATAAGACTTGGTAGTTCTCTGTGTTTGCTGCAACTGAATCATCAATAGGGCCAGGTGAAGGCTCTTGAGGTTCCAGTTCTATCATCACTGAAGCACAGTAACTGGATTCTTCCCTGTTCTCATTATCTATCTATGGGGACGATGTCATACCAAAACCTGGAGGTTCCCCTGGCATGATGGAATTTTCCCAAACAGTTGCACTTGATGAAAATGTAATTGTCACTGCGTAAAGGGCAAGCAATTCATCATCCCTATCAGAACCTGAAACTGGCAAATGTAACTAACCCCCACGCATCGTTAAATGGCTCTGAGTCAAATCTAAAAATGCCCGACCAGATGAGTGTAGGTAGTCTGGAATGCACGCCAAGTACCTTATGAGAATTTGCAATGCCTTTTAGAATCCATCACACGATAGCTTTTCTTGTGTATAGCCAATTCCCTCAATTGTAGGTCCTGTTGGATTTTCTTGCTCCGAGGGGAGCAGAGCTGACGTCCTGTATGAATATACTTAGAATGGAACCAGATAGTCTGCTCTGGACGCTGAAATTAATTAGGCATTGCGAGGGCCCACGATTGCTTCACAGTCAGAGGTACAACCCTTTCAAGATGAATGCAATAAGATGCCAGATCAGGCATGCTCTTAAGATCTTAAGATCAACGGTGCATGTTCGTGCATGATTGTGGATGTAGGATGATGACGCTGTGTGGTGTTTTTCTCTGTCTTGGTGCTTCTGCACCAAGTCTTGCTTGTGTATACAGTGACTACTAGAAACCCCGGAGGACTTATTTGGATGCGCTTGCACTCAAATTAATCTACGTATGTTCAAGTGGGTTGGAGTAAAAATTAGCTTTTTTTTACTTTATTTAATCCACACGGATACACGTGGACTGAGGTAAAAAAAAGGTCAGATACGCACTCTGTGTCTCCCCGTTCTGTCCTGTGCAGTTTTGACCACAGTCCACAGCAAGAGAACTCCGACTTCGTCACTTCAATTCAGACACCGTCTCTCTCTCTCTCTCTCTCACACACACACACACACACACACACACACATGGCGTTGATGAGCCTTGGCGCCGCCGTGTACTCCTTCTTCTCCACGCCCACCGCGCGGCCGCGTCCCCGAAGATGTATCCTGCCGTTTCGCGCCGCCGCCTCCCCTGCGGCGCTGGACCGCCGGCGACGGCCGCAGAACGTGGCCGGCGATTTCTTCGTCGGTGAGCAGAGCGAGATACAGCTTCTCTTTCTTTTCCTCCAACAACAAGAGCTTTGCCTGACTGCCGCGCGGTGTTTGCCTTTTCACGGTTTCATCCCCTCGGCGGCGCCGCGCAGACCACCGTTGCATCGACTGCCAGACCTGCCGATGGATGGCGCCGGTAAGCAGCTTCCTCCCATCCCATCCTTGTATCACATCCTTCAGCTTCAGTCGCTTGGCTATGGCTAACACTACCATCGTGTGCCGGCATGCAGGAGGTGTTCAAGAGGGTGGATGGCAAGGCCGCCGTAGCTGCGCAGCCTAACTCCGAGGAGGAGAGGACCAAGGCCCTGCATGTGTGCCTGCAGGGCCGTCCCGGGAAAATTAGAGGCCCTGTACGATACTAAGAAATGAGGCCTATTAGCCTAGAAAAAAAAACTAAATATACGATATTATAAAGCATGCAGTATGTTGCAATAAAATATATATCAAGATTCAAGAATGATACCTATATTACATAATCTTTACTTGAATAACATCATTCTTTTAGTGTTCTTTGAAATGAAGTCTTCAATAATATGCTCATAATTAATCTTCTCCAACAGTTCCCCTTCAAGTGCTATTATAGCCAAATCATTAAGTCTTTCTTGTGTCATTGTAGAACGCAAATAAGTCTTCAATAGCTTTAACTTAGAAAAGCTTCGCTCTGCTGATGCAACAGTCACAGGAATAGTCAACAAAACTCTATATGCAATAGTTGCATTAGGAAAACAACCATGCTCCTTTAAAAACCGCAAAATTTCAACAGGCCCCATTCTTTCTTCTGGAATGAAGTCTTGTAGAAACTTCAGCTCCATATATAGTTCTTTGGCATCAATATCAGATTTTTCATCCTTTTTAAGGACAGCCTCAAGATTATCACAAGAAGACTTCAAGCTTTGGTTATCCAACGACCGCAATGTTTCCGAAGTAAATAAGAAACCAAAATTTTTTTGGTATTCTTTGTAATGCTCAAATCTTGTTTCCAGAGAGACAATAGCTTGATCAATAAGAGTGTTAAAATACTCTATTCTAAATAACTCCTCTGGAGACATTGTGGCAATATTTGTGTCTTCTGGGTTCTCATCGTGATGCCTCTTTCTTGTAATTTTTCTTTTTTTAGTGAATGTAGTACCAATATCCATCTCAAGTGCAATTTCTTTGGCCGACTCCAAAGCTTGTAAGAAACCAGTTTCCCTATAGCCCTCGAAGAAAGAAATAAGCCCTTTCACTTTCTTGATAGCAACATCAATAAGCATATCCTTTTCTTGCATTTGTTTGCTTACCAAATTAGCAGCATACAGTACCTTATACCAAATAGCAACTGCCACTATAAAGTCATATTGTCCAAGTTCATTATTTGCCAAACCTTTAGCCTCACTACTCTTTGCTGGATCGTTATCAATATCAGATACCTAAATTAAAAGAAGGAAAACATTTTTAATATATGAGATAACCAACAAAAGTACATTATTAAATCAGTACCAATATGAAAATGTTGGATACCTGAAGTAGAGCCTCCCGAATGTCTGCACACTGAAACCTGATAGCTTTAACACTATCAATGCGACTCTCCCATCGTGTAGCTGAAACTGACTTGAGAGTCAGTCCAGTTATGTTTTCTTTTAGTATCTGCCATTTTTTTGTAGAGTTAGCAAATGCTGTGTAGATACGTTGGATGATTCCAAAAAAATCTTTAGCTCTGCCACAAGTCTTAGTAGCCATATCACAAAGTGTTAAATTAAGGCTATGACAACCACAAGCTGAATAAAAAGCTCTAGGATTTACATCCAAAAGCTTCCTTTGTACACCTTGATGTTTTCCTTTCATATTTGAACCATTATCATAGCCTTGTCCTCTCACATTATCTATGTCAAGATCAAGAATCTTTAGCTCATTCTCTAGCACATCAAAAAGTGCTTGTCCAGTCGTGTCATTTACATCTAAGAATCCTAGAAAGGATTCTTCAACATGACCTGATGTTGAGTCCACATATCTTATAATTAAAGACATTTGTTCTTGGTGACTTACATCAGGGGTACAATCAAGTATGACAGAGAAATACTTTGCACTCTTTATCTTCTTAATAATTTCAGACTTAATAGCAGAAGCAAGTAAGTGTATCAACTCATTCTGAATCCTAGGACCAAGATAATGAACGTGAGTTTCATCATTTGTAATCCGGCGGACATGCTCTTGAATAACTGGATCAAATTCAGCCAACATCTCTACTAAGCCCAAAAAATTCCCATTGCTATCATCATATAGTTTGCTGTTACTTCCACGAAATGCAAGATTATGCTTGGCAAGAAATTTTACTATGCCAACAATTCTAAATAAAACCTTCCTCCAATGGTCCTTTTCTTTCTCAAGTTGTCGTTGAGCAGCTTTGTCAATAGTTTGATCAGTTTGCAATCTGTTACGCAACTCATACCAAGCTGTCATGCTCAAAACATGATCTGCACTTGTCTCGTGCTCTTTGAGTCTCTGCCCAAGATGTATCCAGTCATTATAACCCTCATTTGCCAACTGACCTTTTCGATGACCTTTTGTAAATAATTTACAGCTGAAGCAAAAAACTCTATCAAGTTCCTTAGAATAAACAAGCCAATCCCTGTCACAGCTTTCTCCATTTGACAGAATTCTATCATAGAATAGTGAAGAAAATCTTCTAGATAACATGTCCTTAGGACCCTTCTGAATTGATAGGTCTCTTTTAGGGCCCTTTTGTGCTAAAATGTCAACTTGTCTACTATCAAGTGAATCCCAGTATCTTGGATCAAATATATCAGGCTGAAAAGAATCACTAGCATTTGAAGAAGGATTCAAGTCTTCACTGTCTATCTGAGTATTTGTGTTGTCAGCTTCCTCAACTTCAACATTATTTTCTAGAGGATCTATAGGATCATTATCAATATTATTGTCAATCGCCTGCCCCTCCTCAAGCAGGGCCCCTGCCTCAAGTGTTGGATTATCAGACGACACTTGTGACTGTTTTGTAACAAATCTATCCATAGCTCCTTGCTGAGATTGGACTAATTCCTCTATTCTTTGTTTCTTCTTACGCTTTTGAAAACCTGATTCAAATTTTCTAGAACGATTTGTAGAAGACATGGCTTCAATCTTTGAATGCTATTCCAGTAGGTGTCTAGATCAAAAGATAAAAAAAAACAAAATTTAGAGATCGATCAACTACTTATTATTGTTCGCGGCTACCAGTGAATGAATTGAAAAATAAATATGAATGATTTATATTACCTTCAGGGCCTTAGCGCCTCGCTCTCGCTGTTGCGGTTGCAGCTAGATCGTCACGGCTCACGCCCTGTCACTCACGAAACGCTGCCGGCGGCCGGTACGGCGTCAGGCGATGGCGGCGACACGAGACGAGACGTCGAGAGGTAGTACGTGAGACCTAAGATTTGCGATCTGATTCAGTTGGGGAATTGGGATCGGCAACATTGCCAACTGAACAGCGGCCGGGCAACAAGCCATTGTTTATTGGGCTTTGGTCAATTGTTGTACACGTCGCTTTGCTAATGGGCCAAAGGCCAAAGCTACTGCTGTACGTTCTTATTTACCAAGCAATACATATATACGTAATTACGTATATATACTCTATATATATTTGGAGGCCCCTGAAAAGTGGAGGCTCTGTACCGTCGCACACGTTGCACGTGCCAAGGGACGGCCCTGGTGCCTGTGTGTGTGTGTGTCTCTGCTCCCCCCCATATATCCTAGCTGCCTTTATGTAGCTTGTGTACTGCTGCAGCTGGGCCAACTCTGAATGCGTTCTTCTTCTTCTTTTGTTGTTGTTATTAAACTCTGAATGCTTTGTGATAGCAGCTGCAACACCACTATCTTTCACAGAGTTAAATTTTTTGTGTCATTTCCAGGCGCTGCTCTCCTGTCCAACATCCTCAATTCACACTGAAAAAACTCCAAAAGACATGCTTAAAGTGCAAAACATGTTTCCTCTTCCAATCGACGACAAACTACTCCCAGTATGCATTCTTTCACTGTCTCCTTTTCCTTATGGCCTTTCTCAGTCCGTGTATATGTATAGCTATGGTTGAAATCTTGTTCCTTTTTGTCTATATATGTATTATATAAGAATCTAAGATGTAGTTACAGTTCTGCCAATATTTATGAAATCTTCATTCTGGTATACTATGCAATCACATCACCAACATTTAATGTTCAGGGCGTTTATCTCTGTGGGTACAATTCTGAAGACTCATATGGGGCAACATCGTACCTGGTAATTCATCCACAAGGAAACATACTGATTGACAGGTAATAGATGGGTCTCCAGCCAGTAGCTAGGAATCCAAATCAAATAGTTTCCCAATGTAAGGTTGATGCTACTATATCCATCAGTAAAAGTAATTTCATAATAATATATAACTCTTTCTATTTGAAATAATACGTTTTTGTACAAATTGGTAATCAAAGGTTCACCTTGTATACCATGCCATTGCCTAAAAGACCGCTGTGATGATCTGAGTAGACTATAAAGAAAAGAAGAAAGTTGCACAAGTCTTTTATTAGACTAAAAAAGGGCTATGTTCCTGGCAGAGTTCACCTTGGGCACAAAGTTTTATGCTTTTAATTTCCCTTGATGATTATGTACTTCAGAAGCAGAATTCTGTGATACAGTCATACAGATGCTTTAATATATATCTTTTATTTTTCTTTTAGCCCAAGGTATACTCCAAAGCTGGCCAACAATATTGAAAAGCTTGGTGGAGCGCGCTACATGTTTTTGACCCACATGTATGCTTGGACCTCAACCATACACAATTGTGTTCTTTCTTCGTGTAGTTGTCATCTTCTATTGGAAACTCAAGGGATCTCACTAATTACCACTGTATAGTGATGATGTGGCGGATCACAGGAAGTGGACTGAGCAGCTAAAATGTAAAAGAATAATTCATTCAGGAGATGTAAGAACTGCATCTCTCGCTATATCCTTCTATTTGACATGATAGAATAGCAAAATTCCTGATAAATTTTAATTGCAAACCCCATGTACGTTATTCGTATCCATTTTGGGACTCTGCTCTCATATATATTGATTAGCAAGGCCTCATCCTGAAGAGTGACAAAAGCACACGCTGCCTACGTATTATGCTTCTACTTCAATACATCTGCTTCTACTTTAATTAATACATGATAAGCATTGCTGTTTGGGCACTATTAAAGCATTCGATATTCATATATCTTATTGAAGAACTGATTAGTGGTCTAGATAATCCATAGTGCTTCAAATGGAGGAAATTTCCAAAAGAAATAAAGTTACAACATTGGAATAGTTAGCAAGCATTCATCGCATTGATAATGTAGGTTCCATTTATTCCTGCCTCCCAGTGAACTCTGCTCTTTCAAACATGTCCACCGCAGTAACCATTCTGATGCAGGTGGAGGAGACTACTGCAGATGTTGAGTGGAAACTTGAAGGAAATGGGCCATGGAACATAGGAACAGATTTTGAACTTATCCATACGCCAGGCCATACCCCAGTAGGAAATTCAACTTAATAGACTTGAATCTAAACGCAATCAGTAACAATCCATTTTTAGCGACACAGATTTAGCACCTTGCTCATTACCTCCATTGCATCTAGTTTGATAATCAAGTCAAACATTTTTCTAGGGTTCGGTCTGCTTGTATTGCAAACCGCTAAAGGTGCTGTTCACTGGAGACCATGTTGCAAACTCAGAAGAATCAGACGACCTGAATCTCTTTCTGATGTACAGCAAGCAGTCAGGTAGAAGTGTTGATCCCTTCCTGCTAGTTTTCATATCTAACCAGTGATACCGATGAATGTGTTATACCATTAGCTTGGAAATCTGATTATTAATATTATGTCTGTGTGTTGTACAACAAACTTGCAGTGAGCCTTCAGCTGGAAAGCATCAGGAAACTAGTGGAGGTAGAGTTCGAGTGGCTTTTACCTGGTACGCACTCCTCCAAATATATCCCTGAGATGGAATATAAGTCAGCAAATTTCAATTGGATTTGTAACCCATTTCTACTTCATAATACTTTTATCTATTCTATGTTGTTTATCCATTTGTTTTTTTATTAAATTGTGTACTGGAATTGACTTGTTCACAGGGCATGGCTATCGAATCAAGTACAAAGATGTGCAGGCCAAGAATGCAGCCATGGAGTCCCTCCTAGCAAACTACACAAGCTAGGAGCCTAGCAACATCTTACTTCAGTCAGTAATCAAATAAGGATTCCAGGAGGCTGAATGTTGATGCCATGTTTCCAGATAATAGTGTGCATGATGCTCATTTCTTGAATGTGCATTTGTTACCGGAGAGGCAGAAAATGCAATGCTTTCGTATGCTTATAAATTATAATACAGTTGCAGACTGTACCTTCTGCGGCACACCAAGCAAATGAATCAAGCATACGTGACTCCGGCCACTGAATGTTTTTCTTAGCTTTTTCCAGAAATTTAAGATGATATATTCAACAAATACAGCACAATGAAAGCCCCCTACTTCACATCACTTCAGCAGTACAGCTAGGGAAAAAAAGGAACAAATTGCAGTCAAAACGTGCAATGAGGACTTAATTTCTGCGTATGTAAATATGTATTCTTGATGATACCAGTGAACAAAACTGCTCTCTCCCGGAAGTTACAGGCTTACAGCTCCAACTCAGAATCCAAAGAAAAAAGAATGCCGCTTCAACCTCAATGGTAAAGAGAAAAAAGGCCTCAAAAAGCATAAGCCCCCAAACTCTCAATGTTCACTCTGTACTTCTGTAGTGTTACATAAGGTACAAAACTGAACAACATTGGTACAAAACTGCACACCATTGCCCACATAAATCCTCTAAGAAATCAATGCTTCCAAGTATTCGTCGACGTATGCAAGGCATGGCCAATGATCGGTCCTTATCCTGACCAATGTTGAGGCACGGCCTACCTCCATCAGAAACAGGAGGTGATACCTGGGTGGTAGGAATATCATGACCCGCATGATTCCCATATCTCTCTTGCTTTCATGGCCATACCTCTCAGCACCAACCCCAATCTCGTCGTCATCTATGAGCTGAAGCTGGAGATTGTTGTCCGGTGAGTACGGAACCAGTGCATCAGCACCTACACTGGCATCTGGGACATTTTCTTCCCACATGACATTCTTAATGACTCCGTTTCCTCTCAGAATGGTTACAAGTGAACCTCCAGAAACACTGACAACAAAGGAAGCCAGATATCTTTCAACAGCTCCAATCAAAACCTTTGGAGTTACCTCCAAAAGTTTAACAGACCGAGTTCCGTTAATGGCAGCTGACCCTTTCCCTCCACTCAAAGGGAAAGTTTCTCGACCTGTGTTAGTAGAGCTATCACAGGCCTCCCATAAAGCATGAAACAGATCCTGGTAGTACATAGCCACACCCTCTCTTGGAGTATCAGGTGGTACGCTGGCCTTTAGAAACATGTCCTCAATACCAACTGTAATGGGTTTAAGGGACCCTGATAAAACTTGGCAGTTCTCAGTGTTTGCTTCAACTGAAACATCAATAAGGCCAGGTGAAGGCTCTTGAGGTTCCAGTTCTATCATCACTGAAGCACAGTAACTGGATTCTTCCCTGTTCTGATTATCAATGGGGACGATGTCCATACCAGAACCTGGAGGTTCCCCTAGAATGAAAGGAATATGGCATGATGGAATTTTCCCAAAATGTGCACTTGATGAAAATGTAATCATCACTGCATAAAGGGCAGGCAGCTCATCAGCCCCATCAGAACCTGAAACTGGCAAATCTAACCCCCATGCATCATTAAATGGCCCTGAGTCAAATCTAAAAGTGCACTGTATTCGTATCTTGAAACCAGATGAGTGTAGGTAGTCTGGAATGCACGTGAAATACCTTCTGAGAATCTGCAATGTTGCAGTGCCTTTAGAGTCCATCACACGTAAGGTTTCTTGTCTATAGCCAATTCTCTCAATTGTAGGTCCTGTTGGATTTTCTTGCTCTGAGGGAGCAGAGCTGACGTCCTGTATACTTAGAATGGAACCAGATGGTCTGTTCTGGACACTGAAATTAGGCAATGTGAGGGCCCACGATTGCTTCACAATTAGAGGCACAACCCTTTCAAGATGAATGTAAGACGCCAGATCAGGCATGCTCTTAAGATCTTGAGCAGCACGCGGTGATGGGATGTCATACAAGGAACCAGGATGAGAAGGTGTGACACCTGAAGGTTGTTCTCCAACTCCCATGATATGCCTCAGTTTCTTCCCAGGAACACAAGATAACATCCGCAAGCAAATCCTGGATGGATCATTTAAAGTGATGAGAAGACAATCCAATAACAGATAACACAAATCAGGTGATAACTTAAACTCTACCTGGCATGGTCCCGGACCTCCAGATCTGGGAAGGACTCGATAGTAAGCACAAGAAGGTGCGAAAGGGGGAGGAAAATATGAGAGCTGTGATGGTGCTTCAACATGACACGACAAATGCCCACAACTTTGCTTCCCTGAGACCATGACTTCAGCTCTGTGTCTGGTCCAGGCTTCTTGGTGAGAGAAACCATCTGCTTGGTGAGCAATTCTATTAGGCGGTGCTGAGGCACCGTCTCATTCTGTGCAATCTTCTCAAAAATAGGGTAGTATGACGCAAGCTGGTAGCCTGGCTCAAGCCTTGGAAGCAGACGCTCGTCAAATGTCCGGAGCAATCGCTCCCCAGCCCACCGATGTGAGTTGCATGCTAGCAGACGGTTGGTGAAATCAGCAATCACTGGGACTAAACCCTGATGCTCTGATGCCATATCAACCAAGATAGCCTGCATACATAGTGACAACAGAAAGACTTGCTAAATTGGTTTGAACCATAATTGAACTTGTTGTCTTGCATGTCTGATGGACGTGCCTATTGTTATCTATCTCAACAAATTTCTACCTGTAAATGGTGGAAGAAAGTAGAATTCAGGAGCTCACCAGCCCCGGAGCAGCGTGTGTCGTCAATGCTGTGAGGAGCAGCACCAACCAAGACACTGTGCAGCGCTCGGAATGCCACACCCGTTTCAGTACTCCATGCTAGGAGCCACCTGAAGGCGGAGACACAAACCAAGCCATCGTCAAGTAGCCCAGTTGCTTGGTCACTCGCTCTGTCTGCTGCTGCAACCTTCTCCCCATCAACCCCAGCAGCAAAATAAGCTAGACAATCCAGTTTCTTGGCCTTGAGTGCGAGGGGATCGAACACGGCAGGGTAAAACCATCGGGCGAGACCAGGCGCCAGATTTCTGAACCTGCCAGAGCCGAGTAGCCAATGCAAAGCCAGCAATCGCACTGCAAGTGGACGGTGCACCTCACGGGCAGCCAAAGCCAGGCGGTGCGCCATTGTGCACTCATCCTCAGCCCCAAAGGCATCTGGGAACTGGACGAAGAGCGTGAGCAGCGAGTGTAGCAGCATGGGGCTGGACGAATGCACCATCCCCCCGAACTGCACCTTGATGTGCGCTGCAATCGCTGGCGCCCACTGGAGCACAGCCGACGCGACCTCGGCGAGGATGGCCATCATCTCCATGGCCGCTGCGGGCGTGAGCACCTGCGGCCGGTCCATGAGCAGAGCGAGCACCTTCCGTATGTCCCTGACGTTCACCTCCGAGGGCGGCGCCACGGACGCGCCAGGGGCGGCGAGAGGCGAGAGCAGGTGAGCGGGCACGGCGAAGGGGGTGGGCGGGCCGGCTACCGCCAGGATGGAGGCGCCGGAGGCGAGCCTCCCGAGGCGCACGGCGTGGCGCGCGGCGGAGGCGAGCAGGAGGAGGTAGGACTGCGCGGCAGGGGAGCGTTCCGCGGCGGCGAGCGCGTAGAGGTGCCCGAGGGCCTCGGCGAGGAGACCCGGTAGCGCGGCGTCGAGGGCTCGCAGAGCGTCGCAGGCGAGCGCGCGGGCGGCGCGGTCGGGCGCGTGGTTGGGGCGGTTGGCGGCGGCGAGGAGTGCGTCGACGAGGGCGGCGAGGTGCGGGGCCTCGTGGTCCCTGGAGACGGGCGCGGAGAGGGCGGAGGCGAAGGCGGAGACGACGGTGACGAGGAGGTGGTCACGGAGCGGGTGGTCCGGCGGGAAGGAGAGGAGGGAGGCGAGGAGGGCGGGGAGGCTGCTCGGGGAGGGCGGGAGCAGGTGGTCGTCGACTAGGGAGAGGAGGAGGGGCTTGAGGTGGGAGGGGAGGTCGCGGCGGAGCAGCGAGGAGACAGCGAGGTCCAGGAGCGGGAGGTGGAGCCATCGGTCGCGGCGAGAGGGGTTCGAGGAGGAAGCGAAATCGTCGAAGAGCTGCTCCCACTCCAGCGGCGAGAGCAAGGCGGTGGGCGGCTGCCGGTCCATCGCCGGCGACGGACACGTGAGATTGTGATGCGGCGGAATATGGGGAATGGAATGGCCGAACGGGGAGGAGTTGGCTGGTGGTGGCAACCCACCCCGCTGGGTTGTTGTTAATTGGGCCTCTCTTTTTCTATGAAACTACTTACTAGTACTAAATTAGGCCCAGAAAGAAAGGAAATGCCCAAATAGCCCATATCGGCTAGGGTTTGCGTACATGTTTATATGGGTGAGTGTGCGTGCGTGTTATGAGCATCTGCGTTGTACCGTGTGATTCTAAAAAAAATGTGTTGGAGCACCACTTTTTTTTATAAAAAAATGCGATATTGTTCATGTAGTCCGTTTTCAGTTTTCTTTACACTATTGTGCCTTTTACGAAGATATGTGTAAAACTACATTCATAATACACATATCTAGATAAAAAAGTATATTTGACCCTTATAAGTATTGATAGTTGTCTATTTCACCTCCTCACCTATGGAAAAACCATCTAAATAACACCTCTTAAACTACTAGAAACCATCTACATAACTCCTAAGGCTGTTTTGAAGGTGTTTTTGAAAGCGGTTTCATTGACATGGCATATTATATGAGTGTTGACATGGCAGTGGCAGTGAGTCAGTAAACAGTAGAAAAAGTCCCCCTTAACATATCAAGGGTTGACTATATAACGCATCAACTATAAAATTTAATATTATAGTTATTAGAGCATCTAATATTGTTTAAATGACCTAGATTGTTTTGTAGAGCCGTTTTGACATTGTATCCCGCTACACTGGCCTGAGTACCCGTGCTTGCACAGAGACTCATCTGTTGCCTTACACAGAGCTCACCAGGGAAGGATGGCCCCAAGAATAGACTTAAGAAGAAGCCAAACTCGTGTAGCACATTCTTCCTCCGAGGGGTGTTTGATCTAGGGACTAAAAATTAGTCCCTGTCACATCGAATGTTTGGATGTCAATTAGGAGGACTAAATATGAGATAATTATAAAACTAATTGCATAAGCCGTGACTAATTCGTGAGACGAATTTATTAAGTCTAATTAATCCATGACTAGCATATATTTACTGTAGCATCACATTCGCTATTCATGTATTAGTTGGACTTAATAGATTCGTCTCGCGAATTAGTCACGGCTTATGTAATTAGTCTATATTTAATACTCCTAATTAGTATCAAACATCCGATGTAACATGAATTAAAGTTTAGTCCGGGGGATCCAAACACCCGTGACCCACCTCCGGAGTTGCAGTCCCGACCGTATAACATAGTCAGTTGTGACTAAATATAGGATGCAATCCTATAGTATTTGCTTTTTACGAATTCTGGATGCATTATTTCGGCCTTAAACAATTTTAAATAAAAGGTGTTTGAACTGCAAAGTTTAGATCTAGTCGAGCACCACAACATTGGTTTAGGATGTCTCTCCATCCAATGTCATTTGATTTTTAAAAATATATATATATATAAGAACTTAAATCAAAATTTGGGTCCCTAAACAATTTTAAATGAAAAGTCTTCAGCAACAAAGTTGTTAAATCTCTTTGAGCTGTACTACTTTTATATAAGGTTTGTCTTTGTCCGACTTAATACGAAAAAGTTACGATTTTTTTGCTACATCTTTTCTTAGAGGTGGGTCATACTTATGACTGTCTCTAGAAATCGATTTGTAGTGACGATGAGATGCTCGCCGCCTCTAGAAATGCCTCTGTTTCTAGAGATGGTTGGAAAGCCTAATTACCTCCACAAACTATCTTTCTAGAGGCGATTCTGTTCCCAGCTGTCTTTGAAAATAAAAATACAATTTTAAAGGCGGCTAAAAATAATAACAGTCTCTAAAAATATAATTTTAGAGATGGATGGTCGGTGAATACCATTTAAAAAAATAATTATTGATAGAGCCGTCTGAACAAGGAGGAGAGACGCCCTATAAATATATGTTGCTGGAGATGGCCAACGCAATGCACTTGTTTCTTGTAGCTAGGTCGTCGTAGCGGCATAACTATGGCTACCACGGCAGCTAAGGACCCGATGAGCATCCGCGTGGTTAGCCGCCGGCTGGTGAAGGCCTCGGACGCTTCCATCCAGCCGCATGTTTTGTCCCTCTCCAATCTCGACCTCTACGTCAGCGACTCACAAATCGGCACGCTGTGCGTCTACCCCAACGCCGGCGGCGGCGGCGGCTTCAGCCCCCGCATTCCCACCTTGTTCGAGGCCCTCTTGCCGTCCTTGCTCAACTACCTGTACCCATTCGCCGGGCGCCTCGTCACCAACCCAAGCTCGGGCCTCCCCGAGCTCCACTGCCACAACCAAGGCGCAGAGCTTGTGGTCGGTGAGGTCGGCGTCGCCCTGGGGAGCCTGAACTACGGCTCAGCCAAGGACTCCCTGAAGAAGATGGTGCTCGCGTTCCCCAAGGACGTCCTCCTGTCGGTGCAGGTGCTGTCCTTTGCATGCGGGGGCTTCTCTGTCATGTGGTGGATAAACCACCTCGTCGGCGACGGCCACGTGGGCGCCACGATCGTCAATACGTGGTCCCGGCTCGTGCGAACCGGAGAGATCGACGGGGGGCCACTCAACCATGACCGCTGGGTGTTCCGGCCCCGCAGCCCGCCGTGGTACCGCGACTCCGTCGCGGCCATCTTCACGACGTACGACGAGCGGCGCCTGCCCAACGCCCTGACGGCAGATGCCAGCTTGGTGGACCGCCTCTACTACGTTGAGGCGAGTGACATCGCCGCGCTGCGCGACAAGGCGGCGAGCACCACGGGGGCCAAGCGGCGGCCGACTCGCGTCGAGGCGCTGTCCGCGTACCTGTGGAAGGCGCTGGCCGATGTCGTGGCCGCGTCGCCCCGCAGCGCGCCCAAGGAGCATTGCCGCATGGGGTGGTGGGTGAGCGCGCGGCGGCGGCTCACGGCACCTAAGCTCGCCGCGGTGATGCCCAACTACCTGGGGAACGTAACGACCTATACCCTGGGCGACGCGCCCGCGGAGGAGGTGACGCGGAAGCCGCTGGCGGAGGTGGCGGCCATGGTGCGGGACGCCATCACGTCTGTGGACTACGACGAGTTGGTACAGGAGATGGTGGACTTGGTGGAGGTGCACAAGGCAGAAGGACTGATGGAGGCGACCCTCATCGGCGTCGGCGCCCCGACGCTGAACCAATCGATGATGACCACGTTCCCGCACGACGCCGATTTCGGCTTCGGCCAGGCTACGATGGCGATGCCCGTCGTCTCCGCAGATTCCGTGAGGTTTTGCGCGTCTTTCCTATCTGTCATGGCGCGGCCCGGAGGCGACGGCTCCTGGCTCGTCAGCGCCTACATATGGCCACAGCTGGCGGCGGCGCTGGAGTCCGACGGCATCTTCAAGCCTCTCACGGCGGAGTATCTGGGTCTCACTCTCACCCAGCAGGAGCAGGACATGTGAACTCAGCTCCATGGAATCTGCTCTGTTTTTGTTTTCTTTATTCTTTCGATTTCATCGCGTGCTTCCTTTGTTTTTCAGTGAGCTTTAATTCTGTCTAGTACTGTACTTTGTACGCGAGACAAGACTCTCTGGTCTTTGGCGATATATGTGCTAAATAAACATTAACTCGCCATATATACCCTTCTATAATAATGTAAAAGTTATTTCTCAATGAAGTTTTAAATGTTTTACTATTTCTTAGTGGATTCAGATTTTCTTTTTGAGTAGCCTATATATATACTACGAAACAAGCAACGCTGCCAGTTGATTTGGAATCGACCGCTGCTGGTTCGTGGCTTCAATGTACAACTGCTGAATATGTCACCGACCAATAATGATAATGTCACTACCGGTTTGGCAATGATAACGCCAGCGGACCCGAAATTTTATTCAATAACAGCTTATCTGAACATACCGTAGCACGTGTTTCGTCAAGAAAAAAGAGAATTACACGACACCCCTACAAGAGAACCCTCATAATGCATATTATAGACCACCAGAGCTGTGGTAAATGACGTGGAACAAACTAGAGCAGCAAGAAAATGTGCTAATTTTTTTTTGTATCTTAGCCTTTTTTTTTTGCAAACTTTTCATATTTAGACCCCCTGGGCGTCTTATTTTCGTTTTTGGACCCAAGGAGTCGACGCCGTGGCGTTTTTGGACCCAGGGAGTCGGCACCGTGACCCACGGCGCCGAGGTAACACGTCTCTTCGCCGTGGGCCATGGCGCTGAGGATCGAGGCCCCTGTAGGCGTGGCTGCCTATGTGGCGTCGACACGGATCTTGGCGCCGAGCTCGGCGTTGTAGATCTTAGCGCCAAGATTGGTATCGTAGATCTTGGCGCCGAACTCGGGGTTGTAGATCTCAGCACCGTGGGTCTTGGCACCGAGGTCTAACAAACTGGCACACTCGGCGTTCTTTCTCTCTCTGTTTCTCCTTCTCTCTCATCTTTTCTCTTTCGCGCATCACCGCTCGCCCGCCTCCCCACCCACCTCGGCGCCACCTCCCCGCGCCAGCCGTGTCCCCTCTCCTAGTTGTCCTCAGTGCCGCCTCCCCACCATGTAGACGCCTCGCCGCCCGCCTCCACCTGCTGTCCTTGCCACCACCTAACCGCTCCTATCCCCTTCTGGTAGGCCACAACTAGTCTTGGCCGCTAATGGTTGTGGCCGCCATTGGGCATCGCCTGGATGAGGGGTGGCCGAGTGTGGCCAAGGACTAGCCAGCATGCGGGAGGAGGCACCACGGCTAGAGGACACTACTACAAATTTTATTTTAGGAGATAAGACTTTGGATTATAACAGAGGCGAACACAAATAGACATTGTTTCTATTAATGAGAGGAGCGCCTACAGGAAAGGCTTGCTGTCGACAAAATATGCTCGGCAGTCCACCGAGGGATATCCCGCGATGGTAGATTTGTCGGTGGAGGTGCGCATAATCAAGAACCAGATGGTGACACAAGGCGCAGCGACAGCGATTTAGACAGGTTCGGGCCGTCTAATCGACGTAATACCCTACGTCCTGTGTCTTTGGTGTATTGTATTAAGATGTAGTAGATAGATCTTGATGGATTGTATCGGCTAGGGGACCCCTGTCTCTCCTTATATAGTCTGGAGGGGCAGGGTTATAAGTAAAGTATCATATTTGGTACTATACAATGTCTTGCGGTGCACGCCGAGTAGCGCCGTGCACGCCTTGATCTTATGGGCCAGGCCACCTATGATGGTGTGGCCCATGTCTTGTCATGAGGATACCGGGGGGCATACCCCCACAGATAGTCCCCGAGCCTGACAGTAGGTGACGTAGTCGCGTGGTGCTAGGGTCAGAAAGTAGAAGACCGGCCGAGCAGGCAACCAGTCCCCCGGCGTAGCCTCGAGATGAGAACAAGCATATTTACCGCAAGGTGAAGTGTGTCCACTTAGTCTTCGAGCCTGCTAGAAGATAAAGAATGAATCTTGTAGCAGGGTCAAAGAAGTCTGAAAGCTTGCCGACATCGTCTGACATGCGCGTATCAAGACCCCAGACGTGCTGCCCAAAATCAGCACCCTGATCCGAATAGCATGGAGCAGCTTGATAGCACATCGACGAGACGTAGCAAGATCCGACCACCAAGTGAGCACCGAGGAGTCCCCAGCGTCGCTGGCGATGACCGAGCACCGAGGAGCGAGGAGTCCCTAGCATTGCTGGTGATGACCGAGCACCGAGGAGCAAGGAGTCCCCGACGTAGGCGGCGATGTTTGAGCACCGAGAAGCGAGGAGTCCCCGGCATAGGCGGCGATGTCCGAGCACCGAGGAGCGAGGAGTCCTCGGCGTCGCTGGCGATGACCGAACACCGAGGAGCGAGGAGTCCCCGGCGTAGGCGGTGATGTCCGAGCACCGAGGAGCGAGGAGTCCTCGGCGTCACTGATGATGACCGAGCACCGAGGAGCGAGGAGTCCCCAACGTCGCTAGCGATGACCGAGCACTGAGGAGCGAGGAGTCCTCGACGTAGGCGGCGATGTCCGAGCATCGAGGAGTGAGGAGTCCCCGGCGTCGCTGGCGATGACTGAGCACCGAGGAGCGAGGAGTCCCCAACGTCGCTAGTGATGTCCGAGCACTGAGGAGGGAGGAGTCCCCGGCATAGGCGACGATGTGTAACACCTCGGGTGTTTAAATATTAAAATCTGACATGTCATCATATGCATTGCAAAGCATTTGGCATTTGGTGAAAACTTTGATGTGCATTTACTAAAACAAGTTTACATTTGTGTAATGAGTGTTGAATTGTATTGTTTGACTCAAGTTCAAAGTTTGTCTGGGTTTTGAATTTTTCGAGAAAACCCCGCTTTTCGACATTTAAATCCTACCCTGAAAAATCCATTTCAAAATCTAAGCATATTTTGGGGTTGAGCCCAAAAGCAAAAGTGTAGAGCTTGGCATGTTATACAAAGTTTGTTTTTGGAGTTTTTCAAGTTGTTTAAATTTTTTTTGAGTAATTCAAAAAGGCGTAATTCGTTAAATTTCCCTATTCAAATTCAAAAGTTCATTTCAAAATCTAGACCGAATTAGGAGATGGTTATAGAAGCAAAGTTGTAGAACTTTTGATTTTGAACAACTTTTATTTTTGGAGAATTTTGAGTTGTTATGAAAATTTGAGAGTAATTTGTGAATTTTGGCAAATGGCAAACTTGTAATTACTGTGAACAGTGTTCACCGCTTGCGCTACACCGCCGGCGAGCTTCGGCTTGCTTCCAGCCGCGCGCGTGGTGGCCTTGGCTTCGCGCTGGCATGGGAAAGGCATCGTCGTGGCTTCTCCTTGCTTCCTTGGCCGCCCTATAAAGCTCTGACGCCGTCGTCGTTGTTCTTCCTTCGCCCTCTGTTTTCCCGTCGCCGCCGCTCCACTCCGTCGAGCCCGTACCGTCGTTGTCGTGCTCCACCGTCGCTGATAAGCTAGTCCTAGCTTTGCCTTAACCTTATGCGTCCAACCACCCCACCAATTCAGTTTATCTCCACCGGAAACTCGCTGTCCACGTCTTTCTTCTTCGCGGCCGACGACCTTCCCGTCGCAAGCGCATCTCCGTGGTCAGTGCCCTCCGGTGAGCTACTGTCCTTGCTCTATGTACCTATGGCTTCGTCTCGATACTGTGGTGCTTACTCCATAGTTGGTTGTTCATTTTGACCACTGCAGTCGCCGGTACACCATCGCCGACGACGTTTTGCTCTGCCGTGCCCGCGTTGATCGTCGAACCCCCTTGCTGTTGCTCCTCCGGCTCAGTCTTTGGCTCCAACGCGTTCGGGGTGAGCTCCTGATGCTTCCTGTGTCCTTTGTTTAATCACTACCGCACTGGTGTTGCCGGCGTAGCATGGCCATGCCGTCGTGTCCGCCATGGCCGCCGTGGTGCTTGGTCCAGTTAGTGTTGAGGCTCGTTTGTGCCACCAATCGGAGCGTAGTGGTGTAGGGAACGTGGTAGTGCTTTCACCATCACCGTTAGTCTCACCGGCGGCGAGAATTCGCCGGTCAGAGCCATCACTGTCGTGGTCAACGTCGGAGGTTGAAGATGACATGTGGGACCCGGGTGTCAGTGACTCAGCGTTCTAAGTGGATTTTCTATTTTTCAGAATTAAATGAATAGTGTCTTTTTTTGTTATTTTTGTGTAGATTTATTTAGAGCTCCAAAAATTATGAAAATTTTTGTGTGACTTCTCTATGATGTATATTATTTAAAAAAAATATGAAATAATGTTTTTCAGTAATTTTTGAATGTGATAAAAATTGCTCAATTTATTAATAAATGGATTTCCATGATTTTTCTAGGCTTATTTATTTATCCAAAAATTATGAAATTTGTTTTGCCACTTAGTTAACATGTACTGAACATTTAAAAAAAAAATTAGCTCAATCAGAATAAGTTGATTTATTTCATAATTTTGAATTAAATAATTAATTCATAAAAGCAAATAGTAACCTTTAATGATTTAGGTTTTGTTTGAAATTTTGGATTGAGTGATGACCTTGGGTACTTAGTTGATGATGGTCCTTGGCAATTGATGTATGTGTTATGAAAAATATTTAGTTGTTTGACTTGCAACTGTACCGCGAAGGAAAGTTGTATTCAAATTGTTAATTTTGCATCCATCATCGAGCATCATGTTTCGTATTCCACATCAGGTTAAACATGGCATTGTTATTACGTGTAGTGAACGAAGGTGAAAACATGGTAGTTAATCAAGCTGTTGAGGAGGTTAATTCATCTGTTGAGGTCGGATCGAATCCTTGTGTAACGTCGTAGGAACCGGACTTTTCCGTCAACGAAGGCAAGCCCCGGATGCATACAACCCTACCTTGTGTTTTACAAATTAATTTTGCTTTTGCTTTCCGTTACTGCATTAAGTGATTAGGAGTTCAGTAAAAGCCTAATTGGTGCATTACCACCCTTGTTATTCCATGTTTACCATATTACCAGTTTTTAAACTCGTATATGCCTAGTTTTGCTTAGCTATGCGTAGAACGATGAAAGTCGGGTGACTACCTGCCACCTGCAAGTTTTAAATGGAACATTGGTTAATTATGTTAGCATGTGATATGGGAATGTGGAGTAATAAATCTAGACCGGGCGGACTCGGTGAGTGTGAGCCACCAGACATGGAGGTCTTGTGAGCGGGGTCTTTCCGCCTATGTCGATTAAGGCACGTCCGTTATTGAATTGCATGAGGTGAGAATTTGTAGTACTAACCACATACTCCGGTAAGCCTGAACTTGGCAATTCTATTACGAGAATGGCTACTCGTGCACTGGGAGTGGAGAGATGGCGGGAATAGCGTGTACCCACGTGGCCATGGGCTAGAATGGTGGAGTACTGTGTTCTCGGATGGCGCAGACCCATTCTTGTTTTAGGGGATCCGAGGGTAGGTTGGTATATGTAGGTCGGGGACCTGCATATGTCGTGTGGTCTGGAATCCCCAGCTGGGTTCTTAATCGGTTCGAATCGTTGTTGCTCCTCGGTTAAGGAGACTCAACTCACTGTTCATCATCGTAGAATTAATAACCGGAACTTGAATAAGGCTTGTGAAGGTGTTGGATATGAAGTTTCATGATCTCAGTGCGGATCGTGTCAGCTTTGTATATAATTCTTGAGAAGTTTTCTATATAAAGAATGTTGTTAAAAGAGCTTTTACGCAAAAGAACTTTGATCATTGTTAAAGCTATACCTTGAATCCCTAAGCCTGCATTACTGAGTTTATCAGTTAATATTTCGGATAAGTCTTGTTGAGTACTTTTGTACTCAGGGTTCATTGACCCCTTGTTGCAGGTGAGCCTCATGAGCAGATCTGTTTTGGATCATGCTACATGACTATCGTTCGTTCTGACGACGAGAAGTAAATGTGTGATCCTTGGGCAGGATGTTTATTTTGTGTGATATGTCTATATTAATTATGCCACTCCAATACTACTATGGTTTGTAATAATTATCGAACTTAATTTGTAAGGTTTGAAACAATTGGTTTGTAAACTAAGTTATCGTAAGACTTCCGCTATTTTACTCTGATGTACATATATTTGAATAAATGTTGTAATACTGCAATGACTCTGTAACGTGATCCTGCTCGAAAATTGTGGATTATTCGGGGTTCCTCGAGGACACCCGACAGTCTTTTTAAGTTAATGGAAACATATGCATAGATGTCAAAGGTCGTCGGACAGTGACAGATGCATGTGGGCCCTATAACTTAGGAGGTTCTGCCACACGATGTCCGAGTACCGAGGAGTCCTCGATGAAGCTAGCGATGTCCGAGCGCTAAGGAGTCCTCGGCGTAGGCGGCGAGGTCGAAGAAACGAGGAGTGAGGAGTCCTCGGTGTCGCTAGCAATGACCAAGCATCGAGGAGCGAGGAGTCCCTGTCGTCGCTAGTGATGACCAAGCACCGAGGAACGAGGAGTCCCTAGCATCACTGGCGATGACTGTGCACCAAGGAGCGAGGAGTCCCCAGCGTAGGCGGCGATGTCCGTGCACCGAGGAGTGAGGAGTCCCTGGCATCGCTGGTGATGACCGAGCACCAAGGAGCGAGGAGTCCCCGGCGTCACTAGCGATGACCGAGTACCGAGGAGCGAGAAGTCCCCAGCATCACTAGCGATGTCCAAGCACCGAGGAGGGAGGAGCCCCCGGTGTTGGCGGCGATGTCCGAGCACCGAGGAGTCCCTGATAAAGCTGGTGATGTCCGAGTGCCAAGGAGTCCTCGGCGTAGGCGATGAGGTCCAAGCACCAAGGAGTCCTGGGCATAGGTGGCGAGGTTCGAGCACCGACATAGCTGACAACATCCGTGCGGTGAGGTGTGCCCACTTAGTCCTCGAGCACAAAGAATCCGAGCGCTAGGGAGTAACCGGCGTAGCTAGCGATGAAGCATGAGTGGCGAATAGTCTGGTCAACTGGTCAGCGGCGAAGTGAGCATTGAGTAGAAGCGACTGGCGAACAGTCCAATCAACTGGTCGGCGATGGAGTCCATGAACCTAGTGGTCCGACCAGTTGATCAGTGGAGAAGCCCGAGCACCAGGTGATCCGATCACCTGGACGATGATCCTACAATACAAACATGTAGAACGGGTAGTACATGATGTAAAAATAAATGAACTCTAGAGAAAAATCAGCAATGGTGATAAAATGGCATATGCAGTTTGGCGATCAGTTGGCGTGAAAATATATTTATGTTTAATATAAACCGCCCGAACAGTTAGTGTGTAGCTGAGTCTCTAGCCCTAGCTAGCCCATAGTCCATAACGTCAAGCGCGGAGCTCGTGCATGTGTAGGAGGAACAAGCGTGACCAAGGAGCCACTGCCGACCACCCATAACGTAGAGGGCAGACGCTCGTGCACGTGTAGGGAGGAGCCAGAGACAAGGCCGTCTCTGGAGGCATCCGAGCATCAACAGGACTATTTGGGGGTTCGGAAAATCGTTTGGAGATCAATCATGGAGAAAATAGCTCGGAGAAACATCATGGCGATATACGGAGATTGGAGAATATTTAGGAAAATATTAAAGCATGACTTAGCTTTGGACAGAGCATCTGGTCGGTGGCGTATGGCGTTATCTGGTTGGCGTTGACGGTGAGCAGCTGGCGGGCGGTGAGTTGTTGGTGAAGACGACCTCGTAGGTGGTTCCAAGATCGGATCTACTATCGTGGGGGCTGGCATAGCCAGCAATGAATCATTGTCGTGGACCGGCATGGATCTCCATGAGATTGATGACGAGAATGTGCTGTTGATTTGAGGTCCATCTGGCTCGCCTTGGATCAAGCGCACACCCCTACCTGGCGTGCTAACTGTCGACAAAATATGCTCGGCATTCCATCGATGGGTATCCCACGATGGTAGATTTGTCGGTGGAGGTGCACGTAATTAGGAACCAGATGGTGACACAAGGCGTAGAGACAGCGATTTAGATAGGTTCGGGCCGTCTAATCAATGTAATACCCTATGTCCTGTGTCTTTAGTGTATTGTATTGAGATGTAGTAGATAGATCTTGATGGATCGTATCGGCTAGGGGACCCCTGCCTCTCCTTATATAGTCTAGAGGGGCAGGGTTATAAGTAAAATATCCTATTTAGTACTATATAATGTCTTGCGGTGCATGCCGAGCAGCGCTGTGCATGCCTTGATCTTATGGGCCAGGCCACCTACGATGGTGCGGCCCATGTCTTATCATGAGGATACCGGGGGGGCATACCCCCACACTTGCCTTCACAGAGATAGATGCCTTGAGCTAGCTGCCTCTGTTAACTCTTGATTAATAGAGGCGGGCAGTTTAGGATGCCCTCCTCTATTAAAGCATCAATAGAAGCCAGCTAGTTAAGGCACCCGCCTCTAATAATCTTCTCTACCTAAATAGGAGAACCGCACTACCTAGTTAAAGCATCAATAGAAGCTGGCTATCTGGCCGGCTGGAAGGCTTTCCTCCTGTCGGGTTCATAAACCCGGGGTCCCTCATGGACCAGCTTCCCAATAGAGGCTCTTCCCAAGTAGACACCGTGCAACTCATGGGCCGGCCCAAGTATCTGAACAATAGGCCAGAAGGGTGCTCCAATCACCAACCGAAAGGTCTGGCCGAGGAGGAGCGGCACCCGTATTCCAACTCCGGACCACCTCTCCGACCAGAGCGCTTACTTCGGTCACTAGCCCACCTCCAGATGGCCTCTCCGACCAGAAGGCCTGGCCAAAGCACTACATCTGACACCAACCCCACATCTCCGATTGGGGTATGCAAAAACTCCTGCTCACTACTCTTCTCCAACTGGAGCAACCAGAGCCGACTAGGACCAACCGATTGGGGACGCCCTCTTGGAAAGGTCCAGGGAAGAAACGGGGAAAGCAAGGCAAGGTGCATAAGTCAAACCACGATAACAGGGACCGTACCTTGTACACCTATAGAAATAGTACTCTGCAACCTCCCTGACACAAATAGTGTTGTAGGCGTCGACATTTTCCCTACAGTATTGTGGGCGCCATTAACTCCCATACAGTAAGGCCCCCCCACATGCCTCTAGGCTTCGATAGTGTTATGGGCGCCGGCATTTACTATACCGAGTGAACATGGTGAAACTCCTCACATGCCTCTAGGCATCAATAGTATAGCAGGTACCAACATATGCCATACCCAAACAATACAATGCAGCCTCCCACGTGCATCCGACATCCAATAGTATTATGGGCGCCTACCATCATCCTATACTCGCCGGTGTGGGCAACAAGGTTTAGAAGCATACGTACTCTCTCCCTCTCACTTGTAAAGCCATCCCCTTCATCTATAAAAGGGGATGCACTCTATCCCAAGAAACTCAGTTAATCCAGGTCGATTCAAGCGCTTCTAGATTCATTAGATCGATCAAGTTCACTAGCTCACAACCACAGAACCGCCAGGTTCAGACCTCAAGCACACGCTTAAACACTTAGCTCATAGCAGAGCTCCTATCACTCCTAGCCCTTCCGACCGGACCTCTTGTACCCCCATCTTTCTCCTTGTCGTTTGTAACCCCACTACAAACTTCAAGCACATGGGCTCAGAAAAAAAGTCACCGACCAACTCAAACTAGACGTAGGGCATGTTGCCTAAACCAGTATAAACCCTATGTCATTGAGTGCTAGGCCACCTCCGATCACAACGTACGGCAAAACTACAAATATTTACTTGTTGGTCACTTTCTGCACCGACAGTTGGCACTGTCCATGGGGAAGACGATGTATGTTCAACACTTTTTGGTCATCGGATGACCCACTTTTTCACCACCTTCGCCATGGCAGACTCAAGCGATACGACTCACTTTGGTTCACTGGAGTTTCCTACACTCCCACCAGTTGGGATGTGGGTTCCACTAGTCTTCAAGCCATTCCAGGCCTTCCTCTTTGGAAGCCTGGACTTTGTCACCGATCGGCTCGGCGTACTACACCCTAAACCCTCCATCGGCTCCGGGATGCACGACAACTTCAACAACATGACATCTGCGCTTCATTCCGAGCAAACTCTCTACTCAAACCCCGCTGTGAGTAATATGCAGACTGCTATTTACTCTCTATTTACTATCTCCCGCCGATTATCCAGAGGGACCATATTGACCATACAACGAACACCATATGATCGATTCCTCTACGACCTCGTGTCCCCCGCGGACATGTGCGCTTGGGGGCTTCGAGGGACGCTATCGCCATCTCCTCTCACATCCAAATTCATGGGAATGGTGAGCTATGCTCCTACCACTTTCCATGAACTCCCGGATGATGAGGGTGAGAGCGATGGCTCCAGCATCAGCGACGTGGCACCTAGCCATCGTCTGTCCTAGGAGTGCGCTATGGCAGATGCTCCAGGGCAGCCGCCAGTCATCGTGGAGTTTGTGCAAACTCACACCCCTTCGGACCTACATGTAGGGGCCCTCATGTTTGCGCAAGGGCATGTCGAGGAACTACGACAACAACGGTGGAGCCAGCCATCGCCTGCATCGGCAAGCTCGGTGCAGCACGTTGCGCCCCATGCGCATAACCCGGCGGGCGGCGCCCGCTGTCGTGCCTGCCAGGTCCAACATGACATCATGAACAAGGGGAACAATCTCCCACAGTTCACTTAGGCTAGCCAAAACATCACTGTTGCAGCAATGCTCCTGCGCGACGTTCTTGAGCCCGTCGACCCCTAGGAGCGGGCGGTCTACCAGAACCTCTGGGTTCTAGTAGAAGTCGCCGTTGTTCAACAAGTAGAAAGCTCCACATTGTGACTTCGACACACGCCCTCTCTCCCCACCGAGGGAGCAGGGACGTGCCAGACGGATCGCTCCATCCGCTCGCCGCTATAGTGTCCAGGTGCGGCTCAAGAGGCAGCAGCTGTGCCTCGGTCCAACCTGATGCCTGCTCCACACCGACCGCTGGTACACGAGTAGCCTGGTCCACACCAGGACACTCACAGCATCATCAACAACCAGCATTGAGCCCGGCATGATGATGATGTCCACCGGGCAATGGTGAGAGCAGGCAACATGGATCCCAGCCAAACCATCGAGGGGAGCGGTGAAACACGCCCTAGGCATGGTGGCTGACCGAACAACTAGAGTCCTAGCCCTGAGGGCCTAGGACCATAGGCCTTTGACTGGCGTATCTAGAGAGCACCATTCCCACAGCATTTCTGACTGCCCACCAACATCACCAAGTACTCGGGGAGACAAACCTCGGTATTTGGCTCGAAGATTTTTGGCTTGCCTACCAAGCTGGAGGGATGGATGATGACTATTTCATCATTCAATATCTCTCCATATATGTGGGGGAACATGTTCGGGCATGGCTTGAATTCCTCCCGTACGGCAGCATCCACAACTAGGCAGACCTCAAGAGGGTCTTCATCAGGAATTTCCAAGGGACGTATGTCTGCCCTGGAAACTCGTGGGACCTCAAGAGTTGCTAGTAGGAACCCAGCGAGTCCCTACGGGATTACATCCATAGGTTCTCCCAACGATGCAACTCCCTCCCTGATGTCATCGACGTAGATGTCATCAGCGCATTCCTCTTTGAGATGACCTACGAGTCCCTAATCCACATGCTTGGATGCCTAAAGCCCCGTACCACCCGCGACATGCTCGACGTCGCCACTAACCATGCCTCCAGCGAGGAAGCGGTTGGAGCAGTCTTCAACAGGGGTCGGGACAAAGGCAAGGCCAAGCGCACAGACCAAGACGAGGGCCCCTCCACATAGAGGGGCAAGAAAAATAGAAAGGATCAGTGCTAATCGGACAACACCGCGTTGGTTGCCGTGGCTGATCGCATGGGCAAGCAACCCCAACAGGGACTGCCTGACCACTTCAACAAGCTCATGGACAGTCCATGCACTGACCACACCTACCCCATCAAACACCTCTACAAGGACTACGAGCTCCTCAAAAGTTTCCTATGATAGGTCGGCGGGCTGAAAGAAGGGGACAGCAAAGAGGCGGCACCCAAAAAAGGAGGCACGGCGGGCAAGGATAGGGATGGTTTCCCCGATGCTAATGAATGTATCATGATCTTCGGTGGATCCAACGCCATTTGGTCCAAGCGCCAGCATAAGGTTCACTATAGGGAGGCATGCGCCGCTGAGACGGTCGTCCCCTCCTTCCTCAGCTGGTCAGAATCTCTGATCACCTTCATTTAGAAGGACCATCCCTCCCACATCACGAGACTAGGACGCTACCTGCTCGTCGTCGACCCCATCGTCCACAAGAAGCGCCTCACCAAGGTGCTGATGGACAGAGGCAGTTGCCTCAACATCCTCTACGTCGACACCCTCGACGCCATGCGCATCCCCCGGTCGGAGCTCCACCTGGTGGGCTCTCTCTTCCATGGGGTGATCCCGGGAGCGCAAGCATACCCGCTTGGGTAGATCGACCTACCCGTCATGTTTGGCAACTAGGCCAACTTCTGCTCGGAGGTCCTCACCTTCGAAGTGGTGGACTTTCTAGGGTCCTACCACGCCATCTTGGGGTGGCCATGCTACACAAAATTCATGGCAATCCCCAACTACACCTACCTCAAGCTAAAGATGCTAGGACTGAACGGCGTCATTACCGTAAGCAGCTCCTTTTCGCACGCCTTTGCGTGCGACCGCGAGCACTACGAGCTCACCATTGCGGTCGTCAACTTGTCCGAGCTCCCATGGCTCGGGGAATCATTGATACCAGTAGTCCCAGACTACAACAAACCAACCTCCTTGATGGCCTTCCGTCCGCTCGAGGAAACTAAGGCGGTAGGAATCGACCCCACCGACCCAACCAAGACGGTTCAGATCAGGACCTAGCTCCTAGCCAAATAGGAATGCGAGCTCGTCGACTTCCTACGCGATAATTGTGATGTCTTCACATGGCAGCCTTCTGACATGTCGGGCATACCATAGGAGGTCACCGAGCATGCACTACACCTCATCCTGGGCTCGAAGCCCGCTAAGCAGTGCTTGCGCCGCTTCGATGGCGAGAGGAGTTGGGCCATAGGCGAAGAGATCGCCAAACTCCTGGCAGCCAGATTCATCAGAGAGGTTTTCCACTCCGACTGACTTGCCAATCCCGTTCTTGTTAAAAAGAAGACCGGGAAATGGAGAATACGCATTGATTATACTGGCCTCAACAAAGCATGTCCAAAGGATCACTTTCCTCTATCGTGCATAGACCAGATAGTCAACTCCACCTTGGGTTATGAAATCCTCTCCTTTCTGGATGCCTACTCAGGCTATCACCAGATCACGATGAAAGAGTCTGATCAGCTCGCAATCTTGTTCATCACCTTGTATGGTTCATACTACTACATAACCATGCTATTTGGCTTGAAGAACACTAGCACCACCTACTAAAGGTGCATGCAGCAATGCTTCGCTGACCAAATCAACCCGCTCAATCAGCCTGATCAAGTCAAGCGACCAAGACCAATGATCACCGTCTATGTTGATGACATAGTGGTCAAAACAACTCAAGCTTGTGACCTAATCATAAACTTGGCCACAACGTTCATGAACCTCCGAAGGTTCAACATCAGGCTGAATCCCAAAAAATGTGTTTTCAGGGTTCTGAAGGGGAAGCTGCTAGGACACATTGTGTCCGAGCACGGCATCGAGGCCAACCCCAAAGAAATCATAGCCATCTCCAACATGGGTCCCATACACAACGTCAAGGGCGTGCAAAGGCTCACCGGTTGTCTGCCTGCCCTAAGTCGATTCATCTTCCGGCTCAGCGAACGAGGGATGCCACTTTACAAGCTCCTCAAAAAGATGGACACTTTCGTCTAGACTGAGGAAGATCAGTAGGCCCTGTAGAGCCTCAAAGCATCCTTGACGTCAGCCCCAATCGCCATCGCTCCCAAAGGGGGAGAACCCCTTCTCTACATCGCGGCCAGCAACCATGTGGTAAGCGCCGCACTGGTCGTCGAAAGGGAATAGCCAGGACACCAACTTAAGGTCCAACGGCCCATATACTTCATTGGCAAAGTACTCACTGACCCCAAGGTCCGGTACCCCTAGGTGCAGAAACTCTTATACGCCAGGCTAATGGTGACCCAGAAGCTCTTGCACTACTTCACCGACCACGAGGTTGTGATCATTAGTTCATACTCGCTCAGGGACAGCATCCACAACCGCGATGCCATAGGACAGATCTCTAAGTGGGCACTCAAACTCATGGGCCATGACATGAGGTACATCCCCCGTACCACCATTAAATCTCAGTCTCTCATGGATTTTACCACCGAATGGATAGAGGTGCAGCTATCGACCTCAGATGTCACCCATGAGTACTGGACAATGTATTTCGATGGGTCTGTAATGGTGTTCGGCTCAGGGGCTGTAGTGGTTCTGATCTCCCCGGACAGGTGTAGGCTCTGCTATGCCATCCGCCTCCACTTTTTAGCCTCAGACAACACCATGGAGTATCTGGCCCTCATCAACGGACTATGCATCGCCATCGAGCTTGGTGCTATGTGACTCTACATTCGCGGTGACCCAGAGCTAGTCGTTGATCAGGTCATGAAGAAGGAGTCCTCCTGCAAAAGCCCCCTCATGACAACATACTACCAAGAGGTGCACAAGCTTGAGGACAAATTCTAGGGGATCGAGCTGCATCACATCCCCCGAAAGGACAACAATGTTGCCGACTTTCTTGTAAAATTGGCCGTCAGGCGGGATCCATCCCCAAGCGGGGTCTTCATCAACAACGTCCACGAGCTGTCTGCCCACTTCCTGGAAGGTCTGGTCTAGACACACCCCGACACCTAGCTGATGCCCGGGGGCTCTAACCTTGATGCCAAGCCAGCGCTCAGGGGCTCTAATCCCAGTACCTCCATGATGACATCACCCACCAACATCGCCATATTGGCACTCGATCAAACCGACTGGCAAGCGCCGCTACTCATGTACCTCCTCGAGGAGGTTCTCCCACCCAAAAGGATTAAAGCCCAATGGATCGCTCGACACGCCAAGACCTTCGTCATGCTCGGTGATGAGCTCTACAAATGGAGTCCATCGGGGGTGCTCATGAAGTGCATCTATGGTAGAACCTCCTAAATTATAGAACCCACATGCACCTATCACTGTCCAAAGACCTCTAACGACTATGCATATGTTCCCGGTAACTTAAGAAGTCTATCGGGTGTCCTCGAGGAACCCTGAATCATCCATGATTTTCGAGCAGGATCCCATTACAGAGTCATTGCAGTATTACAACATTTATTCAAATATCTACATCAGAGTAAATTAGTGGAAGTCTTACGATAACTTTGTTTACAAACCAGTTGTTTTTAGACCTTACAAACTAAGTTCGATAATTATTACAAACCATAGTAGTAGTGGAGTGGCATTAGTATCATAATACAAACACACAATATAAGTATCCTGCCAAAGGATCACACATTCACTTATCATCATCGACCTGAACAATAGTCATGCAGCACGGTCCAAAACAGACCTGCTCATGAGGCTCACCTACAACAAGGGTCAACGGACCCTAAGTACAAAAGTACTCAACAAGACTTAACCGAAATTAAGACTGAGAAGACTCAGGAATGCAGGCTCAGGGATTCAAGGTATGGCTTTAGCAATGATCAAAGTTCTTTTGCGTAAAAGCTCTTTAACAAAATTCTTTATATCAACATTTTTATCATCAAAAAGATCATATACAAAGCTGACATGGTCCGTACTGAGATCATGAAACTTTGTATCCAACACTTTCTCAAACCTTACTCAAGTTCCAGTTATTAAACTACAATGATGAATAGTGAGTTGAGTCTCTATAATCGAGGAGCAACAATGATTCGAACTGATTAAAACCTAGCTGAGGATTCCAGACAACACGACATATGCAAGTCCCTGACCTACATATACCAACCTACCCTTAGGTCCCCTAAAATAAGAACGGGTCTACGCAACCTGAGAATACAGTACTCCACCAATCCAGCCCATTGCCACGTGGGTACACGCTATTCCTGCCATCTCTCCACTCCCAGTGCGTGAGTGGCCATTTTTGTAATAGAATAGCTGAGTTAAGGCTTACCGGAGTATGTGGTTAGTACTACAAAGCCTCACCTCATGCAATTCAATAACAGACGGACCTTAATCGACATAGGCGGAAAGAAGCCGCTCACAAGACCTCCATGTCTTGTGGCTCTCACACACCGAGTCTGCCTGGTCTAGATTTATTACTCCACATGCTCATATCTCATGATAACATAAGTAACCAAACATAAACAAAGATCCATGTAAAACTCACAGGTGACAGGTAATCACCCAACTTTTATCTGTCTAAGCATGGCTAAGCATAACTAGGCATTTACGAAGTAAAACTGGTAACAAGATAGATATAGAAAAACAAGGTTGGTAATGCACCAATTAGGTTTCCACTTGACTCCTAATCACTTAATTTAGTATATAAAAGCAAAAGCGATAAAAATTTGTAAAACACAAGGTATGTTTAAATGCATCCGGGGCTTGCCTTGGTTGGCGGAAAGGTCAGGTTCCTCAGACGTTCCATAATTATCAGATCTAACCTCAACAGATGGATTAACTTCCTCCACAACTTGATTAACTATCACGTGTTCACCTTCGTTCACTACACGTAGTAATAATGCCATGTTTAACATGATGCGAGATACAAAAATATGATGCTCGATGATGGATGCAAAATTAACAACTTGAATACAACTTTCCTTCGCGGTACAGTTACAAGTCAAACTAACTAAACCTTTTTCGTAACACTTACTTCAATTGCCAAGGATCATTACCAACTAATGACCCAAGGTCATCACTCAATCCAAAATTTCAAACAAAACCTAAATCATTAAAGGTTACTATTTGCTTTTATGAATTAATTATTTAATTAAAAATTATGAAATAAATCAACTTGTTCGAATTGAGTTCAAAATTTTTGTAAAGGTTCATCACATGATAACTAAGTGGCAAAACAATTTTCATAATTTTTGGATAATTAATAAAGCCTAGAAAAATCATGGAAACTCATTTATTAATTAATTGAGCAATTTTTATCACATTCAAAAAGTACTGAAAAACAACATTTCATATTTTGCCTAAATAATATACATCATAGAGAGGTTATACAAAAATTTTCATAATTTTTGGAGCTCGAAATAATTCTACACAAAAATAACAAAAGCATACACTATTCATTCATTTCTAAAAAAGGAAAATTCATTTTCAAATCACCCGCTCACTGACAGCCCGACCCCACTTGTCATCCCCGACCTCCCGCGCTGACTTCGGCGATGACGCGCTGACCGGTGATTTCTCGCCATCGGTGGGATCAACGGCGACAACGAGAGTACCAACACACTCCCCTCATCACCCCGCATCGATTGAGTGTACTATCGAGACTAATTACAGCGGTGCACGAGCTTGCCAACGGCCTTAGCGGACACGGTGGCGTGGCTGCGCTATGCCGATGACGTGAGACCGATAGATCATAAACAAATAGCATGGGAAGGTTTAGTAGCTCACCCCGAACACGACTGAGCAGAGAGCAAGACCGGAGGAGCAACGATGAAGCGATTTGACATGCGTAGCACCCACGACGGAGCAAGTGACGATGACGGTGATGCTTCAGTGACTGTGATGAACAAAAGGACCAATCAACTGGGTATAAAGTAGTACAGCATCAAGGTGAAACTGAAACAAGGCTTCGCAAGAGCAGCGGCTCACCAGAGAGCCACGGCCACGGTGAAGCGCACCCGACGGTGATGCTGCCGGTCGCGAAGAAGAAACACGACGAGCGGCAGTTCCCGATGAAGTCAGGTGACTAAAGCTGGCTGGCTGGGTGTGCAAGGAACTAGCGAAGCTATGTAGCGCTTTGCTGAGATGGTACAGGCACTGGATCGATGGCGAGAGCATGACGGAGCTATGGCGGCGACGACGCCTAGGCTATCAAGGACGGCCAGGAAGCAAGAGGAAGCCTCGATGCGGCCTTCTCCATGCCAGCGCAACGCTAAAGGCGGCCATGATCGTGCTTGGAAGCAGAAAGAAGATCGCTGGCGGTGACAACTGCCCGCTGGTACTGTTCATCTTATTTACAAAATTGCCATTTGATTTAAAAACCAAATTA
This sequence comes from Miscanthus floridulus, assembly GCF_019320115.1. NCBI lineage: Eukaryota > Viridiplantae > Streptophyta > Magnoliopsida > Poales > Poaceae > Miscanthus > Miscanthus floridulus. The sequence goes on from NC_089586.1 coordinate 134,703,813, forward strand.
CTCCCAAATTTATGTAACAATTTAAAAATCTCCAAAAATAAAAGTTGTTCAAAATCCAAAGTTCTACAACTTTGTTTTTATACCCATAACCAAATTCGGTCTACATTTTGAAATGCAAGTTTAAATTCAAAAAGGGGTCATTTTAAGAATTTATGCCTTTTCAAATTACTTCAAATTTTTCATAACAACTTTGAAAACTCCAAAAACAAACTTTGTATAACTTGACAAGCTCTACACTTTTGCTTTTAGACTCAAACCCAAAATGTGCTTAGATTTTGAAATGGGTTTTCCAGGGTAAAATTAAATGTTGAAATCAGGGTTCTTCGGAAATTCAAATCAATACAAAGATTTTAACTCAATTCAAGCCATACAAGCCAACACATATAACATAAAGGTAAACTTGTTTTAGTGTATGCATATCAAAAATTTTCACTAACACATGAATGATGTGCTATTCATATGATGACATGGCAGGTTTTAGTACTTAAAACACCTAAGGTGTTACAATCCATCCCCCTAAAAGAAATCTCGTCCCGAGATTCAAAGTCATAGGGTAAGTAATGGAAAAGGAAATGTGTCAGTCCAAAAACATCCAAAACTTGTCCATAAAACAACGGAGGTTCCTTTACAAACATGATTCGTAACAACAAAGCAAAACTAACATTATTCTATATCGACGCAAGAAACTCTGGAAATTTTTCTAACAAGTAATCTTCGGATTCCCAAGTAGCTTCTTCTTCGGAATGTTGATTCCATTATATCTTGTAGAACTTGATTGTCCTCCTTCGAGTGACATGATCTTTCTGATCCAGAACTTGGATAGGATATTCGGAATAGGTCAAATCAGGTTCAAGTTCCACTCCTTCAACCTCAACATTCTGCTCAGGCACTCGGAGACACTTCTTTAATTGAGAAACATGGATCACCTCATGTACGGCGGAGAGATGTTCTGGTAATTTCAAGCGATATGCCACTTTTCCATACCTCTCTAAAATTTTAAATGGTCTAATATATCGAGATGCCAACTTGCCTTTAACACCAAAATGGGTAACTCCCTTCATTGGTGATACCTTCAAATATACAAAATCTCCCTTATTAAACACCAATGGTCTACGTCATTTATCTACATAACTCTTTTGTTGGGACTGAGCTATCTTTAAATTACTTTGCATTTGCCTAACCTTGTCTTCTGTTTCTTTCACAAGGTCAACTCCAAAGAACCTTCTTTCCCTGGGTTCAGACCAACTCAGCGACATTCTACATCTACGACCATAGAGTGCTTCAAATAGAGCCATTCTAATACTCTCCTGATAACTATTGTTGTATGAGAACTCAGTCAAAGGCAAACATTCATCCCACTTATTGGAATAGTTAAGAACACAACATCTTAACATATCTTCTAGTACTTGATTGACCATTTCTGTCTGACCATCAGTCTGTGGATGATAAGCTGTACTATATATGAGTTTCATACCCATCGAAGGCTGCAATTGTTTCCAAAAACTAGAGACTGTCGATGCAGGACCCATGGGGTTTCCCACGGAGAAGAGAGAAGAAGACCTAGTTCAACTAGGATTCCCTACATGTAATCCTACTAGGACTAGTTACACATAATCCTACTAGGATCTCTACTTTGTAACCAACTAGGACTACCGCCTCTCCTGGACTATATAAAGGAGGGCGGGGGTCCCTAGATCGACACCTACACATAACCGATAGAACTCACAACCACAACATACCTCACAACACAACAAATAGTGCAGGGTGCAATATACTATCCATACCAGACTGGACGTAGGGCGCTGTGACTTTCCGATGTGCTGAACTAGTATAAATCATTGTCTCCCTGCGTTTACCTTTGAGTTCCTGCAAATGCTGATACCCCTCTGAACAAATCACCGTCCTGGGTACCCCGTGATGGGTTGCCGGTGGTAAAACATCGACAGTTGGCGCACCAGGTTGGGGTTCTCGGCGCTTTGCGTTTGAGAGCTTGGTGGACCTCAAAAAAAACTCACCGCGACACTCATCGGCTCTCGTCGACAACTCGCTGTAGCTCATAAGACTCATCGCAACACTCGTCAGCCTCGTCGACAACTTACGATGGCTCTCATCAGCCTCATCAACAACTCAACATACTGGTGGACAACACGCCATGCTCACAAAGCTTCATCAGCGTCGTTCATGGAGGCAGGTCGGCAAGAAGAATCCAATAACTTTAGCCATCATCTCGCATGCGCGTCGAACAAGTACAACTACTGATGCCTTTAATCATCATCACCATGGATACATCAAGAAATATACATCCACACAAGCCACTCCATCGGGATCATCGAGCATAAGTTGGACTACAATGTCGCCTCCGTCTAAGGCTTCAACACGGATCATGGCAAGTACTTAGAATCGCCCGGTAGACATACGCTAACTCTAGTCAGACAAGAAGTCAGCTCCCACACCAAGCAGAACTTGGACATGACGAGTTTTGGAGATCTACCTAGATACGACAAACCAAGACCATATGACAATGCATCAAAGCAAGATGACATCATACATATATACCTAGATGTCATCAACCTGTACATACATGCAACATGTATAGGCTTCACGTGCTTACTGGCAGCCAATGCCTTCTTGGTTGGATTTCTACTCCAAGCACGAACTGCAACCCACTGCTCTATCATGGTGTACAACAACTTGACCATGGCAACTAACTACTCTGTCGTGGTGTCAACAACTCGGCGACTCCGCCTACGCTCGATGTAACAACGAACAACTACTCGGATGCTACACCAACTATTTGGCTGCACATTCGACTACTTGGCTGCACATTCGACTACTTGGCCGTGCCGACCGACTACCCGACTGTGGTAATCGACTACTTGGCTGCGGTGATCGACAACGCGGCCACAAACCAAGCTAAGTCACGTCTCATTTTTTATATATTTCAGATATTATTCATATATGTCTCTGGGAAGACACAAAAATCATCATGCGAGCAAACATAGTGCTCTAAAGTCAAATCATCATGCGAGCAAACATAGTGCTCAAGATACAAAAAATCATCATGTGAGCAAACATAGTGCTCTAGGTCTTCTCTTAACGGTCGCCAAATTCCTTAGGTAGAACACGCCTTAATCCATGAAGCTTGTCTACTCACATGGATGGTCACAAACCGAGTGCTAGGCTCACATGGTCACATCATGAACCTCTGAACCATATGCTAGAGATTCAAGTGCTTAAACGTAACAGGACACTACCTGAGGAATTTGCATGGCCTAGCAAGAGCAAGACGCAAAAAGTTTATATGCATTTCATAATGCCAGGGCCCGCCCCTGATTGATTATTCAAATATGGGACATGCTCCCAACTTTATATCCGAATGTCATTTACAACATATTTTTATGTTTAACATGCAGGAAAGCTACATCTGTACCATGAGATCAGGAAAAACACGCTCCTGAGAGCTACTTTACTCAGATAAGTCAAGAAACAACCTGGTTTGATCAAACAAGAACCCCGATGAGGTACGACAAGAACCAAGACAAGCTTAGAAAGAACCTAGATTGATCAAAAAAGAACCCCGACATGGTGCGGCAAGAACCAAGACAAGCTTAGAAAGAACCTGGATTGATCAGAAAAGAACCCCAACAAGGAGAGACAGAGATCAAGTCAAGATCAGAAAGAACCCATATTGAAGAAAAACAACCCAAACAAGTTGGGAACAGAAATCAAGACAAAAAAGAACCTGGAGTGATCAGAAAACAACCCAAATGAGGTACATACAAGTTCAGAAAGAACCTGGACAGAGTGCAAACAACCTGAAAGAGGTACATCAAGAACCAGAGAAGTCTAGAAATGACCTGGATGAATAAAAACAACTTAGAAGAACGTCACGGCTTAGTCAAACACTAAGCTCGGGGGTTCGACATTCGCTTCAACTACGCCTGGGGGCTCGGATTTAAAGACGAAGGACCAAGAATATAAGAACTCAAGACTACAACAAATGACAACACATCAAGACCCTTCATTTGATTTCTTTTCGAAAGAAAAGAACTCAGAGAAGGCTCGGGGGCTACGGGATGCATAACCCTAGAAATTTTTTAAGACAAGAATCTAGACCCTCCAACCTTTGCAAGCAAAAGCAAGAGGCTCGGGGGCTACACTCAGTGAGTGCAATTTTTATGAAAAATTGCACCCACCGAAAAAGAACTCGGAGCAACCAAGAAGACTAAAGGGACCCTCTGGCTTCTTGTCCCAACAAGCAAGAGGCTCGGGGGCTACACTCACTGAGTGCACTTTTTTAGAAAAAAAGTACACATCAGTCATGACGAACCAACCAAAAGAAGACCATCTCAAGGTTTCACTTTAGAAGAACCTAGAACGGATTTACAACAACTCAATGAAGACCAAGAAGAATAAGAAGGCTTTCGAAGCTCATCCATGAGATGCTTAGGGGCTTGTCGATGCGGGACCCATGGGGTTTCCCATGGAGAAGAGAGAAGAAGACCTAGTCCAACTAGGATTCCCTACATATAATCCTACTAGGACTAGTTATACGTAATCCTACTAGGATCTCTACTTTGTAACCGACTAGGACTACCGCCTCTCCTGGACTATATAAAGGAGGACAGGGGTCCCTAGATCGGCACCTACACATAACCGACAGAACTCACAACCACAACATACCTCGCAACACAACAAATAGCACAGGGTGCAATATACTATCCACACCAGACTGGACGTAGGGCGCTGTGACTTTTCGGCATGCTGAACCAGTATAAATCATTGTCTCCCTACGTTTACCATCGAGTTCCTGCAAACGCCGATACCCCTCCAAACAAATCACCATCCTGGGTACCCCGTGATGGGTTGCCGGTGGTAAAACATTGACAGAGACAAACTATGTACCCCTATCTGACACTATGGTCTTTGGTACTCCATGTAGGCTCATGATTCTTGCTAAATACATCTTGGCATATTGGATAGTAGGATATATACTCTTGACTGGAAGAAAATGTGCTGACTTAGTTAGTCGATCTACAATAACTCATATTGAATCAAAACCTTTAGATGTCTTGGGTAGACCAACGATAAAGTCCATACTAATATTCTCCCACTTCCAAGCTAGAATAGGTAATGGCTGTAACTCTCCAGCAGACCTCAAATGTATAGCTTTCACCTTTTGACAAGTATCACACTTTGCTATATACTGGGCAATTTCTATCTTCATTTTGGTCCACCCAAACCTCTGTTTCAAATCATGGTACATCTTATTACTTCCTAGATGAATAGATAACCTAGTAGCATGTGCCTCTTCAAGAATTGACTATCACAACTCAGGAACCTTTGGTACCACTAAGCGATTCTTGAACCATAACACACCTTCATCATCTACTTTGAAGCATTTCGCTTTCCCATTCCTGATTCTTTCTTTGATATGGGCTATACCCTTATTTTCTTTCTGAGCAGCAATAATCTGGTCTCGAATAGTGGCTTCAACAGTTATATTAGTCAAACTACCTTGTTGAATTACCTCTATACTCAACTTTTCCATCTCTTGGCATAAAGTCAAATCCATTATTTTCACTGCCAGACAATTGCAATGACTCTTTCGACTGAGGGCATCTGCAACCACATTTGCTTTTCCAAGGTGGTAATGTACCTCCAAGTCATAATCTTTAATCAATTCTAACCATCTTCTTTGTCGCATGTTCAACTCTGATTGAGTAAAGATATACTTTAAACTCTTGTGGTCTGTATAAATATGGCACGTATTACCAAGCAGGTAATGCCGCCAAATCTTCAGAGCATGGACAACTACTGCTAACTCCAAATCATGAGTCGGATAGTGTTCTTCATGTTGCTTAAGTTGTCTGAAGGCATAGGCAATGACTCGGCCTTCTTGCATCAGTACACATCCTATACCAATACCCAAAGCATTACAATAAACGTCAAATGACTTCTCGATATCAGGTTGGGCTAATACTAGGGCAGTAGTTAACAGTCTCTTCAAAGTCTAGAAAGCTTCTTCATAATCAGATGACCAGACAAAATTGGCTTGGTTCTTCAACGACCCAGTGATGGACTTAGATACTCTAGAGAAATCTGGAATAAAACGATGGTAATACCCTGCCATTCCCAAAAAACTCTGAACCTGATGAACAGTGGTTGACAGTTTCCAATCAAGTACATCCTTAACTTTGCTTGGGTCAACAGCAACTCCTTCAGCTAACAAGACATGTCCAAGAAACTGTACTTCCTTAAGCCAGAAGTCACACTTATTGAACTTAGCATATAGTTGATGTTCTGTCAAGTGGGTCAGGACAATTCTGAGATATTCTGCATGTTCCTTCTTGTTCTTGGAATATACTAGGATGTCATCAATAAACACCACTACAAACTTGTCTAGCTCAGGCATGAATACTGAATTCATCAGATACATGAAATGAGCTGGAGCATTTGTCAAACCAAAAGACATTACCAAGTATTCATATATTCCATATCTTGTGGTAAATGCTGTTTTAGGAATATCTTCAGACTTAATCTTGATTTGGTGATAGCCTAACCTTAAATCAATCTTGGAGAAAACTTTGGCTCCGACCAGTTGATCAAAAAGCAAGTCTATCCGAGGTAAGGGATACTTATTCTTAATGGTCACTTCATTCAATGGATGATAGTCAACACATAACCTCAGAGTCTCATCTTTCTTTTTTACAAAAATTGCAGGACATCCCCAAGATGATGAACTAGGTTGAATAAACCCTTTCTCAATCAACTCTTGCAACTGAGTCTTCAACTCGGCTAATTCCTTGGGAGGCATCCTATAAGCTCTCTAAGAGATCGGAGCCATTCTAGGTTTTAACTCTATATTAAACTGAACATCCCTATCAGGTGGTAGACCGGACAAATCCTCTAGAAAAACATTAGGGAATTCATAAACTACCGGGATATCTCTAATCTCCTTGACAAAAGTTGCACAAACTCTTTCCACTGATCTCCTTAAGGTTGGAAGTTGGATAAGAAGCTAAGAATTACTATTAGGCAAACTCACCCTTAATGTTCTATTCAAAGCATCTATAACAGCCTTATGCTGATACATCCAATTCATTCCCAAGATCACATCTATATCTTGATCCTTAAGAATAATCATGGTAGTGGGAAAAATATGCCCACCCAGGTTTATGGGTACCTAGTATACCATTTTCTTAGTACACAGACGTCCCCCGGGTGACTGTATAAAGAAATTTTCCTTTGTTTCCCCAATTAGAATTTCATGCTTTATGACAAAGGTTCTATTGATGAATGAATGAGATGCACCAGAATCAAAAAGCATAACAGCAAGGTGATCAGCGATAGGAAACATACCCATCATCATTGGCTCCCCTTCCAGAATTTCCCTAGCTTGAATATAGAACACCTGTCCTGTCTTCCTTTCATCTTTGCCCTTCTGAGCATTCTGATTGTTGTTCTTGTTCTGTGCTTGACCCTATTGTTGATTGGTAGGGGCCTTCTGAGAATTTGAATTATACTGTTTGGGATACGGACATTCCCTAGAGAAATGACCAGACCTTCCACAATTGTAACATAGATAACTGTGACCCTAGGGTGTTGGAGTAGGAACCCCAGAAGCATTGGTCTGTTGTGGATTCTGATAAGTTGTGGCAGGACGGACATTTGATTGTTGCCCGGCTTGGAACTGCGGTGGATGATAAGGAGGACGATAATGGTTGACTGGATGATAGATTATCTTTTGCCTCTTTTGATTTCCACCAAAAGATCCAAACGGCCCACTCTTTTTCTTCTTGATCTCCTTATGCTGCCGATACTTTTCCTCAGAAGCAATTGCAATATTTACTGCCTTATGATAAGTAACATTGGTATAGGTAGTCATCATTGTCTGTAGCTTGGTATTCAGACCTCACATAAACCATTTCTTTTTCTTAGCTTCTGTGTTGACATGTTCAGATGCATACTGTGACAGGTGATTGAATCTACCCACATATTGCGTAACCGTTTGATCCCCTTGCTTCAAAGCAAGGAACTCATCCAGCTTCATGACCATCACTCCCTCTGGGATATAATGGGCTCGGAAGGTTGTACGGAACTCAGCCTAAGTTATTGGAATGCCAATTGGTTGCATAGCCACTAGATTTGCCCACCAAGCACCTACTGCACCTCTAAGTTGCTAGGCGGCAAACACAGGTTTCTACATCTCCGTGTATGGAATAAAATCAAATTTCTGCTCTATGATCTGAAGCCAATCATCAGCCTCCAGTGGTTCGTTGGCCTTGGTGAACACTGGTGGTCTTGTATCTATAAAATCAACATACGTAGCCTCCTACCTGTTATAATTGTGGCCACAGTTTCCTTGCACCATATTCTAATTACTCTGAGCTATCTCTCGAAGCAATCGAGCATTTTCAATAGTCACATTGACAAGGGCGGTGATAGCATTAGCCAGATTTGGTGGAACTGGTGGTGGATCAGGAATACCATCTTCATCTTGTGAAGTACCAGGAATATGCGAACCCCGCATATGACACATCTGTTCATAACAAACCAAACTTTACTCACAAGCCTTTATTAAACGATAAAAGAGCTTACTACAATGCATTACATTGGTTCACTTATTTAAGCACAAGCCCACACCTAAACAAGACTACTTAACTTAACTAGATCTCATTATTTTACAACTCTATTCTTCTCATCGACCACATCAAACCTCATGATCGGTATCCATTCCGAAAACATTTCTGCCTTCATTATCACTTTCATCTACCATCACTAATTCTTCTGGATCTTCTTCTTCTTCCTCTTCAAGTTCATCATTATCAGCAATGATGACACTAGGGTCCATTCCATCTGCTTGAGGTTCATGATTTGGATCCAGGAGGTTGCTCAGCCTATGGACTTCTTCATGCAGATTAGTATTATATTCTTCTAAGTCTTCTATATAGAATTCTAGCTCATGAGCTCTAGCTCTAGCTACATCTTCTCTATGCCAAGCTTCATTCCTTCCTTCCACCATATGAACTAACATATGTTCATAGTTCTTGTGAGCGGTGGTGAGACACCTCAATCTATCCCATAACTCTCCCACATGGATGGCATCCGTAGCCCTATCTCTAGTAACCTGAGCTAACTCTGCTGTAAGCCTCTGTATCTCTGCCTAGGGATCAGACCTAGAGCTGCTACTGCTAGCACCATCATTCCTAGGGGCAAGCTGGTGATGAGGAATTCCTTTAGGTCCAACAGACTTATGGGGCGTTATCTTGGTACGAGCCATACTGTAGGAAGCAAGATTAATCCAAGTAAGACAATCTGATCAAAGTCTAAAGAGCAGCCAGGATGGATTACATAACTCAACCCAGATTCACTACCCAACCTAGACTTAGAGGTGAAGGAAGTAACAAGTGAATTAATCATGATGCATGAATCGTTCTTACGAACAAAAACATCAAAACTTATAAGGTACATAAACAACAATTGTTTTTATATAGGGCATAATAAGATTACTACTCCACCACAAAAAGCCTTTTTAATCAATTAAGGAATGGTGAGAATGAAATAAGATAAGCCAGAAGCAATTTGGACCAAATTAACAAGTTATATTTATTTGCCCCAAATCATTTTGAAGTTTTTGTAAAACAATACAACAAAGACTTTATAACAATCACTCTGATACCATTCTGTGGTAGCACCTCCTAAATTATAGGACCCACATGCACCTATCACTATCTAAAGACCTCTGACGACTATGCATATGTTCTCGGTAACTTAAGAAGTCTGTCGGGTGTCCTCGGGAAACCCTGAATCATCCACGATTTCTGAGCAGGATCCCATTACAGAGTCATTGCAGTATTACAACATTTATTCAAATATCTACATCATAGTAAATTAGCGGAAGTCTTACGATAACTTAGTTTACAAACCAGTTGTTTTTAGACCTTACAAACTAAGTTCGATAATTATTACAAACCATAGTAGTAGTGGAGTGGCATTAGTATCATAATACGAACACACAATATAAGTATCCTGTCCAAGGATCACACATTCACTTATCGTCATCGACCTGAACAACAGTCATGTAGCACGGTCCAAAATAGACCTGCTCATGAGGCTCACCTACAACAAGGGTCAACGAACCCTGAGTACAAAAGTACTCAACAAGACTTAACCAAAATTAAGACTGAGAAGACTCAGGAATGCAAGCTCAGGGATTCAAGGTATGGCTTTAGCAATGATCAAAGTTCTTTTGCGTAAAAGCTCTTTAACAAAATTCTTTATATCAACAATTTTATCATCAAAAAGATCATATACAAAGCTGACATGGTCCGTACTGAGATCATGAAACTTCGTATCCAACACTTTCTCAAACCTTACTCAAGTTCTAGTTATTAAACTACGATGATGAACAGTGAGTTGAGTCTCTATAATCGAGGAGCAACGACGATTCGAACCGATTAAAACCCAGTTGGGGATTCTAGACCACACAACATATGCAGGTCCCTGACCTACATATACCAACCTACCCTCAAGTCCCCTAAAACAAGAACGGGTCTGCACCACCTGAGAATACAGTTTTCCACCAATCCAGCCCATTGCCACGTGGGTACACGCTATTCCCACCATCTCTCCACTCCTAGTGCGCGAGTAGCCATTTTTGTAATAGAATAGCCGAGTTAAGGCTTACCGGAGTATGTGGTTAGTACTACAAAGTCTCACCTCATGTAATTCAATAACGGACAGACCTTAATCAACACAGGTAAAAAGAAGCCGCTCACAAGACCTCCATGTCTTGTGGCTCTCACACACCGAGTTCGCCTGGTCTAGATTTATTACTCCACATGCTCATATCTCATGATAACATAAGTAACCAAACGTAAACAAAGATCCATGTAAAACTCACAGGTGACAGGTAATCACCTGACTTTTATCTGTCTAAGCATGGCTAAGCATAACTAGGCATTTACGAAGTAAAACTGGTAACAAGGTAGATATGGAAAAACAAGGTTAGTAATGCACCAATTAGGTTTCCACTTGACTCCTAATCACTTAATGCAGTATATAAAAGCAAAAGCGATAAAAATTTGTAAAATACAAGGTAGGTTTAAATGCATCCGGGGCTTGCCTTGGTTGGCGGAAAGGTCAGGTTCCTTAAACGTTCCACAATTATCAGATCCGACATCAACAGATGGATTAACTTCCTCTGCAACTTGATTAACTTCCACGTGTTCACCTTCATTCACTACACGTAGTAATAATGCCATGTTTAACATGATGCGAGATACAAAAATATGATGCTCGATGATGGATGCAAAATTAACAACTTAAATACAACTTTCATTCGCGGTACAGTTATAAGTCAAACTAACTAAACCTTTTTCGTAACACTTACTAATTGCCAAGGATCATTACCAACTAACGACCTAAGGTCATCACTCAATCCAAAATTTCAAACAAAACCTAAATCATTAAAGGTTACTATTTACTTTTATGAATTAATTATTTAATTAAAAAATTATTAAATAAATCAACTTGTTCCAATTGAGTTCAAATTTTTTGTAAAGGTTCATCACATGATAACTAAGTGTGAAAACAATTTTCATAATTTTTGGATAATTAATAAAGCCTAGAAAAATCATGGAAACTCATTTGTTAATTAATTGAGCAATTTTTATCACATTCAAAAAGTACTGAAAAACAATATTTCATATTTTTACTAAATAATATACATCACAGAGAGGTTACACAAAAATTTTCATAATTTTTGGAGCTCTAAATAATTCTACACAAAAATAACAAAAGCATACACTATTCATTCATTTTTGAAAAAGGAAAATTCATTTTCAAATCACCCGCTCACTGACAGCCCAACCCCACTTGTCATCCCCGACCTCCCGTGCTGACTACGGTGATGATGCGCTGACCGGCGATTTCTCGCCACCGGTGGGATCAACGGCGACAGCGAGAGTACCAACACACTCCCCTCATCACCCCGCATCGATTGAGCGTACTATCGAGACTAATTACAGCGGTGCACGAGCTTGCCAACGGCCATGGCGGACACGGTGGCGTGGCTGCGCTACGCCGGCGATGTGAGACTGATAGATCATAAACAAATAGCATGGGAAGGTTCAGCAGCTCACCCCAAACACGACTGAGCAGAGAGCAAGACCGGAGGAGCAACGGTGAAGCGGTTCGACGTGCACAGCACCCACGGCGGAGCAAGTGACGATGACGGCGATGCTTTGGTGACTGTGATGAACAAAAGGACCAATTAACCGGGCACAAAGTAGTACATCATCAAGGCGAAACTGAAACAAGGCTTTGCAAGAGTAGCGGCTCACCGGAGAGCCACGACCATGGTGAAGCGCACCCGACGGTGATGCTGTCCGCTGCGAAGAAGAAACACGACGAGCGGTGGTTCCCGGCAAAGTCAGGTGACTAGAGCTAGCTGGTTGGGTGTGCAAGGAACTAGCAAAGCTATGTAGTGCTTTGCTGAGATGGTACAGGCGCTGGATCGATGGCAAGAGCTCGACGGAGCTTTGGCGGCGACGACTGGAAAACAGAGGAGGAGAAAAGAAGAATGACGATGACGCCTGGGCTATAAAGGATGGCCAGGAAGCAAGAGGAAGCCTCAACGCAGCCTTCTCCATGCCAGCACGACACCAAAGACGGCCACGACCATGCCTAGAAGCAGAAAGAAGATCGCCGGCGGTGACAGCTGCCCGCTGGTACTGTTCATCTTATTTACAAAATTGCCATTTGATTTAAAAACCAAATTACTCCCAAATTTATGTAACAATTAAAAAATCTCCAAAAATAAAAGTTGTTCAAAATCCAAAGTTCTACAACTTTGTTTTTATAACCATAACCAAATTCGGTCTACATTTTGAAATGCAAGTTTAAATTCAAAAAGGGGTCATTTCAAGAATTTACGCCTTTTCAAATTACTTCAAATTTTTCATAACAACTTTGAAAACTCCAAAAACAAACTTTGTATAACTTGACAAGCTCTACACTTTTGCTTTTAGACTCAAACCCAAAATGTGCTTAGATTTTGAAATGGGTTTTCCAGGGTAAAATTAAATGTTGAAATCAGGGTTCTTCGGAAATTCAAATCAATACAAAGATTTTAACTCAATTAAAGCCATACAAGCCAACACATATAACATAAAGGTAAACTTGTTTTAGTGTATGCATATCAAAATTTTTTGCTAACACATGAATTATGTGCTATGCATATGATGACATGGCAGGTTTTAGTACTTAAGACACCCGAGGTGTTACACATCCCCACCAACCAGGGGAAGAAGCTCCTCCTAGAGGTCCATGCCGAGATTTACGGACACCACGTGGCCCTAAGGTCGCTGGTTGGGAAAGCCTTTCGCCAAGGTTTTTACTGGCCCACCACACTACAAGATGTAGAGGAGGTCATCCGCAGGTGTGAAGGATGCTAGTTCTATGCTCAGCAAACCCATTTGCTGGCACAGGAGCTCCAAACCATCCCCATCACCTGGCCATTCGCGGTTTGGGGCCTCAACATGGTGGGACCCCTCAAAAAGGGCCCAGGCGGCTTCACTCACCTACTTGTAGCAGTCGACAAGTTCACTAAGTGGATAGAGGCCAAGCCCATCACCAACATCCGCTCGGAAGAGGCAGTCAAATTCTTCCTCGACATCATCTACCAGTTTGGTGTTCCTAACTGTATCATCACTGACCACAGGACTAACTTCACCGGAAAGAAGTTCCTAGACTTTAGTAATGGATACGACATCAGGATCGACTGGGCCTCGGTCGGACATCCATGAACTAACGGTCAGGTCGAGCGCGCTAATGGCATGGTCCTCCAAGGACTTAAGTCATGCATCTTCGACCGACCCAACAAGTATGCCGGGCGATGGGTTGCAGAGGTCCCAGTGATCCTCTAAAGACTGAGAATGACCCCAAACTGATCCATAGGGTTCACACCCTTCTTCCTAGCCTACGGAGCTGAGGCAGTGCTACCCTCCGACCTCGACCACGGTGCCCCAAGAGTGAAGGCTTTTGATCACGACCAAGCCATGGAGGCTCAGCAAGACGTAGATGACTGTCATCCATTTCGCTCACTACCAACAAACCCTACGCAGGTACCACGAAAGGAAGATCAGGGGGAGGATACTCGAAGTCGGCAATCTCGTACTCCGTAGGACCCAATCAACGAAGGAAAAACACAAACTCTCTCCACCATGGGAAGGGCCCTATACGGTGACCGAAGTAATCCGACTGGGCACCTAACAACTAGAGGACAACAATGGCAACGTTCTCACCAACACTTGGAACATTGAATAGCTACGTCGTTTTATCCCCTAAATTTGGTCTTACTGCTTTTTAGTCAACACTTGCTCCTGTAAAAGCACCCTAGCCCAAACATTTTTAGCCCGAGTCGCTCGGGGGCTCCATGAGGGTACAATACTAAAATTACCTCTCTTTTTTACTATCACATGGTAAACAACTTTGTCCCCGAACGGAAGCACATTCCATTCCTTTGATTGCCCTACATGACTTTGTTCTTACTCCCAACCAAACGCACCCCGCCATGACCTATGGTTATAAGCAGCCGAGCCCCACGGGCCATGCCTAGGCTCTTAACAGTTGTAGCCTACGGAACTAACGGGCAGGTGCAAAAAAGAAAAGGATAAAAGTGAAAGTTATGCCAGGATAAAAAACAAGGAACAGATAGTGTGGTTCTTTCATAAGAACAGAACTGATGCATTCATTGATACAAAAACTATTCACATGGGGGCTCACCCACAACTATTACATTTTTCTAACTACTTCTAAGACAAATACTACTGCGGCCCCTCGACGACATTGCCTGATGCCAAATGAGAGACTACGACACACACTGCCAGACATAACCACCGCTACAGGGGCCCCGCCTGGTTCAGTCCCCTCGACTTCGGTGAGCGCAACGGGTACCTCAAGGGCATCGCACCCATAGATGCTCAGCAAAGGAACATGGAGCTCCTGACCTTCTCATGTAGTCGAGGCAGCTCCTGTGCAGGGATGCTGCTACCAAGGTATGGCCGCCATGGCTGGAAGAGATCTCCTCAAACTTTATGAACTGGCCAACCTAAGCAGCTATAGGCGTGGAACCCTCCACCAGCACGATCCTGAGCAACTTCCCCTCCGACAAGGCTCGCCCAGTGAAGATCCATCGGAGAAAGGCCACACATGGCTCCATCCTAAAGAAAGCCTCGTAGATAAATCCAACACGCCACCCCCTTCGGTGGAAGCTGTCCCTTCTTAGGCAAAGACGGCCAGCACCACCCCGGACAGCCTCTAGCTTGACATCGCGCTCCGAATTCATGAAAGGATCTGTAAGTCCTCCCCCTCGCTCATCCCCTCTCTCACTTAGGAACCGCTACGACATACAGGCACTCTCGGTGAAGAGGAAGAAGGAGGAGAGATAATAGTCAAAGAACAGGCAAAGGACTATGATGGAGAGCCCTCTCCCTCCCCCTATTTTAGGAAGAAATGCCACAACCAAAGAGGTGCAAAAGATTAGAGCAAAAAACTCTCTCCCTTCCCCCATTCAATGCAGATGGGAAACGATGGGACACACCCTAACTGATGGGATGCACAATGACTGACAGAACGACGCCTGGTCAGACAGAACTCCGCCTGGTGAGACAAGACGTGGCCTGGGTATGGCCCACCACTATCGCATGACCGAGCGTGAAAACCAAAGCATCACCACACATAGGTAGCTCTCCGCATCCCTAGGTAGGACTTGGAAAAACCCAAAATAGGATCTCCACCGGGAGAGACCATTGGGCTTCCTAAGTCGATTGAATGGCTCAGAAAAACACACCGAGAGACATGTAGGGAGTGAAGGTACGCCCCATGTAGGCCATGCCGACTCTGTCACGAACGACGAGCACGGGTCCTAGTCGAACATTTCCGACTGGAGCTCCTCAAACCCCATCACTCGAGTCATCAAGGTAACACTACCGACCCCCTCTATTTCTTTATAATCATTTCATACATCCATACGTGCATTCATTCCATGCGCCCATGCCCCCTGGACAATTCAGGCCCTGAACTGCCTCGGGGCTCGGGAACTAAGCATCACATGTGTAGCGAAATGCATCACAATGCTCCGTGTTGTGTCACAAAGCGGCAGTTGCCTCATTCGACATGAGCAACAACAGAGCCAGGGGAGAAAAACGCAGATGAACCCCATGCGGCCCTCGCCCAGTCTAGCAGACAGGGTCATCTCAACCTTCTTGTTCGATCCTATGCCTCTGCCAAGCCCACAGAATCTCCATCGAGGGGAGGCCATTAGGCCACCCGGGTCGGTCTCTGGAACAACCAAGGCATCTGCCAGATTGTAGGTAAAGGAGCAGTGGAATGTCACAAAGAGGGCTATGCCAACCCCATCACGAACAATAGACCTAGATTTCACTTGATCATACCCATTAGCGAACTCACTGAGAGCGTCACTCGATCCCGAGCGATCGGGACAAGCGACAAAACTCAGCCCCTCTGGTTTTGAGAAACCGAGGATGGGGTAACGCACACAACTCAAATCAACCCCTACTAAGGCCCAACGGGGCTCGGAGGCTCAAGACACCAAACGCTTGGGTCTACGACCCTAAACTCGCCCCATCCGGCTACGCTTTGACTGCACTCCAAAAACTACCTGGGTCTATGACCCTAAACTCACCTTATCCGGCTACGCTTTGACTGCACTCCAAAACTACCTGGGTCTATGACCCTGAACTCGCCCCATCGGGATCCATGACTCTGACTCACCCGATCCCATGGCATGCACCGACGCCAGGATCAGTGAGCCCAACCTCCTCCGATCCCAAAACTAACTGCCTCGCCTGATCCCACGATGCGCACCGACGCCAGGATCAGCGAGCCCTACCTTGTTCGATCCCTAAACTAACTACCTCGCCCGATCCCATGGCACGCATCGATGCTAGGATCCACGAGCTCTACCTCGCCCGATCCCAAAACTAAAAACACCTCGGCTACGCAATGACGCCTTGGTTGACAAACTCTGTCTCGACTAAAAAACATGCCCACTGAGAATACCCCCTAGGCGATTCTACCTGAATCGACCAAGGGCTACACCCACAGGTGCGCTCGCGTGCACTCGCCGGCAAAACAAAAATCTCCCCTACTGACAACATAACCCCCCTGAATGATTCTTCGAATCGACCGGGGGCTCAGGGGCTACACCTGTGGGTTGCGCTTGTGCGCACCCGTCGTCAAAGACAAAAATCCCCCAAATGATTCTTCCTGAATCGCCCGAGGGCTCGGGGGCTCCTGTCGGGTTCATAAACCTAGGGTCCCTCACGGACTGGCTTCCCAACAGAGTCTCAGCCCAAGCAGACACCGCGCAACTCACAGGCCATCCCAAGTATCTAAATAATAGACCAGAAGGGCGCTCCAATCACCAACTAGAAGGTCTAGCCGAGGAGGAGCAGCACCCGTATTCCGACTCTGGTCCACCTCTCCGACCAGAGTGCTTACTTCGGTCACTAGCCCTCCTCCGGATGGCCTCTCTGATCAGAAGGCCTAGCCAAAGCACTACCTCCAACATCGACCCCACATCTCCGACTAGGGTATGCAAAAACCCCTACTCACTTCTCTTCTCCAAATGGCGCAACCAGAGCCGACTAGGACCAACTGATCGGGGACGCCCGCTCGGAAAGGACCAGGGAACAAACGAGGAAAGCAAGGCAAGGTGCATAAGTCAAACCATGATACCAGGGACCGTACCCTGTACACCTATAGAAATAATACTCTACAATCTCCCTGACACAAATAGTGTTGTAGGCGCCGACATTTTCCCTACAGTATTGTGGGCGCCATTAACTCTCATACAGTAAGGCCCCCCACATGCCTCTAGGCATCGACAGTGTTGTGGGCGCCAACATTTACCATACCGAGTGAACATGGTGAAACTCCTCACATGCCTCTAGGCATCAACAGTATAGCAGGTACCGACATATGCCATACCCAAACAATACAACGCAGCCTCCCATGTGCATCCGATATCCAACAGTATTATGGGTGCCTACCATCATCCTGTACTCGCCGGTGTGGGCAACAAGGTTTAGAAGCATACGTACTCTCTCCCTCTCACTTGTAAAGCCATCCCCTTCATCTATAAAAGGGGATGCCCTCTCTCCCAAGAAACTCAGTTAGTCTAGGTCAATTCAAGCACTTCCAGATTCATTAGATCGATCAAGTTCACTAGCTCACAACCATAGAACCGCCAGGTTCGGACCTTAAGCACATGCTTGAACACTTAGCTCATAGTAGAGCTCCTGTTGCTCTTGGCCCTTCTGACCGGAGCTGACCAGACCTCTTGTACCCTCTCCATCTTTCTCCTTCTCGTTTGTAACCCCACTACAAACTTCGAGCACCTAGGCTCAGGAATAAAGTCACTGACCGACTCAAACTAGATATAGGGCATGTTGCCTGAACTAGTATAAAACCTATGTCATTGAGTGTTAGGCTGCCTTCGATCACAACGTAAGACAAAACTACAAATATTTACTTTTTGGTCACTTTCTGCACCGACACCTCCTGAGCACGGCGGGGCGAGTCATGCTTATCAACACTGTGTTGGGCGGGCTTCTAACATATACTATGGGTAATGGGTGCCCTGGCACTACCCTAGGTGTGTGTGTAGCCATTGACGCCTATCGTCGAGCTTTCCTATGGACGGACACAGATACTGTCTTCGGAGCTCAATGTCTGGTGGCGTGGGAAAATGTCTCCAAGACCAAAGAAGATGGGGGGCTTGGCATCAAGCGGTTGGACATGTAAAATGCCTACCTCCTACTGAAATTGATCCACCAGCCGTATCACCAAGGCTCCACCTAGGCAAGCTGAGCAAGAGAGCATGTTCGCCTTGACTCTCTCAAAGACGACCTGAGCGGTGACCACTGGTCTGCCTTGTGAAACCTCCTATCGGCATGCCATTGAATCGCTAAGGTCATGATGGGGGCGGGCAGGACACATCCTTCTGGCATGACTCATGGCTAGGAGATGGACCGTTGTTAGACCAAATGCCAGCCTTGTTCAGCCATTATGCAGGGAGGGCAACGTTGGTGTAGGAGGTGGTGACCACTGGCCTCCCCATACTACTACAACGGAGGCTATCCCCAAAGGCTAGGTCTAAGCTATTGGCACTGACGGAGATGATGAGCGCGCTCACCCTAACGAAGGACCTGGATGAATGTTGTTGCTTCTTTGAGGACGATTCACACCACCTGCTCTCTAGGGCAATGTACAAGGCTTCAGTACGTAGTGACCACATATGTGAATCCTACGCATTTGTCTGGCACAACTCCGTGCCACCCTGAGTGAAATTCTTTGGTTGGGTCCTGACCTAGGAAAGAATTCTCTGTAAGGAAACTCTGGCCCAAAAGAACATCATTCAAGATACAGGATGTGACGTCTGTGGTGGTGGTGATGAGACTGCAGACCACATCTTCTCTAGCTACCCCTTCGTCCACGCATTCTAGGAAATCATTGGCTGGCGCACTGACGAGATCGCCAAGGTGATGGAGCTTCAAAAAACCTCCACCCCCCACAGTTACCTAAGGCCACCGCTCATACCATAATATTGCTATGTTGCTAGGATATTTGGAAGCACCACCATGACGTGGTGTTTAGAGGGCTTCAGTCGGAGCATGGCAGGTTGATTATGGCATGCAAAGAATCAGCGAGGCTCTAGGCCTCCTACATCCTGAAGAAGTCAAATGCTTTCATCAGGAGTTGGCAAAGAATCTTAACCATGTAATCCCCTCCCCCCATCTATGATCATGTAAACTGGCGGTGCTTTAGCCCCCACCAACCGGGTATTCCCGGGTATTAGTGGAATGGAATTTAGGTGAGGATCTTTTGGATCCTCCTCGGTGTTGACCTAAAAAAACTACCTAATTTTTCCTTGTCTTCTCATGTAGCCACATCCTCATTTCATCCATAGGCCTGCCAGAGATGCACTATGCCAAAGAAGCAAATTAGTGATGGCTCACGATGTCACTTAGTGATGCTGAAACCATGTGTCTATAAATTTATGTTTGTGATGTGGACAATAATAGTGACGGGTGCACAACCACATCTCATATAAGTACATAAAAGAGATGGTTGATAACCAGAAACTGTCTCTGATATGTAACAAATAACAACGGCTTCTTAAGGCACTACTAGTTTTTGATCAGCACATAAAGATATGGTTAATAACCAAAAATCATCTCTGATATTAAACAAATAGCAATGCCTCCTAAGGAAATACCTGTCTCTGATCAGTACATAAAAGAGATCGTTAGTAACGCAAAACCATCTCTGATATGTAACAAATTGTGATAGCTCCTAAAGCATTACCCGTCTCTGATCAGTACATAAAAGAGACGGGCAGTAACCAAAAATCATCCCTAATATTTTACTAGTGACGACTCTTAAGGCACTACCCGCCTCTCGTAAGAATAATACAAACAGTTACCTAATAGAAACCGTCAGAGGGTTACTCAAATAGAGACGTTAGCACTAATGGAGCCCATCCTAGTTTTTGATACAGTACGTCTGGCCTGTCTGCAATATGCTTGCATTAGAGACGGTTACGGTTTTGTTGTAGAACATGTCTCTGATGCAGCTTATCACAGACGTGTTAGATGCAAATCCATGTCTCTTTATTTGCTCATCACAGGATGGTCATGAATTTCTCATCAGTGCAGTAGGTATAAGTGTGCATAGATAAATAAGTAACCAACTGCCACACATGTACTCTCACAAGATCAATGTTTATAAACCCACATAAGTCCAAAATAAATTTCCCCGTCTCATTCATGCCTTTGGAGTTGCGACATAAGTAATGAGGCAATAGCTTCTCAGATTCCCAACAGCACACTTCTATCGAGTACTATGGTGGCACCTCAAAATCCTTACATATAAAATGGAAGAAACACAACCTTTTAGGTAAGATAGCTATAAATTAGCACTAAGAGGAGCCATATCTAGCTCTAGGGTTTGCACAAAGTAGTTTATACCAAAGTGTGATGTGCAGTGTAGAAGCCACAAGTGTGGTCATTGGGTTGCTGGTGGCACTACAAAGTTATGCATGAAAGCATTAGTAGGTGGATACGGGTACCAATTCAAAAGGAATTCAAATTAACACAACCCATTAATTACCAGGAATTTAGAGACATGTGACAGTACACCCTTATTAGCTAACTTCTTTTTGTAATTTGAAAGACAAAAAACCCTGCAATCATGCAACATGAACATGTGGTCAGTATGTATACTGTTTCCCACTTATATCTGTGTATGTAACCAATGCAAATCAAGACAAACTTACTGGTTAATCAATATTTTCAACAAGGTATGGTCCAACAAAATGGACATCTTTTTCCACATTTGTTTTCTTCGGCTTTTTCAGTGCTCTTTCTCTTCCGAAGGGTATTTTTTCTATCCAAAGGTAACTTCAATGTCCTTACCTGGCTATAGACATATTCACCAGTGAAATTCCTTGGAGCAGATGCCCTCTTTGTCGTGCCATCAGATTGTTGTTTCATGTTACGATATAGATGTAACATGGGAAGGAAACATCGATGCCTTGTGTACACCTATTTTTTGGAGTTGTTTAGCCACATGATCTCGGTGTCATCCAAGCATTGGAAACAATCTTTGTCCCCTTCACTCTGCCTAGAGAAGCTACAGTGCCCATGTACATCAGTGACGGTGGTGAACAAATGGCACGTATTGTGAACTTTGACCGTGTGTACCGGTCAAATATTTTAACACCCTCCACCCATAGTTATTTGAGCTCATCCACCACTGGTCTTAGATACTATTGGTATTTAATAGTGCAAATAAGAAAATAAGAATTCTACAAGTGCACAATTATATCATTGTAGCACTTCATCGTGAGTATTCCAGGTATCGTTATTTATATTTTACCACTGGTAGGAACGGTGGCTAGAAAGAGATTGATAAACTTATACTTATGATGACTCAATGAACTAAACACTTTAGACAGGGGTGAACCAAAAGATATGTATAAATATGATAAACATAACACTCAGAGAGACTCCAAATAGCAATAATAAGTTAAGTAGACTAAAATAGAGATAAATTCCTAAGTTGTCTTAGTTACAAGTCAAAGCATACAAGCCATTATATATACTTAGAAATAGCAAAAGATTAACTCTATACTTATGCAAAGGGGACATCATCTATGGATGAGTATAGTAATACTTTCTTCGTCGACGACATAGGTCCTACTAGTCCTACAAATAGGGGATGGCATATAGAGGATCTACTAGGCTGTTGCCCTAATAAACCTACCATACCCGGAATGGAGGGTGCATCCACAGATAAGACAATATATAAGCACCATGCTTACATATAATCTGGCTACTCAACCAGTTCAAACACTTAATTGAGCGCTCTGTGATTCTATGCATAGATATAGTGATAACTTCGAGTATACTAAGCATATACTCAAAGTAAACTAAGAACTTGATAACTAAGAAAATGATGTAGATGAAGATTAAAGTCATAAAGTAGATATATATGATAGATACAAGGGCTATACTAAGCCTCTAGATGACTAGATCCAGAATCCGAGCACAAGCCCGACTCTACTTTGATCTAACTTAACTAGACTATGCTATGAATCTATGTTTGTGGAGCTTTTCTCCATTGAGGTGGTTCTCTGACTCAAATGATTCATAGTGAGACAAGTCAAATGTCGAGTGCCTTACAGGAGGGGGTTTGGGGGTCCTTTTATAGGGGAGATGGAGTAGGGGCAAGGAATTGCCACGTCATCAATCTGTGTCACGCCTTAATCTCATCCTTCTATACAAACAGACTTGAATTAATGGCGTAGATTTATCCTTAAAGTCGGTGGAGCAGACGAGGGCTGACAGTTGGGGCCCAGGATGGTCAGTCAACCTATAGGTGAGGTCGGCTGACCCCACCCTGGCTCACCTATCAGCTGGTCTTTGTCCCCTCGATATGTATGGATGTTTAGGGCCCATTTGGTTTGGTTTCGTGGTAATTGGATCTGATTCTTTGACATAAGTTGGCCCAGTTTGACCTATTTTCTGGTTAAGTCCTTCTGCACTTGTGAAATCACCAAAGCTTGTAAAAATAGTTAGTTTAAACCTCTAGATCTATGTTGGTGATTGATTTAAAGGATAAAAGTATATCATATTAATGAATTATAGTTGACGTTATCGACCATCAACAAGCTCCCCCAAGCTTAACCTTTGCTAGTCCCTAGCAAAACTAAACTTAAAGCAATGGATCACGAGTTGCTACAATGCTTTCACGCCTCAAAAGTACACAAGCGTTCAATAAAAAAATTCTCCTCTGGATTAAAATAAACCGATTCAACTTTCAAACTCATCCATATTACCTTCAACCATGGGGCTTATTGGCCTTCACTTGGGTCATTGAGTAATTGAAAGACAGAACAATCAAGTCAAGCACTATATCTCAAGTTCTTTTGCTCAACCATCATTCCATATGTTTTATAAGTTTTCAAATAAAACTCAGAGATTCCTTTGTATGACACTCTTAGATCTCTCTATATGTGGTATTTGTGGATCCTCACTCTTCTAATCCCTCTTTTTATGTGATATTTTTTTATCTTCACTAAGGCATTTTGATGTTTGCCTTTTCTTCCTAAGCCTTTGTGGAGTTCATACGTAGTGAAAATAATTGAGCATACTTGTAATACATATATTGTAAAGTCAAACCTCGGATCCAAAGAGGAAACAATCAAATCAAGATGTGCATGTGTGTGGATATATGTAGTTGCTAATCCTAATTCTACTATGCTCCTTGAAACATATTTCTCTCTTTTTAAAACTTGAAATATTTTTGTGAGAACATGGGCTATCTTTATTCATATCTTTCTCTCTCTCTCTCTCTCTTTTAAATATCTCGGACATCTTTGTGTGCATTTTTATCATACTTTTGCATAGCCCCATGTCTCCTTTTGTAACAAAACTTTTTGAGAGAGATATCAATAAGAACTTGGAGCATTTATTTTGAATGGAATCCTAACAGGCATGTTTTTATTTTACTCCCAGTGTAGGAGTAGAATATTTTTGGGTGGATCTAAATGAAAGACATGTTTTTGCGCCTACTTCAGTGTAGAGTAGTGCATATTTAGGTGGTGTGTACGTGATCTTGATTTTAAAAGCATGATAAGGTCCTCATAAGGTGATAAGGGTCACAAAAGTTTGACAAAACTCAACACAATGACAAACAACATATATGTGGAAGGTTTTCCTAGTCTAAACATATATGGCTATGGTAGAAATTTAAGCTCATCATACAGGAACTCATCATGTAAAATTTTAATCTTTTCAAAACAAAACTCTAAAGCTTTAGTTTCACATAGAACAAGATAAACATCAACTCAGACCATCTCATATCTTGTCCATCAAATAACTAGACTTAGATCAAGCTTATGATATCCACAAGTTTCAAGTTCAGAGTAAGTCCTTATATTAAATCAAATTTATCCAAAACTCGGGAGAATCTTAAGCTGAAAACTAGGTACTTGAAATGAATTACAACAGAGCAACTATTCATCATTTCCATTATGAGAGCAAATGAGAAAGATTAAGCTCCTTTTTATTTAATTGTTTTAAGCAAATTATCATACACACTTTTTTATTTTATCATTAACATTGAGTATTTATTTTTATTTTGCCAGAAATACTAAAAAGTAAAATAAGGTAGAAAAAAATACTTACCTGGATAATGGAGATGTACCGTCCCCAAGCTAGTTCTCGACTAGTATGGTTTAGCAAAATTGATGATCACACACATCTCTCTTTTTTTAACAAGGGAAATAATCACGTCTTTAAATCTTGTAGCCATTTTATTCTTGTTAATCTTCACCAGAAAGGTTAGTGACCAAGAATACCAAAAAGCTACTTTATCAAAGAACGTGATCTTTATTAAAAAGTTTTTTTATTAAAAAATCACAATTCTCTTAACTAAGCATGAGCCTTCATGTGCTCACATTATTTTTAATTAAGAGAGAACCTTCATGTGCTCACTTTTTTTATTGCCACCATAATGAATAGTCTTATGGGTTTTTACACACAACAAAATTATTCATATGGGGCTTTAATTTATTTAATACCAAACTTAAAATAAAACTAAATTTATTATGCATAGTCAAACTTTTTATTTTCTTTTCATATATATGTTAAAAATATGCTAAAAGAAAATTTTATGCTAAAAGAAAATTTTATGCATCTAACTTATATGATTATGCAGAAAAGATTTTTATTATTTTTATTTTTTTAGATGTAATGCAGAATTGAAAGATCATGCATTTGAAAAAGAAATAAATATGGATAACTACCGATTTACCTTTCGGCGAGGGTTCGGTGTTTTAAGTCTTGCCGAACCAGACTTCTCCTTGTCAAGTTTATTATTCGGGTGCCTCGATTGGTCACGGAGATGGAGACCTAGATGGTGACACCATCTTCTTCTGCCAAACCTTTTTAGGTTTTGAATTTAACTTTGATGTAACGGGTTCTTTCTTCTCAACTTGTTCTTTATTTTCTAGAAGTTGATTCTCTTGGTGCAATGTTGAGCGACGTCTTCTATTTGGATGGTTCTTCTTGACCTGTTTGTTAGTTGTATAACCATTAAAAGCACACTTTATCTTCCATCCTGGAAATTGGAAATGGATTTGTCCAGACCCCACATAGATGACAACATTTGTAGTGTTGAGGAACGGTCTTCCAAGGATGAGAGGAATTTCTTCATCGATTCCCATGTCGAGAATTATGAAGTCAGCAGGAACATAGTCATCTTTGATTTTCACCAAGATGTCTCTTGCTAGTCCCTCTGGAAATCGAATTATTTGGTGTGCTATCTATAATTGAGTGTATATAGGAAACAAATGTTCACCTATCAAGTTATCATATGTTACCTTGGACATAATGTTGACACCAGATCTAAGATCGTAGAAGGCGTTGTTGAACACTGTCATCCAATTGTGCATTCAATTGTTGGTAGACATGGATCTCCTTTCTTGGTGTTGAATGGTAAAACAAGGAGATGATCATAGTTGGATCAAAGTGTATTGATCATGTTAACAAACTCAAGCCTTCCTTGTTCAAACTTAAGTTTTTGTGTTCATTGTAGCTGATCCTTCTTCTTGCCTTTGGCTTTCCTAGTTGGAGGTTGTTCTTGTAACAATTTAGTAGAATGCAACTTGCTATTTCTAAATGAGAACTTCTCCACTCCATCTTTCATTTGGAAACAGATCTTGGCGCTCCCAGCATGGATGGTTGCTTTAGTAGTGTGTAAGAAGAGACGTCCCAGGATGATGGGTGCCTTTAAATCATGGCCGGTGTCCAAGACTACAAAGTCCATGGGTACATACGAGCTTCCAACTCATATACAGATATCATCTGCAACCCCTTTTGCTTTGCGAATTGATTAGTCTGCAAGCCTCACAAGCATGGTTGTGTACAATAAATTACCAAATTATAAGATTTGATCATATATTACCTTTGGCATAACATTAACGCTTGCACCTAAGTCACAGATGACTTCTTCGATATCATGAGGTCCAATCTTGATGGGAATGACAGGGCATCCAAAATCACCTCTCTTTTCGGGCATGGATTCATCCCTCCATCCTCTAGAACTTGATTCTTTGTAGAAATCATAATTTCCTATTTCTACTAAGTTTACAGTTTCAGGATCTTCAGGCTGCCCTAGAATCTTACCTTTTTCGGTTGAGGGAATAGCAGCCGCCAACTGAGCTATTTGTGATTCTAGCATTTTATTAAAGCTAAGCTATTTTTTCATGGCAGATGAAAAACTATCTATTTTACTATTTATGTTTTATAAGATTTTATCATTACAAATAAGCTTTTAAGATATGTTATCATTTATTTTAGCTTGTCCTAAAACTAAATCTTTCAAGGATGATTGATTATAAGAATTATTAAAATTATTATCTTGGTAAATACCTTGATAGTTACCTTGATAATTGGGCCTCTATTTTTGGCCCCATCCTTGTCCTTGTTGTTGTTGAGGATGATAGTTGTTGTTGTTGATGAGAAAGTTCATATCCTCTTGTGTTTTGGGACAATTGTTCCCCGAATGTCCAGTGTTTCCACAGACTTCACAAGTCATATGTGAATCAAAGATTTGCATGACATCTTGCTTTTCATTGGCTCGGTCTTCAAGCCTCTTCATTAGTACGTCCATCTTAGCAGACAATATGTCTACTTCTTTGATTGTATGCATACCTCCTCCTCTTTTATGGGGTCGAAGAAGTTCTTCCGACCAGCCTTGGTTGGAAACCATCTTTTCTATGAGAGTTGTTGCTTCAGTGATAGTGAGTGATAAGAATGCTCCTCCTACAGCAACGTCTACATTTTCACGGGCGCTATTGATTAACCCATGGTAGAAAGTTTGCATGAGCAACTAATTCTCCATCCCATGATGAGGACATTCTGAAATGTATTCTTGAAATTGTTCCCATGCCTCAGGAATAGCGTCATCACTTTGCTGTTGGAAGCTTGAAATTCTTCCACACAAAGCATTGGTTTTGCCCACTAGAAAGAACTTTGATAAGAATGCATTGGAGCATCTTGCCCAAGTGTTGATGTTGTTTTTATTAGCGTAGAACCATTGGTTCGCCTTTCCCAAAAGTGAAAATGGAAAGAGACGAAGTAACACGACATCTTGAGTGACTCCTTTGATAGTAAATGTGCTGCAAATCTCCAGAAAATGCTAAAGATGGGCACTTGCATCTTCATGTGCCTTTCCACAAAATTGGCTAGCTTGCACCATGTTAATGAGAGCTGGCTTGAGTTCAAATGCTGCATCTCCAGTGTTGATCGCTGGTCCAGTATGAATGTTATTGGCATTTGGTGCAGAGAATTCACAGAGAGTCTTCTCAGCCATGGCTTCAGAAATTGGTATTTAGCTACCTCCTAACTAGTTTGATTTCGACTAGGAAGTTGATGCTTCCTTATTCTTCATACTTTTTCTGATAAGAGATTCTGGATCTTCAATGAAATTTATCAGAAGGTTGAAACCAGTCATGCACTACCCTGTATAAGACATAAATAGATAAAAACAAGGGTAAGCCTGCTAAAGCAGTGGTGAATAGTTTTGATACACCATTAAGTAAGGTTTAATCAATTCTTTCTATTGCCTTTGTCCTCCGTGGCAATGGCGCCAGAAATGCTTGTTGGTATTTAATAATACAAATAAGAAAAAAATCTGCAAGCGCACAGATATACCATTGTAGTACTTCACCGGGAGTATTCCAGGTATCATTATTTATATTTTACCACTAGGAGGAATAGTGGCTACAAAGAGATTGATAAACTTATATTTATGATGAATCAATGAACTAAACACTTATTCTAGACAGGGGTGAACCAAAAGATATGTATAAATATGATAAGCATAACACTCAGAGAGACTCCAAATAGCAATAGTAAGTTAAGTTGACTAAAATAGAGATAAATTC
The DNA here is from genome assembly GCF_019320115.1 of Miscanthus floridulus. Classification (NCBI taxonomy): domain Eukaryota; kingdom Viridiplantae; phylum Streptophyta; class Magnoliopsida; order Poales; family Poaceae; genus Miscanthus; species Miscanthus floridulus. The sequence continues at coordinate 134,732,359 of NC_089586.1, forward strand.
CTAAGTTGTCTTAGTTACAAGTCAAAGCATACAAGTCATTGTATATACTTAGAAATAGCAAAAGATTAACTCTATACATATGCAAAGGGAACATCATCTTTGGAGGAGTATAGTAATACTTTCTCCATCGATGACACAGGTCTTGCTAGTCCTACAAACGGGGGATGGAATATTGAGGATCTACTAGGCTATCACCCTAATAAACCTACCATACTCGGAATGGAGGGTGCATCCATAGGCAAGACAATATATAAGCACCATGCTTACATATAATCTAGCTACTCAACCAGTTCGAACACTTAATTGAGCGCCCTATGATCCTATGCATATATATAGTGATAACTCTGACTATACTAAGCATATACTCAAAGTAAACTAAGAACTTGATAACTAAGAACATGATATAGATGAAGATTAAAGTCATAAAGTAGATAGATATGATAGATACAAGGGCTATGAAGTAGATAGATATGATATCATAAAGTCACTGTAGTGCTTTGTCTGTGTCGATTGAGGACCATTCATTGTAAAACTGATGATCAAGATTGAAAGTACTTAACTGCATGCCTTTGGTAAGCCTGAGTATCTTAGCTATCCCATTATGAGAATTGATAACGCACACTGGGAGTGGAGAGATGGCAAGAGTAGTATGTACCCACCCTACGATACCATTTGGAATGGCGTAGGGTGGTGGAGTACTGTACTCTTGGATGGTGTGATCCAATTCATGTTTTCGGGGATCTTAGAGAATGGTTGATATATGTAGGTCTAGGACCTGCATATGTCGTGCTGGTTAAGGTTGACTCCAGCTAGATGTACAACGATTTGAATTGCCATCTCTCCTAGATAGTGAGAAACTGGATCACTATTTTGCATCATAGTTTAATAAATGAAACATGGTTACTTATGGAAATGATATGAGATGTTAAATGAAGTTATTGATTTATACTTAGTACAAGTTGGATACTATTAATGATATAATGTCAATTTAAAACATTGAAAGTAAGGATCCACAAGTAGTAAGCTTTTATGTAAAAGCAAACTTTGATTCTTGCTAAACCATTTTTTGTATCCCTTAAGCCTACATATTTTTGGAGTCTTTTCTTTTGTTGGTTAAGTCTTGTTGAGTACCCTCAAGTACTTAAGGTTTGTTAAACCATGTTGTAGGTGATCAACAACAGGTAATAGAGTTTTATCCCTGTTGTATGCATATTCAGGTGGATGATAGCCAACAGTAGTTTTGTTATACTCATCCTTGGGCAGGATGTTATGTTTATATTGAAATAGATCATGTTGGTCTTGCTATCCTACTTTGTATAGAATGACATAACGTATGGTTTGTATAGTTATAACTTATGGTTTGTAATAACTAAACAAATGGTTTGTAAACTTATGAATTGTAATACTTCCGCTATATATAACTCTGATGTAACATTTTTGTATCAATTGTTGTAATACTACAATGTCTTCTGTAATGATCCTGATCGGATGTGAAAAGCGAACCCGTAATAGACTTCTAAAATTATCTGATTCCCATACATAGCAATCAGAGATCTTTAAGACAATGATAGGTGTATGTGGGCCAATTTAATTTGGTGGTCTTTTACAATCTCTGCCCTAGCGGCGGCTCCGGTGACCCCCTCCAACTCCGACTAGGAGGGTGAGCCATGCGCTCCTCTGCCGGACGAAATAGGAGGCCCAACTTCCCTCACCTCAACCGATGGAGGGACCACGACAGTCACATCTAACTCAGCCTCGACCGTCGTCACGGGGATCGCCACCATCACGGCCACCGCCGCTGTCGCTGCCTTTGTAGTCCCGACCGATCGAGAGGAAGCAGCCGCCACCAAGAAGGGTCGGGCTGCTGCTAGCCCACTTCCCCCGCTGCTCACCATGACTTGCCCATGACAGGGTCTCCACTCTTCCATGCCTGTAGTCAGGGAGATCTCGACGCCAGCCGGCTCCCAGACACTTCAAAAAGGGCACAAATGCAGGTTAGCCAAACAACCAAAAACTTGACCATGAGAACAGAGGGGAACCTAGTTGCATACCCTATCGTAATTGGTAAAACCATGAAGCCCCAGCTGGCCAATGATGAGTCAACCAGATGAGGATCACTCGAGGGTTGCTTCCCGCGCCCCCTCAAAGCAACCGGGGCAGTCCGGGGATCATCTCTCCTCTGAGGGCCACACGCACACGGCGACCCCAAGGGAATGGGCAGATGATCTTGCTCCCTCGATCGACTGACGCATTCTGCCACAGTCGGAGCAGGAGACTGAGAGGCCAACGATGACTTTGAAGGGCACGGCGACCGCACCCACTTTGCCTCCCGTTCATGGGTGGCGTCTTCACTCGCAGCATGCTTCCTCAACTCAGGAGCATCGTTGCGTGTCTCTGTACTATGACCGCCACCGATGGGCGCGACCGTAGGCTCACGAGGCTCCGACAGGGATGCAATGGCACCCTCGCCTCCCTCATTCCTAGAGGAACTCTCATCATCCCCTAACTCTAGGAAATCCTCCAACTGGAGCTCCTCCTCCACGTCGCTCCGACTCTCACTGGCGTGCACCCGCCGATTGATCTCCTTCTCCTTGGTGGCCCTCCTCTGAACCTTTTCCTTCTTCTTGTTCTTCCTGGCCTCCGTGGCCTCCTTCTAAGCAGCTTTTCGAGCCGCACCTTCTGGCCCCTTCGGAAGATGCGGTCAGGATTTCAAGCCACCGAGACCCTGCAAGACAGACGACTAAGAACCAATCAAGAAATCAAAACTAGAAAAGAAAAATCAAGGGAAAGGAGCATATCGTGGTCGATAGCTTCATGATGTTGAGGGGTCCGGGCGTCCCATTAAGTTTATCTTTGCCGCTTAGCTACAACACCCGGCCAAGACAACCCCAAATTTCATCCCCTAATAACTTCGTCGATGACGAACGGTCAGGATCCATCTTACTAGAATACTGCCACATTGGCCGCGACCTCTCCACCAATGGGGCGGTTCGACGGTGGAAAATAGTGAAGAAGACCCACAACCTATCGAGGCCCTTCTTCACAATCTTTAGCAGCTCCTGCTCGATCATCTCTAGCTTCTTGAGAGATTGACGAGGGGGCCCCACGTCCAGCTCTCTTTCTTCTTTGACCTCCCCCTAGTAAACACCGGGAACGACGCCTCCATCGGATTCCTAATGTAGAACCAGTCGTTGTGCCATCCCCGATTGGAGTCACTAGGGGAGTACGCGGGGTAGAAGACCGATGGCTTCGGCCTCTTCTGGAGGCCAAACCCCCCAACCGGAGTGATTCTGGGCGGATCCGCATCGAACAAGGCTCGCTCGATGAAGATTTGCTGGAATAGATCCACATGAGGCTCCATCCCAAGGAATGCCTCACACACCATCACAAAGCCAATGATATGTAGCACCCCATTGGGGTTGAGGTGTTGCAATTCCAGGCCCCATTCATTGAGTAACCCATGCAAGAACCAATGCGCGGGATACCCAAGCCCCCGCTCATGGAAGGCAAGGAAGGAGACAACCTCACCATCCCAAGTTTGCAGAATGATCTCCCCCGGCGCGGGGGCCCTCCAATGCGCAACCTCCTTCACCGGAAGGAGCCCCTTCATGGCAAAGTCGGCCAGCATGTCCTCGTCCACGTTCGATGACCTCTAGGTCTACATCGCTCCATGGATCTAGACGAACGGATCTATGGAGTTTACCTCTCCCTCGCTCTTCTCTCTCCTAGGAACCGCCATGGCTCATGAACGGGCTTGGCAAAAAGGGAGGAAGAGGAAGCGGCGGCTGTTGAGGCAAGGCGAAAAGGTGGGAGAGAAACGCCCCCCTTCCCTCTATTTAATGGGAGGGCTATGGGATAGGACGCGGCCCAATAGAAGGGACACGGCCTGCTGACGAGACGTATCTTTCCCAGTGGGACGTGCCCTGCCAAACGGGATGTGGCCTAAAGTGGGACCCACCACTACCACGATAAGGGCGTAGAAAATGGGGCACGCCTCCACACAAACGACTTTCTGCCTTCCTAGAAAGGGTCTGTAGGGGCCCATCGACGGAGCCTCCACCAAAGAGAGGCCAGTGGGCCACCCAAGTCAGTCGGTCGACTCGGGCAAACACCCGAGTCAGTCGGTCGACTCGGTCAATAACCGAGTTAGTCAGGTAAGGAGCAGTGGAATGCTGTGCGAAGGCCATGCCGAGCTCATCACAAACGACGAGTCTAAATTTCACTCGGGTATGCCCGACAAGTGCTCACCTATCCCGTCACTCGAGCCATCAAGGTAACTTTACCAATACCCTCTTTTTCTTTTTCCAGCGCATAAGCATTCATCCATACATTCATCTCATACATCCAAATCATTGCATATGCAATCAGTGCATCAAAACGCTTCGCGTCGCGTCACGAAGCGGTAATCGTCTCATTCGAAATGAGCGACGACTGACCGGGGTTCAAAGGCTGGCTCGCGTAGGGCTTGAGGCCACCTCGTGTCAAACATAGCCAGGGGAGAAAAATGCAGATGAGCCCCAGTGGCCCTCGCCCAATCCGCTCCAAAGCGAACAAGGTCATCTCGACCTTTTCGTTCGATCCTAGCCTAGATCCATACCCACAGAATCTCCATCGAGGGGAGGCCAGCGGGCCACCTGAGTCAGTCTCCGGAACGACTTGGGCATCTACCGGGAGGCGGGCTAAGGAGCAGTGGAATGCCACATGAGGCCTATGCCAACCCCGTTACAAACAACGGACCCGGATTCCACTCGGACATACCCGTTAGAGAGCTCACCGAGCCCGCCACTCGAGCCATCGAGGCAAGTGGCATTAGCTCAACCCCTCCAGTTGCGGAAACCACGGATTGGGTGACGCATGAAAACATACGATCGACCCCAACCGGCCCCTAGTGCCTTGGGAGCTCGGGCCACCAGGTCTCAACTCGGGAACCTAGCCGACCGCACAGGTCATAGTCAGAACACAAGCAGGTGAACACCCCGACTGAAACGGTCTCATACCGACTGACAGGAACACAAGAGTCTAAGGCCCCAGGAAAAAGTACCCATGTGCTCAGCCTCCGACCGACTCACCAGTCGACCGCAGGCTCAGGGGCTACACCCACCCGGTGCGCTCGCGCGCACCCAGTGGAAAAATAGACCAACAACGAGTCCCTCGGGGGTTGGGCGCCTACGTCTACTCGACGCGCCTCCGCGGCCTTCGCCAGTCCCCTCCTCGGGGGTTGGGCGCCACTTTTTCCACTCGGCTACCCTACGTAGAGCGGCAAACCAGGAAGGAAAACACCAAAGTTCCAATAACAAACCCGCCTCCATGGTACCATGGGCATAAGGAACACAACGAATATGAGCTTTCATTATGTGAAAAACAGAAGCCCTGGGCTTTTACAATATCACGCCAAGCGTATGTGAACAGCTCTAGGGCTGCACCTCACCTTAGAGCCAGAAGCGGGACAAGGGAGCCAAGATCCTTATTCTCCTGCTCTAATGCTCTCCACCCTCTCCTCCATCCTCTGATCTAGAATCCAGGACATGGGCCCATTCAAGACGCACGATGCCCTCTCCTTACGAGAGATCTTCTAGCATCATGGCCCTCGGATGTCCCCGAAGAGGCTTTGGAGGGAAGGAGCTTCTCAACACCATTATGAAAAAACTTCTGGCATCAGGAGGTATTGCTAACGCTACCCCTGGCAAAGAGCAAGAGCCTCAAACCAACTAATGCTATAACTCGAGGCATGGATGCTCCACTGACAGGAGCAGCTCTATTTATAGCCAAAACCACAACCTGCCATCTAGGAAGGCTACAGCATACCCGTGCTGGCACCGTAGAAATGCCTAAGTGCATGACGACGACACAGTATCCCCATGAACCTGATCCTTACTAGGAATCCAGGGCCTACAAACACACGACCTGTCCCCCTCTTCACAAATAGACGAGTACCCCCGTGAGAGCGACCCTTATCCAGAATCCGGGGCAGTACTTGTATACGACCCATCCGTCTTGCAACAGGGTAAGGACGAACAGTCCTCCCGTGTGCTCCTCAAAAGCAGCAACCAACCGACCGTCGCTCAAACAACCCCTTCATGGCTTCACAGAAGTCCCAAAAGGGCTGGAGGTTGCTGTCGGATTTATAAATACGGAGTCCCTAATAAGACCGCTTCTCCGGGAAATCAGCCCAGCAGGCAACACAGCGACAGCACGCACCTGGGCCGGCCCAGGTACGTGACAATAGGCCAAGACCATGATCCGGCCACTAAACCAGTACCCTCGGCTAGATGGCCTGGTTGGCGCTCCAACCAGAAAGGCTGGCCGGGAGTACGGTCCGACTCCGACTGAGTTCCCCGACTGGGAATACGCTAGATCTACTCGCGCCAGTCCTCCCGACCGAAACGATCGGTGCCGACCAGGAGTAACCAACTGGGGACGCCTAGTCGGCATGGTCTCGAGGAACTGGCAGAGCAGATAAGCGCGAGCCGCGCCTAACCCCAAGGGCGTAGTCCGACTCGCCCGACCCCAAGGGCACAGACTCCGACTCGTCCGATCCCAACAGGACGGAAGTCAACTGCAATACCGAGGTCCGTACCCTGCCATGCCCTGTGCATGCGCTGGGTGGTGCCGTCCTATCATATCAGACATGTACTGTGCGGTACTGACTTACAACAGTGTTGTAGGCGCCGTCATCTGCCATACCTGGCGAACACTGTGTGGGATGTCAGAAACAGTAGAGCCTGAACAGTATGGTGGGCGATGGCGGCATAAATAGTAAGGCGGGCGGCTGCCATCCGGTATCCGAAGGCGTGGGCAGCAAGACTCCAGAGGCATGGGCAACAAGACTAAGCAACTCATGTATTCACTCTCTCTCTCTCTTGTAAGGCCATCCCCTTCAAGCTATAAAAGGGGATGCGCTCTCTTCTAAAACGATAGACAAACCCTCCCGAGAAAAAAACATAAGTCACAACAGCCACACAGGCTCAACAATACTGTGACCCTCGACTCTCGAAAGGGTCTACACGCTCTCAAATACGTAGCGCACGTTTGGGCTCCCGTCACTCTCTTCGCTCGGATCAGAGTCCGACCGGGTCTCTTACACCCCCCAACTCATTCCTCACTCGTTTGTACCCCCACTACAGACTTCGAGCACCTGGACTCAGGAATAAAGTCATCGATCAACTCAAATTGAACGTAGAGCACGTTGCCTGAACCAGTATACATCATGTGTCATTGAGTGCTAGGTCACATTCGATCACAACGTAAGATAAAACTACAAATATTTATTTGTAGGTCACATTTCACACCGACACCTTTCTACTAATAGGCCACGCCATGTACACTACCAAACTCTGGTTAGTAATCTCATTCGGTTTATATATTCTAATATTGTTTACGTCTTGGTTCAAGAGAGCCCATGACAAGCTAAAATGTTTATAGATATGTCCACTCCCATAATTAAATAATATTCTGCTACTTTTCTTTGTCTCATTGCCATTTGTTTAGTCTTTTCTTTAAAATTAGTGTCATCAAAATATCCCGCAATAATGAATGGGGAATTATCTAGTTAGTTATTAACGAGACATACATTATATGAGCATTTCCAAGTGATTAGCCAAATTTACTGATTTAGTTACTCTCTAAAATAGATTTGACAAAAAATATCAGAGTACTCCAATAGACCGTAAAACCAAGAGGCTGGATGGTTAGTGAGGTGGCTATCCAAAAGTAGAGAGCGAATGAGGTGGGATGGAGAGCTACTAAATTTGGAGAGTTATTTACAGAGTCTGTTGGAGATGTTTTTCCTTTAATAATAGTTAAATTTATTTTTTTAAAATAATTTGGCTAATCTCTTGGAGATGCTCTAAGACGGCCGTCTGTCTTACCCGTGTCTATTAACGAGTGGCTTATAAAAGACCTCACCCATTTCTCTTCTTCCTCAACGAGCTCACTCACTTGGAGAAGTTCTTGTGCGTGGTGAACAACACTAGATCTTCAAGGAAAGTCCATTTTTCAAGGGACACGTTTTGATCTTATTTTTTTAGAGTAGGTGCCTGTAGGAGGTTAGGATGTGCCCTCGTATGCTTCTTTTGTGTTTCATGTTTTTTATGCTTTGATGGTATTATTAACAGAGGCATGTTTTTTAAGGCGACCGCCTCTCTTAATCCTACTAACAGAGGTGGGTTTCTTAAGGCATCCGTCTCTGGAAATAGCCGAACACACATCATTTGCTAGAGGTGGCCAGGTTGTCCGCCTCCAAAAATCCTCTCTGCATTAGAGGGAAGATCTGATTTTTTTTAGAATAATAGGAGTGATTTGACAATTCTTTTATTAGGGGCTGTCGGAGGCGATCTTATATACTCTCTCCATTCCAAATTATAAGTCGTTTTAACTTTTTTAGTACATCTATTTTACTATGCATGTAGACATCATCCATTTTGTTATGTATCTAGACATATTATTATATCTAGATGCATAACAAAATGGATATACCAAAAAAGTCAAAGCGACTATATCTAGATGCATAGCAAAATGGACGAACCAAAAAAGTCAAAGCGACTTATAATTTAGAAATGAGGGAGTATATTACGTCCATTTTATCATATAGATATATAATGGATAATAAACAAAAAGTTGATAATGACCTCCATTTAAATAAAGGAAATTAACAAAATAAGTAGAAGTTTTTTATTTCACTTCTACTATATTTCAAGTGTCTGAATTTTAAGGTGATTTCAGGCAACACTCTTGTACCACCAACTAGTACAAGTAAATTGTTATTTTTATGATTTGTTATTTGTCTTTGTCTCATAACTGTTGGATTGTAATATGGCAAGTGGGCCTGTCCACATTGCCTATATATATATGTACGCAGAACAATCACAATACCATTGAGAATTTCCCCAATCACTTTCTAATATGGTATCACGGGAAGGTTACGATCTTTTCCACTTCCGCTAATCGTGCGAGACCGCGCCGCCGCCGCCAGGCACTCGATCGCCGGCCGGCAGGCCCTCTCCTCGTGGACGCGCGCGCCTCGGCGCCGGCGCGACGCGCTACTACCCCACCGTCGCGCCGGCCTGTCTCCTCGCGATCGTGTCGTCTGCTCGACCGAGCGCGCGATTCCTTCCAATGTGGACACGCAGATCACATCTACGTCTACGTCAACGTTGCCGCCTGGGCACCGATCCAGCAGGTCACGACGTCCACCGGCCGACAATGTCTATGTCTACGTACTTCGGGTCACGACGCTCACCGATCTACGTCGCGTGATCATCTACGTCATGGAGGCTGCTCTCGTCACGTGGTCGCCCAGCTCCTGCTCCGATGGCCGAGACCGAGCGCCAGGCTCGCGAGGCATGTGAGAAGGCGGTGGCTGATCGCACCGCGGCCCTCGACGCGTACGAGGCCAAGTACGCTGCCGTCCATGCCGCCGCCATCGCCGTCCTCAACATCAAGGTCCTCGTGCCCTTGGTTCTAGATCGCGCCGCTGACAACTACAACCGGTGGCGCGCCATGTTCCTCGTCGTCCTGGGCAAGTACGCCCTCACGGACCACGTCCTCTCCGACATCGTCAATGCCAATTGACCGGCGTGGGTGTAGATGGACTGCACCGTGCTGACATGGATTTACTGCACGATCCACGCTGACCTCCAGCAGTCGACGATGAACCGCAAGCCCAACGCTTGCGGTGCCTAGACCTACCTCAAGAATGAGTTTCTCGGCCAGCGCGAATCGCGCGCCCTGCTGCTCTCGGCAGAGTTTCGCACGGTGAAACAGGTCTCCACCTCGATCATCGACTTCTGCCGTCGTCTTGAGACGATGGTGGTGACTCTCGGCGACTACGGCGATCCGATCGGAGATCGCACCCTGGTCCTCACCCTCCTCCGTGGCCTCAACGACATGTTCCGGCCCATGGTCTCCAACCTCAAGATGCGGCAGCCCTTCCCCACCTTCGAGGAGGCTCCCACGCTTCTTCTGCTTGAGGAGATCGACATCGACGACATCGCCGCCGGCGAGGCAGCCAGGGCATCCGATCCGCCAGCCTCCTCTACGTCAACCGCCCTCGTCGCCGCTCCACGCCCTCCTATCGGACGCCCCCACAGCGGACACGGCCAGGGCCATCAGGCCGAGCATGGCTAGGTGTCGATGAAATATGGTCGGTAGTCCATCTAGGGGTACGCCCATGATGGTAGATTGTCGGTAGACGGTGCGCGTAATCAGGAACCAGATGGTTACAGAGGCACAAGACACAAGATTTATATAGGTTCGGCCGCCGTGTTGGCGTAATACCTATGTCCTATGTCTCATTATTCTGTATTGATTGAGGTCTGTTGGAGATATCGACTAGGGGACCCCTGCCTCTCCTTATATAGTCTGGAGGAGGAGGGTTACAAGTAAAATATCCTATTTGGTACTATTACAATATCTAGTACAACTTGTAATCTTGCCGTGCACGCCTCGATCTTACGGGTCGAGCCACCTCGGATGGTGCAGCCATGTACCATCTTGTGGTACCCGGGGGTGTATCCCCCACAGCTAGTCCCCGAGCACCATGTATTCTGACGCGACACACCATTTTAACCTTCTCCGAACAGTGAGGCTTGAGTTCTTGACATCTCCGACCACCGTTGTCGACGGAGAAGTAGGTTGTCTGAAGAATGTATGGTGCTCTTAAGAAGAAAGAAAAAGATTTCCGTCCTGGGAAGTGTGCCCACTTGGGTTTCTATGAAGAAACATAAGGGTGTCTTGAAGCGTAGCATCTTTGATCATCAGAGGCGTAGTGGTCGAAAAACAAGCACATTCACCGCAAGGTGAAGTGTGCCCACTTAGTCCCCGAGCCTAGTAGTAGGTGACGTAGGCATGTGGTGCCAGGGTCTAAAAAGAATTCTTAGTTAAGTTGAGAATCCAATCGTCGTACAGGCGATACGAGCTGCACCGCAGGTGCATCGTACCGATGTAGTCCCCGAGCTTGCTGGAAGGTGAGGTATGAGCCTTGTAGCAAGGTCTAAAGGAGAAAAAAATATCCCAACTGTATGCGAGTCGCCAGTCGCATGTAGTTGAGACGCAAAGTCCCCGAGCCATGATCGGAGAGTGGTCGAGGCAGTCCCCGAGCACAGGTCGAGGAGCGAGCGACGAAGTCTCCGAGCTGTGGTCAGAGAGTGATCGAGGAAGTCACCGAGCGTAGGTCGAGAAGCGAGCGACGAAGTCCCCGAGCATAGCTCAAAATTCCTATAGAATGGTAGTACATGATGTACAAAATAATTAAATTATGGAGAAAAAATCAGCGGTGAAGAAATAGCGTATGACGCTCAGCAGTCATTTGCAAATGAGCATGATGTGATAAAGCAGTTGGTGCTTTGTAAACATCAGTGTTAATGTGAAGTTTGTTTTTATACTTAATATAAACTGCCCGACCAGTTAGTATGTAGCTGAGTCTTCAGCCCTAGCTAGCCCGTTAACCATAACGCGGGGCGCGGAGCCCGTGCACGTGTAGGAAGAACAAAGCGTCGCTAAGGAGCCGTTGCCGACCACCCATAACACAGAGGGCAGACGCTCGTGCACGTGTAGGGAGGAGCTGGAGACAGGGCCTTTTCTGGAGACATCGAGCGTCAACATGACTGGTCGAGGATTTGCATTAAGTATAGCTGTATATTATATTTAAGATTGTATACATGGACAAATGTTATTTGAAGAATAATCATGACAAGGACGTTTGTGGAGAAACGTCGTAATGAAAAATTATATTAAATATAAATATTAGAAGTGTACTTATCTTTGATACAAATCTGGTCGATGGCGATAAAGTTGTCCGGTCCTCGTGCTTTTTGGCCTGTTGTGACGGTGGTCGCGGTTGTCATAGCGCCATTCTTCGCGGCGATCATCATTGCGACGTGGTCTGGTGGTCAAGGTGGTCGGAGCTCGGTGGAGCCGCTTGGGACGTGGTCGACGTTGTCGACGTGAGCTCGGTGGAGCTGCTTAGGACGTGGTCGACGTGGTCGTGGTCGACGTGGTCGGAACTCGGCGGAGCCACTCGGGACGTGGACGACGTGGTCGTAGTCGGTGTGAGCTCGGCGGAGCTGCTTAGGATGTGGTCGACGTGGTCTCGGACGGCTTGTTCAGCGACTCGGCGGGGCTTGCCAACATCGTACAGGATGGACGCACGCGTACTTCAGTACACATATGAGTACATGCACAAATCGCCTAGCTTTCGTGTCTTGTAGATCGCGGCTGGCATGCGTTAGGCTATCGATTGTCCATGTTTCCGTAGAGGTGATATCGACCAAGTGATCAAAATATGCCGTCGTGGAAGCTACAGACAATCATGAAGGCAGATGTAGAAGTATATACGCAATAGAATTGCTTATAATAATTTAATAATAGAAACGACTTAGCTCGTTCAATTGAAGTGGATCCGATCTTGGAAACGTGGCTCGGCAAACAAATCCGCACGACGTGTGTATGTGGATACATGTACAAATAGCGACGTCCTATCCATGGATTGCTGGAGCAGGAGTCCCGTTCTTGTGACGTATCTAGCACGTGTCTGAATAGGCCGTGTGCCCGACCGTGTGCATCATCTTGCATGCATGTACGGACTCATCCTTTTGTTGCTTACTAGTCGCTTGTTGCCACGCGTCGACCAGACAACATGTGAGCCAGATCCTTGTCGCCGCTTGATGTTCCCTAATTTGCTAGTCGTCGTGATTAAGCGGCAACGACATTCGGTATCCGCGGATCGGAATCATGAGAGCAATAGGATATGATTAGATTTCTTCCAACGGAAATCACGCAGACATACGAATGTGTGTCTGGAAGTATTCATATAATAATAATATTGAAATATTATAAAGTAACTTGACTTAGCTTTCTAGACGTGATGGTTATCACGTGTAAATCGGATCGCGGTTGGCGCTTGACATGCGCACTCATCGAGTCGATCTGCTCACACCCATGAGATGCGTTGCGGCGTCAGGTCCTTGTTGTAGGTCGTTGTGGTTGCCGAAGGACGCCGCCGCGATTAGTCGAGTTGTTATTGACATGTTGAAGAAGAAAATCTCATCCGATTCGTTGAAAGATCAGCGCGCACAACCCCTAAAGGGGACCCCTACCTGGCGCGCCACTGTCGACAAAATATGGTCGGCAGTCCATCTAGGGGTATGCCCATGATGGTAGATTGTCGGTAGACGGTGCGCGTAATCAGGAACCAGATGGTTACAGAGGCACAAGACACAAGATTTATACAAGTTCGGCCGCTGTGTTGGCGTAATACCTACGTCATATGTCTCATTATTTTGTATTGATTGAGGTCTATTGGAGATATTGACTAGGGGACCCCTGCCTCTCCTTATATAGTCTGGAGGAGGAGGGTTATAAGTAAAGTATCATATTTGGTACTATTACAATATCTAGTACAACTTGTAATCTTGTCATGCACACCTCGATCTTACGGGCCGGGCCACCTCAGATGGTGCGGCCCATGTACCATCTTGTGGTACCCGGGGGTGTATCCCCCACACTAGGGCAGGCCCGCTGGTTACGGCCAGCCCGGCCAGGGCGGCACTGCCGGCCAAGGGCAGGTCGGCACTGCCGGCCACGGCCAGCAGCGGATCGGCCGCCGCCACGACGGGCGTGGCCGCAACCACCACCAGCAGCAGCCGACCGACAACACCTACGCCAGCCCGCAACACCATGCGCAGTACTATAATCCATGGGCGGGCCACGCTCAGTTCTGGCCATGTCCACCGAACGTCCCCAGGACGCCGTTCCATCCTCCGCCGGCCACCTTCACCGCCCAACAATAGTATGTGTAGCAGCCGTGCACCCTTAGGCCTCCTCCAGGGTTCAGCTATGGAGGACCACCGCCACCACAGCAACTGTAGCAGTAGCCCTAGATGCCCATGCAGGGCATGTCCTGGGATCCGTCCAGCCTCGTCAGCAACTTCAACACCAAGATGCTGACACCTCCTCTATCGGGCGAATGGTATGCTGACTCCGGTGCCGGTGCTCATATGGTCAACAACGCTGGTATACTTTCTAGCCTTCACCCTCCATCGTCATCCAGTCCTTCATCTATCATTGTGGGTAACGGAGCTTCGCTTCCCGTTACATCTCTTGGGTCACATTCTTTTTCTACAGAACGACGTCCTCTTGTTCTTTCTAATATTTTAGTGTCACCTAGCATTATTAAGAATTTAATCTCTGTCCATCATTTCACTACTGATAATAATTGCTCCATTGAATTTGACCCATTTGGCCTTTCTATGAAGGACCTTTAGACACGGAGCGTGATCGCCAGGTGCAATAGCACGGGTGACCTCTACCCGTTCTTCCCCGCACCATCCAGCACCACCACTGCCATCGCCACCACCGTGTCGTCCTCTTCACTTTGGCATCGTCGCCTCGGTCACCTCGGACATGTGGCTTTATCTAAACTTATTAGTTCCAATGCCATTTCATGTAATAAGCACATTGATGATCACATTTGTCATGCTTGTCAGCTAGGTCGCCATGTGCGCCTACCATTTAGTGTTTCCAACTCTCGTGCTGTTAATCCTTTCGATTTAATACATTGTGATCTTTGGACATCTCCAGTTGTTAGTGTGTCTGGCTATAAATACTATTTAGTCATTCTTGATGATTGCACTCACTACACCTGGACCTTTCCATTACGTCTTAAGTCTAAAACTCTCAATGTTATTTCTAACTTTTTCTCGTATGTTCGCACACAGTTTGACTCCTCCATCAAGGCAGTTCAGTGCGACGACAGCCGCAAGTTCGACCACTCTTCGGCCCGCACGTTCTTCCTCACTTACGGGGTCATTCTCCGGATGTCGTGCCCATACACCTCCCAACAGAACGGATGTGCCAAGTGCATTCTTCGCACAATCAACAACATTGTGTGGTCCCTTCTGTTTCAGGCTAGTCTTCCTCCGGTTTATTGGGCTGACTCTCTCCACACCGCCACCTACCTCCTCAACCGCCATCCCACTAAAACCCTAGACGGCCATACTCCCTTTTTCGCTCTCCACGGCACACAGCCATCTTACACTCACCTTCGTGTTTTTGGCTGCGCTTGCTATCCCAACCTGTCCTCTATAGCCCCACATAAGCTATCACCTCGCTCCTCCCTGTGTGTTTTCCTCGGGTATTCCTCCGATCATAAGGGATATCGATGTCTTGACCTCCACTCTAACCAGATCATCGTCTCCCATCATGTTGTGTTCGACAAGATGATGTTTCCATTCTCTGAGATGTCCACCTCCCCCCAGGATCCCAACACACTAGCATTTTTGGACGATGCTAATGATTCCTCTTCGCCTATTTGGCCAAGCACCGTGACTGTAGGTACACGCCTCCCTGGCAGCATGGATGCCGCACCTAGGACAGCCGGCGCCCCTCCCTCTACTGCCTCGGCCAGCAGCCAGGGCGGCCACAGCCATGGCGGCCAGCCCGGCCATGGCCTGGGCGGCCCTACTGGCGGCCTGGGCGGCACTGCCGACCACGGTAGGCGCGGCAGCAGCGACCAGGGCGCCTCCACCGATGGCACTACTGGCCGCGGCCAGCTCAGCCCGAGCAGCACTATCGGCTAGCCTAGCCCCTCCACCAGTCCGTCTGGTGCCGTTGCCCCTGAGGACTCCACGTCCCAGGTTGTTGCAAGTGGCACCGGACGGACCACCGGTCGCATTGTTGCCATGGCTCTAGCGACGATCGTCCCCATCACCAACGCGCACAACATGTGCACTCGTGGCAAGGACGGCTTTTGGCAACCCGTGGACCGTCTCAACCTCAGCACGACAGTCGGGGCCACCTCTCCGCTACCGTCATCCGTCCGCATAGCTATCTTGAACCTGGCCTGGCATCAGGCTATGCAGGCCGAGTTCGACGCTCTGCAGGACAACGACACTTGGACCTTGGTGTCTCGCCCTCCTGGCATCAACCTCATCACCGGCAAGTGGGTTTTTCATCACAAGTTCAAGCCCGGTGGTTCTCTTGACCGCTACAAAGCTCGCTGGGTCCTCCACGGGTTCACACAGTGGCCGGGCATTGACTATGATGAAACCTTTAGTCCAGTTGTCAAGCCAGCCGCCATCAGGGTGGTTCTCACTTTGGCTCTATCTTGCTCCTGGCCGATTCACCAACTTGATGTGAAGAATGCCTTTCTCCATGGCACCCTGAATGAGACAGTCTACTGCGTCTAGCCTACTGGGTTTGTTGACTCCGCCAAGCCCAATCATGTCTGTCGTCTGAACAAGTCACTCTATGGGTTGAAGCAAGCTCCTTGCGCCTAGCAAAGTCGCTTTGCCTCTCACATCACCTCTCTTGGGTTTGTTGAGGCCAAGTCCGACACATCGCTGTTCATCTACTGCAAAGGTGCTGATATGGCTTTTCTCCTCCTATATGTTGATGACATTGTTCTCACTACGTCCTCTTCGAGTTTTCTTCACCGGATTATCGCAGCACTTCGCCGGGAATTTTCTATGACAGACATGGGGCCTCTTCATCATTTTCTAGGTGTTAGTGTTCAGCGCCGAGGTGACAGTCTTTTTCTCTCTCAGCGTCAGTATATGCTGGAGATTCTGGAGCGACCTGGTATGAGTAACTGCAAGGCGAGCAGCACTCCCGTGGATACTCACTCGAAGCTCCCTGCTGATGGTGCCTCAGTCTCTGATCCCAGCCAGTACCGCAGTCTTGCTGTGGCTCTTCAGTACCTCACCTTCACCAGGCCAGATATTGCCTATGCAGTTCAGCAGGTCTGCTTATACATGCATGATCCCCGGGAACCTCATCTGAGTGCTCTGAAGCGCATTCTTCGGTATCTTCAGGGTACTTTGGATCTCGGGCTGCACCTTCACTGGACCTCTCCAGCTGATCTCACTATCTACACCGATGCAGATTGGGCGGGATGTCCTGACACACGCAAATCCACCTCGGGTTATGCGGTGTTCCTTGGGGACAATCTCATCTCCTGGTCATCTAAGAGACAGCCGACAGTGTCCCGGTCCAGTGCAGAGGCGGAATATCGAGCAGTTGTGAATGGAGTCGCCGAAGCCAGCTGGCTGCGCCAGCTCCTCCTAGAGCTTCGTTGTCCACTCCATCGTGCCACAGTGGTTTATTGTGATAACGTCAGCGCCGTTTATCTCTCCACTAACCTGGTTCAGCATCAGCGAACCAAGCATATTGAGATTGACCTCCACTTCATCAGAGAGCGAGTCGCCCTTGGTGAAGTCCGCGTCCTGCACGTTTCCACTACATCCCAGTATGCCGACATCTTCACAAAAGGTTTGCCGACATCCGTGTTCACAGAGTTTAGGTTCAGTCTTAATGTTCGCAGTGCTCCCAGTTCAGACTGCGGGGAAATGTTGGATTGTAATATGGCAAGTGGGCCTGTCCACAATGCCTATATATATGTACGCCGAACAATCACAATACCATTGAGAATTTCCCCAATCACTTTCTAATAATAACATACTAAACTTTTGTCCTTGTCTTCCTATAGAAATAATTGTAATTGTTAAGGGCGGTCCCAATGAAAGAAACTAGTAGTTTCTATAACATAGGATACCGCACCAAAAAAAATACTGCTTTCCAACCTATGGTTTCTATGAGTAATAATTATTTTCTCTTTCTCTCTCCCAACTCTATCTTCTTCCTCCAATAGGAGTGTGACACGAGCTCCCTAGAAACTAGTGATTTCTTCCCAATGACGATTTTATGGTTTCTTGGAGCATTGGGTCAAGAGTAGACCTGATTTCTTCATGAAGAAACCATTTCTATGAATTTTGCTCTCTTTCTTCATTAATTACGTTGTCATGTCAGCGTTTTGCCTACGTGGCAAGTCATTTAATGAGAATAGAAACCATCATCAATGCACCATTGGGACTGCCCTAATTGTCTTTGTGCCAACACAAACAAGATTTTATCGGGTTTGTGGTTTGTCTAACGAATTTTTTATTCTCGGTATCAAAAATTACAGATTGCGACTACAGAAATTACAAAGAACGAAATCTGCAATTTTAATATAAAATATATGCAAAAAGAAACTAAATTTCAGTCACCTGAATTTTAAATTTTAGCAAATCCCTTTTTATTACACGTACGTAAAAGGGAAAATAAACGATCGGACGAAATCATGTGTTCAACCAATGAGCCATGATATCTGATCTGATGCATGGAGATCGACAAGGCGACCACGCAGCTAGGGTGTGAGACCGAGATACTCCGCCATGAGAGGCTTGAAGATGCCGTCGGACTCGAGCGCCGCCGCCAGCTGCGGCCATATGTAGGCGCTGAGGAGCCAGGAGCCGTCTTCTCCAGGCCGCGCTCCGACGGACAGATAGCCTGAGCAAAGCCTCCCGTAGTCGCACATGGGCAGCGCGAGCGCGGCGTCGCCGAAGCCGAAGTCCGTGTCGAGCGGGAACGACGCGAACACGGTCTGGTTCAGCGTCGGCGAGCCCATCCCGAGGACACCCTTCTCCATCACGTGCTCGGTCTTGTGCACCTCCACCCAGTCCACTGTTGGAACCGGTGGTGACCACCGAGTTCACGATCTTGGAGCTGGCTTACAGCCGGCCCGGCTCGTTACCACGAGCCTGCGCTCCCACAGGTCCCAGGTCCACCGGAGCTACAACATATAAGACCTTGGACCTTACTCAACCCAAAAGACTAGCCTGATAGGTGGAGTCTTCTTCCGCCTTATATGTTATGCTCCCCCACCATCGCTACACGATGTGGGACTAAACCCCAACAATCTCCTCCTTAGTCACACATCGGGGTGCCCCGCCATATATGTGACGCTCGAGATTTTTTATTGGGTTTTAGGTTTTCTAACCATGGGTACCGGCTCTGATACCAATTGTTGGAACCGGTGGTGACCACCGAATTCTCGATCTTGGAGCTGGCTTACAGCCGGCCCGGCTCGTTACCACGAGCCTGCGCTCCCACAGGTCCCAGGTCCACCAGAGCTACAACATATAAGACCTTGGGCCTTACTCAACCCAAAAGACTAGCCTGATAGGTGGGGTCTTCTTCCGCCTTATATGTTGTGCTCCCCCACCATCGCTACACGATGTGGGACTAAACCCCAACATCCACTAGCTCCTGGAGGTACTCGTCGTAATCTATGGACGTGATGATCTCCCGCACCATGGCCGCCACCTCCGCCAGCGGCTTCCTCCGGATCTCCTCCACGACGGCGCCACCCAGGTGTTGGAACTGGTGGTGACCACCGAGTTCACGATCTTGGAGCTGGCTTACAGCCGGCCCGGCTCATTACCACGAGCCTGCGCTCCCACAGGTCCCAGGTCCACCGGAGCTACAACATATAAGGCCTTGGGCCTTACTCAACCCAAAAGACTAGCCTAATAGGTGAGGGTTCTCCCGCCTTATATGGTGTGCTCCCCCACCATTGCTACACGATGTGGTACTAAACCCCAACAATCCCCCTCTTAGTCACACATCGGGGTGCCCCCGCCATGATGTGACGCTCGAGATTTTTTTATCGGATTTAGCTTTTCTGACTATGGGTACCGGCTCTGATACCAATTATTGGAACCGGTGGTGACCACCGAGTTCACGATCTTAGAGCTGGCTTACAGCTGGCCCGGCTCAGGTCCCAGGTCCACCGGAGCTACAACATATAAGGCCTTGGGCCTTACTCAACCCAAAAGACTAGCCTAATAGGTGAGGGTTCTCCCGCCTTATATGGTGTGCTCCTCCACCATCGCTACACGATGTGGGACTAAACCCCAACACCAGGGCGTAGGCCGTGACGTTGCCGAAGTAGTTGCGCATCGCGGGTACGAGCTCGGGCGACTTCACCCTCCGCCGCGCGTCCACCATCCAGCCCATGCAGCACCGCTCCTCGGGCACGCGGGACGCGGCCACGACGGCGGCGAGCACCTTCCACAGGTACGCGGACACCGCCTGGACGCGCGAGGGACGCTGGAGCTCGGTCACGGTGGCCATGTCCCGCAGCTTGGCGATGTCGCTCGCCTCGACGTAGTAGAGGCGCTCCAGGAAGCTGGCGGCGGCCGTCAGGGCGTTCACCGTCCGGTGGTCGTCGTACGTGTCGAACATGGCGTCGAGCGCGTCGCTGTAGGCCGGCGGGTCGCGGGGGCGGAACACCGAGCGGTCGTGGTTCACTGACACCGCTCCCGCTTCCACGGTGGCGATGCTCCCGCCGGTCCGTGCCAGCTCGGACCACATCCTGACACACATGGTGATGGCGTTGCCGTCGTTGAGGAGGTTGTTGTTGGCCCACACGACGGAGAAGGCGCCGCACGCGAAGGACAGGAGCTGCACCGAGAGCGTGACGTCCTCCGGGTACGGCAGCACGATCTTCTTCAGGGACTCCTCCGCAAGGCCGTAATCTAGGCTGCCCAAGGCGACGCCGACCTCTCCCACGACGAGCTCCGCGCCCTGGTTGTGGCAGTGGAGCTCGGGGACGCCGGAGCTTGGGTTGATGACGATGCGGCCGGCGAGAGGGAAGAAGTGGCTAAGCAAGGTCGGCAGGACGTCCTCGAAGGTGGAGACGACGGCGTAGAAGCCGCCCGGGCTGGACTTTGGCAGCTTGGGGTAGAGGCATACTATGGAGGCCTGCACGTTGTCCGGGTAGAGATCTAGGTTTGAGAAGGTGACGACGTGCGGCTGGAGGGAGGGGTCGGAGGCCTTCACAAGCCGGCGACTCAACACGCGAACGGGCACCTCAGAGGATCCGGTAGGCATGTTTTTCAGTCTAACTAGGAGCTGCATGCAGATGCTACTACTGGTCGATCGATAGACGCTTACCAAATCTGGTTGCTTGATATATATGTATAGGCGCGCGAGTGGCGAGCAGAGGCAAGCTGCGTGATGAATGATAACCAGTGTCCACTGTTCCATCGCATCTAGAATCACAGATTACTGTCTCATCGAAATTTGGCGTCACTTGTTCATCACTAACGGTTTTCTAAACCCGATGGAGATAGTAAAATGAGAGAAAAATTCATGGCCGGTCTTTAAACTTGCACAAGATGTCATCTAAGTCCATGTACCGTTAAAATGCTATTTTTAGGTCTTAAACTTGGTTACAGGTACTGCCGTTTCACAATCTCAGACGTAAATATGTCGAGTGTTTACTTATTTGCCGAGTGCAATTAATCGGGCACTCGGCAAAGAGTTAATTTGCCGAGTGTAGGACGTAAGACGCTCGGCAAACATATTACACTCGGTAAAAAATAATATTTGCCGAGTGTAGAATATAAGACACTCGGCAACATACAATACGACACTCGGCAATAAATTAACACTCGGCAAAATCGTATCACGTGACCGGCATGTGCGACGGCCATGTGACGGCATGCCGGGCGTTAGCAAAATGCAACTTTACCGAGTGTTTTGACAAAGCACTCGGCAAAATAATAAGTTTGCCGAGTGTTTTCATCCAGCACTCAGTAAAATTATAAGTTTGCCGAGTGTTTTTCCCCAATACTCGGCAAATACAAAACTTATTTTTCTCTCCTGCCCTCCAAACTTTTTCTACCATCCACATACAACATGTGTTACTACATGTTAAAATTTGGTATATTTCTGAATCCGTTTGATATATTTAATTAATTTATTGTGTTTAGAGGAATTTTTTGGTATAAGTCAAATTTGAACCGCAAGTGATTCAAATAATGGAATAAAATGAGTGGAAAAATTTTATTCATGTTATTGAGTCCATTTTGAAGCCTTGCCCAAGAAATGAAAAGAATGTTTGAACATCTTGTTCACGAAATCCGACCACGAACGTGTGGCCGAATGATTTTTAAATTCTAAAAAAAGCAAACGAAGTCTGAAAAACATGAGATTTATCAAAGTCTCATGATATCATACGCGGAGGCTATGGTAAAAAATTGAGAAGGTTTCGAACAATCTGTCACGTACGATGTTTACAATCCGAAGTATCTTAGAAGAAGAATCGTAGCGTAGAGAATGATCCGGTAAGATTTGGATTCAAAGTGACGGTCGAATTGGGGGTTTGACTTCAGAACTTTTTGTATAGGCAATAGAGAACATAGATTGATCCATGTGTAATTTTGGTAAATTTTTTGATCCATTTGATAATTTTAATTTGTTAAGTGCAATTATAGAATTTTAATTGTTATACATTGAATTTGAGCTACAACTGCATGAAATAATAAGTTTTTTTCACTCCTGGCCTTGAAACTTTTTATACTCTCCACATACAACATGTGGTACTCCATGTTAAGAATTGATATATTTCTGGATCCATTTGGTAGGTACATACAACATGTTAAGATGTGGTATTGCATGAAATAATAAGTTTTTTCACTCCTGGCCTTGAAACTTTTTCTACTCTCCACATACAACATGTGGTACTCCATGTTAAGAATTGATATATTTCTGGATCCGTTCGGTAGGTACATACAACATGTTAAGATGTGGTATTGCATGAAATAATAAGTTTGCCGAGTGCCCGATATATGGGCCTAGCTAGGTGCTTCTTATTTTTTTTAAGGTTATTTGTTAACTAGGCCTGATTAGCATTGGAAGTTTGTGAGTGCAGTTTTCAATACGTCCTCGTAGATATCAAACTTGCACAATCACATGTCCAGGTGTGCGACTCGAAGAGAACTTTCTCGGATCAATGACCTACTCATGGTGCTAAGTAAGTAAGTGAAGCTAGTAACATATAATTTCCTAATCACATAGCACATTCTAATTTCACAGCCTTTCACACTTTATAGTGTCACGCTGAGTCAAGAAAAATATAAACGGGCACAGGAAGAACCATTTCGAGGCTCATTATACGGAAACACATATCCCTAGAATAGTTAATAGCCAAAAACAAATACAGGTTCTACGTGATGTGGGCAATGCATTAGTACCTCAACGAGAGCACAATGGAAGGAAATAAAATGATGTGTATGTTTCTCATTTTATATATATCGGTTAATTCAATAAAACACACTACTATTTTGTCTAACACTTGTGCATGTTGATGTCATCTTGCTTCAACGATAGCGTGAGAAACTTAAAACCCCAAAAGCTATTAGACTTCGAGATCAAAGAACTACAAGACATAGCATGCATCCTTCGCCATGGACGATGTTTTGAGTAAAAGAGTATCTTTCAGGATTGATCAAGCCAAGGATAAGAGTAGTATAGATTCAGAGATGACAAAACTTCTATCGTAGTATATACATTTTTACTGTAACGACATATACATTATTGTAACATTTGTAATATAAATCTTGATGGATTTCTGATGTATGTGATGCTTTAAATATCCAGTCCAGTAACCATAGGAAATAAAAAATACATTACACAAAAATAATAAAATAAAATAATGAATAGCATATGGAAACATCAAATCAGTTTGCCGAGTGCCCAATATATGGCACTCGACAAATCTCAATTTTGCCGAGTGTCATACCTGGGACACTCGGCAAACCCCTTCACGGCCCCACCGAGCAGTTCAGTTATTGAAAATGAAAAAAAAAACAAAACGGGATTTGTCGAGTGCTAGATCTGGGGCACTCGGCAAACCCGTTCATGGCCCCACAAAATAACGGGTGTTTGCCGAGTGCTAGATCGCGGGCACTCGGCAAACCCCCTTTGTAACCACCCAGCACCCACCTGGCCGCACACACGCCGCCCACACCACACCGCACTCGAGCACACCAGCCTCGCCTCACTCGAGCACATCGATAGCAGAGGCGCCGCTGGGCGACGTCACCAACCTCCTCCTCCTCGTTGAGTCCCCGACCCCGAGCAAGCCCAGGAGGACCGCACGCCGTGCCCTCCCCGTGCTGCCCTCCGTCGTCTCCGTGGTCTCCTCCGCCTGCTCCTCCTCCGCCTCGATCACGCCCGCGCCCAAGCCTTCCGCCGCCGCCTCGGCTATGCCCGTGCCCAAGCCTTCCTCCGCCGCCTCGGTCTACGTCGTCACGCTCGCGCCCAAGCCTTCCTCCGCTGCCTGCGTCGTCACGACCACACCCAAGCCTTCCTCCGCTGCCGGTGAGTGAAGCTACGGCATGGATTTGTGCTCGATCCACTGCAACTGGCTGTGGTAGGCTAGTACTTCGATCCGCATTGGGCTGGGATTTCTAATCCTACGTCTTCCTCGTTTGCAGTCCTTGAGGAGCACAGCGTGCTCAAATCACCGACCATCTCCACAGTTCACCGCAGGACCACTGAGGCTTAGGGGAGGTGGAGGTGGAGGAGGAACCCCGCCGCCGCCAACAGCAAGGGCAAGGAACCTGTCGCTATAATACTCGATGTCTTAATGCTTGCATTGCTTGTTGCAAAAGAGTTGTTGTGATGTCATCTCACCTAGCGCTAAATGGATGTACAACGAGGATGGATGTCTATATGAGCGTGTGATGATCAACTTAATTGAGCTGAATTAATATACACACCATCATTTAGTCGACAATTGACATCATAGCATGCATCCATGATGTCCATCTATTTCTGTCTAACCGATCAATCCAACCATTTCCTTTAGTACGTACATTTCATTTCGTTTGATTCGCTCATAGTATTTTCTTTGGTTTTTTAGAACATCTAGGACTCATCTCAAATTCTAGAATTAGGCCGAATCGCTGAAATCATATTGTTTCGGCAGCCTGAACTACAAATGACGGTTCCCGTCAATTCCATCCAGAGACTAATGATTGGCATGTGAGTGGACAGTGATGGTTAAAATTTTTATTCTTGATGAACTTATTATTTCATATACTTTGTTCAACTATTGCTTCAACATAGTTGACCTACAATACTCCAGGAGAGTTGCTGTGGATGGCTTTTGCTAAATTTTTATACTAGAAGGTGTAAATAATGGTAGTGACATTTATTCTAAAGATCTATTGTTTGCTTGTGGAACAAAATTTATGCAGTGTTAGATTGTTAAAGTGTCATGTTAGTGTGGCATGTGGTCCTGAATGGTCGTGATGTGATTGAGTCATTACCATGAGGATCTTCATTTTGTTGGCTCTTGTTATTTTAAATTCAAGCAGATATAAACACCACTAGTTTCATGCCAATGTAATTGAGCTATCTTGCTTAACTATTTCATTACCATGAGGATCTTCATTTACAATTGACACTATTATGTTCATTTACTGCAGGAGGGGCTATTGCAAGGATCATTCCCCACCGTCCTCGACTCGTCACTTTGCAGGACAGCAAGGTGAGGCATCCTACACCTCTCTTTCGATATCATGTTCGTATATCATGTAACCTAGCTAGGCGTCTCCCGTTCAAAAGAGATACGGTTGGAAAAAATGCAGATCTTTGCATATCTATAACCGTATCTGTTTCGAATTGTCCACATTTTTTGGACAGCTAGAGGATGTGTAGACAGAGTTAGTTTCCATGCTCTACTCGGATCCGAGACAGAGTTTTAGCAGCATCTCCCTGTTGTTCTCCGGATACACAATCTCCCTGCCAGGACATGTATTTGGAGAACAACGGGAAGGTGCTGCCAAAATTTTATCTCAGATAGGAGTAGAGCATGGAAACTAACCCCATCTACACATCCTCGGGTGGGATTAGGACATATCTTCACCTATTAGACAGTATAGGAGCGTGTAGATGTAATTGATTTTTATATTACTTGGTGATATGTTAGAGGATGGATGACCGTTAGTGGATGTACACAGGCCGCTCTAGTCAGGGTTCGATGACAGATGAATGGATTGCAAAGATCGATGCTTTTTTGAAGCTAGCATTTGCAAGGGTTAAAGGAGCGCGTGGCACTTGGTGTCTGTCGATAGAATATCGTCGGCAGTCCTCCGAGGGGTATCCCATGAAGATAGATTGATCGACAGAGGAGCATGAGATCAAGAACAAGAAGGCAACAAAGACACACGAGTTAGACAGGTTTAGGCCGTCAGTATGACCTAATACCCTACTCCTGTGGTCTGTTGGTTTGTATTAGCTATCGTATGATATACTGTGATTTTAGAGGGGGTCCCTGCCCGCCTTATATAGTCTGGGAGGTAGGGTTACAAGTCGGTTAGATCTGAGAGATAACTGAAAAGTAATAACTGATTACAGGAATCTTGGGATCATACATATCCTAACAGATCTCGTAGTATCTTTAGGATATCTTCCCGATGTCTTGTGGAAGGTGCCGAGCAGAGTCGTGCCCCACAAGGCTTCTTCTTGTGGGCTGGGCCACCCCTAGGGGCATAGCCCATGTGGTCTGTCGTGGGTATCTAGGGTCGTACACCCCATAGCTAGTCCCCAAGCGTCTTGTACCTGTTGTGCAACATCGTCTTGAGCTTGTCTGAGCAGGTGCGAAAAACACCAAGCAGTCAAGCTCATGGTCCAACCACCATGCTGAACTACCGAGCTGAGTGAACCATCGCCGAGCAGTGTGAACCATTGCCGAGCAGCATAACCTATTGCCAAACAGCATGACATGTCGCCGAGCACCGTGAACCATCGCTGAGAAGAGTGACCCAAGTACGGCTTGCCATAAGGGTGTAAGGAGCTCAAGTTTAGAATCGAAAATTTCTTCGTAGTGGACCAAGTGTGCCCACTTAGAGTCCAAACAAAGTTGTAGGAGTCAATCTTCCTCTATAGGCATGTAGTCTTCGAGAAAAAATCCTGCACACTCACCGCGAGGTGAAGTGTGCCCACTTAGTCCCTAAGCCTGACAGCAGATGATATAGTCATATGGTGCCAAGGTCAGAAACTTGAAGAATAGTAGAAAACCAGCTGAGCAGGTAGCCAGTCCTCGAGCGTGGCCCAAAAAGAGATAGCACATTCACCGCTAGGTTAAGTGTGCCCACTTAGTCCCCGAGCCTGATAGTAGGTGACATAGTCACATGGTGTTAAGGTCAGAAACAGAAAAACAATCAAAGACCAACGGAACAGGCCGCTAGTCCCCAAGCTACAGGTGGAGTTATCGGAGAAATCGAATTATGGAGAAAAAACTAGAGTAATGGTTGTACAGTGTCAGTTACTTAGCCTCAATAAATGGCGGAGAAGTCGGCGATATTTCGGCGAGGAGCAACTGAAGGCAGCGATAAATGAGCAACATGGGCTGCGGTTGCGTAGAAGCCTAGGTTACGGCCCATTTGCCGCATCAGAGAAATCAGAGCGGCGTAGATCGCGGGAACGGTTCCCAAAAACCCCTTGAATGCGGAATGGTGGGGAAAATCCTATATAATAGTGCCACTGTAGACCCCGTTCCCACCTTTTCCACTTCATCTTCCTCCTCATCTCTCACGTCGCCGAATCCGCAACCACATTTGCCTCCGCCACTGAAACCTAACCAGATCTGAGAGATGGCGCCGAAGAGAGGACTACGAAACCAAAGAAGACGAGTCCCAAGAAGGTGGACGCCGTGGCCCAACATGACGAGAAGTGGGTGTCGTCATGAACAGGAGAAGCTGAGCTAAATCGGTTGGTGGAAGCCGGCGTTCTCCCTGACCGTGCGATCGCCGGATGGTGTCTAGCTCTCGTGAGTCCTTTCCCACGCCTCACACTGACGAAGTAGTTGTATTCAAAGACTATTTCTGGCGCGGGTTAGGGTTTCCTGTTCACCCATTTCTAAGGGATCTGTTGGAGCTCTGGGGCTTACTCTGTGCAATCTCCACCCCAATACCATTTTGCACATCTCAATCTTCATCCACTTTTGTGAGGCATACCTCGGAGTCCTACCCCACTTCAATCTATTCCATCACCTATTCTGGCTGAAGAAGAGAGGCGGCGCTGGTTCCAAGATGGTCGGTAGGGTGTATCTCTAGCTTCGGGATGGGATGGCGAGTGAATACCTTACCATACTGCTGAACACGTTGCTAAAGGGGTGGAACACCAGATGGTTCTACATGAAACAAAGCCACCCGGCGGTTCGTTGTAACGCCGACCGTATCCCAGAAAGCCAGAGGAGTTGGTCGGAGTTGCCAAGCAACGATGACATGGAGCAAGTGAATGAACTCCTTGGCTTGATAAAGGGCGTGAAGACCAATGGCGGATTGGTGGCGGCAAGTTTCATAGTACGCCACATACAACCCTATAAAGAGAGGGCGCACCCAGGCTTAGAATTCAAAGGGGAGACCGACGGTACCCGAGAGAGGCTAGAAATACTGTCCAGGAACAACATCAAAGAGCGGACTGCCGAGCTGTTCGCACCGCTAGCCTCCTTCAGGTTGTTAGGGTACACAAAGCCCTTCAATTGCAAGAATCTGCCTCCTCAGGTGAATATCCTGACTATATGTTTCCGAGAAGTTTATTTATACTATCGAGCAATAAACTGATCCTACTCATGTGAAGATCCATTCACAGGATAGGGCGGTGTATTTCTTGGGTGTACCAAGAAACAATTGGCCGTCGTCAGTGGATGCACGATGACCAGTTCAAATCGAAGAAAGCTCCATCGGCGTCCCCTCAGAATCCAGAGGAATGGATACCGGTCAGACAGAGAGTCCTCCCCCGGTGTTGGTGAAAACCCGGGGGAAGAGGCCAGCAGCAGATGAGTCAGCCTAGAAGAAGAGGAAAACAGCAGTGACTGCTCCCTGCAAACCAGGCGGCATCTCTTTGGATGATGACCAGACTAATCAAACACAAAGAACCGCGGTGTTCGATTGGTCTGACAACGATGAGATTCTCACAAACCCTCCCCCGAGCATGAAAGGGCCTCCACGCAACCCACGCGTAGAGGAACAAACCGGGGTAGGTGAAGAAGTCCGTGAAGCTCCAATAAGGAGAGTCCCCGAGCAACGAGCGGAGGGAATTGCTGTGCAGCAGACATCGTAAATCCCCACAAGGCGAGCAACGGAGGTCCCCGAGCAACAAATGGAAGCAGCCCCGGAGCAGCAGGCGGAACCAAGGCCAACCAAGGAAGAGCCGAGAATTCCCCCGATGAGCACAGGAGTCGACCCCACGGCTACGCTCAGAGGCTCAGGCCGGCACCGTCGGTTCAAGAAATTGAACCATCAGACCAAACCGTAAGTGTCCTTGTGCTGATGTTACTTTGGTGTATTTCCCTTACTTCTGTTGTGACTGAATAACTAATTTGGTATAGTGCAAAGCCAACAACTGATCTAGCTCCACCCACTCAGACTGAGCAGCAACCAGAAACTTGTCCTAGAGTGGTGGAGATGCTAGTAGACCACATCCAGGAGTCCCTGAGTGTTCAGGAGCATGCGAGGGAGCCAATTGCTGCCCCTGGTGGGCTTGATAGCCGCGAGCGACTGCCTACTATGATGAACGAGTCGACGACAGCGCCTTCGACAATGGTGGAATCAGGAGCAGAAAAGCTTTCGACGCCGAAGGAGCAAACGGCGGTCCCCGATACTTCGGAGGGCATGGTCGGACCTGCTATCCGACCACCGAGCCCCCAAGTGGTCCCCCCGGCTGCAATGGAGGAGGACGAGGTGGAGGAGATCGTGCATGATGAACCTCGACCCCAAGTAGTCTAGATCCTCTGAAAGCGCGGCGATGAAATAGTTATTATCGAAGAGGAGGACACCACCAAGGAGTTCAGGAGACTGGAGACTGCCCTTACCGGTGTGATGAAATAGATCATGGTGAATACTTCGGTTGGAAAGGTCCTGGTTGTTTATTGGAATTGGTTAACAATAATGTCATCATGCATTTTGCAGGAAATATCTCGAGTTGCCGAGCAGCGCCACCAGCTGATAAAGCGAATGGAGCCCCTTGCTGCAGAGAACGAAAAACTCAAAGAGGCCAGGAACCTCTCGGGGAAGAATATCTAGAGGGCCCAACGTGAACGAGACCTTACGGAGTTGAACGTGTGGGACCTGGAATACCAGAAGGGGGGTCCTTACCAAAAAGCTAGCGACTGTGTCCGAGCAGATGCGGAGCCAGTCCGAGCAGCTGGCCACTATCTCCGACCAACTAAAAAGTGCTTCCGAGCAGCTGGAGAGGAAAAATGAATAGCTCAACAGTGTATCCAAATAGAAAGCAGGTACGGTACATCAACGAATGTACTTTGGTATGCTGAACAACCGCATTCTCATTAACAACTGGTGTGCTTGTAGAGCAAGACACTGAGCTTGGCTAGATGCGCCAGGCCATCGATCAACTATGCCAGGAGAAAGCAAAGGAAGCAGAGTGGGTGGACAATCTTGCTGAGGAGCTGAAAGGTGAATTCCTCCTGGTCGGAACTACTGTTGAAGTAGCTTCCTTGTATAATGGATCATTGTAACTCTCGTAGGCTATCATCATAAAGCCAAAGCATAGTTTGACGTGCTGGTGCAGGAGGCCAAGGTCCAAAAGGAGAACTTCGACGCTATAATCACCGCAATTAAGCTGGTGCTTGATTGGGTCGATCTGGAACTGGCCGCTCAGCATGACGATAGGCATCAACGTCCTGACACCATAATCCAGATGTGCAAGGCAGCATGGGAGAACTTCAAGACCTTCAACCGCGATGCCATTACGACCGTCGCTACCCATGTCCTCGCGGTTGTTCGGTCCCATTACCCTACCATCGACCTTTAGTCGATAGGGAGTGGGTTCGCCGAAGGACTGGACGATGCGGGGACACAGCAGCTGGAGGACAAAGTGGAGGACACATCGAAGATGCTGGCCAGCGATATAGACCTGTTTGGTGAAATGTATGGTAACGGCGAAGCTCAGTAATCAGCTCATACATTATCATCAATAAAGGCCTGATAGTGTAATTAGAACGCGTGAAAGCGCAAGAAACAATTATTCATCGAATAAATGCTATAAGGAGCATGTATATGTAATATATGCAGTTTGCTTGTAGTTCGATGAAAAAGTCTTTGTAGTTTCAAACCTGATGCGATTATGCATAGTTCAAATAACATCCGAACAGTTGGTCTGCTACTGATCCCTATGGCCTTGGCCAGCCCATAGTCCATAACGTCGAGCGCGGAGCCCGTGCACATGTAGGAGTAACAGACATGACCCAGGAACCACAGTCGACCACCCATGACGCAGAGCACAGATCATGTGGCACGTGTAGGGAAAAATCGGTGACTGGGTTTTTTCCATAAAAAACAGCGTGGAATGTCTGCTGCTCGGCAGTTGTTATATGAACTTGGAGATAAAGGCAACATAAGCAGCATCCGAGCAATGTATTCTATGTTGAACTCTCAGCCTTGACTGACCCATAGTCCATAACGTCGAGCATGGAGCCCGTAGACATGTAGGAAAAATAGGTGTGACCAAGGGACCGGAGCCGACCACCCATAACACAGAGCACGAAACCCGTAGCACATGTAGGGAGAGGTCAGAGACTGGGTCATCTCTGAAGAGAACAGAAAAGAAAGGATGTTGCTCTCCGATCAAAAAATGTTTGGCGATTTGGAGAAAATGTGCTTGGCGATTTGGAGAAATCATGTTCGGCGATTGTGGAGAAAACATGTTCGGTGATTTGGAGAAATCATGTTTGGCGATTTGGAGAAAATGTGTTCGGTGATTTGGAGAAATCGTGTTCAGCGATTTGGAGAAATCATGTTCGGTGATTTGGAAAAAATGTGTTCGGCGATTTGGAGAAATCGTGTTCGACGATTTGGAGAAATGTGGTCGGCGCAGTTACAACGATTACGTATTGGAGTTCGTCATGAAGTAGCATATAGCTTGGCGACCACAAGTGGGTGTTAAACCACCATAGAGACAAAATTGAGACAAGTTATGGAGACCAAAAACTTTACTGAATAAAATTGTAGAGTACATATCTGGAGTGTTTCAAGGATAGAAACGTATAAGGTGTTTGATGTGCCACGAGTTGGGAACATCGACTCCTTCTAAGTCACTTAGGCGATAAGAACCTAGTCGAGTAACCTCTTTGATGACATAAGGCCCTTCCCAGGGGAAAGAGAGCTTGTGCAACCCTTTAGTTTTTTATTTTCTGCGGAGAACGAGATCGCCGACAGCAAATGAACGACCTTTGACGTTTTGGTTGTAGTACCTTCACAAGCCTTCTAGATATTTAGCTGTATGAACATAGGTGATTAGGCGTTCTTCCTCAGCCCTGTCGACGTCCTCAGACCGAACAGCCTCGGCCTGCTCTTCATCATAGTTTTCCACTCTAGGTGCTCGGAAAGTAACATCCGCTGATAGTATGGCTTCTGAGCCATAGACCAAAAAAGTATGGAGTCATGCTGGTGCTGCGACTAGCTTGAGTACGTAGTCCCTAGACTATAGCTGGAAGCTCCTTGAGCCATCTGCCCGGGTGTTTTTCTTCTTTCTGATATAGTCGCTTTTTTAGGGCATCAAGGATCATACCGTTCGCCCGTTTGACCTGACTGTTGGCTCGTGGATGGGCAATAGAGACATATTTGACGGAGATGCAATGGTCTTCGCAAAAGTCCTAGAAGTGATGGCTAGTAAATGTAGTTCCGAGATCAGTGATGATGCTGTTTGGTAGACCAAATCTATGGATGTATCTTCGAAGAGCTCAACTGCCTTCTTTGCAGTAGCCAAGACGAGCAGTTTATATTCAATCCACTTGGAGAACTTGTCAATGGTGACATAAACATACCAAAAACCACCTGGTGCTATCTTGAAAGGCCCGATCATGTCTAGTCCCCATCATGCAAAGGGCTAGGAAGCTGGGATGGTTTGCAGCTCTTGCGCCGGCACATGTATTTGCTTAGCAAAGAATTGGCATCCTTCACAACATCAGATGAGATCTTCTGCATCAGTGATGGTTGTGGACCAATAAAAACTAGCTCGGAAAGCCTTGCTGACTAGTGTTCTCGAGGCCACATAGTTGCCACAGGAACCAGAGTGAATTTTAAGAAGTAGCTTCACTCCCTCCTCTTGGGTGATGCATTTCTGCAGTATCCCTTCCTTGGCACTTTTCCTCATCAAGCTGCCATCCACCAGCACGTAAAGCTTGCTTCGATGAACTAGGCATTCAGTTTTAGTCTTGTCTATGGGTACCTCGGCGTTGGTGAGGTACTTGATGAATTGCTCCCTCCAATCGGTGACCGGCGAAGGCACCGCAAGTACCAACTGCTCGGCATGGGGAACTTCTTTGACTTCCTTATCTTCTTTGATGGATGGCACCGGGAGATCTTGAATGAAGACCCCCAATGGGATCATGGTGTGAGAAGAACCCAGCTTGGATAAGTGGTAGGCGAGTTGATTTTGGTCACGTACCACATGGTGATATGCCGTAGAATTTTCCTTCAAGCTTTCTGATTTCAGCGCAGTAAGCATCCATCTTCTTGTTGGAACAGGACCAGTCTTTATTGAGCTGGTTGATAACCAGGTTGGAGTCCCTATACACCATGAGGCATTTGACGCTAAGCTCGACGGCTATACAAAGACCATGGAGACATGCTTCGTATTCCGTGGTGTTGTTGGAGGCCAGGAAGTGTATCCAGAGAACATAACGTAGCTTATCCTTGGTCGGCGTAATGAATAGAATGCCCGCACTAGCACCGTTGATGTTAAGGGCACCGTCGAAGTACATCACCCAGTGTTCAGGGCAAGTAGCGGTGATGGGCTCTTGGATCTCGATCCATTTAGCGACGAAGTCAGTGAGCGCCTGTGACTTAATGGTAGGTCTGCTTCTAAATTCGATGGAATAGGTGCCGAGCTCAACAGCCCATTTAATGATGCAGCCATTGGCCTCTTTGTTGCAGAGAATGTCCCCTAGAGGGAACTCAGTGACCATGGCGATCTTGTAGTATTCGAAGTAGTGTCGGAGTTTGCGCGACGTAATAAGAATGGCGTATAACAGCTTTTGTACCTGAGGGTAACGAGTTTTGGGCTCATTAAGTACCTCGCTGATGAAGTAAACTAGATGTTGTACTTTATAAGCATGCCCAGCGTCTTCGCGTTTGACGACAATAGTTGTGCTCACAACGCGAGAAGTGGCGGTGATGTATATTAGCAGAGTCTCATCTGGCCTTAGCGCTGTCATGATCGGCGGCTTTGTTAAGAACAACTTGAGCTGCTCGAAAGCTGAGTCTGCCTCCTCTGACCAGGAAAAGCACTCAGAGGCCTTGAGGAGCTTGAAGAAAGGTAGCCCTTTTTTGTCAAGGCGTGATATGAAGCGGCTTAAAGCAGCCATGCAACCTATAAGCTTCTGTATATCCTTGACGCATATTGGCCGTTTCATATTGGTGATGGCGGAGACCTTGTCAGGATTAGGCTCGATGCCTCGAGCACTGATGATGTAGCCCAGCAGTATATCGGATGGAACTCCAAAAATGCACTTTGAAGGGTTCAGCTTCCATCGGTACTTATTTAGGTTGGAGAAGGTTTCTTCGAGGTCGGCGATAAGGTTATCGGTTGTCTTGGTCTTGACGACCACATCATCGATGTAGGCTTTGACGTTGTGGCCAATCTGTTGGTCGAGGCACATCTAGATGGCCCTTTGATAAGTAGCCCCAGTGTGGGGGAATGGCCCCCAAGACATGGGCTGCACCATCGGAGGTGGCCCAGCCCACAAGATCAAGGCATGCACGGCGCTGCTCGGCGTGCACTGCAAGACATTGTATAGTACCAAATAGGATACTTACCTTGTAACCCTACCTCCTCTAGAGTATATAAGGAGAGGTAGGGGTCCCCTAGCGAATAGGCTACATCAAGCTACTTGGTTGTCCAGATTAATACAATACACCAAAGACATAGGACGTAGGGTATTACGTCGATCAGACGGCCCGAACCGGTCTAAATCGTTGTCTCTGTGCCTTGTGTCACCATCTGGTTCCTGATTACGTGCATCCCCATCGACAAATCTACCATCGTGGGATACCCCTCGGTGGACTGCCGAGCATATTCTGTCGATAGTTGGTGCGCCAGGTAGGGGTGTGTGCTTGATCCAGGGCAAGCTAGATGGACCTCAAATCAGCAACGCATTCTCGTCGTCAATCTCATGGAGATCCACGCTGGTCCACGACGATGATTCATCGCTGCTACACTAGCCCCCACGACAGCAGATCCGATCTCAGAACCACCTCCGAGGTCATCTTCACCAACAACTCATGGCCTGCCAGCTGCTCACCGTCAACACCAACCAGATAACACCATACATCGCCAACCAGATGCTCCGTCTAAAGCTAAGTCATGCTTTAATATTCTTCTAAATATTCTTCGATCTTCGTATATCGCCATAATGTTTCTTCGAGCTGTTTTCTCCATATTTGGTCTCCAAACGATTTTCTAAACCCTCGAACAGTCACGTTGATGCTCGGACGCCTCTAGAGATGGCCCTGTCTCTGGCTCCTCCCAACATGTGCTACGGGCTCTGCGCTCTGTGTTATGGGTGGTCGGCAGCGGCTCCTTGGTCACGCCTATTCCTCCTACACGTGCACGGGCTCCGCACTCGATGTTATGGACTATGGGCTAGCTAGGGCTAGAGACTCAGCTACACACTAACTATTTGGGCGGTTTATATTAAATATAAATACATCTTCACACCAACTGATCGCCAAACTGCATACGTCGTTTCATCACCATTGCTGATTTTTCTCTGGAGTTTATTTATTTGTGCGTCATGTACTACCCATTCTACATGTTTGTA
The DNA here is from genome assembly GCF_019320115.1 of Miscanthus floridulus. Taxonomy (NCBI): domain Eukaryota; kingdom Viridiplantae; phylum Streptophyta; class Magnoliopsida; order Poales; family Poaceae; genus Miscanthus; species Miscanthus floridulus. The sequence continues at coordinate 134,767,814 of NC_089586.1, forward strand.
TTATAGGATCATCGTCCAGGTGATCGGATCACCTGGTGCTTGGGCTTCTCCACTGATCAGCTGGTCGGACCGCTCAGTTCATGGACTTCATCGCCTACCAGTTGATCAGACTGTTCACCGGTTGCTTCTACTCAATGCTCACTTTGCTGCCGACCAGTTGACCAGACTGTTCGCCGCTCATGCTTCATCGCCAGCTACGCCGGTTACTCCTCAGCGCTCGGATTCTTCATACTCAAGGACTAAGTGGGCACACTTCACTGCACGGACATCGTCAGCTACGTCGGTGCTCAGACCTTGCCACCTACGTTGGGGACTCCTCGGTGCTCGGACGTCGTCACCTATGCCGAGGACTCCTCGGTGCTCGGTCATCGCCAGCGACGCCAGGGATTCCTCGCTCCTCACTCCTCGATGCTCGGACATCGCCGCCTATGCTAAGGACTCCTCGGTGCTCGATCATCGCCAGGGACGCCGGGGACTCCTCGGTGCCTGGTCATCACCAACGACGCCGGGGACTCCTCGCTCCTCGGTGCTCGGTCATCACCAGCGATGCCGGGGACTCCTCGCTCCTCGGTGCTCGGACATCACCGCTTACGTCGAGGACTCCTCACTCCTCGGTGCTCGGACATCACCAGCTTCACCGGGGAACCCTCAGTGCTCGATCATCGCCAGCGACGCCGGGGACTCCTTGCTCCTCGGTGCTTGGTCATCGCCGCCTACACCAGGGACTCCTCGCTCCTCAGTGCTCGGTCATCACCGGCGACGCCGGGGACTCCTCACTCCTTGGTGCTCGGTCATCACCAGCGACACTAGAGACTCCCTTGCTGCTCGGATCTTGCTATGTCTCGTTGGTGTGCTATCAAGCTGCTCCATGTTGTTCGGATCAGGGTGCTGATCTTAGGCAGCACGTTTGGGGTCTTAATATGTGCATGTCAGACGATGTCGGCAGGCTTTTAGACTTCTTTGACCCTACTACAAGATTCATTCTTCATCTTCCAGCAGGCTTGGGGACTAAGTGGGCACACTTCACCTTGCGATGAATGTGCTTGTTCTCATCTCAAGGCTACGCTAGGGGACTGGCTGCCTGCTTGGCTGGTCTTCTACTTTCTGACCCTGGCACCATGTGACTACATCACCTAATGTTAGGCTCAAGGACGAGCTATGGGGGTATGGCCCCAAGACATGGGCCACACCATCAGAGGTGGCCCAGCCCACAAGATCAAGGCATGCACGGTGCTGCTCGGCGTGCACCGTAAGACATTGTATAGTACCAAATAGGATACTTACCTTATAACCCTACCTCCTCCAGAGTATATAAGAAGAAGTAGGGGTCCCCTAGCAGATAGGCTACATCAAGCTACTGTCGATGTTTTACCACCGATAGCCTGCCACGGGGATACCCGAGGTAGTATGTTCGGGCTTCAGCGTATGCAGAACTCGACGGTAAACGCAAGAGACAGTCGATTTATCCTGGTTTAGGCCCTCGATCATGGATCGAGTAATAACCCTATGTCCAGTCGGTGTTAGCCTTTGCGTTGGATTGATTATAAAGTGTTGTATATTTGTTGTTCTCTTGTCTCTCGTCCCCAGGAGCCCTGCCCTCCTTTATATAGTCAGGGGGCCAGAGTCCTAGTCGGTTTATAATGAGAGTTCCTAGTAGGATTACTGAAGAGTACTACTACTAAGATTACATGGGAAGAATCCTAGTTGGACTAGATCTTCTCTCTCTCTTGCGGGGTATCCCATGGGTCCCGCATCGACAAGCCCCTGAGCACTTCATGGTTGAGCTCTAAAAGTCTCGTTTTGCTCCTTCAAGTCTTGTTGAGTAGGAACAAACGTCATCCGAGTGCTTTCTGGAGTGAAACCTTGTAGTGTTTCTTAGGACCTTCGAGTGGTGAGTGCTTTTTTTGAAGAAAAAGTACATCCATCTGATTGTAGCCCCTGTGCCTCTTGCTATTTGGAACAAGGAGCTAGAGGATCTTGTCTTGAAGTTGCTCTGTTTGTTCGTTGAAGTTTTATCAAAAAGAACTCGAATATGGCTCGTTCTGGGTTCTTTTTGTCGTAATGTCTTGAAGTGGTCTGCGTTGAGGAAGTCTTTTGGTGATGTGCGCTTTTTCGAAGAAAAAGGGCACTCACTGAGTGTAGCCCCCGAGCCTCTTGCTATTTGGAACAAAAAGTTGGAGGGTCTTGAATCTTTATGTTGTTTGAAAATTTATGTTCTGAAGTAGTTCCTAAGAGTTGGATTATGTCATCATCTGAGTAGTTTTATGGCATCTTTCCAAAGCAGCCCTTTAGTCTTGGATTAAACCATCATCCGAGTAGTTTCACAGCATGCAGCCTCCGAGCGTATATCCTTGTTGTTTTGTTCAGGAAGAACTCGGATGCGAGATCTTGGCGTATTCTTTGATAGTCTGCTGTTGTTAGATATAGTTGTATGGTGGTGGTTGAGTGTAAATGCCTTTTGTTCACGAGTTGTACTGTGCTGGTATATTCTTCTGAATATGCCCATTTTCGAGTACTGTTCCCTCTCGCCTGAGTCATCCATTATTGAGTCCTGTCTTTTCACTATGTCCTTTGTTAGGCTTATTTCGTCGATACTCCTAGTCCATGTGCGCCACTCCTTTGATCTATAAACACTGTCCCGGAGTGCTTGTTTTCATCCATTGGACATTCTGTTGAAATCTTCGTGGTCATGAACATGGTAGTTTGTGAAGTAGAGCAGCCCCTGGGCATATTTTGTAGTTCCTGTGTGTCTTGTCGTAGCTGGAGGAAGCCTTGTGATAGGGATTAGAGGTAGGCTAATCCCGCGATAGCATTGTGCCAGGATGTACGTGGCGGTAGTTGGAGGAAGTCTTGTGATGTGGGCTTCGTTCCTTCATCTGGCAGTTCTGGGTTGATCCTCGTCGCCTGTCTTGAGACTGTCCGATGCAGATCAACACCATATCTAGCATCACATCGGTCTTGGGTAGACAGATGCCCACCGGCCTTCTCTGCTCCATGTTGCCTTGCCGTGCTGCCGATTTCCGCCTTGGATGCACTGCATCTGTCCTTTGAAGAAAATAGTGTAGCTGATGGTGGTTTGTCCTTCCGAGTAGCAATTTGGGACACGTAGTCGTTCCAGAGCCTAGCCATGTCCGTGTTCCTCTTTGCTACTTTGCTTTTCATGGTACCGAGTTCATTCGGTCTTGTAAGATTTGTAATCTTCTATTTTTGAAGTCGCTTGTAATGGAATGAATCTTGTCTTCTGAGTTGTCCTTTACTTTTCTGCTGTGATCCCTATCATTCATGAGATTACCGAGTTCTTTCTTAAATAACCGAGTTCTTTTGTTCCTTGCGAGGTAGCCCTTTCTTTCTTCTTGGTTTGACGAGTTGTTCTTGTAGCAATCTGATAACCCTGCCGTGGTGCTGGAGGATAAGTCTGAAATCTGCCCGTTGGTTTGTACCGTTGTGTGGATTTGTGCCCTCCATCGTTTTAGCTGCGTCGGTAAATGGACCGTTGCGTTCTCACACTATGTTTTAACGGGCCTTGTGGGCCGTTTTTATTACTGAACAATCTATTTAAAGACCTTTTATCTTCCTTTCCTTTGCTGCCCAACTCTTGTCTTTAAACCCTAGCTTTCAAAAATCCACCACCGTCATCGTCGCTGTCACCCGAGCACCACCATCCTAGCTTCATCTTCCCCAGTGCCTTTTTGCTTCCGCTAGTTCATGGGAAAGAAGAAAACCGCAAGCAAGTCCCAGGCGACCTTTGTGGACATGGAGTCATCCCTTTCTTTGATCGAAAACTAGGAGTTCGTGGCCATGAGGGCTGCTTAGAAGGTTTGGCCGGCTCCAACAACAAGTGAAGCTCAGCTGCGCGAGCTTGTCAGCGACGGCTTGATCCAAAGCAAAGTCATCGCTGAATGGAGAGTTCCAGGCGAGCATCGGGTTCCAGCTCCGGGTCCTAGTGAGATTGTCCTCTTCGTTTCCTTTGTCCGTGCTGGACTTTGCCTTCCTACTTCCGCCTTCCTTCATTAGTTTCTTGGTTATTTTGGGGTTAGTCTGAACCATCTAACCCCTAATGTCGTTCTCCATCTTTCCGTTTTCGTTCATCTTTGTGAAGCTTTCCTTGGAATCCCTCCTTCTCTATCTCTTTTTTGCTTTTTCTTTCGTCTGAAACCTCAACCCCGCCGCGAAGAAACCAGCGTTCTTGGCGGTTACGGGGTTCAGTTTCGCCAGGGTCTTAAGATTAAGTTTTTTGACTATGACCTGGTCGATTCTGTAAAAGATTGGCGTGTTGAGTGGTTTTACACTGCCAATTTGATCCCTTCCCTTGTCGTCCACTCTGGATCTGGTCCTATGGTGAATGACCGATGGGACAAGAAACTTGAGTCACCTACTGAGATTCAAGTGATCCAGCCACTCCTTGATAGGATTAGTATGCTGAAACAGCAGGGTTTAACTAGCTTTGGTATTCTTTTGAGCTTTCTTTGTCGCTGAGTTCAGCCTTTGAAAGAGCGGGAGCACCTTGGCTTCAAGTATTCTGGGGCCGAGGATCCTTCACGCATGGTCCTAGCTCTTGAGCTGACCAGTGAGGAGGTACTCGAGCGTCTCCAGAAGATGCTAAAAGGAGTGAGCGTTATTCCTCCTGCTATCTCCGAGTTCTCTGCCAACAACCCGCCCCCAGCTGTGAGTTGTCTATCTCTTTGTTTGGGTACTTTATGTACTCTTGCTGCATCCATTTTTGCTTAGCTTTTCCTTGTCTAGGTGTTTTATCCTTTTTCGCAGGAGCTTGGGCAGAACTTTGTCGACCCGATCCCTCTTGATGTTCTCCCTACCGTGGCGGAGACTGGGGATAAACTTGCTGGAACTTCTGCAAGTAGTAAGTCCCAAACCTCTACAGCCCTTCTTGGGGTTTCTTCTAGATTTGTTGATGTATATGAAGAATATGTTCCTCATCTAGTCCCTCGTGGTCCTCGCAGTGTCCCAAAGAGGGGGCGAACGGATGGGTCTTCATCTGGCCAGCCTGTCTCCAAGAAGCCTCGCAAACCAAGTACTCCCTCAGGTACTCCAGTTGTTGCTAGCATGCTCTTAGGTGAGCACATTTAATACTCTTTGTTCCTTTGTTTACCTGTTTCTCTCTTGAACCGAGTACTTTCTATTCTTTTTTCAGCAGGTGCTCTGGTTTCCTTGGCTGAGGGAGAGGAGGATGATGAAGTTCCCCTCATCATGCTGTGGTGAGTTGTTTTTCATATTCCTGTTGCATTGAATTTCTCTTCTTTGTCTTGACTTTTAGTCTTGAACTTTTTGAAGTAATCGAATGTCGGGTATGAGTTCTTCTGAGGCTCCCGCGCCGATTTCTTCTGAAGCTCCGGTGTCGAGTTCTTTGGTAGCCTCGGTACTGAGCTCTACTGCTCCTCCAGTGCAGAGTTCTTCCATGGCTCCGTTATCTGCTATCCCGCTCCCATCGCTGGGTGGCGGGGACGTTTTCGCCGTCGTGGTTCCCCCCACGAGGCCTTCTTTTGGCTTCGCGAAGAAGAAAGTGGTTGGGTGAGTAGATTCTGGCTTCATCTTTTTTGCTTCTATCTTCCTTCTTCTGGTTCTCATCGGTGCTTCCTTTTATCAATTTTCAGTGTTTCGTCTTCTCTCATTTCTTCATCGACTTCTTCTCAGCCTTCCGGCGTGCCATCGAGTTCCGAGACTCAGGACTCGCAACATACTATTGATGAAGTTGTTGTAGGAGCTTCGGAGCTACCTGGCGAAGTTGCAGACTTGGCCGCCCCGGAGGTGACTGTAGCCATCACGTTGGGTCCTTCTGAGGGATTGGCTCTGGCTTCCCTAGAGGTTGCTTTGGTCATTCCTTCTTTGCCCCAGCCGGCCTCTCCTTCCCCTTCTCTTGCTTCTGGTGGTCCCTCTTTTACCGGTGATGTGGTGCAACAGTTCGATGCCACCCATCGGCTATCGGAGCTGACCGCAGCCTGGGGGAGCTTGTCGACCCTCGCGACTTCTTTTGGTGAAAAGCTCCAGGTAAGTTTTACTGCCACTCCTCCTTTGCATGCTCATTTTTCTTCTGTCCTTACGCCTTGTTTCTCTTTGTCTCTTTTTGCTCAGTCTTTCTCTCGTGATCATTCTGGCTTCTTTTTCTCATCTAAAAATGAGAGAAAGTTGTCTTCTGAGGTGAACGCTCTGAAAGCCGATCTTGACCTCCTCCGGGCTGAGTTGGAGACGAAGCGTCAAATGCACCAAAAGGAGGAGAAGACCCTTCGTGCCCGGGTAGTAGAGACAGAGAAGCAGAGGCATGCCGCGGTGGAGTCTGCGAAGAATGAATGCAAAGGTGTCGCGGGTTCTGCTTGTTTCTTCTTGTATTTTGATTTCTTTTTTCGCTGACTTGTTTTTCGGTGTCTTGTCTAGTTCTCTGAGTTGAAAAGCAGAAGCTCTTAGAGAGTATCGATGAAATGAAGGCTCTTGTCCGCTCTAGTCATAACAAGGCTGAGGAGGTAATTACTCATGCTGAGGAAGAACTCACCCTTGCTAAGCTGATTAGGCATGGAGCTGACAGAGATCTTGTGCAGGCCCAAAAAACTATTGAAGGCTTGTCTGAGAAGCTGACGACGGCTACTAAAAATTGGAACGTTTTGTCGAAATCTTTTTGTTTAGTAGCTGATGTTCTCTGGACTCCAGCGGATGACAGGCAATCTTGGGCTCAGTTCATTCCTCGGATTCTGACTCGTTTCCAAGAGTTCGCGAAGAAGTGCGCTCAAGTATGTACCAAGAATGTGCTGGCTCAGGTCTGGGTCCTTGCTCTAGAGGTGCCTCTGTCCAAGATAGCAGAGGAAGCTGATAGCCAAGAATACCTTGATACCATTGAGAGGATGGAGCCTGAGGTCGAAGGTTTAGCCAGTAGGGTTGTAGACAGTCTAAATATTGATATTTCCCTTCCTGATGACAATGCCTGATCCAATTGACCAGCCTCTTGTAATATTACACTCCTCTTCAAATGAAGATTCTTTATTTTCGTTGATGTATTCTTTGCCTGGGTGTGGTTGGAGTTACTTGACTTGCTGAGTACTTTGTCCCATTTTCGTCTCTGCTCTGTAAACAACTCTGTGCATTATCCTGACGAAATCCCTCGATTTGTCGAGTACTTTTCTTTTCTTCCTCTTTCGTGAATCGTCGAGTGCTTTGTCCGCGCTATGACTTGTTAGATGTAAATCTTTATGTTAACAACCTTTCGTCCGCGCTATGTAAAACGACTCGGCATAGAATGTTGCCTTGACAAACTTCGGCATCCGAGTGCTTTCTTGAGTGGTGCTTGTGCTTTTCTAAGGAAAAAGTATTCCTATCTGGATGTAGCCCCCGAGCCTCTTGCTTTTCGGAACAAAGAGCTGGAGGGTCTTTTGAAGCTCAATTTTGGTCGACTAGTTTTAGGTGTTAGCTTTTAGCTACCCTCATCGGTGTGCTCAAGCATCTTTTTAGCTATTTTGCTCTCGGCCGGGATGCTCAGGCATGTTTTCTGCCATTTTGCTTTTTGTTTCGGGTGTTAGCTTTTAGCTACCCTCATTGGCGGGCTCAAGCGTCTTTTCAGCTATTTTGCTCTCGGTCGGGATGCTCAGGCATGTTTTGAGCCATTTTGCTTTTTGTTTCGGGTGTTAACTTTTAGCTACCCTCATCGGCGGGCTCAAGCATCTTTTCAGCTATTTTGCTCTCGGCCGGGATGCTCAGGCATGTTTTCAGCCATTTTGCTTTTTGTTTCGGGTGTTAGCTTTTAGCTACCCTCATCGGCGGGCTCAAGCGTGTTTTCAGCTATTTTGCTCTCAGCTGGGATGCTCAGGCATGTTTTCAGCCATTTTGCTTTTTGTTTCGGGTGTTAGCTTTTAGCTACCCTCATCGGTGGGCTTAAGCGTTTTTCAGCTATTTTGCTCTCGGCCGGGATGCTCAGGCATGTTTTTAGCCATTTTGCTTTTTGTTTCGGGTGTTAGCTTTTAGCTACCCTCATCGGCGGGCTCAAGTGTCTTTTCAGCTATTTTGCTCTCGGCCGGGATGCTCAGGCATGTTTTCAGCCATTTTGCTTTTTGTTTCGTGAAAACAACTCGTTGAAAGTCATGACAAGACATGCTGTGGATGAATATCATCTTTATTGATCATGAATATAAACTAATACACATGTTGTCGAGGAATATTGTCCTTTGTTGATTGTGAACGTTGGTCCGTTGTGGCTTGCATATCTGTTTTTTCTTGAGTTGTTTTTTACATGTAGAATCTTCTTAGCTGGCTGATGTGCCATGTATTGTTGACTTCTCTTCTATCTTCGGTTATTAACTTGTATGTGCCTGGTCCGGTGACTTTTGTGACAATGAACGGACCTTCCCATGGACTGAGTAGCTTATGTCGTCTGTCAGTTTTTTGTATCCTTCTTAGCACTAAGTCTCCGACTTGTAATGATCGAGGATGGGTACTCTTGTTGTAGTGTCGTCTTAAATCTTGTAGGTATCTAGCTGATTGGAGGGTAGCGTTTACTCTGACTTCTTCTGAGCTATCGAGTTCTAATCCCGTAAACTAGGAAGAAGGGTGAGTAGCCTGTTGCTCTGCTTATTTGAGTTCATAGCCCCCATACTACTTTTAGTAATTCTTCAATCCATTTGGACCCATAGTCCACTAGTTCTTTGTATAACCTTGGTTTTAATTCAGCTAGTATGAGTCCATTAGCCCTTTCTACTTGTTCGTTGGCTTCTAGATGTGCAACAGACGCATAGTCTATACTGAAACCACAGTCTTGTGCCTAGCTTTTGAATTCTGTAGCTATGAAGGGGGAGCCTAGATCTATGATGATTCGATTGGGCATGCCGAAGCGGTGCGTAATGTCTTGGATGAACTCGACTGCTTTGGTTGCGCTGTATTTTGCGAGTGGTTTGTATTCAATCCACTTGGTGAACTTGTCGATTGCTACAAAGATGTACTCGAAGCCGCCTTTTGCTTTCTTCAGAGGTCCTACTTGATCCAGCCCCCAGCAGGAAAAAGGCCAAGCGGGTGGGATGCAGATAAGACTGTGAGCTGGCACATGGGCTTGTCTTGCAAACATTTGGCAACCTTTGCATTTTCTGACAAGTTCTTCTACGTCTTTCAAAGCGGTTGGCCAATAGAATCCGGTGCGAAATGCTTTGCCAACCAGTGTTCTTGAAGCGGCATGATTTCCACAGCAACCTGAGTGTATTTTGTCTAGGATCTCTTTTCCTTCTTCAAATGAGACACATTTTAGGAGTACTCCTGATGATGCTGCTCTTCTGTAAAGTCTATCTCCTACTAGAACGTAGTTTTTGCTTCTACGAACAACTTGGGTGGCTTCTGCTTTATCTGCTGGCAATTTATTTTCTTTGATATAGTCGATGAAAACTTGGCTCTATGAAGTGTTGATTACCAAGATCTGAACGCCTTTAGCCTGAATTTCATGGGTTGTTTCACCAGGTTGTTTGATAGAGGGAACTGATAGCTCTTCTATGAATACGCCGGGTGGAACCTTCGCTCTGTCTGATCCGAGCTTGGCGAGGACATCTGCTGCAATGTTGGAATCACGCAGGACGTGTAGAATTTCTAATCCTTGGAAATGTTTTTCAAGTTTTCGTATTTCAGCACAGTAAGCACCCATGTTTTCTTTGGTGCAATCCCAATCTTTGTTGACTTGGTTGATGACTACTGCTGAATCGCCGTATACGAGTAATCTCTTTATTCCGAGGGTAATTGTCACTCGTAGCCCGTGGATGAGGGCTTCATATTCTGCTTCGTTATTTGTAGCTTGCCATAATATCTGAAGGATGTACTTGAGTTGTTTTCCTTCTGGAGAAATGAGGAGAACGCCTGCACCGGCTCCACCTAGTTTGAGTGACCCATCAAAGTACATCTTCCAGTGGTCAAGGATTGTATCTAATAAAGGCTGTTGAATCTCTGTCCACTCGGCCACAAAATCGGCAAGGGTTTGAGACTTGATTGCTTTCCACGGGGTGAAATCGATGTTGAGAGCTCCGAGTTCAACTACCCACTTTGATATGCGTCCTGTCACATCTCTGTTGTGTAAGATGTCTTCGAGCGGGAAGTCTATCACCACTGTGATCTGGTGGCTTTCAAAATAGTGGCGAAGCTTGCGTGAAGTGATTAATAGGGCGTAGAGTAGTTTTTGTACATGTGGGTACCATATTTTTGATTCAGATAATACTTTGCTGACGTAGTATACAGGCCATTGTACTTTATACATGCGTCCTTCTTCTTCTCTTTCTACAACTATTGTCGTGCTGACCACAGCAGTAGTCACCGCAATGTATAGTATCATATCTTCGTCTTTTCTTGGGGTGTGAGAATTGGTGAGGATGTGAGGTATGCTTTAAGTTTCTTGAAAGCTTCGTCGGCTTCTTTTGTCCACTCAAACTTGTCTGTCTTCTTTAGTAGTTTAAAGAAAGGTAACCCCTTTTCGCCGAGTCTTGATATGAAATGGTTGAGGGCCGCCATGCATCCTGTTAGTTTTTTGCACATCTTTGATACTTCTAGGTGGGTCCATTTCTGTTATAGCTTGAATTTGCTTGGTGCTGGCTTCAATCCCGCGCTGACTGACCAAAAATCCGAGTAGTTATCCTGAGGGAACTCCGAATACACATTTATTTGGGTTCAACTTTCATCTCCATCTCTTCAAGTTTTTGAAGGTTTGCTTTAAATCTCCAATCAGAGTGTCTGGGTTCTTTGTTTTCACTACTACATCATCCACATATGCCTCCACATTTTCACTGATTTGATCCCCAAGGCAAGTTTGGATAGCTCTTTGGTATGTGGCGCCAGCGTTCTTTAGTCCAAATGACATGGTCTTGTAACAGTAAGCACCGAACGGAGTAATAAAAGACGTCTTGCTCTGGTCTTGTTCTTTTAATGCGATCTGGTGGTACCCTAAATAGCAATCGAGAAAGGATAATAGTGCAGACCCTGCTATTGAGTCGACTATCTGGTCAATGCGTGGTAGCCCGAACGGATCTTTTGGGCAATGTTTGTTGAGATCTATGTAGTCGACGCACATGCACCACTTGTCCGTGTTCTTCTTCTGCACAAGGACCGGGTTTGCTAACTAGTCTGGATGAAGGATTTCTCTGATGAATCCAGCTGCCATTAGTTTTGTGATTTCCTTTTTAATCGCTGCCTTTTTATCGGGTGAGAATCGTCGTAGTCATTGCTTTACAGGCTTAGAGCTTTCATTAACATCAATTCTGTGCTCAGCCAACTCTCTTGGGACACCTGGCATGTTGGCCGGCTTCCAAGCAAAGATATCTTTATTGTCCCGAAGAAAGTTGGTGAGCGCGAGTTCCTATTCTGCCGAGAGGTGAGCACTGATGGTTGCTGTCTTGGAGGTATCGCCAGTACCCAAGTCGATCTGCTTGACATCGGCTTCTTTTGGTGGCGTGATGATGCTGGGCTTTTTAGCTGGTATTTCTAATTCTTCTTGGCTCGTCTCTGCAGCAATTGTGGCTATTTCTTTTCTTCCATTGTTGGTTTGTGCTTTGGCTACAATTTGGATTGCCTGAACGTCGCAGTCAAAAGCACGCTTCAAATCACTTCAAAGAGAAAGGATAACGTTGGGTCCTGGCATCTTAAGCAGCAAATACGGGTAATGCGGTATTGCCATGAATTTTGCTAGTGCCGGTCGTCCGAGAATTGCGTGGTATGATGACTCAAAGTCCACCACCTCAAATTTGATGAATTCTGTACGGTAGTTTGAGGGTGTTCCAAAAGTGACTGGTAGAGTAATTTATCCAAGCGGCATGGCTGCTTTGCCGGGTACTATTCTATAAAAAGGTGTGCTTGTTGGTGTGATCATCCCGGTGAGGTTTAGTCCCATCTTCCTTAGTGTTTCTAAAAGATGATGTTGAGTCCGGCTCCCCCGTCGATTAGTACTTTGGTGACAGTCATACCAGCAATAGTTGGATCTAGAACTAGAGGATAATGGCCTGCGTTTCCTACGCTAGTCCATTGGTCTTCTCTAGTAAATTGGATAGGATACTGTGACCAATTGAGATATCTTGGTGTAGCCGGTTCTGCTGTCATGATAGTCTGTAGTGCTAGTTTTTCTTGATGTTTGCTTCTACAATCTGGAGCCCCTGAGAAGATCACTGCTACCGTTCCCCTGGGTTTTTGGAATCCTTTGTCCTCGTGGTTGTCTTCATCTTTTTTCTAAATGTCCTCTTTGGTGTTCTCCTTACTATCTTTTCTTGTGTATCGATCATTGAAAGTATAGCAATTTCTGATGGTGTGCCTCCCATTAGGGTGCAATGGGCAACGTATGTTTTCAATGTCATCATATCTTCTAGGTTTAGAAAACTTCTTTGATTTGTCGACCATTGCCACGGTATTGTCGGGTCTACATTTTCTTTCTTGATGTCTGTTATTCTGATGATTTTGCTTGTCCGGGTTGTCCTGGTTGCTTCTATCTGGGAACCTCTCTTGTGTTTTTTTCTTCTGCAGTAATCATCTTTTCTACTGTTCATCTGAATTCTTCATTGTTTCTTGGATTTTCTTTGCAGAAGTCTTGAAATTGCCACCTAGCCATGATTCCGTGAGAGAAAGCTTCAATTACTTCTTGTTCGGTGATGTCATGCACTTGAGCTCGCAGTTCATCGAATCGTCGATAGTAATTTCTGAGACTTTCGCCTCCCTTTTGCTTGAGTCCTTTCAGTTCTGCATGAGTGATCGGGTGTGTAATGATTCCTGTGAAATTTTCACAAAAAGCTTTTTGCAAGTCCTCCCAATTTCTGATGGATCCTAGATTTAATTTATCAAACCATTGGAGGGGCATAGTTTCTAGTGCCATGGGAAAGAATAGGGTTTTGATATCGTCGTCTCCTCCGACTAGTTCAATTGATTGTGAATATATTCTGAGCCATTGCCTTGGTTCAGTTTTGCCATCATACTTGAAGTGGTTAGACGGTTTGAACTTGTGAGGTAATCATATTGATGCAAGCCTGTTCACAAAACAGGGGAATCTGTCATGTGTTCTAGCTTCTTTGAATTCGGATTCGGCACCTCCTTCTGGCCAACTATTGTTTTGATGGGAATAACTCTACGAGGCTGTCCGGGTAGGCACCTTACTCCAGGTCTTTCTTGGTTGTTCAAATTGGTGGTCTTGATTATGTTCCTTCCTACTTCCTCCGTTATGGCTTCCACCCGGTCCAAGTCTTTCGAAGGCGGACTTCCTTTGATTTTGATCTTCTTGCCTATGGGTTGTTGATCTGGCGGGTAGTCTTGATTGGTCTCTATCTTCATGCGTTCTTGGGATCGTTGACCGGAGTAAGTCTTGGAGCTATTCATACTTCTCATCGGGATGTGAAGTTCCTCTGAGTTCTTCTAATGCTTCTCGAATCTTATCGTAAGGCGTATTTGCCGTGCGTCTTCCTTCGACTTCTCGTTGTGATTTTCTTCTGTCGTATTCAGCCAACTCTAACTCATATCTGATCCAGGCTTCCCTGTGCTGCCTAGCACGGTGTTGGTGCCCTTGCTTCAACTTGTTTTTCCTTTCTCTAGCTTGTTTCTGACTCTCTGTTTCTCCATCGTAGCCCTGGGCAAAGGGTGATATGTTGGATTCTGATTCATCCGATGACCTGACATCGGGTGCTTCTGGGGGATTTAATGGTGACCAAGGATGTCAAACCATGAGTATTTCCTATGCGTGAGCCGTTCTGCTATTGGTGTTAGTTTTCATACTGTCGGAGTCGCTGATGACTTCAGTAGGTGCCTCGATGTCGTAGATCGAGCCTCCTTCTTAGTAAGGTAGAATAGCTGTTGTTGTTGTGTCGACTAGTTGGGTTCCGCTATCTTCAGGAATGGAACCTGGCCAGTGGATGATACAGTCTTGCGATGTTATCGTTAGCACGAGACCCTCCTGGGCTCCTGTCAGTGGTATCCCAAGCATTGGATTAAAAGACCTTTCGAACTGTCCCTGATAGGATTTTGCCATGTTGTCGAGTCCAAATGGAAAAGAACTCGACTTCTTGAAAGAACTCTGAGGGTAATCCGAGTTGTTTTGGGTTGTGCTCTGGAATCCTACCAAAAAAGAACTCGGTTTCTTGAAAGTACTCGAATAAGACTTCACCTTGGACACGGAACTTGAATTCGAGTCGGATGCGCGTAGCCGTGAAATCTTATTTGAATCGGATATTATGAGCTACGTGAATCTTCTGGTGAGCTGATCCGTCGTAGTTGTCAAAATAGGAAATTCTTCATGATGATCCGGATCTTTGAGGAGATGGCTTTGAAGCTTGCCGTAGTTGTCTGCCTCACAGATCCATGAGCCGAAGATGAAAGTTGATCCCGTCGGGAAGATCATGTTATCGAGGTCCATCGAGCTCTCGGATGCAAAGTCACCGAAAGCCCCTACCTGGTGCGCCAGTTGTTGATGTTTTACCACCGATAGCCTGCCATGGGGATATCCAAGGCAGTATGTTCGGGCTTCGGTGTATGCGGAACTCGACGGTGAACACAAGAGATAGTCAATTTATCCTGGTTTAGGCCCTCGATCGTGGATCGAGTAATAACCCTACGTCCAGTCGGTGTTAGCCTTTGCGTTGGATTGATTGTAAAGTGTTGTATATTTGTTGTTCTCTTGTCTCTCGTCCCCAGGAGCCCTGCCCTCCTTTATATAGTCAGGGGGCCAGAGTCCTAGTCAGTTTACAATGAGAGTTCCTAGTAGGATTACTAAAGAGTACTACTACTAAGATTACATGGGAAGAATCCTAATTAGACTAGATCTTCTCTCTCTCTTGTGGGGTATCCCGTGGGTCCCGCATCGACAGCTACTTGGTCATCTAGATCAATACAATACACCAAAGACACAGGACATAGGGTATTACGTCGATCAGACGGTCCAAACCTGTCTAAACCGCTGTCTCTATGCCTTGTGTCACCATCCGATTCCTGATTACGCGCATCCCCACCAACAAATCTACCATCACGGGATACCCCTTGGTGGACTGCCGAGCATATTCTGTCGACACCCGGCGTTCTTGAGTCCAAAGGACATAGTTTTGTAGCAGTATGCACCAAAAGGCATATTGAACGATGTCTTTATCTGGTCTTCTTCCTTGAGGGAGATTTGATGATAGCCAGAGTAACAGTCAAGGAAGGAGAGTAGTTCACAGCCAGCGGTAGAGTCTACAACCTCGTCTATCCGAGGCAAGCCAAAAGGGTCTTTAGGGCAGTGTTTGTTAAGATCAGTATAATCAACGCACATTCTCCATTCTTTATTCTTTTTTCGAACGAGAATAGGGTTTGCTAACCAATCTGGATGATACACTTCCTTTATAAACCCAGCAGCTAAGACCTATTTTATTTCTACCCTAATAGCCTCCTTCTTGTCTAGTGCGAATCGGTGGAGTTTCTGCTTGATCAGTTTGGCAGTCGGCGAGACATTCAAGGAGTGCTCGATCTTCTCCCATGGTACCCTCAGCATGTCTACAGGTTTCTAAGCAAACATATCAGCATTGGCATGTAGGAAGGAGACGAGCACGCTTCCTATTTGGGGTCAAGGTGAGCCAAAATCTTCACGGTCTTGGAGGCGTCGTCGAGGCCGAGGCTGACCTCCTTGATTTCCTTAGACTTGGTGGAGGCATGGGGAAGCTCTAGCTCTGGAATCCCCATGTCATCAGCAGGTGCTATCTTAGCTTCGGCGACCATGCTAGCCATCTGGATGGAGAGGTCGGTGGCTTCGGCGAGAGCGAGACTCTCTATCTCGTAGGCATAGGCAACAGAGAGGTTGGCCCACAGAGGCAGGACTCCTGCAGGCGAAGGCATCTTCAACACTAGATACGTGTAGTGTAGTATGGCCATGAATTTGGCCAGAGCTGGCTGGCCAAGTATGGCATGGTAGGCGGTGTTGAAGTCGGCGATGTAGAAGTTGATATGCTCGATGTGGTAGTTGCTTGCTGTGCCGAACTGTACTGGTAGGGTGATCTCTCCAAGTGGTCTGGATGCCCTTCCAGGTACCACACCCTAGAAGGAGGAGTCTAAAGGTGTGAGATCTGATATCGCGAGGCCCAACTCCCTTAGGGCCCCGGCAAAGAGTAGGTTCAAAGCACTGCCACCGTCAACAAGGACTTTCTAAAGCGCACCTTCTGGATGGTTGTGTCGAGGACGAGGGGGAAACGCCCTATGTAGGGTATGTCTACCCACTGGTCGGCCCTACTAAAGGTGATGGGGACCTCGAACCATGGGCGATAGCTGGGGTCAGCGGTAGTTTCCTCTGAAGCGATAGCGAGCACTCATTGGGCGGCAAGCTTCCGTTCCCTTCTACTCTCAGTGGAGGTGAGGCCCCAAAGATGGTGGCAACCACCTTATCGTGGTCCTGAAAGGTGCTGTTGTTGCCCCTAGGTGGTTGATGACCTCTGGCTCCATCGTTGGCATTGTCATCGAGCCCCTTGTCCTAGAACTCCCTAGCTAGACCAATGTAGTCCTTCATCTTGTGTTTGGCATTCTTGTGAAGAGGGCATGGGCCGTCGAGGATCTTTTGGTACTATTTGTCATAGTTACGCTTGGTGTGAGGTTGACTAACGGTGGCGACAATGTGTTATGGCTGGTGGCGGTGATTTTGGCTAGGCCTGTGTCCTCTTGTTCGATCACGGCCGCTTTCGCGATGGTAGCTGCAGTCGTCGGGGCGGCGGTCACTGTGATGTCGGTCGTCGAGGCGATTGTCGTAGCGGTGAGGCAAGCGCTAAGTGCCTACATCCTCGTTGAAGCGCACCTTGGCTTCCTCGGCGTCGGCGTACTAGTTGGCGATAGTTATCATTTCACCGATACCGGTGGGCGGCTTGCGGTTGAATTTAGAGTGAAGCTCGCGATGGTGGAGTCCTCGGATAAAGGCGGTGATGACTTCAGCTTCCGTGATGTTGGGAATAGAGTTCCTCATCTCAGAGAAACACCAAATGTAGCTGTGGAGGAGCTCGGATGGCTTCTGGTTGATGCGGTTAAGATCATGCTTCGTGCTGGGTCGAGTACATGTGGCCATATAGTTGTCGGTGAAGACTTTCTTCAGCTCTTCCCATGACCCGATGGAGTCTAGTGCAAGGCTGGTAAACCAGCTCATGGTAGGTGGCGTGAGCATGATGGGGAGATAATTTGCCGTGATGATGGTATCTCCTCCCGCGGTGCGGACAACAGTGGCATAAGCCTACAGCCACTGAGTTGGGTTCATTCTTCCTTCGTAGGGCTTGACCCCGGTGATCTTAAAACCACGGGGCCACCAAAGCATTCGGAGTGCCCTTGTGAAAGCCGGAGGCCCCTCAGGGTTGTTGACACCGTCATCTGTGGCGTTGTGGTCGGGGATAGGCATGAGGGCTGAGTCTGGGTTGCCGTACACCTTTTTGTAATCCTGGTGGCGACGCACTTTGTCTTCATGGTGACCAAAGTGACGTTACTCGATATGCCATTGCACATCCCAAAGGCTATTGAGATGTACTCTAGCATCATGCTAGTGATGGTGTTTGGCACGATGCCCCCCGGGTCCCCCTGGAGAGGTAGTGACTGGTCGGTGAAACGACTTTGACTGGGGCGGTGATTGGATCTCGACGTAGCTGATCGGTGAATTGTGCTCATAGAGCATGAAGGTCTCTGATCCTCGCAAATCTCATTGACCTGATAGTGAGCCACTTTAAGCATGGCGGCGATCTTGGCGAGCTTGGGCATTTAAGGGAAACAAGCGAGCTCGTTGGCGGCTACTGCCAAATTGGCGCTTGGAGTCTTGAAGACGTTGTGGCCGTCGACGCGGAGAAATTCTTCATCGAGGTCACAGTGGAGCGGGAGTGGTCTTCCTTGAGAATCGAGTCGATTATTCTGAGCAGCCTCGGCCCTCGCGATGGCTACCTTGTTTTCTCACCGCTACACACGGTTGATGTTCCAGTTCTCCTGAGCAACGCTCTCCTCCTCGGTTTCATCGTTCTGAGGAGTGCTGTCAATGATGACGTTGAAGATCACACCACCCCAGAAGGGTGGAAGGAGAAATTGATCGGAGAAGGTTTCAGCGAGGGTCTCTGTAGAGCCCTGAGACTCGGAGCTCAAAGTTTCTTCTGGGATGGTCTGGAGGTACGCCCTAGGGCTTTGGCCTAAGTGTAGCATGTTGATGGCTAGCAGAAGCTAGATGGCGACCTAGTCAGCGAGTTTGCCCCTTAGGGCACGTTGGTAAGCGGCGGTAGTGTTGGTGAATCCGAAGGGTAGGGCCATAACCCCTGTAGTTTCCCGAGCAGCCTCTAATAGATCTAGATCGGAGGGTGGTCGGCACTGAACCAGAGTGTCCAGTGTTGATTCGGTGATGGAGAGACAATCGGCGAGCTTCAGTCCGACCCGATCGATGGATTTGATCAGATCATATTTGTTGATCGGACTCTTCTGGTAGTGAGGAAGTGGACGGTGAGTCATCGCCGAAGGAGACCTCAGAATCAGCTCCAAGATTGGATCTATAGTTGCAGGTGTGGGGGTGGCCGGCACAAAACCAATCTACCCTGGCTCGAGGAGCTCTCTGACTCCATCATCGTTGATGACCCACGAGATGGATCTGACCATGAAGATCTGGTCGGGCTATAGAAGGGACGAAGAGCCTATAGAAAAAGCCATCTTATTCGACAAGGAAATAGCACGCACAACCCTACCTGGCGCGCCAACTGTCGATAGAATATCGTCGGTAGTCCTCTGAGGGGTATCCCATAATGGTAGATTGATCGACAGAGGAGCGCGAGATCAAGAACAAGAAGGCAATAGAGACACCCGAGTTAGACAGGTTCAGGCCGTCAGTATGACATAATACCCTACTCCTATGGTCTGTTGGTTTCTATTAGCTATTGTATGATATGCCATGATTTTAGAGGGGGTCCTTGTCCGCCTTATATAGTCCAGGAGGCAGGGTTACAAGTCAGTTAGATCTAAGAGATAACCGAAAAGTAATAATTGATTATAAGAATATTGGGATCATACATATCCTAACAGATCTCGTAGTATCTTCAGGATATCTTCCTGATGTCTTGTGGAAGGTGCCGAGTAGAGTCATGCCCTGCAAGGCTTCTTCTTGTGGGCTAGGCCACCCCTAGGGGCGCAGCCCATGTGGTTTGCCGTGGGTATCCGGGGTCGTACACCCCACAGTGTCCCTACAGCATTTGTGCAAACACGCATCGACAAACAAAGGTGGTCATGGGTAAACATCTTTATAAGAATGGATTTATGGTGGACTATACCAGGTGGATCTACCATGGTGAATCTGATCATGTGAGAGATGAGGTTGTGAGACAATGCATCGAGGATTATGATGCTAATGCCAGGGTAGGAGACATGTTAAATGATTATCATGAAGCACACTTCGATGAAGGACATAGGGAGGAGGAGCCAGAGCCAACCACAAAGGCGTATTATGATATGTTGTCTGTGGCACAGCAACCCCTTCATGGGCATGCCAAAGTTCCTCAACTGGATGCCATTGCACGCCTAATGGCCGTAAAGTCTCAATTTAGCTTGAGTCAAGAAGCCTTCGATGTTATGCTGACAGTTGTTGGTAGTCTGCCCCCGGATGGTCACATCCTACCAAAGAGCATGTATGAGGCACATTAACTCCTTCGTGCACTTAAGATGCCATATGAGCAGATACATGCTTGTCCGAAGGGATGCATCTTATTTAGGAAAGAACATGTGGAAGCAAAGTACTGTGTGAAGTGTAAATCATCTAGGTTCCTAGAGGTAGACTCTGGTGATGGTCAGAAGAGGTAGCTTGCCATCCCCATAAAGATCCTATGGTACCTTCCATTCATACCAAGGATCCAATGGCTTTATATGACCGAGGAATCCACAAAACAAATGACATGGCACAAATACGGACATCGATACAATCCTAAAAAACTAGTGCATCCATCCGATGGTGAAGCATGGACAAGGTTTGATATGATTCATCATGAGAAAGCTCTAGAGGCTCGTAATGTATGTGTTGTGCTGGCAACAGATGGGTTTAATCCTTATGGAATGGCGGCTACCTCATACACTTGTTGGCCCATGTTCGTTACCCCTCTCAATCTCCCCCCTGGCGTCCTCTTTCAATGACAGAACATATTCTTATCGTTGATAATTCCTGAACACCTAGGGAATAATATGAGTGTGTACATGGAGCCTCTGATTGATGATTTGATCCGTGCTTGGGAGGAAGGGGTATGGACATATGACCGAGCTACAAAGACAAACTTCAAAATGTATGTTTGGTACCAGTACTCCCTACATGACTATCTGGCATATGGGATATTCTGCGGTTGATGTGTTCATGGGAAGTTCCCATACCCAGTATGCAAGGCATCTCTGATGTTCATTTGGTTGATGAAGGGTGGCAAGTATTCTTCATTTGACAAACATCGACAATTCCTCCCTCTTGACCATCCATTCAGACATGACATCAAGAACATTACGAAAGATGTAGTAGTTGAAGGTCCTACACCCAGATGATGATTGGGGGCCGTGGTTCAAGCCCAGTTAGACGCTCTTGAGGTCAATGAGCAAGGAGATCATTTTCTAGGATATGGTGAGGAACATGCATGGACTCACAAGTCATGCTTGTGGAATCTCCCCTATTTTGATGACCTTCTACTTCCACATAACATTGATGTAATGCACACTGAAAAGAATATCGCCGAGGCAATTTTTGGTACAATCATGGACATTCCTGATAAGATAAAGGATAATGTTAAGGCTAGAGTGGATCAGGCGAGGTTATGCAATAGACCAAAGCTAGACATGGTGCCTCCCAAAGATGGGAAGTCATGGAGAAAGCCTAAGGCCGATTTTATTCTAACGAGGGCCCAAAGGAGGGAAGTACTAGAATGGTTTCAAACGTTAATGTTCCTTGATGGGTATGTAGTGAATCTGAAGAAGGGAGTGAACTTAGCTACTATGCGAATCAACGAGCTTAAGAGTCATGACTACAACATATGGCTTGAGCGGCTACTACCGGTGATGGTTCGAGGCTATGTCCCTGAGCATGTCTGGATAGTGCTGGTGGAGTGGAGCAATTTCTTCCGCCAGCTTTATGCTAAGGAGTTATCTCGTACCGTGGTTGTAGACATGGAAAAAATGGCGCCTGTGTTGCTCTGTAAGTTGGAGAAGATCTTTCCACCTGGCTTCTTCAATCCGATGCAACATTTGATTTTGCACCTCCCATATGAGGCACGAATGGGGGGCCTGTGTAGAGCCATTGGTGCTATTCAATTGAGAGATTTCAAAAGGTTCTTCGAACTAAATGTAAAAATAAATGCAAAATTAAAGCATCCATAGCAGAGGCATATATTCTAGAGGAGGTGTTAAACTTCACAACAAAATACTATGCTAACAACCTTCCTAGCGTGCATAATCCACTTCCTCGTTACAATGCTGGCGAAGATGAATCGAACCTTAGCATTTTCCGAGGGCAACTAGGAAGTGCAAGTGGTGCGACTAACAAGACCTTGAAACATGAAAAGTGGCGCACTATTATGCTATATGTCTTGACCAACCTATCCGAAGTGGAGCTGTACATGATGTAAGTTCTCAACAAACTTTTTCTCAAGTAGTCACAATTTTGTGTCCAACTCCCTTGTTTCTCATTGGTACAGGGAATTTTATGAACGATTCTGGCGAGAATCAAGGGAACCTACCCCGCAGGAAACTTCAACCCTTCTTAGAGAGGGTGCAGGAAATGGAATGCCCGATTTTATTTCTTGGTTCAAACAGAAGGTACTATCCATTTTGGCTCATACTTAGTTTGACATTACAAGTTGCTTGTACGTGCGACTAATATAATGAACTACCCTGCTTGAACTTGTATGGACAAACTGATGTGTCTATGAGTGCCGAGTTGAGACAGGTTGTCGATGGTAGTGCCTATAGGGTCAAGTCATTTACTGGTTATGACGTGAATGGATATTGCTTTCACACAATAAGCCACGAGCAGAGTCGGCCCAATCGAAGAACCACAAATACCAGAGTTTTTGCGCAAGGCTTAGATGGGGTTGAGTATTATGGAAGAATTGAAGAAATATATGAACTCATGTTTCATGGTTGCAAACCTCTTAATCCTATTATATTCAAATGCCATTGGTTTGATCCTGAAGTAGTGAGGCGGACCCCTAATCTTGGGCTAGTCAAAATTCGACAATCATCTGTCTTACCAGGAGACGATGTCTATATTGTGGCTCAACAGGCAATGCAAGTTTATTATCTCTCATACCCATGCCAAACTATAGACTGTCTTAAGGGTTGGGATGTTGTGTACAAGGTATTGCCACATGGTAAACTATCTGTCCCCAACAATCAAGATTACAGCATAGACCCCAACACATATGATGGAGAGTTCTTTCAAGAAGATGGGCTCGAAGGGAGTTTTGAGATAGACTTAACCGAAGCTCAGGGAATGGAAGTAGACAATGAAAGTGGTGCTGATGAGGACATCGGTGATGAGGTTCAAAATGTGAAGGACTTAGAATTACTTCAGCGATTACATCTAAGCAACGACATTCCTCCTTCATAGCATGGGGATGATTATATCAACATGTGTGATAGTGATGATGAGACCTATGATCCAGCTAATCCCGATGATAATGATTATTTCTAATACATGTATGATCCATGCTAATTGATTTATTATTTTCTAAGTAAGTTTTGTTTATTTTGCATCTATTTTGATGTATTATCTGTGCTAATTGGTTTACTCTTTTTAATTACAGGTGATTGAACAATCGTGAGCGGTATGAGGAGGTTAACGTCGCTTTATTCAAAAGCAACAATGGCGAGTAAAGGGTCCAATGCGGCTGAGGGGTCTGGGAAGAGACCTCGAGGTAGACCTAAGGATTGAGCAAAGGGTGGAGGCAAGATGAGGCCACCGTCGCCTGTACCTTCGTCGCCATCTGAGTTACCTTCTGCTCACTCATCCTTCGAGGAGGAGGTACAGGTGGAGGAGGAGGTAGGGATGTAGGAGGAGGCAGGGATGGAGGAGGAGACAGGGGGTACCTCTTCCTCTAGTACAGGTGTGTGGTTGTGAGGTCCCTCGACCCTCCCAAAGCGACTGATACCTCTTGATAGATGTCCGCTGATTCAACCTGATGGAGAGAAGTAAGTAACTTTATATGTTATCACTAATTTTTTGTTTGATATGTTCAAAATTATAATAGAAACTAATAATTTATCTTAATCACTTGGATAGGGGTTGGAGAAAGGTCGGTGGGGGTGATCACACACGCCATGTGAACGGTGTCGACGAAATATGGTTGGCAGTCTACCTAGGGGTATGCCCAAAGTAGTAGATTGTCGGTAGACAGATACGCAAGCCACAAACAAGATGGTGATGCAAGACAAACATGAGGTTTTATCCAGGTTCAGCCGCCAAGAAGGCGTAATACCTACGTCCTACGTCTGATTTGTATTATTGTATGTCAATGAGAGATGTTTTTAGAGGGGTCCCCTGCCCACCTTATATAGTCCGGGGGGCAGGGTTACAGATCTAGAAACTAATCCTAGCCAGTTACAATTGCCATATGTGGCCGGATAAGGATTCCTATTCTAACCGACCAGGATCTTGTTTGATCACCAAATCTGCCTTGACTCCTTGCGCGGGACTCCGATCAGGTTGGCCAGGCCACGCGTCATCTTTTGGTGGACCAGACCCACTGATCCAGGCTGGCCCAAGCCTAGCCGTAAGGGTATGGGGGTTAATACCCCCATAGCTAGTCCCCGAGCACCATGTATTATGCTGCGACACGCCATTTTTACCTTCTCCGATAAGTAAGGCTTGAGTCCTTGACATCTCTGACCACCATTGTTGCTGGAGAAGCAGGTTGTCCGAAGAATGTATGGTGCTCTTAAGAAAAAAGAAAAAGATTTCCATCCTGTGAAGTGTGCCCACTTGTATTTCTAAAAAGAAATGTAAGTGAATCTTGTAGCATAGCATCCTTGATCATCAGAGGTGTAGTGGTCAAAAAGCAAACACATTCACCGCAAGGTGAAGTGTGCCCACTTAGTCCCCGAGCCTGGCAGTAGGTGACGTAGGCACGTGGTGCTAGGGTCTAAAAAGAATTCCCAGTTAAGTTGAGGACCCAATTGTCGTACAGGCAATACGAGATGCACCGGCAGGTGCATCGTACCGATGTAGTCCCCGAGCTTGCTGGAAGGCGAAGTATGAGCCTTGTAGCAAGGTCTAAATAAATGTCTCTCAACTGTATGTGAGTACAAATCACATGTAGCTGAGAAAAACTATCTCCGAGCAGTGGTCGGGACAGTCCCCGAGCACGATAGTAATCCTTACAATCAGTCAAAGCATAAGTGTCGATTAAATAAACACGTTCACCACAAGGTGAAGTGTGCCCACTTAGTCCCCGAGCCTAGTAGTAGGTGACATAGGCACGTGGTGCCAGGGTCTAAAAAAATTTCTATTGAAGTTAAGAATCCAATAGTCGTGCAGGTGATATGAGATGCACCGGCAGGTGCATCGTACCAATGTAGTCCCCGAGCTTACCGGAAGGCAAAGTATGAGCCTTGTAGCAAGGTCTAAATAAATGTCTCTCAACTATATGTGAGTACAAATCACATGTAGCTGAGGAAAGCGATCTCCAAGCAGTGGTCGAGACAGTCCCCGAGCACATTAGTAGCCGGAGCAGTCCCCGAGCACGGCAGTGGTCGGAGCAGTCCATAAGCACAGCAGTGGTCTGGGCAGTCCCCGAGCACGGTAGTGGTTTGGGCAGTCCTCGATCACGGCAGTGGTCTGGTCCATCCTTGAGCACAAGACATGCAACGAAAAAACAAACGCCGCTTGTATTATTATTTGGTGTATTTATTTATCTCCTTACTCTGTCAAGTCCAATCTAACACGTCTGGTCAAAAAAGCAAACGGGTATAACACGTCACTCTGTCTTCTTGCTCTTTCTGGCAAACAGTCGCTTGGCACCTATATGGAGATGTGCCAGTGTGGGCCCTCTCACATTATCAATGAAGAGGCACATACACTGGTAACGAAGGGGTGCGTTTATTGGCGTAGATCTCGAGGTTGCGAAAACAACCGTTTGCGGCGCGTGCGCACGTCTCCCAAGAATCTCGGGCGGATGAAACGATGAAGCTCTTGGTTATTTATAATATAGAACTAGTAAGTTACTTTTTACCGATCCCCACTGTCATTCACTACCGCAACCTTCTTCTTCCTCTTGCCGAACCCTATTCCTCCAAAAATCATCACCAATCCCCCCTCCATCGCATCCACCCCTTTAGCAAGGGCAGATTAATGGCAAAGAGAGACGCCTAGAAAAAAGGCAGAGTCATGGCGAAGGAGTGGTGGAAGTCAAGGAGCAATGAGTAGACCATCAAAGACCTCGTCACCATGGGAGTGCTCCACAATAAGGCATTCATGGGATGGCGTGCGCTAGAAGGAGAAAGCTTCCCCGATCCACAACCAGGTGAGATTGTGGTTTTTGAGGATTTCTTCAAGCAGGGTTTTGGGGTTCCAGTGCACCCTTTCCTTCAGGGACTCTGCTTGTATTACGAGATTGGGATTTGCAATTTGCATCCCAACTCGATTCTTCTTGTCTCCACCTTCATCCATCTTTGCGAAGCCTATGGTGGCTTCCAGCCCCATTTCGACCTCTTTCGCCATCTGTTTTGTCTACAGAAGAAAGGGAGCGGTGGCTCGAAGATAGCCGGAGGTGTATACCTCAATCTACATGACGGTATAAAGTCCTAGTACTTGCACTACCCTTGGAATACCTCACTGGATGAATGGTACAAGAAGTGGTTCTACATCCACGAAGAGCCGAACACGATCACCCTGTGCGACATGGGGTTGATTCCAGAGAAGAAGAATAGCTGGTCAGAGAAGCCCGAGTGCTTGGAGCAGATCGTAGAACTGCTTGGGATGATCCCATGGGGAAAGCTAGATGGTCCAAGCGTGGTTGGGAACTTCATCAGCCGAAGGATCCAGTCCTACCAGAAGAGGGTACATCCTAGATACGAATACCAGGGGAGCGCAGATCCAACGAGGACCAGGAAAGAGGCGCTTGACAAGATCAAAGTCAAGGCCAGGATTGGGGAGCTATTCAACTTAGTTGATCCCAATTATGTCAGGTTAAGCGACATCGAGCACGCCTTCAAGCTGGCCCGACCTCCCCCAAAGGTAAATGATACTTCCTTGTACCTATAGAGTTATGTTGTAACAAAATTTGACTATGTTGTCTCCTTTATGTTTCCTAGAGTAATGGTCGTGACTGGGCAGCAGTGTTCGTGTCTCCACCCCCTGGTGTGGATTGGCCGCAAATTGCTGGCCCAACCACCCAGACCAGTGCAAGGACCAAAGACGTCGACTGGGTGGTACTCGGGGTTGGGGAGGAGGCAATGGCCAGGGCTGCTGGCAAGCGGCCGGTGGTCAACAAATGTCGTCAGGCCATCTTCCCCCTTTTAGATGATGAAACAGAGGATGCGGACATCTTCCGACTCATCCCTCGAAAGAGGAGGAGACAAATGGAGTTGATAGAGCAGGGTGGCTCCTCTATGCCAGCAGGGATTGCATCACCAACCACTGCAACACAGAGAACAAGCGGAGGAAGGGTCGAGCACCAAACCCTAGCACCAGTACTAGTCATGGAAAAAGACCTGGTGGAACCCGCTGAGCACGTGGAGCAGGCGCGGTCAAAAAGACGCTCCTTCGCCACGTCATTCCATGCTTCCAAGCTGTAAGTATCTATAACCTTGATGTAAGCTTATAATTTGTATTGAATACTATTTTCTTCTAAACTTTTCTCTGGTATATTAGGTTGGCGTCCACTGAAAATCCCGACCAGCTAGCTGGGTGTGGCATGGCTTCACCAGTACTGGCGGAAAGAACTGCTTAGCAGCCGGCTGTGGAGGAACCTATAGAAGAAATTCTGCCGGAACCTCAACAGACGAGCGGCCAGACAATAGTCCCTGAGTAGCTGGTCGAGAAGAGAGCTGAGCCAAGTACAAGTGCTCCAAGCACTAACCCTGCTGAGGTGGATACCTTGGCACCAAGGGAACTAGACCAAGCCAAGGAGCAGTAGCTGGAGGTGGCACAGAGCACGCTTGCCGATGCTACAGCTCGTGGGAAAGCCATAGTGGTCGTAGAGACTGCAAACTTTAGACCAGCGCCGCCCCCTGAACAAGAGGCCAAAGAGGACAAAGTAGAAGAGGTCCTGGGCCATCCCCAAGACAAGTGACAACATGTATATGTGTCGCGCTGGTGGAACGACGAGTGGGTTATTCATGAGGAAATCCTAGAGGTTGAAGAGACCCTAAAAGTTGAACGAGCAGCAAAACGTCTGGTGACAGAAGTCCAGGTATGTTTGGCTTGACCACTTGACCCTGCTATGTAGTCGAACTGTCTGACTTAGCTAGTTTATATGCAGGACTTGATGAAGACCACAAAGTACCGAAAGAGGTGCTTCGACCAGATTGAAGGAATCACGGCCAATAATAGAGAACTGGCGGCCAAGGTGGAACGCTTGCGCCGCCAACTTGAAGCCGCCAACCAGGAGAGGACAGAGCAAGAGGCATAGAACCAGAACCTGGTTGGCCAGCTCAGTAACAAAGAGCAAGAAAAAACAAGTAAGTTTTCATTTTATCATAGCAAGTGCATGACACGTGTTGTTGCATTGTTGGTAGTAACAGCTGTAGTGTAGCCTTAGAAGCTGAAGTAACCCACCTCCAAGAGGAGAATAGCCGTGTGATCGCCGAGTGTGGTCGCCTGAAGGAGGACAATGAGAAACTGGCGTGCAACCAGTCTCAACTCCAGGACCGCACAACCAAGATGAAGGAGGAACTGAGAAGTAAGTATTCTAGACCACCTTTCTCATTCTGTTGCCCGCCTTATCTTGTCGTGCCATTACATTTTGATGTCTTGTACGGTTTGTAGTTCTAAAAGTCAATGCCAAGAAACATCTAGAAGCTATGATGAAAGAGCATGACGGCTGGAAGGCACGATGCCTAGAGACCACCGAGGATTGGGACACATGGAAGAACCGGTGCCAGGAAGTGGCGACTGGCATTTTGCCCGTCCTCGACCTTATCGACCTAGCGCTCATAGAGGAAGAGCCAAGGACACCCCAGCTTGGACTGGTCGAGAGATGCAGAAAAGCATGGGGATGGTTCCAAGAGTTCATGAAGGAGGTGGGTGAGTACACGGGTGCACATGTGCTAAGCATGGTGTGTGCCCACTACCCCCTGATTGATCTCAAGTGCCTAGAGGCTGGATACCCGAAGGAGGTAGACCTAGACAAGGCTGAGGAACTTCGGATGGCCTAGCTAGACTTGTCATCAAAGATAATTGGCAATATTAACCTGTGCGGAGGTAGAACAGCACCTGTACAGGGTACGCCATCGACAAGTCAGCTGGGAACGCCATCAGTTGCAAGCCAACCAACGAAGCATGCGGTCTTGACCAGCCAGGCATTGGCGAGGCCATCCCCTTCAGCTCGACCAGCACAAGAGTCCCCGAGACTCGAGTAGGATATCGGAAGCAGCGAGCAGTAGGTGCCGCGCGCCCCGACCAGCCAATGTAATAGGCTTAGAGCTATAGAAGGAGGACATAGTTGTGTTATTGTAAACTTGGGCCTCTTCAAGCAAGCTTATAATAACATAATTGTATATCATCATAAGCTTGTTTGCTTTGTATAAAACGTATTTAAGCTTGAAACTCATGTTGGTGTAACTAAGTGAGAACATGTTAACGTTCTGTTTAGTTGTACCATTTTGCTCGACACATCATCCAAAAAAGTTTGTGCGGCCCTAGTTTGCCATGTGGTCGAAGTGTGAGGTGCGTGACCTATGCACGCGTAGACACAGACAAGTCAAACCAAGGGGGACCTACCGATCACCCGTAACGTAGAGAGCGGATCCCATGCACGTGTTGGGAGGAACCGGAGACAGGGCCTGCTCCAAAAATCATAGAAGGAGTGGTGGTCGACTTTTACTGGCTAAGTTAGAATAACCATAAAATTTGAAGTGACACATTAGAGTGGTCGGAGAAATCATAATAGCTTTATTGAAGTAAATTGAAAGTACAAGAGGAGTACATATCTTAGTAGTTAAGCATAGAAACGTCTAAGCTTGTCGATGTGCCATGAGTTTGGTACATCCGTACCGTCCAGGTGAGCTAACCTGTAAGACGTTGGTCGTGTGACTTCCTTGATCATGAAGGGCCCCTCCCATGGGGTTGCGAGTTTATGGACACTAGCCTGGTTCATCTTCCACTTTAGGACCAGGTCCCCGACCACAAAGAACCGCTCTTTAACGTTCTTGTTGTAGTACCTGCGCAAAATAGCAAGGTATTTGGCCGTACGTACACAAGAATCGAGCCGCTTTTCTTCTGCGCTATTCACTTCTAGCTCCCATACTTCATTGACCTTGCCTTCGTCGAAATTCTCTACCCATGCTGATCTAAAAGCTATATCTGCAGGGAGGACTGCCTCAGCACCGTAAACCATAAAGTATGGCGAGACGCCGGTGTTACGACTGGGCTGAGTTCTGAGGCCCCAGACCACGGCTGGTAACTCTTTGAGCCATCTTCCGGGAGCTTTGTCATTTTCTCTATACATCCTCTTCTTCAATGCGTCCAAGATCATGCCATTTGCCCGCTCGACTTGTCCATTAGCTCTAGGGTGCGCCACCGAGACGTATTTTACTACTATGCTCCTTTCATCGCAGAAGTCCCAAAAAGCGTTCCCGATGAACTGAGTACCCAGATCAGTGATGATGCTGTTGGGTATGCCGAAACGATGGATGACCTGGTCGAGGAACATGACAGCTTTCTCTAAGGATGCTTGTACCAAAGGCATGTATTCTATCCACTTAGAAAATTTGTCGATCAGCACAAAGACGCATGTAAATTTCCCTGGAGCCGGTTTGAAGGGCCCGATCATATCCAGTCCCCATCATGTGAAAGGCCAGGAAGCTGGTATTGTCTGGATCTCATGTGCTGGTACGTGGATTCTCTTGGCAAAGAACTGACAACCCTCACAGTGGCGGACTAGCTTCTCTGCGTTGGCTACTGCTGACAGCCAATAGAACCTTGCTCGGAAAGCCTTACCGACCAGCGTTCTTGAGGCCACGTGGTTGCCACAGGAGCCAGAGTGGATTTGGTCTAGGAGATGTTCGCCATCCTCTTGGGTTATACACTTCATCAAGATTTCCTCCATTGCATTCTTGCGCCATAGCTTGCCATCGACGAGCAGGTACTGCTTACTGCGATGCATCAGGCGCTCATTTTTTGTCTGATCAGTGTAACCGCTGCCATCTGTTAGGTACTTGATGAAAGGTATTCTCTTGTCGGGCTCATGAGTGGTCGGAAGCAGCTCGGCGGTGCTTGACACCGGGACCGTAGCCACCAATTGCTGGTCTAGAGGCTTGTCTACCGTGGAATCTTCCTCTTCGATGGAAGGCGTGAGCAGGTCTTGGACAAATACGCCATGTGGGATTTTTGCTCTAGATGATCCTAACTTTGACAGTGCATCCGCTGCTTGATTCTTATCCTAGACCACGTGTATATACTCGATGCCAAAGAACCTGCCTTCTAGCTTTCTGATCGATTTGTAGTATGCATCCATCTTTTCGCTGGTTGTGTCCCAGTCCTTGTTGAGTTGGTTGATGACCAGAGCAAAGTCTCCATAGACGTAGAGACATTTAACGCCAAGCTCAACCGCAATGCGCAAACCATGTAGGCATGCTTCGTACTCGGCGACATTATTAGATGCTGGGAAATAAATCCTGAGGATGTACCGAAGCTACTCCTTGGATGGTGACACGAAAAGGACTCCTGCTCCCGCACCATCAATGTTGAGAGAGCCATCGAAGTACATCATCCAATACTCGTCGGATCCAGGAGAGGCAGGCGTGCTTAAGTCTATCCAGTCGACAATGAAATCGATGAGTGCCTGAGACTTGATTGTAGTGTGGCTTGCAAACTCCAAGGAAAAGGGGCATAGCTCCATTGCCCATTTGACGATGCACCCGTTCGCATCCTTGTTGCTGATGATGTCTCGCAGAGGGTACTCAGTCATGACCACCACATGATATCTGTTGATGTAGTGTTTCAACTTTTGGGATGTTATCAGTATGGCGTAGATCAACTTCTGAATCTATGGGTACCTAGTCTTAGACTCATTGAGTACCTCACTAATGAAATAGATTGGTCACTGTACCTTGTAGACGTGGCTGGGCTTGTCTCGCTTGACCACCATGGCCATGGAGAACACTCAATTAGTAGCCGCAATGTAAAGCAGGAGTGTTTCATCTTCTCTTGGAGCAGTGAGGACTAGAGGTGATGTAAGGTATTGTTTCAGTTGTGTGAAGGCAGCGTTTGCTTCCTCCGACCACTCAAACTTTTCGGATGCTTTGAGTAGTTTAAAGAACGGTAATCCTTTTTTTGCCTAATCTTGATATGAAATGGCTGAGGGCGGCCATGCATCCGGTAAGCTTCTGAACATCCTTCACCTTTTTGGGTGGCTTCATGTCCAAGATAGCTTTGACTTTCTCTAGGTTAGGGCGTATGCCGTCATGACTGACGACGTTGCTGAGTAGTATGCCAGAAGAAACACCAAAGATGCACTTCTTTGGGTTTAACTTCCACTGGAATGTGTTAAGGGCTGCAAAGGTGCATTTCAGGTTGTCAACAAGGGTATGTGCTTCCTGGTTTTGACAGCTATATCATCAACATAAGCCTCGACGAGGTCATCTTTTATCTCGTCTTTGAGGCAGCTTATATAGCACGTTGGTAGGTAGCCCCAGCGTTCTTGAGCCCGAACGACATGGTCGTGTAGCAGTAGGCGTCGAAGGGCGTGATAAAAGATGTTTTGATCTGGTCATCCTTTTTGAGAGTGATCTGGTGATAACCAGAGTAGCAATTGAGAAAGGAAAGCAGCTCACAATCGGTGGTTGAATCTACGACCTCATCTACGTGAGGTAAGCCAAAGGGGTCCTTAGGGTAGTGTTTGTTGAGATCAGTGTAATCAATGCACATTCTCCATTCATTATTCTTTTTGCGTACAAGAACCGGGTTGGCTAACCACTCCAGATGATACACTTCTTTGATAAATTCGGCTGACAAAAGCCATGTAACTTCTACCCTAATCGCCTCCTTTTTAATCGTGATGCGAACCATCGTAGCTTCTGCTTGATAGGTTTGGCCTTGCCGTTGACATTCAAGGAGTGCTCGATCAAGTTCCGAGGTACACCGGCATGTCAGTAGGTTTTCCATGCGAACACATCCACGTTGCTCCTCAAGAACCTGACGAGCGTGTCTTCCTATTTGGGATCCAGGTTGGCCCCGATAAGGGCTTGTTTGCTAGGATCACCGTCGACCAGCTAGATCACCTTGTGCTCCTTGGACTTGATGTTCTTGCATGGAGCCTCAAGCTCTGAGATCTCTAGGTGGTCGGTCTAGGTCTTCTTGGCGTCGAGCATGGTCTCGGCCATGCGAATAGAGAGGGTCGTGAGCCTCTGCTATTTTGAAACTATCATCTTCGCAGGTATAAGCTGTGTACACGTTGCCTCAAAGGGTTAGAACTCCTTTCTCAGTAGGCATCTTGAGCACTAGATACCTGTAATGAGGTATGGCCATGAACTTGGTGAGTGACGGTCGACCAAGAATAGCATGGTAGGTGCCGTCGAAGTTAGCGACAACGAAGTTGACGTAGTCAGTGCAGAAGTGGTCCGGGGTCCCAAACTGCACAGGTAGCGTGATCTGCCCGAGAGGTGTAGAGCTCTATCTGGGGAGAACACCCCAGAACTGTGCCTCGTACGGCTTGAGGTCCGCCTGAGCTATCTTCAGGGTAGACAGACTATTCTTGAACAGTATATTGATGGAGCTTACTGCCGTCGATCAGTACTCTGTTGAACTAAACCTTGTTGATACAAGGATCGAGGACCAGAGGAAAACGCCCTGGCTCAGGTATTGTGGCCCATTGGTCCTTTCTGCTGAAGGAGATTTCACGGTGAGACCACGGAGGGAGCCACGGATCGGTGAGGAGGTTGTCAGTGTTGGCCATGTTCAAGCAAGCGCGGGCGAGCAGCTTGCGTTCTCATTTGGGTCTCGATGGACACTTTGCCTCCGATGATGGTGTACACGTGATCGATTGGCTTGACGTACTTGTGATGAGGGTCTGCAATCGTTGTCGTCGTTATCCTCGTTGCGCTGCTCACCTGCGTCGTTAGGCTTGTCGGACGTATCCGGAGCCGGTTGATGCATGTAGATAGACTTGAGAATGTGGCAATTCTCCATGGTATGGTTTGACTTAGGATGGAGCTAGTAGGGCCCTTTCAATGCTTTGGTGTAGTCATCTTCGTAGTTACAACATCCGCCACACCTTTTTTAACGGTGTTGACCTCGCCGTCGTCTTCCTGAGCACGCTTGCTCCTGTAATCGTCACGGCGATTACGCCGCTGATTACGTTGGTCACGGTGGTCGCGGGAGTCGTTGCGCTGGTTGCGGCGATCAAAATTGTCGTTCCGACCATGGTTGCCGTGGTAGTTGTAGCGGTGTGGGGGTGGTCGGAGCATGGAACCCTTGCTGCTTTTTCAATAATTATCTTTTTAGCATCATCGGCGTCCGCATATTTCTTAGCGGTGGCCAGGAGCGCTATGATCGATTCAGGTCTCTTGCAGAGGAGCTTGTCCCTTAGGGCATCGTGGGAAGCGGAGGCCGTAGTGATGAAAGCCTCGATTTGCCTGCGTTGTCCGGAGATTGATGGGAACCTTGATGCGGCATTCTCCAAGAAGAGGAAAACAACCGGACGTACTCGCGGCAGTGGCTCAGTCTTTTCGAATCTTTGAATCCAGTGCAGATCGTATTTGTGGCTAGTTGTTCACAAGTAGCAATGAAGTTGTCAATGAAGGCTGCTTGAGCTCCTACCAAGAGTCAAAGTAGGTTTGCCGGCAAGCTGACCACCATTGGTGACCTGCATGGCCAATAGCCACTGGGAGAAATAGTAGACATGACGTGCTCGTCAGCCATGGCTGATCTGCACATAGTCTCATAGAGCATGACCCATAATATCGGGGTTTTTCTCCTTGTTCCTTGTCGTACTTCTGAAGTTTCTTGAGCTGAAATTCTTGGGCCATATGACTTGGCGAAGGTGTGAGTAAACTGCTTCAAACCTGGTGGGCCGTGGGCAGTGTCATATTCCATACGGTGATAACTTTCATGGGCTGCCGATTGTCAGCTTCTCTGGTGATGCGAGCGCGTAGATGCGTCCACCGAGGGTAATGGCGGAGATCGTTATTGCCATCGCGGCGATCTTGATTGCCATCTGGATTAGCCCTGCGACCATGGTTATCGCGGTGATTATCGCGGTTGTCTTGGCGGTTATCGTCCTGGACGTCACGATGGTTGTCGTCCCGACGGCGGTTGTCATCCTAGCCACCATCATGGCCACCGTTTTTGCCTTGACGGTTGTCTGATGGGTCATTGTTGTGCGAGCCACATTGGTTGAGTGGCTGTGAGCGACTT
Source organism: Miscanthus floridulus (assembly GCF_019320115.1). Taxonomy (NCBI): domain Eukaryota; kingdom Viridiplantae; phylum Streptophyta; class Magnoliopsida; order Poales; family Poaceae; genus Miscanthus; species Miscanthus floridulus. The sequence continues at coordinate 134,802,294 of NC_089586.1, forward strand.
GGGTGCTGGTGGTTGTGGCTTGACTCGACTAAGACGGATGGAGCCCGGGCTTGGTTTACAATCTCTGCGGTCTGGGCCATAGCAGCCGTCAGATAGGCTTGTATTTTATCGTGAACTGCTTGGGTTTCTGGGGTGTTGGGTAGCCATTGCATTGTCGCCATGGCGATGGCTATGTTGGCGCTTGGAGTCCTAAAGACCTATTTGTCCCCCACCCTATCGAAAGCATCGTTGAGGTCACGTGGCTAGACCCTTATGCGTCATGCCTCCTGGTCTGCTTCGGCTTTGATTTGTCGGTGATTAAACCGGTCAATATTGTATGCTTCGTGTGCAGTCCTTTCTTGTTCTGTTTTGCCAACTGCTGGCGGTTCGTCATTGCTAACAACATGGATCAAATCCCCTCATCTTGGCAGGAAAGATGGGAATTGTGAGAACCCGGGGCATGGTCTGAGATATCTAGATCATACTTGATGCCTTCATCTTCGTGATGCTAAAGCTCGGTGTGGACAGATGCATTAGATGCGATGCCAGACGAGGAGCTAGAGTCGCCCTCTTGGACTGTGTGGACGGATCCTTCTTGATAATCTTCAATCCGGATCATGTGATGAAGTTGCGTGGCTTCGGCCGAGGTCGGTGCATAAAACATAGATCCAAGCGGCGTTGTAGGTTATACGCGTAGCTGGAGGCAGCGTTTCGTAGGCTGTAGGGCTGGACCTGGTGGTTCTCCATCGAGGCTTCGTACTTGGAGAGCCGGAGACCCATCATGAAGGCTGGCCGGCGATGAGCGGAGCGCCCTTCAGGAGTAGATATGACAACGAGATCTATACCAAGTCGTGCAGGATGACTGGTCCGAGCTGGTCGGGTAGATCTATCAGGAGGAGCGGTTACCTGCTCATTAGGTTGACTTTGAATCATACTTACCAGAGCTAGGGTTTCAGCGAGTTTGGTGCCGACCCGATTGATGGAGTCGAGCAGGTCGGCGTTGTCGATCTGCTTCCCTTTGTAGCGGGGAAGTGGATGATGAGTTGTCGGCGTGGCTGAAGATGATGTAGGCGTGGTTGGAGCCAGATGTACTATGGTCAGAGCTAGATCCATCATGGTCGGAGCCGTATCCGTCGTGGTTGGAGCCGTATCCACCATGGTCGAAGCCGTATCTGCCGTGGTGAGAGTGTAGCCGATGCAGGTGAAGCAGTGGTCAGCGCAGACTGAATCCACGCCTCCTCCGAGGTCATGGCGATGAAGTTGTCAGAGCCGATGGTCCAGGTGATCTGGCCAACGGTGAACGTGAGGCCGTTCAGCGTAGCCATGGAGCTAGAGATGATGACCATCTTGTTTGCTTGGAGAGCAGTACGCACACCCCCTACCTGGCGTGTCACTGTCGATGAAATATGGTCAGCAGTCTACCTAGGGGTATGCCCAAAGTAGTAGATTATCGGCAGACAGATGTGTAAGCCATAAACAAGATGGTGACGCAAGACAGACATGAGGTTTTATCTAGGTTCGGCCACCAAGAAGGCGTAATACCTACATCATGCGTCTGATTTGTATTGCTGTATGTCAATGAGAGATGTTTTTGACTAGACGTGGGCGACAAGTGGGAGGCGGGTGGCGTGATGTGGCAGCCTCTGTCCGCGTTCGATCACGCCGCTTTCGCGATGGTAGCTGCAGTCGTCGGGGCGGCGGTCACTGTGATGTCGGTCGTCGAGGGCGATGGTCGTAGCGGTGGAGGCAAGCGCTAAGTGCCTACATCCTCGTTGAAGCGCACCTTGGCTTCCTCGGCGTCGGCGTACTAGTTGGCGATAGTTATCATTTTCACCAGATACCGGTGGGGCGGCTTGCGGTTGAATTTAGAGTGAAGCTCGCGATGGTGGAGTCCTCGGGATAAAGGCGGTGATGACTTCAGCTTCCGTGATGTTGGGAATAGAGTTCCTCAGCTCAGAGAAACACCAAATGTGAGCTGTGGAGGAGCTCGGATGGCTTCTGGTTGATGCTGTTAAGATCATGCTTCGTGCTGGGTCGAGTACATGTGGCCATATAGTTGTCGGTGAAGACTTTCTTCAGCTCTTCCCAGGACCCGATGGAGTCTAGTGCAAGGCTGGTAAACCAGCTCATGGTAGGTGGCGTGAGGCATGATGGGGAGATAATTTGCCGTGATGATGGTATCTCCTCCCGCGGTGCGGACAACAGTGGCATAGCCTACAGCCACTGAGTTGGGTTTCATGCTTCCTTGCGTAGGGCTTGACCCCGGTGATCTTAAAAACCACGTGGCCACCAAAGCATTCGGAGTGCCCTTGTGAAAGCCGGAGGCCCCTCAGGGTTGTTGACAACCGTCATCTGTGGCGTTGTGGTCGGGGATAGGCATGAGGGCTGAGTCTGGGTTGCCGTAACACCTTTTTGTATCCTGGTGGCGACGCACTTTGTCTTCATGGTGACCAAAGTGACGTTACTCGATATGCCATTGCACATCCCAAAGGCTATTGAGATGTACTCTAGCATCATGCTAGTGATGGTGTTTGGCACGATGCCCCCCGGGGTCCCCCTGGAGAGGTAGTGACTGGTCGGTGAAACGACTTTGACTGGGGCGGTGATTGGATCTCGACGTAGCTGATCGGTGAATTGTGCTCATAGAGCATGAAGGTCTCTGATCCCGCAAATCTCATTGACCTGATAGTGAGCCACTTTAAGCATGGCGGCGATCTTGGCGAGCTTGGGCATTTAAGGGAAACAAGCGGCTCGTTGCCAGGCATACTGCCAAATTGGCGCTTGGAGTCTTGTAAGACGTTGTGGCCGTCGACGCGGAGAAAATTCTTCATCGAGGTCACAGTGGAGCGGAGTGGTCTTCCTTGAGAATCGAGTCGATTATTCTGAGCAGCCTCGGCCCTCGCGATGGCTACCTTGTTTTTCTCAACCGCTACACACGGTTGATGTTCCAGTTCTCCTGAGCACGCTCTCCCTCCTCGGTTTCATCGTTCTGAGGAGTGCTGTCAATGATGACGTGTAAGATCACACCACCCCAGAAGGGTGGAAGGAGAAATTGATCGGAGAAGGTTTCAGCGAGGGGTCTCTGTAGAGCCCTGAGACTTCGGAGCTCAAAGTTTCTTCTGGGATGGTCTGGAGGTACGCCCTAGGGCTTTGGCCTAAGTGTAGCATGTTGATGGCTAGCAGAAGCTAGATGGCGACCTAGTCAGCGAGTTTGCCCCTTAGGGCACGTTGGTAAGCGGCGGTAGTGTTGGTGAATCCGAAGGGTAGGGCCATAACCCCTGTAGTTTCCCGAGCAGCCTCTAATAGATCTAGATCGGAGGGTGGTCGGCACTGAACCAGAGTGTCCAGTGTTGATTCGGTGATGGAGAGACCATCGGCGAGCTTCAGTCCGACCCCGATCGATGGATTTGATCAGATCATATTTGTTGATCGGACTCTTCTGGTAGTGAGGAAGTGGACGGTGAGTCATCGCCGAAGGAGACCTCAGAATCAGCTCCAAGATTGGATCTATAGTTGCAGGTGTGGGGGTGGCCGGCACAAAACCAATCTACCCTGCTCGAGGAGCTCTCTGACTCCATCATCGTTGATGACCCACGAGATGGATCTGACCATGAAGATCTGGTCGGGCTATAGAAGGGACGAAGAGCCTATAGAAAAAGCCATCTTATTCGACAAGGAAATAGCACGCACAACCCTACCTGGCGCGCCAACTGTCGATAGAATATCGTCGGTAGTCCTCTGAGGGGTATCCCATAATGGTAGATTGATCGACAGAGGAGCGCGAGATCAAGAACAAGAAGGCAATAGAGACACCCGAGTTAGACAGGTTCAGGCCGTCAGTATGACATAATACCCTACTCCTATGGTCTGTTGGTTTCTATTAGCTATTGTATGATATGCCATGATTTTAGAGGGGGTCCTTGTCCGCCTTATATAGTCCAGGAGGCAGGGTTACAAGTCAGTTAGATCTAAGAGATAACCGAAAAGTAATAATTGATTATAAGAATATTGGGGATCATACATATCCTAACAGATCTCGTAGTATCTTCAGGATATCTTCCTGATGTCTTGTGGAAGGTGCCGAGTAGAGTCATGCCCTGCAAGGCTTCTTCTTGTGGGCTAGGCCACCCCTAGGGGCGCAGCCCATGTGGTTTGCCGTGGGTATCCGGGGTCGTACACCCCACAGTGTCCCTACAGCATTTGTGCAAACACGCATCGACAAACAAAGGTGGTCATGGGTAAACATCTTTATAAGAATGGATTTATGGTGGACTATACCAGGTGGATCTACCATGGTGAATCTGATCATGTGAGAGATGAGGTTGTGAGACAATGCATCGAGGATTATGATGCTAATGCCAGGGTAGGAGACATGTTAAATGATTATCATGAAGCACACTTCGATGAAGGACATAGGGAGGAGGAGCCAGAGCCAACCACAAAGGCGTATTATGATATGTTGTCTGTGGCACAGCAACCCCTTCATGGGCATGCCAAAGTTCCTCAACTGGATGCCATTGCACGCCTAATGGCCGTAAAGTCTCAATTTAGCTTGAGTCAAGAAGCCTTCGATGTTATGCTGACAGTTGTTGGTAGTCTGCCCCCGGATGGTCACATCCTACCAAAGAGCATGTATGAGGCACATTAACTCCTTCGTGCACTTAAGATGCCATATGAGCAGATACATGCTTGTCCGAAGGGATGCATCTTATTTAGGAAAGAACATGTGGAAGCAAAGTACTGTGTGAAGTGTAAATCATCTAGGTTCCTAGAGGTAGACTCTGGTGATGGTCAGAAGAGGTAGCTTGCCATCCCCATAAAGATCCTATGTACCTTCCATTCATACCAAGGATCCAATGGCTTTATATGACCGAGGAATCCACAAAACAAATGACATGGCACAAATACGGACATCGATACAATCCTAAAAAACTAGTGCATCCATCCGATGGTGAGCATGGACAAGGTTTGATATGATTCATCATGAGAAAGCTCTAGAGGCTCGTAATGTATGTGTTGTGCTGGCAACAGATGGGTTTAATCCTTATGGAATGGCGGCTACCTCATACACTTGTTGGCCCATGTTCGTTACCCCTCTCAATCTCCCCCCCTGGCGTCCTCTTTCAATGACAGAACATATTCTTATCGTTGATAATTCCTGAACACCTAGGGAATAATATGAGTGTGTACATGGAGCCTCTGATTGATGATTTGATCCGTGCTTGGGAGGAAGGGGTATGGACATATGACCGAGCTAACAAAGACAAACTTCAAAATGTATGTTGGTACCAGTACTCCCTACATGACTATCTGGCATATGGGATATTCTGCGGTTGATGTGTTCATGGGAAGTTCCCATACCCAGTATGCAAGGCATCTCTGATGTTCATTTGGTTGATGAAGGGTGGCAAGTATTCTTCATTTGACAAACATCGACAATTCCTCCCTCTTGACCATCCATTCAGACATGACATCAAGAACATTACGAAAGATGTAGTAGTTGAAGGTCCTACACCCAGATGATGATTGGGGGCCGTGGTTCAAGCCCAGTTAGACGCTCTTGAGGTCAATGAGCAAGGAGATCATTTTCTAGGATATGGTGAGGAACATGCATGGACTCACAAGTCATGCTTGTGGAATCTCCCCTATTTTGATGACCTTCTACTTCCACATAACATTGATGTAATGCACACCTGAAAAGAATATCGCCGAGGCAATTTTTGGTACAATCATGGACATTCCTGATAAGATAAAGGATAATGTTAAAGGCTAGAGTGGATCAGGCGAGGTTATGCAATAGACCAAAGCTAGACATGGTGCCTCCCAAAGATGGGAAGTCATGGAGAAAGCCTAAGGCCGATTTTATTCTAACGAGGGCCCAAAGGAGGGAAGTACTAGAATGGTTTCAAACGTTTAAATGTTCCTTGATGGGTATGTAGTGAATCTGAAGAAGGGAGTGAACTTAGCTACTATGCGAATCAACGAGCTTAAGAGTCATGACTACAACATATGGCTTGAGCGGCTACTACCGGTGATGGTTCGAGGCTATGTCCCTGAGCATGTCTGGATAGTGCTGGTGGAGTGGAGCAATTTCTTCCGCCAGCTTATGCTAAGGAGTTATCTCGTACCGTGGTTGTAGACATGGAAAAAATGGCGCCTGTGTTGCTCTGTAAGTTGGAGAAGATCTTTCCACCCTGGCTTCTTCAATCCGATGCAACATTTGATTTTGCACCTCCCATATGAGGCACGAATGGGGGGCCTGTGTAGAGCCATTGGTGCTATTCAATTGAGAGATTTCAAAAGGTTCTTCGAACTAAATGTAAAAATAAATGCAAAATTAAAGCATCCATAGCAGAGGCATATATTCTAGAGGAGGTGTTAAACTTCACAACAAAATACTATGCTAACAACCTTCCTAGCGTGCATAATCCACTTCCTCGTTACAATGCTGGCGAAGATGAATCGAACCTTAGCATTTTCCGAGGGCAACTAGGAAGTGCAAGTGGTGCGACTAACAAGACCTTGAAACATGAAAAGTGGCGCACTATTATGCTATATGTCTTGACCAACCTATCCGAAGTGGAGCTGTACATGATGTAAGTTCTCACAAACTTTTTCTCAAGTAGTCACAATTTGTGTCCAACTCCCTTGTTTCTCATTGGTACAGGGAATTTTATGAACGATTCTGGCGAGAATCAAGGGAACCTACCCCGCAGGAAACTTCAACCCTTCTTAGAGAGGGTGCAGGAAATGGAATGCCCGATTTTATTTCTTGTTCAAACAGAAGGTACTATCCATTTTGGCTCATACTTAGTTGGACATTACAAGTTGCTTGTACGTGCGACTAATATATGAACTACCCTGCTTGAACTTGTATGGGACAAACTGATGTGTCTATGAGTGCCGAGTTGAGACAGGTTGTCGATGGTAGTGCCTATAGGGTCAAGTCATTTACTGGTTATGACGTGAATGGATATTGCTTTCACACAATAAGCCACGAGCAGAGTCGGCCCAATCGAAGAACCACAAATACCAGAGTTTTTGCGCAAGGCTTAGATGGGGGTTGAGTATTATGGAAGAATTGAAGAAATATATGAACTCATGTTTCATGGTTGCAAACCTCTTAATCCTATTATATTCAAATGCCATTGGTTTGATCCTGAAGTAGTGAGGCGGACCCCTAATCTTGGGCTAGTCAAAATTCGACAATCATCTGTCTTACCAGGAGACGATGTCTATATTGTGGCTCAACAGGCAATGCAAGTTTATTATCTCTCATACCCATGCCAAACTATAGACTGTCTTAAGGGTTGGGATGTTGTGTACAAGGGTATTGCCACATGGTAAACTATCTGTCCCCAACAATCAAGATTACAGCATAGACCCCAACACATATGATGGAGAGTTCTTTCAAGAAGATGGGCTCGAAGGGAGTTTTGAGATAGACTTAACCGAAGCTCAGGGAATGGAAGTAGACAATGAAAGTGGTGCTGATGAGGACATCGGTGATGAGGTTCAAAATGTGAAGGACTTAGAATTACTTCAGCGATTACATCTAAGCAACGACATTCCTCCTTCATAGCATGGGGATGATTATATCAACATGTGTGATAGTGATGATGAGACCTATGATCCAGCTAATCCCGATGATAATGATTATTTCTAATACATGTATGATCCATGCTAATTGATTTATTATTTTCTAAGTAAGTTTTGTTTATTTTGCATCTATTTTGATGTATTATCTGTGCTAATTGGTTTACTCTTTTTAATTACAGGTGATTGAACAATCGTGAGCGGTATGAGGAGGTTAACGTCGCTTTATTCAAAAGCAACAATGGCGAGTAAAGGGTCCAATGCGGCTGAGGGGTCTGGGAAGAGACCTCGAGGTAGACCTAAGGATTGAGCAAAGGGTGGAGGCAAGATGAGGCCACCGTCGCCTGTACCTTCGTCGCCATCTGAGTTACCTTCTGCTCACTTCATCCTTCGAGGAGGAGGTACAGGTGGAGGAGGAGGTAGGGATGTAGGAGGAGGCAGGGATGGAGGAGGAGACAGGGGGTACCTCTTCCTCTAGTACAGGTGTGTGGTTGTGAGGTCCCTCGACCCTCCCAAAGCGACTGATACCTCTTGATAGATGTCCGCTGATTCAACCTGATGGAGAGAAGTAAGTAACTTTATATGTTATCACTAATTTTTTGTTTGATATGTTCAAAATTATAATAGAAACTAATAATTTATCTTAATCACTTGGATAGGGGTTGGAGAAAGGTCGGTGGGGGTGATCACACACGCCATGTGAACGGTGTCGACGAAATATGGTTGGCAGTCTACCTAGGGGTATGCCCAAAGTAGTAGATTGTCGGTAGACAGATACGCAAGCCACAAACAAGATGGTGATGCAAGACAAACATGAGGTTTTATCCAGGTTCAGCCGCCAAGAAGGCGTAATACCTACGTCCTACGTCTGATTTGTATTATTGTATGTCAATGAGAGATGTTTTTAGAGGGGTCCCCTGCCCACCTTATATAGTCCGGGGGGCAGGGTTACAGATCTAGAAACTAATCCTAGCCAGTTACAATTGCCATATGTGGCCGGATAAGGATTCCTATTCTAACCGACCAGGATCTTGTTTGATCACCAAATCTGCCTTGACTCCTTGCGCGGGACTTCCGATCAGGTTGGCCAGGCCACGCGTCATCTTTTGGTGGACCAGACCCACTGATCCAGGCTGGCCCAAGCCTAGCCGTAAGGGTATGGGGGGTTAATACCCCCATAGCTAGTCCCCGAGCACCATGTATTATGCTGCGACACGCCATTTTTACCTTCTCCGATAAGTAAGGCTTGAGTCCTTGACATCTCTGACCACCATTGTTGCTGGAGAAGCAGGTTGTCCGAAGAATGTATGGTGCTCTTAAGAAAAAAGAAAAAGATTTCCATCCTGTGAAGTGTGCCCACTTGTATTTCTAAAAAGAAATGTAAGTGAATCTTGTAGCATAGCATCCTTGATCATCAGAGGTGTAGTGGTCAAAAAGCAAACACATTCACCGCAAGGTGAAGTGTGCCCACTTAGTCCCCGAGCCTGGCAGTAGGTGACGTAGGCACGTGGTGCTAGGGTCTAAAAAGAATTCCCAGTTAAGTTGAGGACCCAATTGTCGTACAGGCAATACGAGATGCACCGGCAGGTGCATCGTACCGATGTAGTCCCCGAGCTTGCTGGAAGGCGAAGTATGAGCCTTGTAGCAAGGTCTAAATAAATGTCTCTCAACTGTATGTGAGTACAAATCACATGTAGCTGAGAAAAACTATCTCCGAGCAGTGGTCGGGACAGTCCCCGAGCACGATAGTAATCCTTACAATCAGTCAAAGCATAAGTGTCGATTAAATAAACACGTTCACCACAAGGTGAAGTGTGCCCACTTAGTCCCCGAGCCTAGTAGTAGGTGACATAGGCACGTGGTGCCAGGGTCTAAAAAAATTTCTATTGAAGTTAAGAATCCAATAGTCGTGCAGGTGATATGAGATGCACCGGCAGGTGCATCGTACCAATGTAGTCCCCGAGCTTACCGGAAGGCAAAGTATGAGCCTTGTAGCAAGGTCTAAATAAATGTCTCTCAACTATATGTGAGTACAAATCACATGTAGCTGAGGAAAGCGATCTCCAAGCAGTGGTCGAGACAGTCCCCGAGCACATTAGTAGCCGGAGCAGTCCCCGAGCACGGCAGTGGTCGGAGCAGTCCATAAGCACAGCAGTGGTCTGGGCAGTCCCCGAGCACGGTAGTGGTTTGGGCAGTCCTCGATCACGGCAGTGGTCTGGTCCATCCTTGAGCACAAGACATGCAACGAAAAAACAAACGCCGCTTGTATTATTATTTGGTGTATTTATTTATCTCCTTACTCTGTCAAGTCCAATCTAACACGTCTGGTCAAAAAAGCAAACGGGTATAACACGTCACTCTGTCTTCTTGCTCTTTCTGGCAAACAGTCGCTTGGCACCTATATGGAGATGTGCCAGTGTGGGCCCTCTCACATTATCAATGAAGAGGCACATACACTGGTAACGAAGGGGTGCGTTTATTGGCGTAGATCTCGAGGTTGCGAAAACAACCGTTTGCGGCGCGTGCGCACGTCTCCCAAGAATCTCGGGCGGATGAAACGATGAAGCTCTTGGTTATTTATAATATAGAACTAGTAAGTTACTTTTTACCGATCCCCACTGTCATTCACTACCGCAACCTTCTTCTTCCTCTTGCCGAACCCTATTCCTCCAAAAATCATCACCAATCCCCCCTCCATCGCATCCACCCCTTTAGCAAGGGCAGATTAATGGCAAAGAGAGACGCCTAGAAAAAAGGCAGAGTCATGGCGAAGGAGTGGTGGAAGTCAAGGAGCAATGAGTAGACCATCAAAGACCTCGTCACCATGGGAGTGCTCCACAATAAGGCATTCATGGGATGGCGTGCGCTAGAAGGAGAAAGCTTCCCCGATCCACAACCAGGTGAGATTGTGGTTTTTGAGGATTTCTTCAAGCAGGGTTTTGGGGTTCCAGTGCACCCTTTCCTTCAGGGACTCTGCTTGTATTACGAGATTGGGATTTGCAATTTGCATCCCCAACTCGATTCTTCTTGTCTCCACCTTCATCCATCTTTGCGAAGCCTATGGTGGCTTCCAGCCCCATTTCGACCTCTTTCGCCATCTGTTTTGTCTACAGAAGAAAGGGAGCGGTGGCTCGAAGATAGCCGGAGGTGTATACCTCAATCTACATGACGGTATAAAGTCCTAGTACTTGCACTACCCTTGGAATACCTCACTGGATGAATGGTACAAGAAGTGGTTCTACATCCACGAAGAGCCGAACACGATCACCCTGTGCGACATGGGGTTGATTCCAGAGAAGAAGAATAGCTGGTCAGAGAAGCCCGAGTGCTTGGAGCAGATCGTAGAACTGCTTGGGATGATCCCATGGGGAAAGCTAGATGGTCCAAGCGTGGTTGGGAACTTCATCAGCCGAAGGATCCAGTCCTACCAGAAGAGGGTACATCCTAGATACGAATACCAGGGGAGCGCAGATCCAACGAGGACCAGGAAAGAGGCGCTTGACAAGATCAAAGTCAAGGCCAGGATTGGGGAGCTATTCAACTTAGTTGATCCCAATTATGTCAGGTTAAGCGACATCGAGCACGCCTTCAAGCTGGCCCGACCTCCCCCAAAGGTAAATGATACTTCCTTGTACCTATAGAGTTATGTTGTAACAAAATTTGACTATGTTGTCTCCTTTATGTTTCCTAGAGTAATGGTCGTGACTGGGCAGCAGTGTTCGTGTCTCCACCCCCTGGTGTGGATTGGCCGCAAATTGCTGGCCCAACCACCCAGACCAGTGCAAGGACCAAAGACGTCGACTGGGTGGTACTCGGGGTTGGGGAGGAGGCAATGGCCAGGGCTGCTGGCAAGCGGCCGGTGGTCAACAAATGTCGTCAGGCCATCTTCCCCCTTTTAGATGATGAAACAGAGGATGCGGACATCTTCCGACTCATCCCTCGAAAGAGGAGGAGACAAATGGAGTTGATAGAGCAGGGTGGCTCCTCTATGCCAGCAGGGATTGCATCACCAACCACTGCAACACAGAGAACAAGCGGAGGAAGGGTCGAGCACCAAACCCTAGCACCAGTACTAGTCATGGAAAAAGACCTGGTGGAACCCGCTGAGCACGTGGAGCAGGCGCGGTCAAAAAGACGCTCCTTCGCCACGTCATTCCATGCTTCCAAGCTGTAAGTATCTATAACCTTGATGTAAGCTTATAATTTGTATTGAATACTATTTTCTTCTAAACTTTTCTCTGGTATATTAGGTTGGCGTCCACTGAAAATCCCGACCAGCTAGCTGGGTGTGGCATGGCTTCACCAGTACTGGCGGAAAGAACTGCTTAGCAGCCGGCTGTGGAGGAACCTATAGAAGAAATTCTGCCGGAACCTCAACAGACGAGCGGCCAGACAATAGTCCCTGAGTAGCTGGTCGAGAAGAGAGCTGAGCCAAGTACAAGTGCTCCAAGCACTAACCCTGCTGAGGTGGATACCTTGGCACCAAGGGAACTAGACCAAGCCAAGGAGCAGTAGCTGGAGGTGGCACAGAGCACGCTTGCCGATGCTACAGCTCGTGGGAAAGCCATAGTGGTCGTAGAGACTGCAAACTTTAGACCAGCGCCGCCCCCTGAACAAGAGGCCAAAGAGGACAAAGTAGAAGAGGTCCTGGGCCATCCCCAAGACAAGTGACAACATGTATATGTGTCGCGCTGGTGGAACGACGAGTGGGTTATTCATGAGGAAATCCTAGAGGTTGAAGAGACCCTAAAAGTTGAACGAGCAGCAAAACGTCTGGTGACAGAAGTCCAGGTATGTTTGGCTTGACCACTTGACCCTGCTATGTAGTCGAACTGTCTGACTTAGCTAGTTTATATGCAGGACTTGATGAAGACCACAAAGTACCGAAAGAGGTGCTTCGACCAGATTGAAGGAATCACGGCCAATAATAGAGAACTGGCGGCCAAGGTGGAACGCTTGCGCCGCCAACTTGAAGCCGCCAACCAGGAGAGGACAGAGCAAGAGGCATAGAACCAGAACCTGGTTGGCCAGCTCAGTAACAAAGAGCAAGAAAAAACAAGTAAGTTTTCATTTTATCATAGCAAGTGCATGACACGTGTTGTTGCATTGTTGGTAGTAACAGCTGTAGTGTAGCCTTAGAAGCTGAAGTAACCCACCTCCAAGAGGAGAATAGCCGTGTGATCGCCGAGTGTGGTCGCCTGAAGGAGGACAATGAGAAACTGGCGTGCAACCAGTCTCAACTCCAGGACCGCACAACCAAGATGAAGGAGGAACTGAGAAGTAAGTATTCTAGACCACCTTTCTCATTCTGTTGCCCGCCTTATCTTGTCGTGCCATTACATTTTGATGTCTTGTACGGTTTGTAGTTCTAAAAGTCAATGCCAAGAAACATCTAGAAGCTATGATGAAAGAGCATGACGGCTGGAAGGCACGATGCCTAGAGACCACCGAGGATTGGGACACATGGAAGAACCGGTGCCAGGAAGTGGCGACTGGCATTTTGCCCGTCCTCGACCTTATCGACCTAGCGCTCATAGAGGAAGAGCCAAGGACACCCCAGCTTGGACTGGTCGAGAGATGCAGAAAAGCATGGGGATGGTTCCAAGAGTTCATGAAGGAGGTGGGTGAGTACACGGGTGCACATGTGCTAAGCATGGTGTGTGCCCACTACCCCCTGATTGATCTCAAGTGCCTAGAGGCTGGATACCCGAAGGAGGTAGACCTAGACAAGGCTGAGGAACTTCGGATGGCCTAGCTAGACTTGTCATCAAAGATAATTGGCAATATTAACCTGTGCGGAGGTAGAACAGCACCTGTACAGGGTACGCCATCGACAAGTCAGCTGGGAACGCCATCAGTTGCAAGCCAACCAACGAAGCATGCGGTCTTGACCAGCCAGGCATTGGCGAGGCCATCCCCTTCAGCTCGACCAGCACAAGAGTCCCCGAGACTCGAGTAGGATATCGGAAGCAGCGAGCAGTAGGTGCCGCGCGCCCCGACCAGCCAATGTAATAGGCTTAGAGCTATAGAAGGAGGACATAGTTGTGTTATTGTAAACTTGGGCCTCTTCAAGCAAGCTTATAATAACATAATTGTATATCATCATAAGCTTGTTTGCTTTGTATAAAACGTATTTAAGCTTGAAACTCATGTTGGTGTAACTAAGTGAGAACATGTTAACGTTCTGTTTAGTTGTACCATTTTGCTCGACACATCATCCAAAAAAGTTTGTGCGGCCCTAGTTTGCCATGTGGTCGAAGTGTGAGGTGCGTGACCTATGCACGCGTAGACACAGACAAGTCAAACCAAGGGGGACCTACCGATCACCCGTAACGTAGAGAGCGGATCCCATGCACGTGTTGGGAGGAACCGGAGACAGGGCCTGCTCCAAAAATCATAGAAGGAGTGGTGGTCGACTTTTACTGGCTAAGTTAGAATAACCATAAAATTTGAAGTGACACATTAGAGTGGTCGGAGAAATCATAATAGCTTTATTGAAGTAAATTGAAAGTACAAGAGGAGTACATATCTTAGTAGTTAAGCATAGAAACGTCTAAGCTTGTCGATGTGCCATGAGTTTGGTACATCCGTACCGTCCAGGTGAGCTAACCTGTAAGACGTTGGTCGTGTGACTTCCTTGATCATGAAGGGCCCCTCCCATGGGGTTGCGAGTTTATGGACACTAGCCTGGTTCATCTTCCACTTTAGGACCAGGTCCCCGACCACAAAGAACCGCTCTTTAACGTTCTTGTTGTAGTACCTGCGCAAAATAGCAAGGTATTTGGCCGTACGTACACAAGAATCGAGCCGCTTTTCTTCTGCGCTATTCACTTCTAGCTCCCATACTTCATTGACCTTGCCTTCGTCGAAATTCTCTACCCATGCTGATCTAAAAGCTATATCTGCAGGGAGGACTGCCTCAGCACCGTAAACCATAAAGTATGGCGAGACGCCGGTGTTACGACTGGGCTGAGTTCTGAGGCCCCAGACCACGGCTGGTAACTCTTTGAGCCATCTTCCGGGAGCTTTGTCATTTTCTCTATACATCCTCTTCTTCAATGCGTCCAAGATCATGCCATTTGCCCGCTCGACTTGTCCATTAGCTCTAGGGTGCGCCACCGAGACGTATTTTACTACTATGCTCCTTTCATCGCAGAAGTCCCAAAAAGCGTTCCCGATGAACTGAGTACCCAGATCAGTGATGATGCTGTTGGGTATGCCGAAACGATGGATGACCTGGTCGAGGAACATGACAGCTTTCTCTAAGGATGCTTGTACCAAAGGCATGTATTCTATCCACTTAGAAAATTTGTCGATCAGCACAAAGACGCATGTAAATTTCCCTGGAGCCGGTTTGAAGGGCCCGATCATATCCAGTCCCCATCATGTGAAAGGCCAGGAAGCTGGTATTGTCTGGATCTCATGTGCTGGTACGTGGATTCTCTTGGCAAAGAACTGACAACCCTCACAGTGGCGGACTAGCTTCTCTGCGTTGGCTACTGCTGACAGCCAATAGAACCTTGCTCGGAAAGCCTTACCGACCAGCGTTCTTGAGGCCACGTGGTTGCCACAGGAGCCAGAGTGGATTTGGTCTAGGAGATGTTCGCCATCCTCTTGGGTTATACACTTCATCAAGATTTCCTCCATTGCATTCTTGCGCCATAGCTTGCCATCGACGAGCAGGTACTGCTTACTGCGATGCATCAGGCGCTCATTTTTTGTCTGATCAGTGTAACCGCTGCCATCTGTTAGGTACTTGATGAAAGGTATTCTCTTGTCGGGCTCATGAGTGGTCGGAAGCAGCTCGGCGGTGCTTGACACCGGGACCGTAGCCACCAATTGCTGGTCTAGAGGCTTGTCTACCGTGGAATCTTCCTCTTCGATGGAAGGCGTGAGCAGGTCTTGGACAAATACGCCATGTGGGATTTTTGCTCTAGATGATCCTAACTTTGACAGTGCATCCGCTGCTTGATTCTTATCCTAGACCACGTGTATATACTCGATGCCAAAGAACCTGCCTTCTAGCTTTCTGATCGATTTGTAGTATGCATCCATCTTTTCGCTGGTTGTGTCCCAGTCCTTGTTGAGTTGGTTGATGACCAGAGCAAAGTCTCCATAGACGTAGAGACATTTAACGCCAAGCTCAACCGCAATGCGCAAACCATGTAGGCATGCTTCGTACTCGGCGACATTATTAGATGCTGGGAAATAAATCCTGAGGATGTACCGAAGCTACTCCTTGGATGGTGACACGAAAAGGACTCCTGCTCCCGCACCATCAATGTTGAGAGAGCCATCGAAGTACATCATCCAATACTCGTCGGATCCAGGAGAGGCAGGCGTGCTTAAGTCTATCCAGTCGACAATGAAATCGATGAGTGCCTGAGACTTGATTGTAGTGTGGCTTGCAAACTCCAAGGAAAAGGGGCATAGCTCCATTGCCCATTTGACGATGCACCCGTTCGCATCCTTGTTGCTGATGATGTCTCGCAGAGGGTACTCAGTCATGACCACCACATGATATCTGTTGATGTAGTGTTTCAACTTTTGGGATGTTATCAGTATGGCGTAGATCAACTTCTGAATCTATGGGTACCTAGTCTTAGACTCATTGAGTACCTCACTAATGAAATAGATTGGTCACTGTACCTTGTAGACGTGGCTGGGCTTGTCTCGCTTGACCACCATGGCCATGGAGAACACTCAATTAGTAGCCGCAATGTAAAGCAGGAGTGTTTCATCTTCTCTTGGAGCAGTGAGGACTAGAGGTGATGTAAGGTATTGTTTCAGTTGTGTGAAGGCAGCGTTTGCTTCCTCCGACCACTCAAACTTTTCGGATGCTTTGAGTAGTTTAAAGAACGGTAATCCTTTTTTGCCTAATCTTGATATGAAATGGCTGAGGGCGGCCATGCATCCGGTAAGCTTCTGAACATCCTTCACCTTTTTGGGTGGCTTCATGTCCAAGATAGCTTTGACTTTCTCTAGGTTAGGGCGTATGCCGTCATGACTGACGACGTTGCTGAGTAGTATGCCAGAAGAAACACCAAAGATGCACTTCTTTGGGTTTAACTTCCACTGGAATGTGTTAAGGGCTGCAAAGGTGCATTTCAGGTTGTCAACAAGGGTATGTGCTTCCTTGGTTTTGACAGCTATATCATCAACATAAGCCTCGACGAGGTCATCTTTTATCTCGTCTTTGAGGCAAGCTTATATAGCACGTTGGTAGGTAGCCCCAGCGTTCTTGAGCCCGAACGACATGGTCGTGTAGCAGTAGGCGTCGAAGGGCGTGATAAAAGATGTTTTGATCTGGTCATCCTTTTTGAGAGTGATCTGGTGATAACCAGAGTAGCAATTGAGAAAGGAAAGCAGCTCACAATCGGTGGTTGAATCTACGACCTCATCTACGTGAGGTAAGCCAAAGGGGTCCTTAGGGTAGTGTTTGTTGAGATCAGTGTAATCAATGCACATTCTCCATTCATTATTCTTTTTGCGTACAAGAACCGGGTTGGCTAACCACTCCAGATGATACACTTCTTTGATAAATTCGGCTGACAAAAGCCATGTAACTTCTACCCTAATCGCCTCCTTTTTATCGTGAGCGAACCATCGTAGCTTCTGCTTGATAGGTTTGGCCTTGCCGTTGACATTCAAGGAGTGCTCGATCAAGTTCCGAGGTACACCGGGCATGTCAGTAGGTTTCCATGCGAACACATCCACGTTGCTCCTCAAGAACCTGACGAGCGTGTCTTCCTATTTGGGATCCAGGTTGGCCCCGATAAGGGCTGTTTTGCTAGGATCACCGTCGACCAGCTAGATCACCTTGTGCTCCTTGGACTTGATGTTCTTGCATGGAGCCTCAAGCTCTGAGATCTCTAGGTGGTCGGTCTAGGTCTTCTTGGCGTCGAGCATGGTCTCGGCCATGCGAATAGAGAGGTCGTGAGCCTCTGCTATTTTGAAACTATCATCTTCGCAGGTATAAGCTGTGTACACGTTGCCTCAAAGGGTTAGAACTCCTTTCTCAGTAGGCATCTTGAGCACTAGATACCTGTAATGAGGTATGGCCATGAACTTGGTGAGTGACGGTCGACCAAGAATAGCATGGTAGGTGCCGTCGAAGTTAGCGACAACGAAGTTGACGTAGTCAGTGCAGAAGTGGTCCGGGGTCCCAAACTGCACAGGTAGCGTGATCTGCCCGAGAGGTGTAGAGCTCTATCTGGGGAGAACACCCCAGAACTGTGCCTCGTACGGCTTGAGGTCCGCCTGAGCTATCTTCAGGGTAGACAGACTATTCTTGAACAGTATATTGATGGAGCTACTGCCGTCGATCAGTACTCTGTTGAACTAAACCTTGTTGATACAAGGATCGAGGACCAGAGGAAAACGCCCTGGCTCAGGTATTGTGGCCCATTGGTCCTTTCTGCTGAAGGAGATTTCACGGTGAGACCACGGAGGGAGCCACGGATCGGTGAGGAGGTTGTCAGTGTTGGCCATGTTCAAGCAAGCGCGGGCGAGCAGCTTGCGTTCTCATTTGGTCTCGATGGACACTTTGCCTCCGATGATGGTGTACACGTGATCGATTGGCTTGACGTACTTGTGATGAGGGTCTGCATCGTTGTCGTCGTTATCCTCGTTGCGCTGCTCACCTGCGTCGTTAGGCTTGTCGGACGTATCCGGAGCCGGTTGATGCATGTAGATAGACTTGAGAATGTGGCAATTCTCCATGGTATGGTTTGACTTAGGATGGAGCTAGTAGGGCCCTTTCAATGCTTTGGTGTAGTCATCTTCGTAGTTACAACATCCGCCACCTTTTTTAACGGTGTTGACCTCGCCGTCGTCTTCCTGAGCACGCTTGCTCCTGTAATCGTCACGGCGATTACGCCGCTGATTACGTTGGTCACGGTGGTCGCGGGAGTCGTTGCGCTGGTTGCGGCGATCAAAATTGTCGTTCCGACCATGGTTGCCGTGGTAGTTGTAGCGGTGTGGGGGTGGTCGGAGCATGGAACCCTTGCTGCTTTTTCAATAATTATCTTTTTAGCATCATCGGCGTCCGCATATTTCTTAGCGGTGGCCAGGAGCGCTATGATCGATTCAGGTCTCTTGCAGAGGAGCTTGTCCCTTAGGGCATCGTGGAAGCGGAGGCCAGTGATGAAAGCCTCGATTGCCTCGTTGTCGGAGATTGATGGGACCTTGATGCGCATCTCCGAGAAACACCGGACGTACTCGCGCAGTGGCTCATCTTTTCGATCTTGAATCCATTGCAGATCGTATTTGTTGCCTAGTTGTTCACAAGTAGCAATGAAGTTGTCAATGAAGGCTTGCTTGAGCTCCTACCAAGAGTCAAAGTAGTTTGCCGGCAAGCTGACCAGCCATTGGTGACCTGCATGGCCAATAGCGACTGGGAAATAGTTAGACATGACGTGCTCGTCAGCCATGGCTGATCTGCACATAGTCTCATAGAGCATGACCCATAATTCGGGGTTTTCCTTGTCGTCGTACTTCTGAAGTTTCTTGAGCTTGAAATTCTTGGGCCATATGACTTGGCGAAGGTGTGGAGTAAACTGCTTCAAACCTGGTGGGCCGTGGGCAGTGTCATATTCCATACGGTGATAACTTTCATGGGATGCTCGATTGTCAGCTCTCTGGTTGATGCGAGCGCGTAGATTGCGTCCACCGAGGTAATGGCGGAGATCGTTATTGCCATCGCGGCGATCTTGATTGCCATCTGGATTAGCCCTGCGACCATGGTTATCGCGGTGATTATCGCGGTTGTCTTGGCGGTTATCGTCCTGGACGTCACGATGGTTGTCGTCCCGACGGCGGTTGTCATCCTAGCCACCATCATGGCCACCGTTTTTGCCTTGACGGTTGTCTGATGGGTCATTGTTGTGCGAGCCACATTGGTTGAGTGGCTGTGAGCGACTTGGGTGCTGGTGGTTGTGGCTTGACTCGACTAAGACGGATGGAGCCCGGGCTTGGTTTACAATCTCTGCGGTCTGGGCCATAGCAGCCGTCAGATAGGCTTGTATTTTATCGTGAACTGCTTGGGTTTCTGGGGTGTTGGGTAGCCATTGCATTGTCGCCATGGCGATGGCTATGTTGGCGCTTGGAGTCCTAAAGACCTATTTGTCCCCCACCCTATCGAAAGCATCGTTGAGGTCACGTGGCTAGACCCTTATGCGTCATGCCTCCTGGTCTGCTTCGGCTTTGATTTGTCGGTGATTAAACCGGTCAATATTGTATGCTTCGTGTGCAGTCCTTTCTTGTTCTGTTTTGCCAACTGCTGGCGGTTCGTCATTGCTAACAACATGGATCAAATCCCCTCATCTTGGCAGGAAAGATGGGAATTGTGAGAACCCGGGGCATGGTCTGAGATATCTAGATCATACTTGATGCCTTCATCTTCGTGATGCTAAAGCTCGGTGTGGACAGATGCATTAGATGCGATGCCAGACGAGGAGCTAGAGTCGCCCTCTTGGACTGTGTGGACGGATCCTTCTTGATAATCTTCAATCCGGATCATGTTGATGAAGTTGCGTGGCTTCGGCCGAGGTCGGTGCATAAAACATAGATCCAAGCGGCGTTGTAGGTTATACGCGTAGCTGGAGGCAGCGTTTCGTAGGCTGTAGGGCTGGACCTGGTGGTTCTCCATCGAGGCTTCGTACTTGGAGAGCCGGAGACCCATCATGAAGGCTGGCCGGCGATGAGCGGAGCGCCCTTCAGGAGTAGATATGACAACGAGATCTATACCAAGTCGTGCAGGATGACTGGTCCGAGCTGGTCGGGTAGATCTATCAGGAGGAGCGGTTACCTGCTCATTAGGTTGACTTTGAATCATACTTACCAGAGCTAGGGTTTCAGCGAGTTTGGTGCCGACCCGATTGATGGAGTCGAGCAGGTCGGCGTTGTCGATCTGCTTCCCTTTGTAGCGGGGAAGTGGATGATGAGTTGTCGGCGTGGCTGAAGATGATGTAGGCGTGGTTGGAGCCAGATGTACTATGGTCAGAGCTAGATCCATCATGGTCGGAGCCGTATCCGTCGTGGTTGGAGCCGTATCCACCATGGTCGAAGCCGTATCTGCCGTGGTGAGAGCTGTAGCCGATGCAGGTGAAGCAGTGGTCAGCGCAGACTGAATCCACGCCTCCTCCGAGGTCATGGCGATGAAGTTGTCAGAGCCGATGGTCCAGGTGATCTGGCCAACGGTGAACGTGAGGCCGTTCAGCGTAGCCATGGAGCTAGAGATGATGACCATCTTGTTTGCTTGGAGAGCAGTACGCACACCCCCTACCTGGCGTGTCACTGTCGATGAAATATGGTCAGCAGTCTACCTAGGGGTATGCCCAAAGTAGTAGATTATCGGCAGACAGATGTGTAAGCCATAAACAAGATGGTGACGCAAGACAGACATGAGGTTTTATCTAGGTTCGGCCACCAAGAAGGCGTAATACCTACATCATGCGTCTGATTTGTATTGCTGTATGTCAATGAGAGATGTTTTTTAGAGGGGTCCCCTGCCCGCCTTATATAGTCTGGGGGGTAGGGTTACAGATCTGGAAACTAATCCTAGCCAATTACAATTGCCATATGTGGCCGAATAAGGATTCATATTCTAACCGACCAGGATCTTGCTTGATCGCCAAATCTGCCTTGACTCCTTGCGTAGGACTCCGATCAGGTTGGCCAGGCCATGCATCGTCTTTTGGTGGACCAGACCCACTGATCTGGGCCGGCCCAAGCCTAGCCGTAAGGGTATAGGGGTTAATACCCCCACAAACGGCATCCTTGGTCTTTTGATCAAGAACAAGTTCCCAGGCCTGGTGTAGTTCGGTGGAACTGTCGAGCCAGCCTACACTTAAGCCCACTATGCTACTGTCTCTGACACCACTAATCAAGAGGGCAGGTGTTTCGCCGATAAGGCACAGCGTGTCAAGGCCGAGCTTTGGGTAAGTCTTTCTCGCATTACATTGCTCAATACATCGCATTGATTGGACATTAATGACTGGATACATCGCATTACATATGCAGGATTTCTTTAGATGTGAGGAGGGATACGAGGCTAAGGCAGATGCTATGGCTAACAAAGCCACCAAGAAACTTGTCAAGTACATGCACTACGAGGCATGCATCCAGACCGTGATCCAATACCATGCGGAATTTCTTGCTGAGAGAATCACTAAAAGGGCGGCAAGAACCATGAGCCTGACCTTGGAACAATACATGAAGGTAAATATAGAACATCAATACTTATTTTTTTGAGATTATTTGCACTTAATTTCATCTTCTTATATGTCATATACTTGATGACGTAGGTGCCTCCGTGTTGGTGCGCCTACGATATGCAGTGCTAGGCCCGGATGGTGGAAAGGTGGTGCGACCCCTGCATGGTAGGAGAATCACAACGCTTGCTGGGAGCGGCATTTGCCGATGCTGGGTCCAACACACCATCAAGGCAACCTCAACCTCTCAGAATACGTGGCTAGATGGGTATGCGAATTCATTTCTTTATTCTAAGGCTCAACTTTGCATAATTTCTAATCATATTGCTTTTTTTGCAGTCGGCGTCACATGGTGGCTAGTCCTACACCTAGTTCGTGGCATATGCTTTGGCCCACAAGGGGAAGGCGACGTCCGACATCGCCTACAACCCAGAGGACCCGCCCTTGGCGTACAGCAATGAGTCCATCCACAGCCGTCTCGAAGGATACACATTGATGGCAAGGGTGGTCTGTGGCCTAGAGTACGATCCGAACACCCATGACCTTGATGGAGAAGTGGTCATGAGGGCGGAGGAGGCAAGAAGCATGGCCGGTTCTAGATTGGCGATGGCACCATTGACATGGCTAGTACTCCCACTCTCTCTCAGATTCGAGCACGGAGCACGGGTTCCAGTCCAGCGATACGCCCATGGCCGGACTCTACATGGTTCCAGATGAATGCACTCTAGGTTATTTCTATTTTATTTATCATTCATTGATTTTTACATACTTTTGCATTGCATTGTAACATTAGGATGAAATATTGTAGGCTCAGCTAGAACAAGAAACGAGGTGCCGGGAGGAGCTAGAGGCGAAGATGGAGGCAGAGCTCCAGAGGACGGAGGCAGAGCGCCAAAGGATGGAGGCAGATATGGCGACAGAGCGGCAGAGGATGGAGCTACAGATGTTTGAATATATGAGGGGTGTTTATGCTACAATCGGTCAACCTCCACCACCGTTTCCAGCCCCTCCTCCTCCTGCTCCAAATACTGTTTCAGGCACTGTGAGTCGCTTTACAACCTTATAATCTAGTTTATGCAGAATCAATCTAACTTTATATCCTTTGAAAGAGAGTAAAGTTATTTAAAATATGTGTTTACCTTGATATTAATCTTATCGATGTTGACCTTCATGCCAATCCCTTCTCCTTTATGTAGCATCAATCGGCGGCATCGAATGAGCCTCATGCCCCAGCCCCGTCGTAGTGGAACTCGTGGCCCAAGTGAAGCCCTATCGCAGTGAACTAGTGACCTAAGTACTTGTGATTTTATTTGTATTTGCATTTGTGGATTACCTATGACCACTTGTGGTTGTGAATGAGCTATGACTACTATTTGTGGATTCTAAAGTTTATTTGCATCTATGTGTTGTCGATATATCTATATGAATTGCCTATGATGCCTATTGTGAACTATTTGTGATGGATGTGATGTTTATTTGAATGTGGTACGTGGCTGTGACCGAACCAATTAAAATGATTATTTGTGGTAGCTTTGCCGAGTGTTACACTCAGCAAAGTGGACACGCGGCATCATTCTGTGCATTCTGGACTTAAAAATGGCATGTTTGCCGAGTGTCAGCCCTTTGACACTCGGCAAAGAAGTCAAATTCTGTCAATTTTGGAACGGGCTTTGCCGAGTGCTCATACCGTGGCACACGGCAAAAGGAGTAAGTTTGTCGAGTGTCACTATTTGACACACGGCAAACTGGATAGCTTTGCCGAGGGCCCCAAGTTTGACACACGGCAAAAAGGAAATCTTTGCCGAGTGTCTCACCGTTGACACTCGGCAAACGTGCCATGACCGTTTCTCCTCCGTCACGTACTTTTTTTCGCCGAGTGTCGTTTTCAGCTCTCGGCAAAGTCTTTGACGAGTGCCCGACAGAAAACACTCGGCAAAGCTACTGTTTGCCGGTACTGTAGATGTCGTGTGCTCTTTGCTGAGTGTTACACTCGGCAAATCGTTTGCCGAGTGTAATGTGGCCTTTGCCGAGTGCCTGTGGCACACGGCAAACGTACTGTTTCCGGTAGTGAGAGGTGGGGGTGATCAAGGACTTAAGTTAGTTTTTTTCTTTCAGAAACAAGAATGCGTGGAAGTCGTGCTAGGAATCTCTCCTGGCGCTTTGGTTTGTGTCATAGTCTTGCTATTAGTAGTGTCTGTCTTAGTGGTGGTCTTGCTTTATTTTGGGATGAGTCAATAAATGTAACTCTCCTTTATATCAAGGAGAGTGTGCTCTGGATGTAGGGATGAAAACGGACAGAAACGGGTGGAAAAACTACTCTCCTGTTTCCGTTTCTATATTTTTAGCGGAAATAGGATCGGGTTCGGGAAAAATAGAATTAAAACGGATGGGGATATACGGAAATACGGAAACAGACAAATATGGACGGAGAGCCAGAAAATTAAATTAGAATAACATGATCAAATATCCTTGAGTATACATAAACAAAGTCACAAAAGAATATATATGTACGAAGTTATCGGTCCAATATTCACTAGCATGCCATGTGTTAACATGTTAACATGCATAATTGGTGATTAGTAGGTTTATGAACATATTAATTTCTAGACATATCTCACATAGATTGAAAATGGGATGAAAAACGGAATAAATACGGGTCAATTCCGGATGAAAACGGGATTC
The DNA here is from genome assembly GCF_019320115.1 of Miscanthus floridulus. Taxonomy (NCBI): domain Eukaryota; kingdom Viridiplantae; phylum Streptophyta; class Magnoliopsida; order Poales; family Poaceae; genus Miscanthus; species Miscanthus floridulus. The sequence goes on from NC_089586.1 coordinate 134,826,764, forward strand.
CGGGGAAATGGACGGAAAAACCCCTCTCCTATTTCTGTAAACACGAAAACGAGATCCCACGAATACGGAAACAGATGGAACAAAGTAGAAAATGGGATGGGTCGGAACGGGATTTTTTTCATCCGTTTTCAACCTTATCTGGATGTTTTGGTTAATGAAAGTTCAAGGGGTTCCCCTTGGAGGGCCACCTTTGTTTATGGTGAGCCGCGTGTTGAAAACCGAAAGTTCATGTGGGATTTGTTGTGCGGGATGTGGGACGGCCCCTGGCTTTTGATGGGGGACTTTAATGAAGCCATCTGGCAGCATGAGCACTTCTCGATGACCCCGAGGCTGGCCAAAAAGACAGATGATGGAGGGGGTGCTTGGATCCATGGACTAAAGTTTAGTCCTTGACATATCGGATGTTCGGATGCTAATTAGAATAACTAAACATGAGCTAATTATAAAACTAATTGCAGAAATCGTGGCTAATTCACGAGATGAACCTATTAAGCCTAATTAATGCACTATCAGAATGCCTAGCTTTGCCGTGTGTCCACGCACACGGCGAAGCCCAAAAAACACTAGGCAAAGGCTTTGCCGAGTGTTACACTCAGCAAACAACACACGGCGTACACAGTGACGGCAAAAGTTTCTTTGCCAAGTGTTTTTATCGGGCACTCGGTAAAGTCAAAACCGACGCTCGGCAAAAAAAAAGCAATGTGACGGTGCAGAGACGGTCATGGCGCGTTTGCCGAGTGTCTAGGCCCTGACACTTGGCAAACATGGCTTCTTTGCTGAGTTTCACATCCCGGACACTCGGCAAAGACTAGCCCCTAGAATGTTACAGATTTTGGCTTCTTTATCGAGTGTCATAGCGCAGACACTCGGCAAAGATGGCCATTTTAGTCCCAGAATGTATAGATTTTGGCCACGTGTCTGCTTTGCCGAGTGTATTTTCCATGGTACTCGGTAAATAGCCGCTTTGCCGAGTGTAACACTCGGCAAAGCTGCCACATATAACCAGTTTATTTGGTTTGGTCACAGCCACATACCATATTCAAATAAACATCACATCCATCACAGATAGTTCACAATAGCCATCACAGGCAGTTCATATAGATATATCGACCATATCACAAATGCAAATGAACTTCACAATCACAAATGCAAATAAACTTCAGAATCACAAGTACATAGTTCACAGTCGCTCTCCAGGCTCATTAGAAACGCAAATAAACGTAGTCACTATGACCACGGTGACCACTGTGACCACTGTTGGTCATAAGGCTCATTCGATGCCGCAGATTGATTCTGCACAAAGGAGAAGAGATAAATCATTCACAGTGATTGAGAACGAAACATACAAGTATTAGAAATAAACTAACAACTAGAAAAAGTGATTAATTATGCGAAAACTAAAAGTAGCTAAGTTACCATGATTGCGAACAAAACAGTGATTACAAGGTTAACTACAAACTATAAATAAATTAGAAATTAGAAACTAGAAACATACGCACATCACATAGGAGAAAAATTTGATTCTGCATAAACTAGAAACTGTGATTATAAGGTTGTGAAGTGACTCACAGTGTCGAAAACAGTATTTGGAGCAGGTTGAGGAGGAGGGACTATCATCGGTGGCGGGGGTTGACCGATTGCAGCGTAAACACCCCTCATATATTCAAACATCTGGTCTCGCTCAGCATCCATCATCTGCCGCTCTGCCTCCATCCTCGCCTCTAGCTCCTCTCGGCGCCTCATTTCTTGTTCCAGCTGAGCCTACAATATTTCATCCTAATGTTACAATGCAATGCAAAAGTATATACAAATCAATGAGCGATGAATAAAACAAAAATAACCTAGAGTGCGTTCATCTGGAATCGTGTAGAATCCGGCCATGGGCGTATAGCCGAGCTGAAACTCGTGCTCCGTGCTCGAATCTGGGAGAGAGTGGAAGTACTGGCCGTGTCGATTGTGTCATCACCAATCCAGAACCGGCCATACTTCTTGCCTCCTCCTGCCATCATGACCACTTCTCCATCAAGGTCATGGGCGCTCGGATCATACTCTAGACTATGGACCGTCCCTGCCATCGATGTGGCGAGGCGGCTATGGAGGAACTCGTTGCTGTACGCCGAGGGCGAGTCCTCTGGGTTGTAGGCGACGTCGGCTGTCGCCTTGCCCTTGTGGGCCAAAACATATGCCCTGAACTGGGAGCAAGGCTCACCACCATGTGCCGCCGACTGAAAAAAAAGCAATATGATTAGAAATTATGCAGAATTGAGCGTTAGAATAAAAAAATAAATTCGCGTACTCATCTAGCCGCGTATTCTGAGAGGTTGAGGTTGTCTTGATGGTGTGGTGCACCCGGCATCAGCAAACGCCGCTCCCGGCAAGCATTGTGATTCTCCTCCCACGTGGGGTCGCACCACCTGTCCACCATCCGGGCCCAGCATGCAAAAGAAAAAAGACATAAGAGCTTTTTTCTAATCAAACAAGTATATGAGCGCAAGCATGGCTCTACCACTACTTTGTATTAAAGACACGGCCAGAACTTTTGTTTTTCGTCTCTGATATGTAAACGAGTTAGTTGTCTGCCTGCACTCCTGCATCTAGCTAGAGCATAGGTTGATTGTTGTCTTTCACACGTTCTCCTCATGCTGTGAGTGCAAATTTTCTCACCTTGCAAAGTGTAGAGGGCGCCGGCCGCCAAGGGGAGGGTGGTGGCAGCCTGGGGCACGGGGCGGCGGGTCCCGGGGCAGCGGCGGTCAGGGCACGGGGCGACGGCGGGGTCCTGGGGCAGCGGCGGTCGGGGGTAGGGCGTCGGGAGGGCGACGGTGGGCCCAGATTATGGTTGGTATTAACTTGATGAATGGGAATAATCTCATTGTAATATACAAGCTCTTGTTAATTAGTTCCATTCTTATTGATGGACGTATAACAGTAGCATATAATACGTACACAAAAAACAATTTGAAATGAAAACGAATTAAATGGAAAATAAACCAAAAAAGAAAAGAAAAAGAAAAATGGACATTTAGTGCAGCCGGTTGGTTATACCAACCGGGACTAAAGATAGGTGTCCCTGGGCTTAGACTGGAGGCCCCTTTAGTCCTGGTTAATATAACCAATCGGGACTAAATGTGTCCATTCACTCACGGTTTTCTGATCCGGACCTTTATTCCCGGATTCGCAGTCCCGGTTGGGAAATAAAGACCGGTGGGTTTCCCAGTCCGGACTGCAGCTCAATTGTACACCAGTGTTTCGTCACTGTAGAAGCGATATTGGTTCCATTAAACCCACCCACCCACCCCCATGTGATCCATCGGTAATAAGGGATATCTCGATCGCGCTCTGAAGCTGTCGGTGGCTTGCACAAGCAGTCAGGCACCTCGCCCTGCACTTGCATGTACAGATTTTTTGACATTGATTAAATAGCTTATCATCTTTGAAGTGGGATGTCAACTTATTTTGAGATCTCCAAGGTGCGCTTATGACTTGAATTCCGGAATTTATTTAATAATATAATATACTGCCGCGCGAGGCAATAACATAAACGATGGCTGGCCTGCTGCCCACCTACTGTACTGTTTAGAACAATGGTCGTCTGTAGATGCATGAGTGGCAGAGATCGACGTCGTTAGAGGAATCAGCCTATCTTAATGCATGGTCTTTAACTTGTATCATCCCCGATGACGTCATCCTGCTTTATTTATTTGGTTTGTAGTTGTATGTTTGTTGATCTCCAATGTTTAGAATAATCCTATCTATGTTTAGAATAATGACTTGGTTATCTTTACTACCAATAGCTTATCCATAGAGAAATTAATCAGATGTTCTAGTTAAATAACTTTGAGGCCAAACGGGGTTTGGCGCGGAGCCCATCGGTGGATTGATTGCCAGGGTGCGCCGGGTGTGTGTCTCTGGCCCTGTCCTTCTTTGAGTTTGAGTTCGAGGGCGAGGTGAGGATTGTGTTGTAGCCCTTCGCGTGCTAGCAACACGAGGGAGCTCCGGGTAGTGTACGTCACGTCTTGTCCTCTTTGAATTTGAGGGCAAGGTGAGGTTTGCTTCGGAGCCCCTCCTGCTTTATTTAGTTTGCAATTGTTTATTTGTTTATCTTTACCACTCATCTGCAAACCATTATTTCTAATTCAATGATCGTGCAGAAGGGATGGGCATAGTGCATCGTCTCGGCCCCTACATATATGGGCACTCATCGATCGACGCGCTCAGGTTTTGACTCTCCTATATAACGCCAGCAGATAATGTTGATTTGGATTCGATCCTCCTGTTGTCAGCCTCTTATTTTATATATGGCATATGCAGGATTTCCATTTTTACAAATAGCTTATCCATATGTAAATAGCTTATCTTTAGGGAACTTAATTAAATAACTTAACCATAGTTAAATAGAATGAGATATCGGTATTTAATTTGTACGATCCCAAACAACGTCGGCCTACTTTATTTTGTTTGCGATTGTTTAGACCAGAGCCAGAGCTTTGCCTCGTGAAAAAACAGCTCTGGCTCTGGCTCATATGGAAAATCAACTTTTTTCTGGCTCTGACTTATTTTGTACCAAAACGTTTGGCAAAACGGCTTCTCCTACCTTTTTAGAATGTATAGAAGATGTCAATTTGTCCATTGTACCCTTATCTCTCTTTTTTCTTCTTTCATTTTTTTTCTTTTTTCATCCTCTTTTCTTTTTTTCTCCTATTTTTCTTTTCTTTTCTTTTTCTTTCCTTTCTTATTTCTATTTCCTTCTCCCCTTCTTTCCTTTTTTCCCTCCTTTCTTTCTCTCTCTCCGGTTTCTTTCATCGGCGATGCCGCAGTCCTGGAGAGGATTGTCCTTCGTTTTCTCTCTCCGATTTCTTCCTAGTGCTATGTCTGACCCGGCCCATGGGCACATGCGTCTTTACGCGAAGTAAGGCAAGGATGAGCCACAAGAAGCCACAAAAACTAGCTCCCGGATTGAGCGCCCTTCGGCACGGCTTGCCCATATCTTGAAGCTGGTACATAAGCCGTGCCAAAGGGCACCTTAGCTAGTTATCATTATGGAGCCATGTTAAATAGCTTATCTGTGCAGGAGCACCAGATTTGTATGAATACCTTATCCAAAGGAAAATAACTTATCTATAGGGAAATTAATTAAATAAATTTAGGGAAGTTAATCAGATGTTCTAATTAAATAGCATTAGAAAATAGCCTATACATAGTTAAATAGAATATGGTGGTACTAAATTTGTACTTCCTCCTTTTTTGTGTGCGTGTCCGGTGGTTGTACAAAGTTCAAAATCTCATCAGCCCAGAATATCGCAGGCCAGCAGCATGCGCAGCCGATTACGCTCCCCCGCGGTGTCACTCAAGCTGTCGGTGGCTGCACATGCTGACATTGATTAAATAGCTTATGAGCCATGACAGTCCTTAATTTAATGCCATGGCTCATAAGCTATTTAATCAATGTCAACATGTGCAGCCACCGACAGCTTGAGTGACACAGCGGGGGAGCGTGATCGGCTGCGCATGCTGCTGGCCTGCGATATTCTGGGCTGATGAGATTTTGAACTTTGTACAACGACCGGACACACACACAAAAAAGGAGGAAGTACAAATTTAGTACCACCATATTCTATTTAACTATGTATAGGCTATTTTCTAATGCTATTTAGTTAGAACATCTGATTAACTTCCCTAAATTTATTTAATTAATTTAGACTTAATAAACGCAATAACATGGGTGCTAACATTTACCCATGTTATTAATTTACACTAGATTAAGTCTAATTAATTTAATCTAAGTTGAACACTAGATTAATTAATTTACCCATGTTTTATATTTTGATTAACGTCATCTACTAATAATAAATGTAATTAACATTTCATAATCACTTCTACCACTCTTGGTTTGGAAAGGTAATAATAATATCTACCACTCATATGCGGACCATTATTAATTCTTAGGCCATATTTGGCTCCCGTGGACTAACAACTAGCTGATAATTTTTAGCCCTCGAGATCCAAAAGGGAGGGCTAGTGAGCAGGTTAATTCACTATTACAAAAAAGATTTTTAGAGACGGGAGGTGTTTTTTAGAGGCGGGTCAATATACAGCCGTCTATAGTGGCTTCCAAATCGAATCGCCTCTAAAAATGCATTTGTAGAGGTAGTTGTTGTTCTCAGCCGCCTCTAAAAATGCTCCTATTTTTAGAGACAGGCTCTATATCCAATCACCTCTGCAAATCGATTTTTAGAGATAACTCCATTTTTAGCCGCCTCTAAAAATCAATTTCAGCCGCCTCTAAAAATAGGAGCTGCACAGTAAAATCGCGTGACTTGTGACAGCGTGCACGTGTCTGCCAATGGCGTCTCCTGGTATTAAAAAAAATCTCTTGCTCTGTTTTTTTTTTTGCACAAATTTGGTTTTCTGGAAACCACGTCACTGCCGGGTCTAGAACCAGCAGTGACGAGCCGCTTTGGTTCTATCAGTTCCACAAAACCGGCAGTGACGAGGTTTTTGAACTGGCAGTGATAGTCCGTTCTGGGTAGTGAATAAGTCTATGATCTCAAAATAAGTTGAATTTGGTGACATCGGACTTCAAATGTAGCCAGAATTCAAGTCATAAGTGCACCTTGGAGATCACCGTTAATCTTCATCTTGAAAATACGTAAGGTACGTACTTACTTCATAGCATCTAACACCGACTGAATAAAATGTTAATTATTGCTGCGGTATGGCATCGACACCATCAATGGCGTGATCTACCACCCGGCATACGACGTGATGATGATCAGAGCGAGCACGCCCATGTTCCTCATGTCGCGCATGATCAAGTCGCTCGGGGTGAAGATGGTCCTCTCTGGCGAGGGCTCTGATGAGCTCTTCGAAGGGTACCTCTACTTCCACAAGGCACCCAACAAGGAGGAGTTCCACTCCTTAAAAAAATAGCAATTTGGCGATGAGAATAATTAATGAATGGTATAGGTCTGGCCTGATCTTGGAAGAATTGAGAAGTGGGTGCTGAGGAAGGCATTTCACGGTGAGGAATGGTAGTCTCTGCTAGTGATTAGATGGTCAATGCGTGGGACTTTGGTGGTTTGCACTCAGGACACAAGAGAGTTTATCATGGTTCAAGCATCAAGCCCTACATCCAAAGCGATTTCATATTAGAGTGTTTAAGAGTTTACAATCGGAGTAGGTATGCAATGAGCTTGTTCTCTAATGGTGGGTCGATTGCCTCTAAGGCGCCCCTTGCCCCTACTTATATGTCCAAGTCCAAGGGACAAGGGAAGTATAAAAGGCGGTTTTAAGATCTTGTTTGACGGCAAGGAAAAGGAAGGCGACCTAGAATCTTATGTCCTCTTCTTCCAACCGCTAGATGCATCTCCCCTGCCTGCTCCGACGGTCATGGCCGACAGTCCCTTTAATTATTTTAACAAACACACACTTATTTAATTATTTTAACAAACAGTTTTGCATACATCGATCCATTTATTGTTGCAGTGATAAAGTAGCAAGGCTACAGTGGGGTAGCGCATCAAACGTATCGAGCCTTATCTTTTGCAGCTATATGTGGAAGTTGAAGTTTCTGCTCGAGTAGCTCATACGCGATCGAGAAGCTTCTGATCAGATGCTGAACAGGCCATACTTGGCTTTCTTCCCTTCATGTTTGCTGGAGAAAGCAATAATCTCGTCCACTCTCAGGGTCTTGTATTTCTTGAGCTCTGCTCCTCCAGCTATTTCAGGAAGTGGACCCACGCTCATATCAACCTTTGGCATGTGAAATGCAGTAATGGACAGCCTCTCCTTGTGAGGATTAACGGTGACCCGGTGCTCAATGCTCTGGTGGTACTTCCCATTTGTCAATATCTACAAATAAGAAGTGCTAGCTCTTTTAATCTGATGTTATTCAGGTAGAAACACGACATATATATATATATATATATATATATATATATATATATATATATATATATATATATATATATATATATATATATATATATATATATATATATAGAACTACTATTCTGTAGTTGGTCATAGAATAACTTATTCTGTAGCCACTTTGAGTTACGATAATTACTATGTTAATTTACAGTAACTCCTTACTAAGTGGTTTACTATAACATTATGGTAAATATTCTCATGTGTTATAGTAACCCAACTATTGTAAATATGTATTGACATTATGGTAAATTAGTATATAAAATTATGGTAAATAGAGGTGGCTACAGAATAACTTATTTTGTAGCCGGCTGCTGAATAGCCTCTCCCTATATATATATATATATACTACCCTGTAGCTGGCTACAAAATAACTTATTCTGTAACCACTTTAAATTACGATAATTACTATGTTAATTTATGAGATTATAGTAACTCCTTACTAAGTGGTTTACTATAACGTTATGGTAAATATTCACATGTGTCATAGTAACCCAACTATCGTAAATATGTATTGACATTATCGCAAATTAGTATTTAAAATTATCGTAAATGAATGCGGCTACAGAATAACTTATTTTATAGCTGGCTATTGAATATACTCTCCCTATATATATACCTCAACAATGTCACCAACATTGACGACCGGTGCTTTGGGGTGGGGTTTTATTGGCACCCATGCACCGTGTCTCTTGATCTGGAGCCCTTGTACATGATTCAGCTCCCATACCACCGTTAGAAGAGAAACGTCGGAATGTGGTGAAACCCCTAAAACCTTATCATGGGCAACGGGGCATGCAGGGTAGCAGGCTATCCCTAATGCCTGACTACAATATGTATCTCTGATTTTGTCGGGATCATCAACACCTAGGTTTTTGGCGATCATCTGTACGAGCGAGTGAGTTATCCTCATCACCTCAGACGAGTACGATTCAATGGATTCCCTGTTGCATGCATGCATTGAAACAGTTAATTCATATCAGGCACAATGCTTCTTCGATTTAGGTAGTCATGCATGGTGCAAGTCTGCAAGACACATGCACATGGTTTGGAACCTTTTCTTTTCTTGTTTTTTTTTACAATGAACAAAGGGAGGTCTATAGCTTAAGAGATATATACATAGTAGATATGTTGCGTAATTAAAATAATGAAAATTCATGCTTGGGGATCGATCGATCTCGACAATAATAATTGGTGATGCTGCTTGTAATTAAGTCTTGATTAATTAGAATTTTGAACATCACGTGTGTGTAGAGAGGGAGAGAGAGAGAGAGAGAGAGAGAGAGAGAGAGAGAGAGAGAGAGAGAGAGAGGGAGAGAGAGAGAGAGCTTACCTGAAATTAACAGGAGTTGTAGGCCATGCTGTCAAGTCACGATCGCGAGGTGGCTGGGTTATCAGGCCAAAATTGTCACTCCACTCCAGCGTTCGATTTTCCGAATCGACTGACGAAATTTCTTCCTCTCGTCCAGGGGAAGTCTGAAGAAGCACTCCATGTTGTTCCTCATCTTTTCAAGAACTGTGTCCGGAATTCCATGGTTTTCCACCTATAAATATAATTGTGCTACTATGTATTATATTATATTATGTTGTACTGATGACGTCTCCATGCATGGAGAGAAAACTGCATGCAATATTTATTTATTTTATTTATGAAAGCAGATCGATGTACATAATTAAGGGTGGGATTTGGGAATATGGTGTCCCTGAGTCCCGACTCATTTCATAGTTTATTGTAGAAAATTAATTATTGAGCCAGCCAAACATTAAAATAAAATAAACAAACGACACTGCTATTAGCTGAAAAAAAAAACAAAAATTATCATGATCCAAATTGTTCTCATTTTGTGATGCTAATTTATTAGGGAGTTTGTTTGTTATTATGCTAATTTTAGTAGGGAGTTCGTTGTTATGAGTATGATATCGTCTTCTGATAATTTTATTTTTCGAGGTGCTAATGGGGATATATGGACGACCGACTAACTCAACAACTTATATTACTCCCCTTCTCAAGGGAAAAGTAATATCAATGGTATTTTTATAACTAAAAGGAATTGACATGCATGTGTGTTAGGACACAGCATGAATTAAAGGGTTTAACTAACTTACCTGTGGGGATAAATGCTATGACAAAATATACCTTCATATAGAGAATCCGAGAGAACAAAAGTATATGGCAATGGAAAGATTTAGCTTTGTTCTTTACTACGCCTTTTATATTGGAACCAAAAAGGCACGCATAGAGATCTCTATATATTGTATCATCAAAGTAAAGGAAACAAATTTTTTTTTGCATTTGCACTCGGTGCAAAAAAAAAAAAAAAAAAAAAAAAAAAAAAAAAAAAAAAAAACTTAACTGTTGGGAGATATATACAAGAGAAAAAATAACAATACAAAAGGAAAAACTAGCGAGGCATGTGAGCTGAACGGTAGGGAGACCTACAGCCATCACGGAGATGCATGGCAACGATATGATCGAGCAAAATTAAGGGCAACGGAAGCAAGTGTGTAGTCTGATTTTTTTCAGGTGAATATAATGAATGAACAAAAAAGACGACAACACTAATATAATGAACAAAAGTGTGTATTGACTTTTAGTACGCGTGGATGCTAGTAGCGCCAGGTTTTTCCAGAAAAGAAATAAAAGCTATTGACTTTACCTGGAAGAACCCCCAGTCCTCACACGCATACTTGAGCACGGCAGCCTCCTTCTGCGAGGTCTGGGAATCAAGAAGCCTAGCAAGGTCAATCACAGGAATGCTCTCACCATGATCATGATGAGCAACCACAACCATATCGTTGGGGCTCTCCAGATCCGGCCTGATGTATCGCTGGATGGCCTCCGCCGTCAGCTCCGCCGCCGCGTTCTCGGCTAGCGCTTGAACGACGTCGTCGTTCTTCACCGGAATGGTTTTGCCTTCCGTGCTCTGCTTGCTCTCCATCTGATCACTTCTATTGTGTGTAGTGCGTAGTATAGTAGCACTATTCGAATAGCTGTTGAGACCTACTTATAGTTGTGGAGTCCTTGGATGAAACGGACCGTCTCAGTGTAAATCTCTACGACTTAAACACATGGATTGTTAACGTCTATCCGGTAGCACCAAAACCAATCTACGACCCATGACTACCTGGCGCACAAAAGGAAAATTCCCGCAACCCCTCCCCTACAAAGACACAAAATCGCGTCAAAACAAAATCACGAACGAACAAGCAAGGAAGGTGTTGGGTCAGAGAAGGAGCCGGGGAAAGGTCAAGAACCCCTCACAATCACCACGATCAGAGCCGGAGACAATCACCAACCTCCACTCGACAATCCTCGCTGCTCCAAGCCGTCTAGGTGGCGGCAACCACCAAGAGTAACAAGCGAATCTCATAGCGAAACACGAACACCAAGTGCCTCTAGATGCAAACCCTCAAGCAATGCACTTGGATTCTCTCCCAATCTCACAAAGATGATGAATCAATGATGGAGATGAGGTGGAAGGGCTTTGACTAAGCTCACAAGGTTGCTATGTCGATGCAAATGACCAAGAGAGTGAGCTTGAGTCGGCCATAGGGCTTAAATAGAAGCCCCCACGAAATAGAGCCGTTGTACCCCTTCACTGGGCACAACACGGGGTGACCGGACGCTCCGGTCATATTGACCGGACGCTAGACCTCAGCGTCTGGTCACGTGATGCGTGCCACGTGTCCCCTCTCTTCAAATGTTGATCGCCCGATCTCAACGGTCAAGTGACGACCGGACGCTGTAGCTCAAAGTGACCGGACGCTGAACCCCAACGTCCGGTCGTTTCCAGTAAGCATCCAGAGACGACTTTTCACGACCGGACGCGTCCGGTCATGTTTGATCGGACATAGTCAACGTCCGGTCAGTCACCTTCAACACTATGTGCTGCCATGTCAGCAGGACCGGACGCAGGCTTCTAGCGTCCGGTCAGTTTGTGACTCAGCGTCCGGTCAAAGACCGACGTTGCGCGCCCTCTGCTGCCACTGACCGGACACGCCGGTCCAACCGAGACCAACGTCCGGTCACTTCCAGTGACCTCCGTCTTTTCTGTCTAGGGTGCCGGTGAAGTTCATATCCCTTGTTCAAATGTGCCAACCACCAAGTGTATCACCTTGTGTACATGTGTTAGCATATTCTCATAAATATTTTCAAGGGTGTTAGCACTCCACTAGATCCTAAATGCATATGCAATGAGTTAGAGCATCTAGTGGCACTTTGATAACCGCATTTCGATACGAGTTTCACCCCTCTTAATAGTATGACTATCAAACCTAAATGTGATCACACTCTCTAAGTGTCTTGATCATAAAAAAAAATAGCTCCTACCATTTATACCTTTGCCTTGAGCCTTTTATTTTTCTCTTTCTTCTTTTCAAGTCTAAGCACTTGATCATCACCATGGCATCACCATCATCATGTCATGATCTTCATTTGCTTTACCACTTGGAATGTGCTACCTATGTCATGACCACTTAATAAATTAGGTTAGCACTTAGGGTTTCATCAATTCACCAAAACCAAACTAGAGCTTTTAGTCGGGACGAAAACGGGCTTCATGGACTGGGGTTTAGATGTTTAGGATGTGTTTGGTTCAGAGTGCGAAGTTGGATGGGATACAGTGATCCATTGATATTTGGATAGGAATATACATGCTGCATGTTTGGTAGTCACGGGCAAATTGAGATGGTCATGTATGTTGTCCTAGACATTGCACCAAGGTGAGGTCCAGATATAGGAGTTGCCACGCTGAATTTGTAACATAGAGTTTTTTTTAAGACCTTCTTTGACCTAAAGAATGGAAGATCAAAAAAATGGATTTGGGGCTGCCGCTGGTGGCTTTCCAGAAAGAAGTATTAGGGAAGTATTTTGCCATGAGGATAGAAGTGAGGTGCTGATTTTTTGAATTTGCAATATTCCAGACTGCTTGAAGAATGAGAATTCTGTTAACGGTGTAGAGATCTCTAATTCCCAAACACCCTTTGCTCTTCGGCTGGCATATGTCTTCCCAAGAGCGAAAAGCAATTGAGGAAATATGATTGTCATCTTGCACTCCAGCCCACCAGAAACGACAGATAATGGAAGGTTTTGGAGAAGAGAACAGTAAATTGGAATGGAAGCTAGGACTAAGTTGATATAAGTAAATCTACCCGCATGGTTTAGTTTGTTAGCGTTGATTGTGGTTAACTTGGCCTTGAATTTGTCAAGAATGAATTCATAAGCTTTGGATCTATCTTTGCGATTAAACAGAAGGGGGTGACCCAGGTGGATAGTGTTGGGGATGAGGTCAACCACAGGGAAAATACCTTTGATATCAGATTTGGTGTTAGGTGGGACATTTTCACTAAAAAGAATAGACGATTTGTTCAGAATTAGGGTTTACATTGGGCGGACATGCTCCGACGGTCCAAGCCTATCCAGGATCACGGTCCTTCACGACGTCGTGGGCACGCACGTGCGGCCGAAGGGTGTTGTCGTCCATAAAGAGTAGTGGCCTATGTGAGAGAATTAAACCCAGGTTCGTGCAATATAATTTCAGGATAAAATACTGTTAGAGAATAACCTAGACGAAGGACAATAAACTATTGAATATTTTCTGTAGTACTTATATTAGTATTTACATGTATATTTGGGAGATAACTTGTTTTTTTATAATGGCTAAGACGGATAATTTAGATTCAAATTAAAATGTGTTACTTTATATTATCTTTTATAATGCATATACGGGTAATTTGAATGCAAATTTAAGGGTTATTTTATATTATCTTTTATAATGACAAAGGTGAATAATTTATAAGAAAAAATATTAGGGGTTGTTTAAAATTATTTTTTATTATGGTAGAGATGGGTAATTCAGATATAAATTTATGGAGTTAATTTGAATTATATCTTTTATAGTAATAAAAGATGTGGGTAATTCAGAAGCAAATTTAGAGTGGTTATTTTGAATTATCTTTCATAATAGCAAAGGTTGATAATTAGACACAAATTTAGGGGTTATTTGAATTATCTTCCACAGTGGAAGATGTGGGTAATTTAAATGCAAAATCATGGGGTACTTTATGTATTTTTCATAATGCCAAAGGCGGGTAATTTTTTAAAAACAAAATAGATCCAATGGCTCTAATCACCAATGATGATTGGTCCACCAAATTAAAGGCGAGATGTTTCTGATTAATGAGAAATTATAAGATTTATCTTTTTCTAGGGGTGCTTTCTTCTTACATGTCTACTGATAATTAACTTGGAGGCTCCAACTATTATTATAGATCATAATGTTTTTCTTTTCAAATTAAAGAAGCCACGTGACTACATTGATGAAGGGTGGCTTGTTTTAGAATGTGTGTAGAAAATTTTGAATGCTACAATGGTAAGTAATATGAAATGGAGGGAATATTAATAGTCGGCTTAATTCACACAAATATCACACAATAGTTAATTAGTTGCCAATACATAAAGCTGTGTCGTAAGGGATCAAATTAATAGCGGCCAATTAAAGATATCTCATGAATAGAGAGAGAAGCATGACATGACTAATTAATTATAAGCCACATTTACTTCATCCATCTACCTTTACATAAGAGCAAGGCTAATAATACAGCCGGCTTGCTGGCTGTAAGGTTCCTTGCAGCCTTCTCTTAGCCCACTCATATAGTAGTTAGCTCTTTACAGTTAATACATGGCACACTTGTCTCTCTCACAGACTTTCTTGGTTCTTGTGTCCAAGCCGGCTGTAAGCTTACAGCCCGCTTCTCCTCTCTCTCCTCCCCTCTCTCCTTCATCTCAGCATTTAGTCGGCTTACAACCTATTATTATACTTGCTCTAAGCTTGGAAAAGAGGAAGCATCACATCCATAAGATAAGAGAAATCGTATCGTTAGATTTAGAACAAGGTCTCTCATCTGATGGCTCTTGTCAAAACCAATGATGCAACAATGCCTCTCTTTTGTGGTGGTCACTACGATTATAGCATTGGTCCTGTCGCTCTACTTCGTTCAAGGACACGGACAAGCAATTATAGGTACTTTAACTAGTACTTTGTTCTTGTCATTTTACATGGCGTCAACATGAGTTGACTTTGATCATTACTTTTCACATGTTGCAGCGGATTGCAATAAGCTCGAAGGATGCACCCTTGACAAGTGCCACCAGCTATGTGTCTCGTTGGGATACACCAATTTTGCTTCACCTTGCTCGGCGTCCTAAAATGCTGCTGCGAGTATTGATCACCAGGAACTACATGTGTGCAATGATCAAATTGGAATAATATAAAAAAAATAAAGTTATTATATCTATATCTCGTCTTTTCTATCTAATAAACTAGAAAGTATTAATTGGTCAAATCAAGATCGACCCAATCACAATGCGAGCCCCCAAACATCATGAACCCTTGCATCTGTAAATTACGTGTTACACATCCGGCCCACAGGTTACATTACATCTGATCAAACACATCCAAAGGCTGACGTTGATTTGTCGCTGTCTCTCTTGCCTACCGTTCGTCTAAATGGCTGTTCACCCTTTTTATTTAGAATGGATTATTCTATCTTCTCTAGGGTTGGAAAATCATGTATGGCAGAGCTGGGTTGATTTGATTGGGCCTTTGTTTATACTACCTACTTACAAAATCAAGCCCAATAAGAAAGAAAGAACGAACCAACTGGTGGAAAAAGTGAGGGCCCATTAGTATCCAAACAAAAAAAGTGACGGCCCATGGCCCCACCCCGGCCCGAACTGGTGGAGGAGCAGCGCCTCGTCCGGTCCGGTGTGGCGTGTGGTGTACTGGCCCTGGCCGTGTGGTGTACTGGGCGGTGGTGGTGGTGGTGCATTCGCTGCTGCTTCGAGGGGGTGGGAGTCCTTTCCGGCGAGCCCACCACCGCACCGCACCCTACCCCAGGCGTCCTCGCCGGATGTCGGGGTTTGGACCCCGATGCTGACCCACTCGGCCGGCATCCCGCCGCCCTCTCTCTCTGCAGCTAGTAGCCCCTCCACGTCCTACTCCCTCCTCCGCCCTCTCCGACGATGCCGACGCCTTCCAGTCCCCAGAGCCGTCGCCTTTCCCCCGAGCGCTCGGCGCCGGTCCCCACCACCAGCCTCCCACCCGAGACCCCCCTCCGCCTCCTCCTCCGCCGCCCGGCGCCCTTCTCGGTCACGGCCGCTGGGACCTACCAGGGGAGGGGAGGACCCGCTCGTCTCCAAGCTCCGCACCCAGCTCGGCGTCATCCACCCGCTCCCGGCGCCCCCCGTCAGCCGCTCCGTCGTCGGCCTCTTCGCCCTCTTCTTCTTCGTCGGCGCCGCCTTCGACAAGCTCTGGACGCTGCGCAAGCGCCGCCGCGCCGAGCGCGAGCTCAAGGTCAACGGCTCCTGGCCGCAGGTGCCCACCCCGAGCTTCTCCCTCTTCCTCGAGGAGAAGGACCTGCAGCGCAAGGAGTCCGTCGAGTGGGTCAACATGGTGCTCGGCAAGCTCTGGAAGGTCTACCGCACCGGCATCGAGAACTGGATCGTCGGCCTGCTCCAGCCCGTCATCGACAACCTCCAGAAGCCCGATTACGTCAACAGGGTCGAGATCAGGCAGTTCTACCTCGGCGAGGAGCCCCTCTCCGTCAGGAACGTCGAGCGCCTGCACCTCAAGGCGGGCCAACGACCTGCAGTCAGTTCCCCTTCCCCACCACCTACACCTAGTATAGCAGTAATGCTGTTTATTACTAGCAGTAGTAGTATCTTATCTTCTCTTCTCTCCAATGGATCAGCTAGCTATTGGTTCCACCCATCAAATCCATTAATTATGTGTTCCATCCAGGTACCAGATTGGCATTCGCTATGCCGGTGGAGCACGCATGGCATTGGCACTCTCCTTGAAGTTTACCAAAGTACCTGTCGTCGTGCCGGTTTGGGTTCGAGATTTTGATATCGATGGGGAGTTGTGGGTTAAACTGAGGCTCATACCAACAGAACCGTGGGTGGGAGCTGTATCTTGGGCTTTTGTGTCTCTCCCCAAGATTAAGTTTGAGCTTTCACTGTTCTGGCTATTCAATCTTATGGGTACACTCCTGCTTCTCCAAACTTTTGACATTTCCAGTTGCAACTAATTTCATCGCTCCTGATGTTGGAGACTGAGCACGGTTGGCGCCTTCTAGCGTGAATGTACTTATGGAATTTGGACTATTAATTTTCTTGCGTAAGATGCGTGGCTTTGGTAGACTGTTATTTATAGACGTGTCCTTGTAAACCATCATATACTTGTTCTGCACGTAGGTCTGGAGCTATTTCTGGGATACTATCGGATGTTTCATGCTTATAGGCAGTTTTTTGTAAAAAAACCATATACTTGTTAGCAATTGGTCATGGAAATATCACATAGGTTCCATTACTGTTATTTACATGTCATTATGGTCACATAGTTTTTAACTAATGAATGGAATTGTAACATGAGAGGTGCTTCTTATATTAAGATTAAAATAGTGTCAATATCCTCCATTTTTCTAGTATTTGGAATTTGGATGTTGGTAGACTCCTTGCAGAAGTCAGAAACCTGCAATCTTTTACCCCAAAAAGATCACTTTCCAAATTCAATAGCCACTCTCGAACACAATCAGCTTGTTGATGAGACACAAATCCAACACCCAAATTCAAATTGACTTTTTTGGGCAACATTCAGTTTCGTATGTAGTAGCTAGTAGGTGCTGTTCATTGTTTGTTTCTGACTGCGGACCTTTTCTGTTCTTTCTTTTCTCTTATATTTCTACAGCATCATGTGTTACAAATTTGATACTTGGCTAACAATATGCTCACATCTTTTGCATGGACATGGTGCTTATCTCCACCAGCGATTCCTGTTCTGTCTATGTAAGCATGTCTGTCTTGTACAATAATTTATTCTTAGTAATCGAATGTTCCCTACAACTTGCAATTACTGTTGGTGCATTTATTCTCATTACATTGGCTATTTAGGTTATTTTTTGTAATGATAAGATTATTGTTGTTACACCTGTTCCCATCTTTGATCCTCATTAGTCTAAGTTTCGGATGATAGTTAAACGTTATAGTATGTGCTAGCCTTATAAAAGGGCGTACCCAGTGCAGAGAGCTCCCGCTCTGTGCGGGGTCTGGGGAAGGGTGTTAGTGGCAAGCCTTACCCTCGCCTGTGCAATGCGAGGAGACCGCGACTCGAACCCGGGACCTTCCAGTCACAGGCGGTAAGACTCTACCACTTGCACCAGGCCTAACCTTATAGTTTGTGAAATTTTACACAAGCTATTAAGCTAACATGGTTATTCCTGGTCATGCTTGGTTGCTTAATTGGATATCACCTAGTTCCTTTAGTGAATACGACTCACGGATTCCTTGAAATATCTCTAAGAATTTATGGTTAAAACATCTAGTTCATATAAAACTGCATGCCTGCCTACAACTTTAATGTAGTTAACTGATGTACATGTGATGTAGATAATATTTCAGTATTTTGTTTGTATGATGTATCAGGAAGTCCGCGGTTGTTCCTAAATGCAACGTTCTTTGGAACAGCTCTTTATTGAACAATTTTGTATGCTTGTATTTCACATAGAAAGGTCTTGTTCACAGCTAGCCACGACCTGATAAATTACAATCACCAGGTTTCTCACAGAACTTCTGACAGAAGATTTGCCACGTCTCTTTGTGCGGCCCAAAAAGATTGTCCTTGATTTTCAACAGGGGAGAGCTATGGGACCTGTTTCAGGAAGTGTTGCAAGTGATATAATTCAAAATGTTGCAAGTGACCTGATCCAAGAGGGGAATAAGGACTTTGTTGGAGAGCTATCGGTGACACTAGTTGATGCCAGGAAGCTTAGCTTTGTCTTATTTGGTAAGAGGTCTTTGTTTGCTGATTGAATTCTACGATTCATGGATAGATTTAGCATCTGCTTATTACTCCCTCCAGTCACAAATAAATGACGTCTCGGCCACACCGACACTGTTTCCAGGACACAAGTTTGACCGCTAACTTTTGTTATAATATATTTGAAACATATTGCAATTTGCAAAAATATGCAATTATGGAACTTTTTCATACAAATCTACTCATATCATTTTTAATATCTGAACCCAACATATAAAAATATTTTGTAACCAAAGTCTGGAATGGCTGACTTCAGACAACCCAAAAATGTCATTTATTTGTGACTGGACGGAGTAGTTAAGAGCCGAGATCCAGTTCATCAATTGTTGTATTAAGTAAGAAAATGTTGTAAATGAAAAATTTCCTTTTGGTAAATGAAGTCCAAAAGTAGAATACAGTAGGCCTAACAAATTTGGGGCCAACGTAAAATGACTTCCATATTTTCTAGGCTTGGCAAGATTAGTTTTATCCTGTCGAAAGTAGCACAGTTTTTTTTTTTTAGCTGAGCTATATTTGCTAAGGAATTGGTTGAATGTTAATATCTCGACTGAAAGAAGTACATAGCTGAGTGGTACTACCCTGAAGTATGCTTGCTCTTAGTTCAGCCAAAATTATGCGATAGTATTTGGTGTTCGATAAAAATATCTGTATAAGCTGGAAAAAGCAGAAGTAAGAAAAGTCAACTCCTTTTGATATGCGACCAGTTTCATGTCGAACTTGACATTATACTTCTCGTGCAGGTAAGACGGATCCTTATGTTGTCATGATTCTTGGTGATCAAGTGATAAAGAGCAAGAAGAACAGTCAAACAACTGTGATTGGACTACCGGGAGAACCAATTTGGAATCAAGTAAAGTTTCAACACTCTGATCCCATGTGTGTTTTCTGAAAACTTATTTCATGCACACTATCATACTTATAGATACAACATCAAACAGGATTTCCATATGCTTGTCGCAAATCCCCGCAAACAGAAGTTGACCATTCAAGTGAAGGATTCAATTGGTCTAACTGACATCACTATTGGCACTGGAGAGGTAAATTTGAGTGTGTGCAGAAGGTTTCCTTTTTGCAATGCATGCCCATTTATATTTGATATATGACTGTGTCCAATATGCATAGATGGAAGACAGGTGAATGGGTCTGGTTTTCCCTGTCATCTTGGACATGTTTTGTTAAGTTGGGGATTGGGGTTTCTGATAGTATTTTTGTCAGGTTGAGCTAGGGTCACTTAAAGATACAGTACCTACGGACAAAATCGTGACTTTATATGGAGGATGGGGTTTGTTTGGGAAACGAGAGGCTGGGGAAGTTCTACTTCGGCTGACATACAAGGCATATGTCGAGGACGAAGAAGACGAGGCGGTGAGAAGTGAGTTTGGTGTGGGTTATGCCTCAGATGAGGATGTGCTGGACTACGTTGGTGGCATGAGCAAGGGTAGTGATTTCGTAGGTAAAGAAAGAGAAACTTTCATGGATCTCCTCGCCGCGTTGCTGGTAAGCGAGGAGTTCCAAGGCATAGTGTCATCCGAAGCAGGAAGCTCGTCGAGAGAAGGCGAGCAAGCGGGCAGTGGGCCAGAAAGCACTGACAGAGTCGTCACCTCTACTAGCACTAGTGCAGCGGTGGCTGATACAGAGGCATCCACCGTGTCAAACAGCTCCACAGGTGAAGCTAATGTTGTGTTGTGTGCGCTTTTCTGCTTGATTTGCTTAGCATGGTAGAGTATCTGCTTGGATTTTCTGACGTTGGCTGGTTGTGCAGATACGGCTCTGGTGTGGCTGGCGGCCATAACGAGTGTGATGGTGCTGGTGTCATCCAACCTCGGTGGCTCAGGCTATTTCAATCCGTGACCGTGAGTGAAGGCAGAGGTAGCATTTGCATTGGGGCGGAAAGGAATCTGCCGGCCAGCCTAACACTGCCTGGTTGGCTGCTGTGACTGAAGCTGGTTACTTCGTTGTAAAGGGTGACAACAAGAGAGTTTTTTCTCTCTCTTTTTTAGGGCCTCCTTCCGGCAAGTGAAGAGAGCCAAGTGTATATTCATTTTTGCCGTCACACCCTTCCGATTACTGAACATGGACCGGCATTTCTCTTCAGAGCTCCCCGCTGGCACCGCAGCTAGGACGAATACCTGAGCTGTGAGGAGCTGCCACTTATGACGGCCTGCCTGAGTGCCTGTCGGTGCCATTGCATTGCATTGTCGATGGATGGAGGCCAGTGGTGACGACGACACTGGCATGACTGCAGTGCCGTGCCATAAAAAATAATGTACTGTTAGGACCTTCCCAACGCTCCACCATGGCTGGGAGTTTCAGCCTCCACATAAAGCGTGCAGTGTCTAGATCGGATCGATTGGTGGTCTCATATCTTGTGAGAGTAGCTTGCAGAGGGACCAAACGCCTCATCTAACAAAAGCTACAAGCTCCTATTATTTCTTGCGTTGGGAGAAGTCTCGGTTGTGAGATTATTAACCCCGTTTCTCTTTTGCCTACGTGGACACTAGTTTTGAGTTAAAGCCAACATCCATGTTAGCTTGCATTGGTCCTGTCCTGTAATAACTGTACGTCTGTACCCAGGGCTGATCCAACTCATCGGAAGCTGCCACATATGCCATGTGATGTGCGTGCTACTGCTGTACTATTGTACTCCTTTTGTCTCAAAATTAGTATACTTCTAGGATTTTTATTGGAGATCGATGTGACTTAAAAATTACTCCATTCGTTCTAAATTATAAGTTATTCTAACTTTCTTACTACTAAATTTGTCAGATTTATATACGCTTGTGTTTTAGGATTTATACTACAACCGACACTATTTATACGAACAAATAGCTGATCTATTTCACGTAGTCTAAGAAACTGAGAGAGGAACATGTGTGTCCAATAGTATATACAAAAATAAGAATATATAAAATAGTCTTTGCTCTTGTCTCTCACCTCCACGTAGGCTATCTACTTAGCTAGCACCATTGCGGACGCCTTAAGAAAAAAGAATAGAGAGAGTACTCCCTCCATACTAAAAAAAATAAAGTCGTTTTGGACAGAGACACGGTCTCCAAAGTATAACTTTGACTACTTATTTTTATAAAGATATTTATCAAAAAAGTGATATATGTAATTTTTTGTGAAAGTATTTTTCAAGATAAATCTATACATATGGTTTTCACAGTTCCAAACTCAATAACTTAAAAGTTATTCATGATTTATATTCTCAATGTTTGATCCAAGCCTTGTCCAAAACGACTTCATTTTTTAGTATAGAAGGAGTATATACTATACTCATCGTATTCAGTTCCATTTCAAATGGTAACAGAGAATCACACTCGGAAGTAAGTGATTGGAGTTCATGCTAAAATCCTCTAAAATTCATATGGGACAAGCCATTATATGGTCGATCTAGTATCAATGTATAAGTTACATATGAGTTTTAGTGATCCACCGGACGTTTATTTCTTTTTTTTTCCCTGCGAACATCAAACATTTAACTAGAAATATAAAATATATATTTAGATACGTAACAAAAGCTATCTAAAAACGGTTTACCATCTATAACAGAGGGAGTAGATAGTTCATTTTTTTTTACTTTTATTTGATTTATTTTATTAACGTGATAGGCATGGCTTGTCCATGGTGGGCCATGCAGGCCTTGTGATGTGTGTGTATAAACAAAGGAGGGTGCTGGTGCTAAGCTCCCATGCTCCATTTTCAGGCATGCATGCAGATCCAGGCGACGACGAGCTTTCCCTCTGAGCATGAGGTCAAGGTGCGGGCGTCACTTTGCCTCCCATACATAACATAGGTCCATTCAATCTCTTGCTAGTACTAGTAGTATTAGCCATCTTGTTACTATACTTATTTTTGTTTTGTTTTTTTTTTTTTGAAATTTCACGCTTGGAAAAATGCCACACCACTGCACATTTTCAGTTTGGAGGATTAATGCTAGAACTAATAATAAATAAAGTACCAAAGTGTTTGCTTCCTCTTCCAAGATCTTTGCACACACCACTCCCGAAATAAACTATAAATTATCATATCTTTTCTGAAATACGATTTACGTATCATTAACAACGAGCTTCTGCCGAGCGCAGGAGCCGTAGCTTACCATCAGAAAAGAAGGGTAAGAGAGGAAGCGGAAAACCCACCCAACCCCCTGGTGGTCTGGCTGCTGCTGCATTCGTGGTGCGCTGAGCTGCGCATGCGGTGCGCTGCGGCGTGGTGGCCCAATCGAGGGTCCTGTTTAGTTCCCTTCCAAAACACCAAATTTTTTTTAAGGTTCTCCGTCACATCGAATCTTTAGTCGCATACCTGAAGCATTAAATATAAATAAAAAATAAAACTAATTACATAGTTTAGACGAAATCCACGAGACAAATCTTTTAAGCCTAATTAAAATATAATTAAACATTAATTACCAAATAACAATAAAAACGCTACAGCGTCGTTTTACCAAAAATTTCGACAACCATACTGGCCCCAACCAAACCCAAATGCAAGGCTGAGCCACTGGGCCTTTGGGGTTTGGGCTCCGTCGCCCTCGCGACTGGAGCTCGCTTCATGGCCATGGCAGTGAGTGAGTGGCCGTAGGCCAGGCAGGCAGCGCCGCCGCGCCGCTTCACGGTGGAGGTGGGCGAGGGGAAGAATGGCGGCCGGCGGTTACGAGGAGGAGAGCCATCCGCTGCGCATCTCCTCGATGCCGACGGCCACATCTTTGCTTCCGCAAGGTCCTCCCTCCATCTAACGCCCCGCCCCCAACTTGTACCTGCAGCGCGCGTGCGTCAAGCAAATCTGTGTAGATTTCTTTGCAAAATCCCTTCCTCTTCTTTTTTGAGAAATTTCCAGCAAGAAAAGGCGTATTCCCTTGAGTTTCTCGATTATATTGGTTGCGGTGGGAGTCCGATGCGATCTTCAGTGGGGAGACCGAGAAGCCGCAAACCGGATTAGCTAGGGGAAATGATGTTACCTTTGAGCGAGCTCATGTAAGGAACTGGGAATCCCCACTTTGTGGAGAAAGTTTCATCAGCTTGTATAGTGAGGGACAGTTTGTTCAGTCTCTAGTCTGTACATATATCCTTTCTGTGCTATCAGTGAAGGCATATGACTGTTGATCTATCTAAGCTATAGTAATATAGTAATTGGTAGTAATAGTATTTACCTTCTCGGTTTAACAGTTGTCAGGCCGACGCCACCATTGAGTCCATCCTTACCCTCAAAGGTCGTACAGGGAAACGAGTTGTCAGGCTATCAAAGTCACAGTACTTATAAATAGCGATGCCCTATTAGCTGGGTTGAAACCATGGCTGAAAGTACCGTTGGCTGATTTACTGTAAGAGAAAAATATCGTTCGTTGGCTAAAAAAGTATGGCTTATAAGCCAAACGAACAGGGCGCGAGTTAAATCACAAACCTGCACCCGAGACAATATATCTGTACTCGCGCCCGCCACCCGCCACGGGCAGCACTATGCACCCACGCGCCGCTATCCGCGGGCATGTTTTGCCCACGGGCATACCCGCATACCCACCAGAAGTATAAATGATGACATTTAACATAAGTATGTAACAGCTAACACAGAATGACAAAAGTATAAATAGATCACAACGTTCAATTATTCATCACACGTTCATAATCTCAATTCACCACAATCACAAATCACACAGCACAGTTCAATAGTTCACCACGGTCCACACATTCAACAATACAGTACAAGTACACATAGTTCGCCTCGTTCGGGCCTTCGACGGCGGCCCCAGAGCCGGCAAAAACAGGTCGTCCGCTCCGTCCGAGCCCTCGGTGGCGCCTCCAGAGTTGGCGGGAGGTGGCCGTTCTGATTCGTCCGAGCCCTCCGAGCCGAGGGAGGCGTGAAGCGGCAACGTGCCGACGAGGACCTACCGGGGTCGGGCAAGCCAGCCCCAAAGCGTCCTCGTATGATGGCATCAAGGTGAGTCAGGAGTTTTTTGTCATCCTTCCGTCCTAACAAACTTTTGGCGCAAACTGACCGCTATGTCCCTTGTAGCGTCAGAGGATGTGGGACTCTCCTGTGACTCGTCCCAAAAAAGATCCTCCTCCGGCAAACGTGCCCGGAGCCGGTTGGCGCCACGCCGGTGGAGGGCATGAGTGGCGTCGGGGCGGCCACAGCGTCGACTGAAGAGGCGTAGCCGATGGCTGCATCCATGGAAGAGCAGGCGGAGAAGGGTGTGTTCGGGGCGCCCGGGGCGGGTACGGCGCGGCCGGTCGTGCCTTTACGTCACCGGCGAAGGCAGCACGGTCGGAGCCATCGTCCGTGCTGGTGGTCATGTCCGTGGCAGGGTGGACGGAAGGGGGCGCGCCCGAGGCATCCTTCGCGGATGTGGCGACAGGGCAGGCCTCCGTGTCTGTGTCTCCCGCCCCCTCTATCGCTAGAGAAGCCGCTCTGGAGGAGCTGCCGTCGCCCGAGAGGTCGACGCCGCTTGAGGTCGGTGTGGGGACATCCCAGTCTCTGGTCCAGGTGGCTGCCCTCGATGAAACAACAGAGGAGAGGGAATGGAGGAGCGTCCACACGGAGTTTAGGGACGCGGTTCGCACCCTGACCACCATGCTGAGCTCGATGTGCGATATTGTTGCCCGGTTGGCCAGGTATAATATGATCGTGCTTTCGACCCTCATGTTCTCTTTCTGCGCCTCTAAGTCTTGTATTCTTCGTAGATCCTTATGGCCCGCAGCCGGGAGAAGTCACAGTTCCTTGCTAAGGAGATGCGGAGAAGTCGTATAGCTTGTTGTCACCCATCAGGAGGTGGCTGAGCTTGCCCCTCCTGTCCGAGAGGTGGCCGACCTCTGAGTCAAGGAGAAGGACGCTCGCGACGATGCCCATGAGGCCGAGGGGAAGCTCGTGGCCCTGATCGAGAGGGCACGCACGGACGCCGTGGAGGCCAAACAGCTATGGAAGGAGCGGGATGATTTGCTCTGGGCCATAGAAGAACTCTACACGGGGGCCGAGCTGGCTCACCAGGAGCGCGCCGATGTTCAGCAACAGATCAACCACCTCGAGGGTGAGCTTCAGTGGGAGAGGGACCTAAAGATTGTAGCCAAGGGCGTGTCCGTCGGGCTCACCGTGGAGGTCAATTAGTGCCAAGAAGAGGTCTGTCGCCTGGAAGCCGAGGTCACCCGGCAGCGCGATGAGGTAAGCCCTCCGGTTTCCCTTGTTGTCTTCCTCCCTGGAATCTATGGTAAGCCCTTTTGACATGGTCAGTACATGACTTGGGCAGGTCTTGATGACAAGCTTGGGGCGGAGGTGGTGAAGAGTCGTGGCCTAGAGAAGGAGCTCAGTGAGGTAAAGGACACCCTCTAGAAGGAGAGTGATGAACATGATAGTTTGCGCGTCGCTGTCCAACTGGTCTGCGATGAGCTCGAGCTGGCCCTAGAGCTGGAGACAAGCTCGCTCGTGGTTTGCGCCACCCGGATGATGGACCGGGCATGTGATATCGCAAGGGGCGTGCTTCGCTTTGGCGTTCACTAATCATTCGTGATCGTCCGTTCTCATCACGAGAACATCGATCTGGCGGTGATGAGCCAAGGCTTCGCGTCCATCTATACTGACATCGAGCTAGACGACATCAAGAAGGAGGTGGCCCCTTGGCACATGACCTTTCTGCCAAGATCGAAGATGAAATCACCCCCCCCCCCGAGGGGTTAGTTTAGTCAAATAGGTCAAGCGGTGCACTTGTAATAAGCGGACAAGTTCCAACCCTTCTGTTTCGTCTAAACAAGCTTGTTTTTTTGTTTTGGTTGAACAAATTTATTCTTTCTCCCTTTTTATGTGTAAAAAGGGGGTAATGCGTTCCGACCCTTCTTGTTGTTTAAGACTATAGAGCTCGAGGTGTGGGTGAGAAACTCTGGTCACGCTGGTAAGCAAGAGTGTCATAGCCGCTGGGGCATAGGTATCTTATAGTCTGACTAGTTATACTCAGCATTCATTTCTGCAAGCCTTGCCTCTAGGTTTTTAATATGAGGAAGGGTCGGGCACGACGACTATTTTAGAATATATATATACCCTTATCAACCCTTGAGTGAGACCCAACCCCTTGCCGTTGTCGGGGTCAGGTTTCACTATAGATCGAGAAGGCGATGGAGAAACTGGTAGGAGAAAGCGTTTTTTGTTTCAACAACGTTATTCTTAGTTTTCATATGTACCCCCTCCCAAAGATCCAAGCCATTGTTCTACGACCGCGTATTCGGTCTCCTTACAAGTCCAACTTCCCTCGAGCCCCCACGCGTTGCAGGGGTCCAGTCGAGGGGTTAGCTCATCTTTGTGATCGTCACCCCATCCGTGGTTTCCACAACCAAAGGGGTTGAGTTAACGTCTGAAAGCTCTAGTTTGGTTTTGGTGAATTGATAAAACCCTAAGTGCTAACCTAGTTTATCAAGTGATCATGAGATAGGTAGCACATTTCAAGTGGTGAAGCAAATGAAGATCATGACATGATGATGGTGATGCCATGGTGATGATCAAGTGCTTGGACTTGAAAAGAAGAAAGAGAAAAACAAAAGGCTCAAGGCAAAGGTATAAATAGTAGGAGCTATTTTGTTTTGGTGATCAAGACACTTAGAGAGTGTGATCACATTTAGGTTCGACAGTCGTACTATTAAGAGGGGTGAAACTCATATCGGAATGCGGTTACCAAAGTGCCACTAGATGCTCTAACTCATTACATATGCATTTAGGATCTAGTGGAGTGCTAACACCCTTAAAAATGTTGTGAAAATATGCTAACACATGTGCACAAGGTGATACATTTGGTGGTTGGCACATTTGAGCAAGGGTTAGGAACTTCATCGGCAGAGTGTCCGCCCTTAGAGTGTGGATAGTTCGACGGTGCCACCGGCACCCTAGATAGAAAAGATGGAGGTCACTGTAAGTGATCGGACGCTGGTCTCGGTTGGACCGACACATCCGATCAGTGGCAGCAGAGGGCGCGTAGCGTCGGTCTCAGATCAGACGCTGGGTCACTTAGTGACCGGATGCTGACAGGATGTGTCTGGTCCTGTTGACGTGGCAGTGGACAGAGGAGTCATCGAGTGACCGGACGCTGGGTGTGTCCGGTCAAGCATGACCAGACGCGTCTGTAATAGAACCGACCAATTATACGAGATTAAGTAAGGAAATCTTCCGTCAAAGCAGATAATTTAGCAAACTTAAGCCCATATAACCCGGTAGTCCATGAAACCACGAAGGATTTCAAACCAATCGACATACAAACCAAGATCGTACAAGTTTAGTAAGTACCGTCACATGTTACATCAAGTTCGCAATGACAAAAGATACATCCGAGTTTAGAATATAAAGTCATTACAAACCAGGTTCAATATGAAATAGCGGAAGCAAATAGTTTTCAAGTCACACACACACACACTTTTAGTTCCAATACAGTGCCAGTAGGTAGTCATCTCCAACAAAAGCATCAGATGAGAGATACAGAGTGACCATTGCCCTTGGTCCTAGTTGTCACCCATCGCCGGGTACAGGCTGTTAATGCAATAGCCGTAGTACATTTGACCATCTGCAACAACAATGGGAACAATGCTCTGAGTACGAGAAGGTACTCAGCTAGACTTACCCGTCTTAAACCAAAATAAGACGACACCAAGGATTATGCAAGGCTTTCTTTAGTGGGCTAGCTGACTAGTTTGCGAAAAGCATAAGCTATCATGAAGAAACCATTTTAAGTACTTTGCATCATCTTTATTATAACCTATCCATCTAGGTAAGCACCTGTACTATAGCAATCACTTGATTAACCAATAACATCTAGTTACCAATTTAGATTTAGCATATCCCATACCATCCAGATAACCATCATTGTTCCATAATAATTACTACAATGCCGTAGCTCGAGTCAAGTGCTCACTATCTAGGAGCGATGGCGATTCGAATTGATTCCTAACCAGCTGGTGATTTATTCCTCACACAAACCACGCTTCCCCCGTCAGGGTCGCTTAGATCACCAATGACACTTTCCAAGTAGCCATGGGATAACTGCCAGGACCGCACTATCTAGGGACCGCCCGACTACCAGGACGCACCTTGGGCTCACTCTTCGCGTCCCCGTCATACCCCCTTCAGCACCAGTCTGCCAATCCGGGTTTATCCCGGCTTGAATAGTGTCACTAGCTTCGCGGTCGAAAGATACTTTATTCGGCTAGCTAAATGTGAGGCATGCGTTCAACATGACAAGAGGGACGAGCAACGATTGGTCCTTAATCGACATAGACAGAAACTAACAGCACCCCAGAACCCTGTCTGGTTGCCTCCAATTTTTTCCGTCTGATCTCCAATTATCCATCACACATGGTTAATTCCAGGATAGCATTCTTTCCATAGCTAAATTCTTCTAGTAACCACCTATAATGTAGGTGATCGGATTATCATCGATCGCTACCGGTCTAAGCAAGGCTAAGCAGTTATTCGATCCTGACCTAACAGGGTATCAAGGTAGTAAGGTAGGCAAGGATAGTAATAAATGCATCAACGGTTTCAATCAACTCCTACCACTTAATGCAACAATATATAAACTCATATATATATATAGAAAGAATTGCTTTTATAAAATAGGAGACTTAGAATGCTCTGGGGCTTGCCTCGTTCGAACGAACTAGGTTGATGATCCACGCACTCAGGCAAGTCCTCTCCCGACTCCTTTTCCTCTGGCACCTCCTGTGCTTGGACTTCTTATGGATCTGTCCTAGTCTGCTCTTCCTAAACTACTGCTAGCAACTCCTCCTGCGATCCTGTATGATGCAGATGTATGAGTGCTAATGCATAGGTGCATCGAAGAGATGACATGTAATGATCATGATACGAAATATAGATGAATATGTTCAACTGTATTAGACATAGTAGAAGTAAAGCACTTCTACAAGGTAGCCAACATCATCCAAGAACATGTACTACTATATTACTACTACAACCATGGTACTAACATGCCAAGTCACACAGCAATCTAAGATGCTTCAAAGATACACCAAAGCAAACATTATTAACTAATCATGTGTTAAAGAAGATTTGTTTATTTCATGTTAAACTAGGGCTACAATAGCAACATATATTTCTGGTGCTCATAAAAATCTGAGAAAATTATAGTAGTATAGTACTACTCTAAGTAGACTACCATAAAATTTTCATTGCATTTAGATAAGTATAACAACCTACACAAAAATGACAAGCTATGGTGGATAATTGAACATGAAAATACTTCGTACTACGAAAAGTGTCAAACAATAGATTTGGTATTTTTCCCATGATCTACAGAGCATACATTTACTGTACAAAAAGTTTCACCTACATTATTATTCATATTTTAAGCCCTAGCAATTTTACAAGAAATCAGCAATTAATACACATAACCTACCTAGCCATATTTTTCCACATAACCTGCATGACATATATTTTTCACAGAAAGTACATCACCTAAATAGATCAACAAAATTAGCACCACATTTTCCAAGAAATCAGCATTTATTCAATTTAAATAAAGCTACACAGAAAAGTATCACAAATTTGACATACAATATTTTTAACAGATAGATCTAGTCACAAGAAACCTAGAAAAATTTGTTTCAACAAATTTGAAGCCATTTTGAGTAAGTTATAAATTCCCAAAGCATTTAAATAGAAATCTGAAAATCATTTCTTAAATTCTTTCTGAAAATCCATGTTCAAAACTGCTAAATCCACCCAGATTTCCACCCAGGCGTGCACCCCTACGACTAATAGTGGCCCCTGCGGGTTAGCTGGCCCCACCTGCCAGCCCCTGAGGCAGAGGAGGCTGCGCTGACCGGTGTGAGCTCACCGTCGGCGAGGTGGCCGGCAACGAGGTCACCACCAACGTGACCACCTTGCCAAGGCGGACATGGCAGTGCAAGCGGCAGGGCCGGAGGAGCTCGAGAGCGAGCTAGCTGGCGGCCATGGCGGTGTGGTGGTGTGGCTCACCGTCGGCCGGCCATCTCTGGCCGAGAGGTGGCGCGAGAAGTGGCGTGGGAGCTTCACCGAGCTCGGGCGGTGCTCGTGCGCGTGAAGGGAGAGCGAGAAGGAGGACGAAGGGGTGAGGTACACGGAGCGGAGTACTCCGGCGTGCTCGGACATGACTCCGACGAGGGATTCTCGGGGAAGGGGAGCTTCCCATGGCGTACCGAGGCGAGCAAGAGGTGCGCGAGGAGGAGGAGGTGCTCAGGGCGAGACGAAGCTAGCTCAGGCGAACTGGAGCAGCCGGAATGGCCAACTCCGACGAGCTGCTGGTGTGGGCGGTGGTGGAGGCGAGCGCTGTGGCTGCTACTTGCGCTGGCGGATGAGAGAGCGAAGTGGCGGAGTGGGGAGGAGCACAGCGCGGTCGGGGCAGGTGAAGGCGAGCGCGTGGAGTGGCAGGGCCACCGGGGTGCCACCCATACGACGTCGCCGGCGTTCGGCGGCCACGCGGCGACTGCGGCCTGACGTCGGTCGGGCATGGCGCGCTGGCGAGCGGGCGAGGCGCGGGGCAGGCTGGGCCGACCTGCGCGGCTGGGCCGAAAGCAAGGCGCGAGGCCCACTAAGTTGAAACTGATCTTTTTCAAATTATTTTTTTATTCCTATTTCATTCAAATGAATTTTTGAACTATTTCAAAGCAGTTTCAAAAGTAGGTGTAAAAATGAAGGTTGTTCCATTTTTCAAGATCTACAACTTTGCTTTTATGACCAAAGTCAAATTCCAAATAGATTTTGAATTACAAACTAAAAATCAATATTAATTCAAATCCCTAATTTTGAAGAATTATTTTTAAAAGCAAAATTTGGCAAAATTTTAAATATGAACTTTGCTCCAAATTGTATCCTAAATATTTATAAGCTATCTTAGTGATCAAAACAAGAAATCATGGCATCCAAACATGAGCATGGCATTTCACATTGTTTGAAACATAAAAGAATTTCAATTAATTTAAGCACCACATGAAATGATACTTCATTTCTTTCGAAATGAAATGCATGAATGATGCTTATGAATGAGGTGATGATGATTATGCTCATGGGATGAAATGGTAATGCATGCTTAACACCGAGGTGTTACAGCGTCTGGTCATGAAAAGTTGTCTTTGGATGCTTACTGGAAACGACCGGACGCTGGGGTTCAGCGTTCGGTCACTTTGAGCTGTTGCATCCGGTCATCATTTGACCGTTGAGATCAAGCGATCAACATTTGAAGAGAGGGGACACATGGCACGCATCGTGTGACCAGACGCTAAGGTCCAGCGTTCGGTCGATATAACCAGAGCGTCCGGTCACCCCGTGTTGTGCCCAGTGAAGGGGTACAACGGCTCTATTTTGTGGGGCTTCTATTTAAGCCCCATGGCTGGCTCAAGCTCACTCTCTTTGCCATTTGCATTGACATAGCAACCTTGTGAGATTAGCCAAAGCCCTCCCACTCATCTCCATCATTGATTCATCATCTTTGTGAGATTGGGAGAGAATCTAAGTGCATTGCTTGAGTGTTTGCATCGAGAGGCACTTGGTGTTCATGTTTTGCTGCGGGATTCACTTGTTACTCTTAGTGGTTGCCGCCACCTAGATGGCTTGGAGCAGCGAGGATCATCAAGCGGAGGTTGGTGATTGTCTCCGGTTCCGATCATGGTGATTGTGAGGGGTTCTTGATCTTTCCCCGGTGGAGAGCCAAAAGGTACTTTAGTGGATTGCTCATGGCTTGTGTGATCCTCATCTTGTG
Source organism: Miscanthus floridulus (assembly GCF_019320115.1). Classification (NCBI taxonomy): domain Eukaryota; kingdom Viridiplantae; phylum Streptophyta; class Magnoliopsida; order Poales; family Poaceae; genus Miscanthus; species Miscanthus floridulus. The sequence continues at coordinate 134,859,284 of NC_089586.1, forward strand.
TTGGTTCTACAGCACCCTATCGAGGGTTTAGCATGTGATGCCAATTAGCGTATGAACCTCTGAAAGGTCCTAGTATGGCTAGAGGGGGTGAATAGCCTATTTAAAAATCTACAAATCAACTAGAGCAATTTGATTAGTATGACAAAAGGCGAAATGTAAACTTGCTCTAGCTCTACAAGGGTTGCAAGCCACCTATCCAACAATTCTAGTTGCAATGATGACTAGACACACAACTTTGCTATGATACTACTCGCTAAGAGCTCTCAATCTTGCTACACTAAAGAGCTCCACTAGATGAACTTAAATAACAAATCAAGCTCTCAATTCTAGTTACACTAAAGAGCTTGCCACAACTAGTTTGCAAGAATATAAAAGAGTGAGTAAGATGATTATACCGATGTGTAGAGGGATGAACCAATCACAAGATGAAGATTAAGCTAATCACCGGGAGAATACAAATGACAAGAGACAACCGATTTTTCTCCCGAGGTTCACGTGCTTGCCAACACGCTAGTCCTCATTGTGTCGACCAACACTTGGTGGTTCGGCAGCTAAGAGGTGTTTCACAAACCTCGTCCACATGATTGGACATCGCAAGAACCTACCCACAAGTGAGGTAACTCAATGACACGAGTAATTTACTAGAGTTACCTTTCGGCACTCCATCGGGGAAGGTACAACTCCCCTCACAATCACCAGAGATGGCCACGAACAATCACCAACTCGTGCTAATCCTCCACCGCTGCACCGAGCCGTCTAGGTGGTGGCAACCACCAAGAGTAACAAGTGAAATCCACAGCGCAACACAAATACCAAGTGCCTCTAGATGCAATCACTCAAGCAATGCACTTGGATTCTCTCCCAATCTCACAAAGATGATGGATCAATGATGGAGATGAGTGGGAGAGCTTTGGCTAAGCTCACAAGGTTGCTATGTCAATGAAAATGTGCAAGAGAGTGAGCTACAACCAGCCATGGGGCTTAAATAGAAGCCCCCACGAAATAGAGCCGTTGTACCCCTTCACTGGGTACTGATCGGGGTGACCAGACGCTCCGGTCCTATTAACCGGACGCTGGATCCAGTGTTCGGTCGCCTGATGTAAGCCACATGTCATTCTGAGTTAAACCTGAGCCGCCAGAACTCAATGGCTATTAACTGACCGGACGCTCTGGCACAAGTGACCAGACGCTCAAACCCCAGAGTCCGGTCATTTCCAGTAAGCTCCCAAAATCGTCTTTTGCTGACCGGACACGTCTGGTCATGCTTGACCAGACATAGACCAGCGTCTGGTGCTTAACCCTAGCCACTGTGCCATCCAACAACACGACCGGACATAGCCCTTCAACGTCTGGTCACTAGGTGATCCAGCGTCCGGTCAGTTGATCGACGCCAGCATCTTTGCGACCAACTCCATTTCACTTCAAACTTCTTCACCCTTGCTCATGTTTGCCAACCACCAAGTGTATCACCTTGTGCACATGTGTTAGCATATTTTCACAAGTATTATCAAGGGTGTTAGCACTCCACTAGATCCTAAATGCATATGCAATGAGTTAGAGCATCTAGTGGCACTTTGATAACCGCATTACGATACGAGTTTCACTCCTCTTAATAGTACGACTATCTATCCTAAATGTGATCACACTCACTAAGTGTCTTGATCACTAAAATAAAATGGCTCCTATATTTTATACCTTTGCCTTGAGCCTTTTATTTTTCTCTTTCTTCTTTTTCCAAGTTCAAGCATTTGATCATCACCAATGTCATGATCTTCATCATTGCTTCATCACTTGGAGTAGTGCTACCTATATCATGATCATCTTCATAAACTAGGTTAGCACTTAGGGTTTCATCAATTAACCAAAACCAAACTAGAGCTTTCAATCTCCTCCTTTTTGGTAATTGATGACAACCCTTTCACAAAGATATGAATTGAGATTTAATTGAATTCACGTTGCTTGCCCAAGCATATCTACCATGTGTAAAAGAGTATGGACAAGTTTCATCAACTCCAAATGGTAGTAATTGCTCCCCCTACATATGTGCTAAGAGTTTAGATTGTAGCTTGCACATATGCTTAGATAGGAGATATTGGAGTCAATTTCTACCAAATGATGCTAAGGTATAAGAGATGAACCTTTGAAGCATGATACCAATCGGAGTGCACCAATACACCATCCTTAGCACCATTAGTAACTAGACATACACAAAAACTAGAATACCCCGTGAGATCAACATTTAGAAGCAAGGGTCTAGTTTTTCATAAGATGAACATAGGTCTAGTTACTTTAGCCTTTGCATGCTAGTTTTTCATTTCAACATTCAAACCTACAACTAGCATACACCACACAAGCATGGATATTGAATTTTAAAACTTATGCCATGCAAGCAAACATATGTATTCAAGTACTAGATCATCCACAGCTTAGTTCTAGATGGAGTAAGGTTTCATTCCTTTTGAACAGTTCTTGCAAAGTTAGGTAGGGTCATCTTGTTGTCTTCCATAAATGTTTCCAAGTACTTATCTGCAAGCCATTTGGAGGTACAAGTCTTGATCATCCACTTTTTCTGGCAGTTGTGATGGCCATTGTATGTCTTCACTAGAAAATAATTTGTCCTACTATCCATGGATGCATAGAAATTCCATGGACACCCTTCAGCACAATGAGCCTTGACTCTCTTCCTATCATTTATGGGCATTTTGATCTCTACCCTATTCCTAAGGTTGTACTCTATGATAGCCTTCCTCACAAGCTCAATTATACCAAATACTTGCCCTATACTGAATGATGGATTCAACAAATCTTCCTACCAAAATTCCCTAAACATGTTCCTATTGCTACATTCATCAGAATCTACCAAGTCAATCTCTTCCTCTTGTGTTGATTCATTCTCATCTCCAACTAAGATAGTCATAGATTGCTTCCTCTTGAGTTTGCTGTCCACAGCCTTCTTCCATTTGAACATTTTACAACCCTTAGTTGCCCCTTCATCAAACACACCAGCATCGACATTGTCAGCAAACATGTCATCATTAGAAAATCCAATCTCATATTCACTATTATTAAAGTCTGAGTCATCTGAATTACTGTCATCTGCCTCAATGCCATCATGTATGTTGACAGAATATCATTAGTAGTCCACCGAGGGGTATCCCGTGATAGTAGATTGATCAGTAGAGGAGCGTGTAACCAAGAACAAGAAGGCAACAGAGACACACGAGTTATATAGGTTCAGGCCATCAGTATGATGTAATACCTTACTCATGTGATCTGTTGGTTTGTATTAGCTATTGTATGATTTGCCATGATTTTGTAGGGGTCCCTGCCCGCCTTATGTAGTCCAGGGGGTAAGGTTACAAGTCGGTTAGATCTAAGAGATAACCAGAAAGTAATAATAGATTACAAGAAACATGGGATCGTACATATCCTATTAGATCTCGTAACATCTTCAGGATATCCTCCCCATGCCTTGCGGGAGGCGCCGAGCAGAATCGTGCCCCGCAAGGCTCCTTTTCGTGGGCTAGGCCACCCCTGGAGGCATAGCCTATGTGGCCTGCCATGGGTATCTAGGGTCGTACCCCCCACAGCTAGTCCCTAAGCGCCTTGTACCCGTTGAGCAATGCCGTCTTAAACTTTTTTGAGCAGGTGCAAACAAAAACCAAGCTGTCCAAATCATGGTCCGACCACTATAATGAATCACCGAGCAGTTGTGAGCAGCTACTGAGCAGCGTGCACCATCGCTGAGCAGTGTGTTCTGAGCACGGCTTGACATAAGGGTGTAAGGAGCTCAATTCCAAAATTGAAAATTCCTGCGCGGTAAAATAAAGTGTGCCCACTTAGAGTCCGACCACGAGGTTAAAGATACCTTGGTTTAACTTTTAGAGGCTCGGAGTCTTTTAGAAGAAACAAGCACATTCACCGCAAGGTGAAGTGTGCCCACTTAGTCCCTGAGCCTAATAGTAGGTGACGTAGTCACGTGGTGCCAGGCTCAGAAAATAGTAAACTAGCCAAGAAGGTAACCAGTCCCTGAGCGTAGCCTCGAGATGAAAAACAAACACATTCACCGTAAGGTGAAGTGTGCCCACTTAGTCCCTGAGCCTGACAGTAGGTGACGTAGTCACGTGGTGCCAGGCTCAAAAAAAGTAAACCAGCCAAGCAAGTAGCCAGTCCCCATGTTTCGGGCGTAGATATCAGACAAATCAAACCGTGGAGAAAAAATCAGAGTAATGGCTGTGCAGCATAGGGTACTAAGCCTCATTAAATTGTGGAGAAATCGGTGAATATTTGGCGGCGATAAATGAGCGACGTGGGCTACTGTTACGTGATAGCCCAATTTGTGGCCCATTAAACCATGTTGGTGGAGTCGAAGTAGCGCTAATCTCAGAAACGGTTTCCTAAAAACCCTCAGATACAATGAAAGGTGGGGGAAGTGCTTTATAACCGTGTCGCCACATACATCGCCTCCTACCTCACTCAATATGCCTTTCTTCCTTCCTTCACAATCCCTACACTCCACATTCTGCACCAATGCGAGCACTCGCCTCCAATCCAGTACCAATCCAGAGAGAATGGCACCAAAAAAAAGGAGCCACAAAGCCAAGGAAGGTGGCCACCGGAGCTAGCCGCGATGAGGAGTGGGTGCTGTCAAAGACGGGGGTGGCGGATCTCAATAGGATGGTGGCGGCGGGCGTTCTCCCAGACCACCTCACTGCTGGTTGGCAGCCGGCTAGTGGTGAGCCCTTCCCAACACCTCATACTGATGAGGCTGTAGTATTTAAAGATTATTTCTAGCGAGGATTAGGGTTTCCTGTCCACCTCTTTCTGAGGGATCTTATGGAGTTTTTGGCGATTAGCCTCTGTAATTTGCACCCCAACACCATTCTGCATGTGTTGATCTTTATCCATTTCTATGAGGCGTTTCTCGGTGTTCTTCCACACTTCAACCTCTTCAGGCACATGTTCTATCTGAAGAAGAAGGGGGGGCAGCGGTTCCAAGGTGGTCGGTGGCGTGTACCTGCAACTCAGGGATGGGATGGCTAGCGAATACATCAGCATACCACTAAATACCTCCCTTAAAGGTTGGAACACCAGATGGTTCTATATCAAATAAAGTCACCTAATGATTCGATGCGACGTCCACCACATCCCGGTTAACCATAGTAACTGGTCGAAGAGACCCAACAATGCTGACATGGAGCAAGTAATGGAACTTCTAGACTTGATTAAGGGCATAGAGCTTAGGGGTGAACTGGTGGCAGCTAGCTTCATAGTGCGGTGCATCCAGCCCTGCAAAGAGAGGGCCCACCCGACGTTCGACTATAAAGGTGACAATGACGATACCCGGGAAAACATAGACCGTCTAACGAAGAAAGAAGTAATAGACCGTGCCATGGACCTATTTACTTCCAATGTCTCATTCAGCTGGCCAAAAGGAACGAAGGCTTTCAACTGTACCAATCCACCTCCTCAGGTAACCCTTTCACTTCGCATTGTTTAGGCATCAATTTCTGAGCAAAGGACCGACTTACTTATGTAAAGATCCATTCACAGGATAGGGCAATATACTTTTCAAATGTGTTGAGAGCCGATTGGCCGAAAGGAGTGGACATTCGGCGGCCGCTACAGCCCAAAGAGGAGGAGCAGAGCACCTCATCGGATAGTCCATCCCTAGTATCAAAGAAGATCTATAGGAAAAGACCAGTAGTAGATGAGTCGGTCCAAAAAAGGAGAAAAACTGCAGGCTCTACTGCACACAAATCGGGCAGCATCTCGCTTGGTGAAGACCGAACCACTCGACCACGAAGAACCGCTGTGCTGGAGTGGTCGAACGATGACGAGGACCAGTGAAAGCATCTAGGCCCCTAGTTGGATTTCGGTGATTAATGTCAATACAAGATTACTATGACTAACGTGTGTTTTGCAGAGGCAATTAAGTTAGGTCATGGTAATGGAGATCGATTGGGCAATCGAGGTTGTCATGCCCCTACGATGGAAATCGTTTCGGTTTTCAGAGGATGGACGACAAGGTTAAGGATAACTAGTTCTAAGTGTCGATTGGAGTTGGAGAGACACTTAGAGTAGTTTAGGACTTTGTTTTTTCCTTTGGCCGTACTATGAAGGGGGGTATGAACGGGTAGCTTGACCTAGTTGAGTCTAGTGAGTTAGGTGTGGTGCACACTTGTTAAAACTAGCTCTAGGTAGCTCCTATGAATGCCTAAGATCCTTTGGAGCAAACTTCATTCACATATGTTCGAAAGTTGAAAGTGAATGGAGGGTCAAACACTGACCGGACGCTGGCTCCGGTGCGACCGGACGCTGGCCGCAGGGTCCGGTCAGTTCGTTTGACTGAGGTGGTTAAGTCTGTTGTGACCGGACGCTGGAGGGTCGTGTGACCGGACGCTGAGAGCTAGCGTCCGGTCGACTCCAGTAAGGGTCCAGACTTGGAAAAGTGTGACCGGACGCGTCCGGTCAGTGCGATCGGACCCTGAGGGTTCAGCGTCCGGTCGAGTCCAGTAAGGTTCCAGTAAGGGTTTTATGCGACCGGACGCGTCCGGACAGTGCTGACCGGACCCTGCCAGCGTCCGGTCGACTCTTTAAATACTGGTTCGCGGGAAGAACTGACCGGAGCGTCCGGTCATCACGACCGGAGCGTCCGGTCACCCCGCAGAAGCTCATAACGGATAGTTTTTCAGGCTGCCTTATAAATAGAAGCTCCACTCGTGAGTGGAGAAACTTTTGCTCATTCCAACAGCTGAGAAACACGTTTGTGAGTGCCAAGAAGAGCAAGTTCCTAGTGAGGTGTTTGTGATTTGAGAATCCAAGAGAGTAGCCTCACTAGCAAATCAAGAGTAGCAAAGTGTGCATCCATCGTCTCATTAGGCTTCGCGTGGTCAAGTGAGAGTTCGTGCTTGTTACTCTTGGTGATCGCCATCACCTAGACGGCTTGGTGGTGATTGGGAGTTTGGTGTTCACCCGGCGGAGCTTGTGGGTGACCCAACTCAAAGTTGTGAGCGGCTTTGGGTGATTCGCCGCGACGGAGTGTCGAAGAATCAACCCGTAAAGAGCACTTGATCCTTGCGCGGATCAAGGGGGAGCTACACCCTTGCGCGGGTGCTCCAACGAGGACTAGTGGAGAGTGGCGACTCTTCGATACCTCGGCAAAACATCGCCGCGTTCCTTTCTCTCCCTATTTACTTTGAGCACTTACTTTGAGTATTTACTTTAAGCAATTCAATACTTGTTTTACATCCATAGAATTGCTTGCTTGAGTAAGGTTGGAACATAGGTGGTGAGTTCGTTGTGCATTAGTTTGATAGAAATACTTTTCTAGGCACAAGGGGTTAATTGGGCTATCCGTAGGATTTGTTTATTGCAAGAGAATTTCGAATTAGCCCAATTCACCCCCCCTCTTGGGCATCTTGATCCTTTCAATTGGTATCAGAGCCTCGTGCTCACGTTTTTAAGCTTAATCGCTTAGAGCAAGATGTCTCACGGAGATGGACCTCCTCCTATCTTTGAGGGAGATGATTTTCCATATTGGAAAATCCGCATGGAGGCATACTTAGAGGCTCTAGATATTGGAATTCTTAGAGCCGCCTCCCAAGGGTTCCCCGCACCTAGGAATGCCGCACAACTTCAAGGCGATGAAGTAAATTATGAAAAATGGAATGCAAAGGCTCGCAACACCATTTTTAGAGGCCTTTGCAAAGAGGTGTTCAATCGTGTAAGGAACCACAAAGACGCCCATGCACTATGGTCGGACGTTTGTGCGCTCCATGAGGGAACCAAGAGTGAGCGTGAGGAACGCTATCATCTTGTGATTAAAAAGCTAAATTCTTTTGAGATGTTTCCCAAAGAAAGTGCTAATGAGATGTATTCTCGATTAAATGTTCTTGTAGAGGAAGTCAATGGGCTTGGACTTACTCAAATGTCACCATCCGACGTTGTGAGAAGAATCTTGAGTGTCCTCCCCATTGACAAATATGGGCACATTGTGACCGTGCTACATCAAGGTGATCTTTCCGCCGCTACACCGACACAAATCTTGGGAAAGATCAATGCTCATGAGATGTACATGCACATCACACCACAAGATGGCTCATCCTCTACAAAGAAGAAAGAGAAGGACTTAGCATTCAAAGCTAGTCAAGACAAGGGCAAAGCAAGACTTGAGTATGAGAGCTCAAGTGATGAAGATGATGAAGAAAGCCTTGCCCTCATGGTGAAGAAGACCACCAAGATGCTAAAAAGGCTAAATAAGAGTGGCATCAAGTTTGATGGCAAGAAAAAGAAGTTCTTCACAAGCTCAAGAAGAAAGCCAATCTCCGAGATGGATTGCTACAATTGTGGCGAACTTGGCCATCTAGCTCATCAATGCACAAAGCCCAAGAAAGACAAGTTCAAGAACAAGGGCAAGAAAGATGATTCAAGTGATGAAGATGAAAAGAAGAAGAACAAGCCATACAAGAAGAGAGATGGCAAAAAGAAGGACTTCTACAAGAAGAAGAAGAGTGGCAAGGCCTACATTGTCGGTGATTGGCTCACGGACATTGATTCATCAAGTGGATCATCCGATGATGAGAGTGACGATGAAAAGGTGGCCGCCATTGCTATTGATCTTGCATCTTCACCACCACCATCGCCATCATCCTCTACACACCTATGCCTTATGGCCAAAGGTGAACGCAAGGTAACTAAGAGTGATGATAGTAGTGATGATGAACATGCTAGTGATGATGATAGTGATAGCGATGATGATGACTCACCTACATATGATGATCTTGTCAAAATACTAAGAAAATATACAAAGATCATTAGAAAGAGTAGAGCTACAAATGAAAAACTTGATGCTAAAAATGATTCACTCTTAGCTAAGTGTGATACATTAGAAAAGACTAATGATGAGCTCAAAGAAACAAATGATTCCATATCATCCAAACTTAAGGAGCTCAAATCTTCTAAGAAAGAGCTTAAAGATAAAAATGATAAACTTGAGTGGGTGCACAATGAGCTTATCACTAGTCACAATAAGCTAAAAGATGAATATACAACTCTAAAGATCAATTATGATACTCTTATTATTGCACAAGAATTCTTACCAAATGAGCCACATGATGCTACTAACCATGTTGTTAAGATTGATATAGCTACCTCATGTGATGATTTAATTGATGAAAGCATTGAGCATGGATCTAGTAGCAAGGGCAAGCAAGTGGTTGAGTGCAATGACTATGATGAGTTTGTCAAGCTCAAGAGTGACAATGAAAAGCTCATGAAAGATCTTGAAGAGATGAAAAGTCACAACACCATTGTGCTAGAAACTCTTGATCATGACAAAGAGGTGATCCTTGAGAATGAGAAGCTAAAAGAAGAAATCAAGAAACTCAAGGAGGAGAAGAACAATGATATTCTCAAGGAAGAGAATAAGAAGCTCAAGATGGAGAAAGAGCATCTCAAGGTGGGATTAAGCAAGTTTGCTAGAGGCAAGCATCTCCAAAGTGAGCTACTCATGAATACCGTCATGAAGATGGATAGAAGTGGCATTGGATATATGGCAAGTGTAGAGAAGAAGAAGGCTCAAGCTCAACACCAACAATCAAAGCCAAAGCCAAAGCCAAAGAGATGTTTTGAGTGTGGACAAGAAGGCCACTTTGCTCATGAGTGTCAAACTCCACCACCACAACCCTTGCCCAAGCATGCTAGACCCTTTGCCTTCAATGCTCACTACATGCTTAGAAAAGATTCGAGTGGAAAGATGAAAGTCATGTTCTTAGGTCCCCCCAACAAGAGTAGGCCTAAGAAAATTTGGGTGGCTAAGTCACTTGTTGAGAAGGTGAAGGGCCCTCAACAAGCTTGGATCCCTAAAGCTTGAATCTCTTGTGTGTAGGTGAACTACAAGACCGGTGGAAGTCATTGGGTTATTGATAGTGGTTGCACTCAACATATGACCGGTGATCCTCGTATGTTCACCTCACTAGATGAAAAGGTAGATGGACAAGAGAAAATAACATTTGGAGATAATTCAAAGGGCAAGGTCAAAGGATTGGGCAAAGTGGCAATATCAAATGATCATTCCATCTCCAATGTGCTCTATGTTGCTTCATTAAGTTTCAACTTGCTATCCGTTGGACAATTGTGTGATCTTGGCTTCCAATGCTTGTTCACCGAGAAGGAGGTTGTTGTATCCAAGGTAGATGACAAGCAAGTGATATTCAATGGATTTAGATACAACAACTTATATCTAGTTGACTTCACCTCCGAAGATGCAAACTTGAAGACTTGCCTATTCACCAAAACAACACTTGGGTGGCTATGGCATAGAAGACTTGCTCATGTTGGGATGAGCTCACTCAAGAAGCTTATGAAGAATGATTTGGTGAGAGGATTGAAGGATGTCAAGTTTGAGAAGGACAAGCTTTGTAGTGCATGTCAAGCCGGGAAGCAAGTTGCAAACACTCATCCAACCAAAGCCTTCATGTCAACCACAAGAGTGCTAGAACTCCTACACATGGATTTATTTGGACCAACAACATACAAGAGTTTAGGAGGAAATCTCTATTGTCTTGTGATTGTGGATGACTATTCAAGATATACATGGGTGTTCTTCCTTCATGACAAATCCGAAGTTGCATCATGTTTCAAGAAGTTTGCCAAGAGAGCTCAAAATGAATTTGAAGTGAAGCTAAAGAAGATAAGAAGTGACAATGGCAAAGAGTTTGACAACACAAATATAGAAGCTTATTGTGATGAAGTTGGAATCAAACATGAAGTCTCCGCAACCTATACTCCTCAACAAAATGGTGTAGTTGAGAGGAAGAACCGGACTTTGATCACTCTTGCAAGGACAATGCTAGATGAGTACAACACCCCCGAAGCTCTATGGGCGGAAGCAATCAACACCGCATGTTATGCATCCAACCGCCTATTTCTTCAAAAGTTCCTTGTCAAGACACCATATGAGTTGCTCAATGGGAAGAAGCCGGACGTCTCCTTCTTTAGGGTGTTTGGTTGCAAGTGCTACATCTACAAGAAGCGGCAACACCTAGGGAAGTTTCAAAGGCGTTGTGATATAGGTTTTCTTGTTGGTTACTCATTGAAGTCCAAAGCATATAGAGTATTTAATCATGCCACCGGCTTGGTTGAAGAAACATATGATGTGGAATTTGATGAATCTAACGGCTCCCAAGGAGCACATGAGAATCTTGATGATGTAGGTGATGAACCATTGAGGGAGGCTATGAAGAACATTCCGGTGGGAGACATCAAGCCAAAAGATGATGAAGATGATGTACAAGTCATTAACCAACCTTCTTCATCAAATGTACCACAAGATGGTGAAAAAGTTGGGAGAGTAGAAAATGAAGATACTCATATCTCCCATGAGCAAATGGTGGTACAAGCACAAGATGTTGATGCTCCACAACCTCCTCCTCAAGTGGTCAATAGAAGAAATACACCTCTCCTACAAGATCATCCACAAGATCTCATCATAGGGAGTCCAACAAAGGGGGTGATGACTCGATCTCAAAAACTTACTTCATTTATTGCTCATCACTCTTTTGTCTCTTGCTATGAGCCTACCAAGGTAGAAGATGCTCTTAAAGATCCGGATTGGATAAATGCCATGCATGAAGAGTTGAACAACTTCACTCGCAATGAAGTTTGGAATCTTGAAGAGCGACCAAAAGATGCAAGAGTCATTGGAACGAAGTGGGTGTTCCGCAACAAGCAAGATGATCAAGGTGTTGTTGTGAGGAACAAGGCAAGACTAGTGGCAAAGGGGTTCTCTCAAGTTGAAGGTTTAGATTTTGGAGAAACCTTTGCACCGGTTGCAAGATTAGAAGCCATCCGTATCCTTCTTGCATATGCATCACATCATGAAATGAAACTATATCAAATGGATGTGAAAAGTGCATTCTTAAATGGCTTTATTAATGAACTAGTCTATGTTGATCAACCTCCCGGGTTTGAAGACCCTAGATATCCTAATCATGTTTATAGGTTGTCCAAGGCACTATATGGGCTTAAGCAAGCCCCAAGAGCTTGGTATGAGCGCCTTCGGGACTTCCTTATTGAGAAGGGTTTCACCATTGGGAAGGTCGACACCACACTATTCACCAAGAAGCTTGATGGGCATATCTTCATTTGTCAAGTATATGTTGATGATATCATCTTTGGATCATCAAATGAAGACTCATGCAAAGAATTTGGTGAATTGATGTCTAAGGAGTTCGAGATGTCAATGATTGGTGAGCTTACATTCTTTCTTGGTTTTCAAGTCAAGCAAATGAAAGAAGGCATCTTCATCTCTCAACAAAAATACACAAAAGATCTTCTCAAGAGATTCAAGATGGATGAATGTAAGCCAATCAAGACCCCAATGCCTACAAATGGACATCTCGACCTAGATGAGGGAGGTAACTCGGTTGATCAAACTCTCTACCGTTCTATGATTGGTAGCTTGTTATATTTAACCGCATCTAGGCCCGACATCATGTTTAGTGTGTGTATGTGTGCTAGATTTCAAGCTAGTCCTAAGGAAACACATTTAATTGCCGTAAAAAGAATCCTTAGGTATCTTAAGCACACACCAAGCATTGGCCTTTGGTATCCCAAAGGGGCTTTATTTGAATTAATTGGCTATTCCGATTCGGATTACGCCGGATGCAAAGTCGATAGAAAGAGCACATCCGGAGGGTGCCATTTGCTTGGTAGATCACTTGTGTCTTGGTCCTCCAAGAAACAAAATAGTGTGGCTTTGTCCACCGCCGAAGCGGAATACATTGCCGCGGGTGCTTGTTGTGCACAAATATTATACATGAAACAAACTTTACTAGACTATGGAGTAGTTCTAGAGAAAGTACCTCTTTTGTGCGACAATGAAAGTGCGGTAAAACTTGCAAATAATCCAGTTCAACACTCTCGCACCAAGCATATAGATATCCGCCATCACTTTCTAAGAGATCATGTAGCCAAAAATGATATATCACTAGAAGGTGTAAGATCCGAAGATCAATTAGCGGATATCTTCACTAAACCGCTAGATGAAGCTACATTTTGTAGATTGCGGAACGAGCTCAATGTACTTGATTTTAGTAACTTCACAAAAAATTGAGCTTGTGTTGTCCCTTGCATTCATTGTAAAATACAACATGTTTAATTTGTGGCAATGCATATAGGGCTTGTCTAACATGGTTAAGATAACCGCCGAAAAGCGTGTGAAGAAGCTTAACCTTGGATCAAACTTGACAAGCAACTAGATTTACTTACAAGCATTACATATGCATGAATGTTGTTTTGTCGTTTTGTTCCATTTGCCCTCTTGTTGCCTACTTTCTTAAAGAGAATTATAGCCTAAGGCAAAATATTTTGAAAAATATGAGGGTTTGAGAGAGGTCACTCACATCAGTCCCAATTGGTGTTTATTTGGATCTTATTCAAGTTGGGACTTGATTGGGAACAGGTAGCGCGAAGGTATGTTGAAGAATTGCTGAAAAAGGTGCACCGGACGCTGCACCGGACGCTGCTGTCCAGCGTCCGGTCAGTTCACAGGAGGTGAACTGATGTTGAAGGAGTGACCGGACGCTGCGTCTGTGCGTCCGGTCAGAAAGGGCTCAGCGTCCGGTCGATCGGAGGATGACAAAGTTGTACTGACCGGACCCTGCCTGCGTCCGGTCAAGGACCACCGGACGCGTCCGGTCGCGATTCCAGAGGATTTGGACCTCTCTGGAATCGACCGGACGCTGGGTGGTAGCGTCCGGTCGCTACCACCGGAGCGTCCGGTCAGTGGATCTCGCGCGTCTTAAGGACTCTTTTCCCGTTTCCTTCTCTGTCACGTGTTGGGGGTTATAAATCCGGATCTCCTTTTTCTCCTCTGACCCAACCAGCGCCGCCACCTCCTCGCGCCCTACCTCGCGCACGCGCCGCCGCTGCCTCACCAAGTCGCGCCGCCGCTGCCTTGCCGGAGCCGCCGCCGTAGCCACCTGCGCCGGTCACTTCGCGTCCGCGCCGTCGTGCTCCTGCCTAGCAGCGCCGCCACAGCCTCCCCGAGCCACCGTCGCAGCCTCGCCGCGCCACGCCTGCCCAGCCGCGCGCCACCACGCCGTGCCCTAGCCACACGCCGCCGCAGCCCAGCCGCGCGCTACCGAGCCCCGCGCCAGCTCATCTCGGAGCACCGCCCGCGCCACCTCGCCTGCTCAGCTCCTCGCCGGTTTCCTCTCGACCAACCTCGCCGGTCACCTCGCTGCCCAATCGTTGCCCAGGGCTATCCTCCCTTTTGATTGGTATGGCAATCTTTGTATTTCAATCTTGATCTCAAATTGTGATCTCGATCAATTCTAAATACATTGATTCCCCATTGCATTCAGGGCGTTTGACCTAACCCTAGCCGGTTCTGAGATCCCCCGCGTGACAACTTACCTCTTCTCGGTTCGCGGTTCGTCAGGTAGAAAGCCATACGATTCAATTTCGCATGTACATTGCTTTCTCTATTAGGATTTCGCAACTATTAGATATATGGTATTTATTTGTATATCCATCTATTCTATCGTGCAGCGAGTCGGTTCCGTTGTGTTTCGTCTGGCAGTTGGCAGTAAACTCGGAGCCAAGCTCGCGAGTAAGGATCGAGGCCAAGCCTCGAAAGCGGCAGATTGACAGTTGATCTTCATCAGCGGCAGTTCACCATCTTGTCAGCTCAGATGGCTCGCACCAAGAATGTTGGTGGTGGCCCAGGCGATGATGATCGGAGGCCCCCGCCTCGTCAGCCAGCCGGATCCAAGGGCAAGTCAACCAAGCAAGTAACATCCAAGAAGCGCAAGTACCCCGACGCCGAGACAGCGAGAGCAGCAGCTGTTGCAGAGGCCGCAGAGCGTGCAGAGAGAGGTGGTACCCGCAGCGGAGTTGTTATTGCAGATCAGCCAGTTTCACCCGCACTCAGAGCTGCGATTGAGGAGGCTGAGCGTCGTCATGGTAGTCCAGCTGGGACTGCCACGTTGGCAGGACGACGGGTTGCCATTGAGGAGGGTCCGTCAGCACAGCAGCAGCCCCCACCAGCAGAGCCTCAGCCAGCCCAGGAGACTCAGGAGAGTCAGGAGACCGAGCCGGCACCTCAGCTACGCCGCTCGAGTCGTACCAGTGCTACAGTTCCACCGAGGCCAGTTACACGGCGCAGGGGTTCACGTCCCCCGCCCAGACCAGAGGGACCGCCTCCAGTGGTACACCTCGACTTGAGGGCCGCTACAGCCAGGCAGGTTCAGCAGCTGCGTTTTGTTGAGTTCGAGATCTGGTTTCCTCCGAGGAGGGATGAGAGAGCAGCTGAGGGGTTCTACACGCCACTGCATGAGGATTTCTACAATGCATATCTTAACAGTGGGGCAGTGTTCAGATCACAGAGGGTCTGTCAGATAGAGTCCATTGTGGCAGCAGCCGGAGAGGGCATTCGGCAATACTTGTCATATTTGCCAGGACTGTCAGATCTGATTGGACGGACGGGGATATATGTACCATCTTGGGTCCGTCAGTTTTATGCCTCACTCTATGTTGATCCTCATCACAGATTCATTCACTTTGCCTTCAACGGCAAAGACCATAGAGTGACTAGTGGCAGAGCCAGGGAGATACTGAGACTACAGGAGCAGCCCATAAAGATGCATGAGGTTTGCTATGGACAGCAGGGACCTCCCAGGCGTCCCCATGGAGGATTGGTGCCCCCTACAGACTTAGTGCGGCATTGCTTCAAGGAGCCATTTGGTGAGGGGTCGAGCAGGAACCCCAGTGACTTGACTCCTACAGCGAGGATACTAGAGGCCATCATCAGGAGGACACTGCTTCCCAGGTTGGGATACAGGGAGGGCCTGACTCGCTTACAGCTCTGGCTTCTCAATGCCATCATGCAGATGACAGTGTTTGACATCTGGGACCTCCTTCTTTCTGAAATGGAGGATACTATAGCTGAGGGATTCAAGGGTCGCAGGCAGCTTCCCTATGCTCACTGGATCACCTTCCTCATTCGCAGAGTTGTGATGGATAAGCCCCCTGGCATGATGGATGAGTATACAGGTGCCACCACAGAGTTCCCAGCTTACAACCTGTCACAGCGGATCAGACACGCCACTCCTCAGGCACCCAGTCAGCCTAGCCGTCGCCCCGACGTGCCAGAGTCTGCAGCTCAGCAGGATGAGATCATCAGAGGGATTGCAGCTACTGAGGAGGCGGAGCTAGAGGCACAGCAGGAGGTGAGCGAGTACAGTGATAGCTCCGACGACGACTACCAGCCTATACCTCAGATGCGTCCACGCAGACACGATGCAGAGGCCAGTAGCTCCAGTTCTGCTCCACCTGCTCCACAGACAGACCCCGCTCTCATTGCTATTCTTGAGCGGATGCAGCAGGATCAGACACGACAGGCACAGGAGACAGCTGCCAACTTCGCACAGTTTCAGGCTCGTCAGGACGAGTTCCAGCGGCAGCAGCAGCTCCTTCAGCACCAGCAGCTACTAATGCAGCAGCAGCTCATGGGATTCATGCAGCATGTAGTGACGGCTATTGGGGTCCCAATGCCACAGCCTTCGCCCCAGCTTGCACAGCCTCCTACCACTTCGACGACTCCAGCTGTACAGCCCATCGGGCTTCAGAGTCAGGGACAGCCTCCAGTTCAGTTCACGTCACCTCCAGTACAGGTGTCCCAGTGGTTAGCCTCACCGGGTGTTGCCCCGCAGTTCACGCCCTTTCAGACGGGCTTTACACCAGAGCAGTCTTCCTCGCTGTTCGTGCCTGAGTCGTCAGTCTCCAGGAGTCTTGGAGCATCATTCAGCGAGTTGACCGGCATGCCTACTCCACCTCACATGCATACTGCCGGTCCGTCTACAGCAGCTCCAGCTATCATGACCACCCAGAGGCTCCCCTCGTCTGTCGCCTCGTCAGATCCTACGACAGACTTACTTGCAGCGTCACAGGCAGCACCAGCCCCAGCTCAGACCCAGACCGCTTCAGCGACACTTCCTGCTTCAGAGGGTCAGTCAGTTCAGAGCTCTGGATCTGATGATGATGGCGCCCAGTTCCATCTTGCTCCACGTACTTCAGCGCCCGACTCGTCCGCTGCAGTCCCGCCGTCCGACCCTTAGGTTTTGGTGTTTGACGCCAAAGGGGGAGAGGGTTTGAGTATGTAGACTTAGGGGGAGCGAGTTTTAGGGGGAGCTAGTTATCTAGTATTAGCTTACACTATACATTTGGAGTTTTATTTGTGTGATACACTATTACTTATGCATTCGTGTGTTTACTTTCATGCATACTATTATATATATGTGATAGTGCTATCTACGTGGTTATGATATTTGACATGTGTGATTTCTACTTCGCTTTTCTATATGTCATATCACTTGTGATTATGCTCATTTGCGTTTGCTTCCGCGTTTATACTTCGAAGCAAATGAGCTTTGTTATTAGTACTCATGCTTAATTCATATCCTTTGAGTACATTGTGTTGGCTTGGGTCATATAAGCTTGACTAACTCTTTGTTCTTATTGACAAAAGCTTATATGAACCAAGCCCGTCAAAAACCTCACTCCATAACATACTCGAGGTAGTATTGTCATCAATCACCAAAAAGGGGGAGATTGAAAGCATCTAGGCCCCTAGTTGGATTTCGGTGATTAATGTCAATACAAGATTACTATGACTAACGTGTGTTTTACAGAGGCAATTAAGTTAGGTCATGGTAATGGAGATCGATTGGGCAATCGAGGTTGTCATGCCCCTACGATGGAAATCGTTTCGGTTTTCAGAGGATGGACGACAAGGTTAAGGATAACTAGTTCTAAGTGTCGATTGGAGTTGGAGAGACACTTAGAGTAGTTTAGGACTTTGTTTTTTCCTTTGGCCGTACTATGAAGGGGGGTATGAACGGGTAGCTTGACCTAGTTGAGTCTAGTGAGTTAGGTGTGGTGCACACTTGTTAAAACTAGCTCTAGGTAGCTCCTATGAATGCCTAAGATCCTTTGGAGCAAACTTCATTCACATATGTTCGAAAGTTGAAAGTGAATGGAGGGTCAAACACTGACCGGACGCTGGCTCCGGTGCGACCGGACGCTGGCCGCAGGGTCCGGTCAGTTCGTTTGACTGAGGTGGTTAAGTCTGTTGTGACCGGACGCTGGAGGGTCGTGTGACCGGACGCTGAGAGCTAGCGTCCGGTCGACTCCAGTAAGGGTCCAGACTTGGAAAAGTGTGACCGGACGCGTCCGGTCAGTGCGACCGGACCCTGAGGGTTCAGCGTCCGGTCGAGTCCAGTAAGGTTCCAGTAAGGGTTTTATGCGACCGGACGCGTCCGGACAGTGCTGACCGGACCCTGCCAGCGTCCGGTCGACTCTTTAAATACTGGTTCGCGGGAAGAACTGACCGGAGCGTCCGGTCATCACGACCGGAGCGTCCGGTCACCCCGCAGAAGCTCATAACGGATAGTTTTTCAGGCTGCCTTATAAATAGAAGCTCCACTCGTGAGTGGAGAAACTTTTGCTCATTCCAACAGCTGAGAAACACGTTTGTGAGTGCCAAGAAGAGCAAGTTCCTAGTGAGGTGTTTGTGATTTGAGAATCCAAGAGAGTAGCCTCACTAGCAAATCAAGAGTAGCAAAGTGTGCATCCATCGTCTCATTAGGCTTCGCGTGGTCAAGTGAGAGTTCGTGCTTGTTACTCTTGGTGATCGCCATCACCTAGACGGCTTGGTGGTGATTGGGAGTTTGGTGTTCACCCGGCGGAGCTTGTGGGTGACCCAACTCAAAGTTGTGAGCGGCTTTGGGTGATTCGCCGCGACGGAGTGTCGAAGAATCAACCCGTAAAGAGCACTTGATCCTTGCGCGGATCAAGGGGGAGCTACACCCTTGCGCGGGTGCTCCAACGAGGACTAGTGGAGAGTGGCGACTCTTCGATACCTCGGCAAAACATCGCCGCGTTCCTTTCTCTCCCTATTTACTTTGAGCACTTACTTTGAGTATTTACTTTAAGCAATTCAATACTTGTTTTACATCCATAGAATTGCTTGCTTGAGTAAGGTTGGAACATAGGTGGTGAGTTCGTTGTGCATTAGTTTGATAGAAATACTTTTCTAGGCACAAGGGGTTAATTGGGCTATCCGTAGGATTTGTTTATTGCAAGAGAATTTCGAATTAGCCCAATTCACCCCCCCTCTTGGGCATCTTGATCCTTTCAACCAGGCAGCGCATCCACCGAGCATGAAGGAGCCATCAACGGATGCTGAAGCTCCCAAGCAGCAAGCAAGGAGAAGCTATGTGCGGGCAACGATGGAAGTCTCGACGGCGCAGACGACCAAAGTCCTCGAGCAACAAGAGGGGATAACTACAGAGCAGCACACAAAGGTGGCCCTAGGGCACCAAGCAGAGCGGCACCCTATTGTAGAGGAGCAGGAGTCCTCCCATTAGGCGGACCAAGCAGCAGCACCTGGGGGATCAGGCAGGCATCACCGGTTCAAGAAATTTAATCAGAAGACCAAACCGTAAGTATATTTGCCTTGGAGTAATAATATTGTTCCTTGAATTCTCTTGGTTACTGACAAGCTGATATTACATAGGGCAACATCGAGGCCCGTAACCTCAATAGAAAAAGTGCCAACTACCCCCATCCGGGAGTCCCCGAGTGCTCGGCAAACAGAGGGCGGGCCAGCTGTCGCTGCTAGCAGTTCTAGCGATGGTGAATCATTAGCACACATGATAGGCGCGTTGGCGACCGCGACCGAGACTACGACTGAAAAAGTCAATACTTTGGAAGCAGAACTGCAGCTATTGTTGATGCACCGGAGGCTAAGGATGCAACTTCGTCGATGGCCGAGGAGCAACCTTCACCACCCATAGTGATGCCAGGAGTGGTCGGAGCAGCTATCCAACCACGGAGTCCCCCAGTGGTGCCTCAATCGATGACGGAGGAGGACGAGGTTGTGGAGATCGAGCGTGCCGCACCCAAACCCTAGTCCATCCGGATTCTTCGAAAATGCGGGGAAGAGGTGGTAGTTGTCGAGGAAGAAGACACCACCAAGGAAATAAAGAGGTTAAAATCCGCCGTTGCTGGAGTTATGACTCAAATCGAGGTGAGTACCACACCTAAAACACTGATATATGTTTTTGGAGACCATGGTTTATCTCTAGCATTGTTCATCCGCAGGGGATAGCTCGAACAGCCGAGCAACGGCACCAACTGATGAAGAGGATGGAGCCCCTCGCCGAGGAAAACAAGAAACTCTGAGAGGCGTTAAATCTTTCGGAAAAGAATATTAAGAGGGCCCAGCACGAGCGGGACCTTGTAGAGTCTAACTCATGGGACCTTGAACATCAGAAGGGGGTTCTATCCGAACAACTAACGGCTGCATCTGAGCAGCTGAAGAAGAAATCCGAGCAACTAGCGATTGTATCCGAGGAGCTAAAAAATATGTCCGAGTAATTGGGCAAGAAAACCGGAGAACTCAAAAATAAATCCGAGCAGCTCGATCGGAAGTGCCAGCAGTTCGAGGATGTATCCAAGTAGAAATCTGGTATGCCTTATCACATAATGTACTTTGCAATAGTTTGCCAATCCACTATTTCAATAACTATTGTGCTTGCAGAGCAAGACGTAGAACTCTGCCAGCTTCGCCAGACTGTCGAGCAAATTCGATAAGAGAAAGCGAAAGAGTCGGAGCGAGCAAACAAACTGGCCAAAGAACTGACCGTCTTGGAAGGGTCGTCGAGGCCAAGGCCGATGTCCTTGACTTCCTTAGACTTGGCGGAGGCACGAGGAGGCTCTAGGATCTCCATGTCATCAGCAAACGACATCTTGGCTTCGACGACCATGCTAGCCATTTAGATGGAGAGGTCGGTGGCTTTGGTGAGGGCAATACTTTCTATCTCGCGGGCGTAGGCGACAGAGAGGTTGACCCGCAAAGACAGGACCCTGTGGGTGAAGGCATCTTCAACACCAAATACGCGTAGTGTGGAATGGCCATGAACTTGGCCAGAGCCAGACGCCCCAGTATGGCATGATAGGCAAGTCAGCGATGTAGAAGTTGATATGCTCCACTCGGTAGTTGGTTGTCGTGCCTAACTGTACTAGTAGGGTAATTTCCCTAAGCAGTCTGGATGCCTTGCCAGGTACCACGCCCTAGAAGGAGGAGTCTAAGGGCATGAGATCTGTTGGTCCGAGGCCAAGCTCCCTTAGGGCCTCGGCGAAGAGTAGATTCAAAGCGCTCCCACCATCGATAATGACTTTTTTGAAGAGCACCTTCTGGATAGTCGTGTCAAGGACGAGGGGAAAACGCCCTGTGTAGGGTATGTCCGCCCACTGGTCGGCCCTGCTGAAGGTGATGGAGACTTCGAACCATGGTCGATAGCTGGGGTTGGTGGTAGTTTCCTCTGAAATGATGGCGAGCACTCGTCGGGCGGCGAGCTTCCATTCCCTTCTGCTCTTGTTGGAGGTGAAACCCCCAAAGATGGTGGCGACCACCTTGTCGTGGTCCTAGAAGGCATTATTATTATCCCTAGGAGGTCGCCGTCCTCTGTTCCCACCATTGTCATCGTTGTACTTTTTCTCCTATAACTCCTTAGCCAAACCAAGGCAGTCTTTCATCTTGTGTTTGGCATTCTTGTGCAGGGGGCACGGTCTGTCAAGGATCTTCTTGTACTGCTCATCGTAGTTACGCTTTGCGTGTGGCTCATTGACGTTGGCAACAAAGTGTTCTGGTCGGCGGCGGTGATTCTGACCAGGTTTGAATCCATCTGGCCGATCTCGTCCGTTGCGGTCGTCGTAGCGGCGATCATTGTGCTGTCGGTCGTTGTTGCGGTCATCGTGGCGGCGATCGTTGTGCTATCGGTCATCGTGGCGGCGAGGCAGGCGATTAGTGCCTGTATCTTCATTAAAACGCACCTCCGCTTCCTCAGTGTCGGTGTACTGGTTGGCAGTTGTGATCATCTTGCTGATGCCGATAGGTGGCTTTCTGTTGAACTTAGAATGGAGTTCTCGGTGATGGAGTCCTCGGACGAAGGCAGTGATGACTTCGGCTTCTATGATGTTGGGAATAGAATTCCTCATCTCGGAGAAGTGTCTGATGTAGCTGCGGAGTAGTTCAGATGGCTTTTGGGTGATGCAGTTGAGATCATGCTTGGTGCCCGGCTGCCTACATGTGGCCATGTAGTTGTGCTGTCGGTCTAATGGTATGATCCATCTAAGTCACATAAGCGATAAGACCCTGGTCGAGTAATACCTTTGATGACGTAAGGGCCTTCCTAGGGGGAAGACAGCTTGTGAAGCCCTTCAGTTTTTTGTTTCCTACGTAAGACGAGGTCACCGATCGCGAACGAACGACCTTTGACGTTGTGGTTGTAAGGCCTCCGCAGACCTTTGAGGTATTTGGCTGTGCGAACGCAAGTAATCAAATGTTCTTCCTCAGCCCGATCAATGTCTTCTGTTCAAACAGCTAAGGCTTGCTCTTCATCATAATTTTCTACTCTAGGTGCTCGGAAAGCAATATCCACTGGGAGTATGGCTTCTGAGCCATAGACCATAAAATATGAAGATATGCCAGTACTGCGACTAGCTTGAGTGCGTAGTCCCCAGACCACAGCTGGTAGTTCTTTGAGCCATCTGCCTAGATGCTTTTCTTCAATCTGATAGAGCCTTTTTTTGAGGGCGTCGAGGATCATACCATTAGCCTGCTCGACCTAGCCGTTAGCTCTAGGATAAGCAACGGAAACGTATTTAACAGAGATGCACCGGTCTTCACAGAAGTCCCAAAAATGATGGCCGATAAAAGTTGTCCCGAGGTCGGTGATGATGCTGTTCGGGAGACCAAATCTATGTATGATGTCTTCAAAGAGCTCGACTGCTTTCTTTGCAGTAGCTGAGATGAGTGGTTTGTACTCAATCCACTTGGAGAACTTATCGATGGCGACATACACATACCGGAAACCTCCTGACGCTGGTTTGAAAGGCCTGATCATATCCAGTCCCCAGCATGCGAATGGCCAAGAAGCTAGAATGGTCTGCAGTTCTTGTGCCGGTACATGTATTTGCTTGGCAAAAAACTAACAACCCTCACATCGTTGAACAAGATCTTCTGCATCGGAGATGGCTGTGGGCCAGTAAAAACCTACTCGGAAAGCTTTGCTGACCAGTCTTCTCGAAGCCGCGTGATTGCCATAGGAACCAGAGTGAATTTTGGAAAGTAGCTTCACACCGTCGTCTTGGATGATGCACTTCTACAGTATCCCTTCCTTGGCACTTTTACTCATCAAGCTACCATCTACCAGCACGTAATGCTTACTTCGGCGAATTAGACGTTCGGTTTTGATTTTGTTGGCGGGTACTTCATCGTTGGAGAGGTATTTGATGAACTGTTCCCTCCAATCGACGACCGGCGAAGGTACCGCGAGTACCAACTGCTCGGCAGGGGGTACTTCTACAACTTCCTTATCTTCTTTAATGGATGGTGTCAGGAGGTCTTGAACAAAAACCCCCGGTGGAACCATGGTGCGAGAAGATCCTATCTTTGATAGCTGGTCGGCTAGTTGGTTTTGATCTCGTACCACATGGTGCTACTCGATACCGTAGAATTTCCCTACGAGCTTCCTTATTTCAGCGCAGTATGCGTCCATTTTCTCATTGAAACAGGACCAATCTTTATTGAGTTGGTTGATAACCAGCGTGGAATCCCCGTATACCATGAGGCATTTGACGTTCGGTCGATATAACCAGAGCGTCCGGTCATCCTATGTTGTGCCCAGTGAAGGGGTACAACGGCTCTATTTCGTGGGGGCTTCTATTTAAGCCCCATGGCCGACTCAAGCTCACTCTCTTGGCCATTTGCATTGACATAGCAACCTTGTGAGATTAGCCAAAGCCCTCCCATTCATCTCCATCATTGATTCATCATCTTTGTGAGATTGGAAGAGAATCCAAGTGCATTGCTTGAGTGTTTGCATCGAGAGGCACTTGGTGTTCGTGTTTCGCTACGGGATTCACTTGTTACTCTTAGTGGTTGCCGCCACCTAGACGGCTTGGAGTAGCGAGGATCGTCAAGCGGAGGTTGGTGATTGTCTCCGGCTCCGATCATGGTGATTGTGAGGGGTTCTTGATCTTTCCCCGGTGGAGAGCCAAAAGGTACTTTAGTGGATTGCTCGTGGCTTGTGTGATCCTCACCTTGTGTTGGTTGTGCAGCACCCTATCGAGGGTTTAGCGTGTGATGCCAATCAGCGCGTGAACCTCTAAAAGGTCCTAGTATGGCTAGAGGGGGGTGAATAGCCTATTTAAAATTCTACAAATCAACTAGAGCAATTTGATTAGTATGACAAAAGGTGAAATGCAAACTTGCTCTAGCTCTACAACGGTTGCAAGCCACCTATGCAACAATTCTAGTTGCAATGATTACTAGACACACAACTTTGCTATGATACTACTCGCTAAGAGCTCTCAATCTTGCTACACTAAAGAGCTCCACTAGATGAACTTAAATAACAAATCAAGCTCTCAATTCTAGTTACACTAAAGAGCTTGCCACAACTAGTTTGCAAGAATATAAAAGAGTGAGTAAGATGATTATACCGATGTGTAGAGGGATGAACCAATCACAAGATGAAGATTAAGCTAATCATCGGGAGAATGCAAATGACAAGAGACAACCGATTTTTCTCCCGAGGTTCACGTGCTTGCCAACACGCTAGTCCCCGTTGTGTCGACCAACACTTGGTGGTTCGGCGACTAAGAGGTGTTTCACAAATCTCATCCACATGATTGGACACCGCAAGAACCTACCCACAAGTGAGGTAACTCAATGACATAAGCAATTTACTAGAGTTACCTTTCGGCACTCTACCGGGGAAGGTACAACTCCCCTCACAATCACCGGAGATGGCCACGAACAATCACCAACTCATGCCGATCCTCCACCATTGCAATGAGCCATCTAGGTGGTGGCAACCACCAAGAGTAACAAGCAAAATCCGTAGCGCAACACGAATACCAAGTGCCTCTAGATGCAATCACTCAAGCAATGCACTTGGATTCTCTCCCAATCTCACAAAGATGATGGATCAATGATGGAGATGAGTGGGAGGGCTTTGGCTAAGCTCACAAGGTTGTTATGTCAATAAAAATGTGCAAGAGAGTGAGCTACAACCAGCCATGGGGCTTAAATAGAAGCCCCCATGAAATAGAGCTGTTGTACCCCTTCACTGGGTACTGATCAGGGTGACTGGATGCTCCGGTCTTGTTGACCGGACGCTAGATGCAGCGTCCGATCGCCCGATGTAAGCCACGTGTCATTCTGAGTTAAACCTGAGCCACCAGAACTCAACGGCTATTAACTGACTGAAGGCTCCAGCACAAGTGACCGGACACTCTGACCCCAGAGTCCAGTCATTTCCAGTAAGCTCCCAAAACCATCTTTTGCCGACCGGACATGTCTGGTCATGCTTGATCGGACACAGACCAGCGTCCGGTGCTTAACCCTAGTCACTGTGCCATCCGACAACACGACCGGACATAGCCCTTCAGCGTCTGGTCGTAGGGTGATCTAGTGTCCGGTCAGTTGACCGACGCCACCATCTTTGCGACCAACTCCATTTCACTTCAAACTTCTTCACCTTTGCTCATGTGTGCCAACCACTAAGTGTATCACCTTGTGCACATGTGTTAGCATATTTTCACAAGTATTATTAAGGGTGTTAGCACTCCACTATATCCTAAATGCATATGCAATGAGTTAGAGCATCTAGTGGCACTTTGATAACCGCATTCTGATACGAGTTTCACTCCTCTTAATAGTACGACTATCTATCCTAAATGTGATCACACTCACTAAATGTCTTGATCACTAAAACAAAATGGCTCCTACATTTTATACCTTTGCCTTGAGCCTTTTGTTTTTCTCTTTCTTCTTTTTCCAAGTTCAAGCATTTGATCATCACCAATGTCATGATCTTCATCATTGCTTCATCACTTGGAGTAGTGCTACCTATCTCATGATCATCTTCATAAACTAGGTTAGCACTTAGGGTTTCATCAATTAACCAAAACCAAACTAGAGCTTTCAATCTCCTCCTTTTTGGTAATTGATGACAACCCTTTCACAAAGATATGAATTGAGATTTAATTGAATTCACGTTGCTTGCCCAAGCATATCTACCATGTGTAAAAGAGTATGGACAAGTTTCATCAACTCCAAATGGTAGTAATTGCTCCCCCTACATATGTGCTAAGAGTTTAGATTGTAGCTTGCACATATGCTTAGATAGGAGATATTGGAGTCAATTTCTACCAAATGATGCTAAGGTATAAGAGATGAACCTTTGAAGCATGATACCAATCGGAGTGCACCAATACACCATCCTTAGCACCATTAGTAACTAGACATACACAAAAACTAGAATACCCCGTGAGATCAACATTTAGAAGCAAGGGTCTAGTTTTTCATAAGATGAACATAGGTCTAGTTACTTTAGCCTTTGCATGCTAGTTTTTCATTTCAACATTCAAACCTACAACTAGCATACACCACACAAGCATGGATATTGAATTTTAAAACTTATGCCATGCAAGCAAACATATGTATTCAAGTACTAGATCATCCACAGCTTAGTTCTAGATGGAGTAAGGTTTCATTCCTTTTGAACAGTTCTTGCAAAGTTAGGTAGGGTCATCTTGTTGTCTTCCATAAATGTTTCCAAGTACTTATCTGCAAGCCATTTGGAGGTACAAGTCTTGATCATCCACTTTTTCTGGCAGTTGTGATGGCCATTGTATGTCTTCACTAGAAAATAATTTGTCCTACTATCCATGGATGCATAGAAATTCCATGGACACCCTTCAGCACAATGAGCCTTGACTCTCTTCCTATCATTTATGGGCATTTTGATCTCTACCCTATTCCTAAGGTTGTACTCTATGATAGCCTTCCTCACAAGCTCAACTATACCAAATACTTGCCCTATACTGAATGATGGATTCAACAAATCTTCCTACCAAAATTCCCTAAACATGTTCCTATTGCTACATTCATCAGAATCTACCAAGTCAATCTCTTCCTCTTGTGTTGATTCATTCTCATCTCCAACTAAGATAGTCATAGATTGCTTCCTCTTGAGTTTGCTGTCCACAGCCTTCTTCCATTTGAACATTTTACAACCCTTAGTTGCCCCTTCATCAAACACACCAGCATCGACATTGTCAGCAAACATGTCATCATTAGAAAATCCAATCTCATATTCACTATTATTAAAGTCTGAGTCATCTGAATTACTGTCATCTGCCTCAATGCCATCATGTATGTTGACAGAATATCATTAGTAGTCCACCGAGGGGTATCCCGTGATAGTAGATTGATCAGTAGAGGAGCGTGTAACCAAGAACAAGAAGGCAACAGAGACACACGAGTTATATAGGTTCAGGCCATCAGTATGATGTAATACCTTACTCATGTGATCTGTTGGTTTGTATTGGCTATCGTATGATTTGCCGTGATTTTGTAGGGGGTCCCTGCCCGCCTTATATAGTCCGGGGGCAAGGTTATAAGTCGGTTAGATCTGAGAGATAACCGAAAAGTAATAACAAATTACAAGAAACATGGGATCATACATATCCTATCAGATCTCATAACATCTTTAGGATATCCTCTCCATGCCTTGCGGGAGGCGCCGAGCAGAATTGTGCCCCGCAAGGCTCCTTTTCGTGGGCTAGGCTGTCCCTAGAGGCATAGCCCATGTGGCCTACCATGGGTATTCGGGGCCATACCCCCCACTAGATCTTGGTTCCATTCAGTGGCCTTCCTCAGGTTTGTGTAAAACACTGGCAATTTCTCCACTTCCTTCCTTTCAGCTGTCACAACCTTAATAGGACTAAAGACCTTGGGCAAACTACAAATAGGATTTGCTACAATGTCATCTCAATTGATACCGGAACAAATCATATCATGATGATCAAGATAAATGACTAGGTTCCTCACCCTATCAATCACAGACATCATGACTATTGTGTCAGTATCAGTCTCTATAAGTCTCAAACCATCTGTTATTGTCTTTCCTGGTAATAACCAATGCACCTTCAGTGTACATGATTCCTTATCATAACCTAACTCTTCCACAAAATCCTTTATCCATAAGGGTGGCCAAGTATCAGCATCACACTTATCAAATCAGTCAATTTTTTCATTGAGGTAAGCACAGTTCTCCCGAACACCAACAAAAAACCACCATGATGCACCTCTAGACTAAAGTGGATAGACCCTGGACCTATATTTCAACCAATTTTCAACATTCAGTTCAAAAAAAATTCTCATCCATACTAAGAACCCTAGAACACCACCATTCATGCCTACAAATCAACTACTTTCAAATGAAAATGGCCTAAATCTACTGTAATGTCCACAAATTCATAGCAAAAACTCAATAGAGGGTCCAGATCAAGATAGGGTTTCAACTCACCGTATTTAGCCGCCAGCTCTCCTTTTTGACATAATTTGGCGGCCATTGAGTCATCCTTGCTCTCCACCCACGTCGCCTCTACGAACAGCACCAGTCGTCGGCGTCACCGGCGTCGCCATGCTCCACCCCTTTTCCCCCTTTCGTCAAGGTCCGAGAGAAAGGAAATGAGTGAGGTGTAGAAGATGAGATCGTGCGGGGGCTTTTTGGCTAAAAAGCCAGTAGCTGCCGAGGGTCATGTATGCCTCACGTGCCTCCCCTACGTACGTGGACAGTCACGTCGACTGCTTGACACCGCCTGGGCTGTTTAGGACCTACATGGACCGAATTAAGTACATTGGAGAGCCAAGAGTATGATTTCATAGTTTGGGGACCTAGACAAAATCAGTCCAATACTTTAAGGGCTGTCGATGTTTGACCACCGATAGCCTGCCATGGGGGTCCTCGAGGCAGTATGTTTGGGCTTCAGCGTATGTAGAACTCGATGGTTAACGCAAGAGACAGTCGATTTATCCTAGTTCAGACCCTCGATCGTTGATTGAGTAATAGCCCTACGTCCAGTTCGGCGTTAGCCTTTGCGTTGGATTGATCGTAAAGTGTTGTGTCATACAATTGTTCTCTGAACTCCCGATTCAAGGAGCCCTGCCCTCCTTTATATAGTCAGGAGGCTAGAGTCCTAGTTGGTTTACAATGAGAGTTCCTAGTAGGATTATAGAATAATACTACTGCTAGGATTACAAGGGAAGAATCTTAGTTAGACTAGTTCTTCTCCCTTCCTTGCGGGGTATCCCATGGGTCCCGCACCGACAAGCCCCCGAGCACTTCATGGTTGAGTTCTAGAAGCCTCGTCTTGTTCTTTCAAGTCTTATCGAGCAGGAACAAGCATCGTTCGAGTGCTTTCTTGAGCAAAACCATGTAGCGCTTCATGAGATCTTCGCGTGGTGTGTACCTTTTTGAAGAAAAAAGTACTCCCATTTGGATGTAGCCCCCGAGCCTCTTGCTATTTGGCACAAGGAGCTTGAGAGTCTTTTCTTGAAATCACCCTGATTCTTTATCGAAGGGCTGCCAAGCATATTCCCGGGTTCTTTGTCGAAAAGAGCTTGGATTTAGCTATATCTGGGTTCTTTTTGTCGAAAAGAGCTTGGATATAGCTATTTCCGGGTTCTTTTTATCGTGTGGCCTTGAAGTCGTCTGTCTTGAAGAAGTCTTCTGAGTGATGTGCATTTTTTGAAGGAAAAAGTGCACTCACTGAGTGTAGCCCCTGAGTCTCTTGCTATTTGGAATAAAAAGTTGGAGGGTCTTGAATCTTATGTTGTTCAAAAGAACTATATACCTCTCCTATTGCAGCCCCCGAGCATATATCTGGGTTGTTTTATTCACGAAGAACTTGGATGCAGGGTCCTGTCATATTCTCTGGTAGTCTGCTATTGTCAGATATAGTTGTATGGTGGTGGTTGAGTGTGAATGTTGTTTGTTCACGAGTTGTACAGTGTTGGCATATTCTTCCAAATATGCTTGTCCTTGAGTACTATTCCTTCGCGCCTGAGTCCTTTTTTATTGAATTCTGTCTTTTCACTGTGTCCTTTGTTAGGCTAGTTTCGTTTGTGCTCCTGGTCCATATGCACCGCTCCTTTGGTCTATAAATACCCTCCTGGAGTGCTGTTTTGATTCGTTGAGCGTTTTGTTGCTTGTTCTGAAGTCTCTGTAGTCATGAATATGGTAGTTTGTGAGGTAGAGTAGCCCTCAGGTTTATTTTGCAGTTCTTGTGTCTTGCCATAGCTGGAGGGAGTCTTGTGATAGGGATTAGAGGTAGGCTAATCCCGCAGCAGTAATGTACCAGGATGTACATGACAGTAGTTGGAGGAAGTCTTGTGATGTGGGCTTCGTTCCTTCATCTGGCAGTTCTGGGTTGATCCTCGCTGCTTGTCTTGAGACTGTCCGGTGCAGATCAACACCATATCTAGCATCACATTAGACTTGGGTAGATAGATACCTACTAGCCTTCTCTGCTCCATGTTGTCCTGCCGTTCTGCTGATTTTCTGCCTTGGGTGCACTACGTCCGTCCTTTGAAGAAAACAGTGTAGCCGAGTGCGGTCTGTTCTACCGAGTAGCGATTTGGAATACGTAGTCGTTCCAGAGCCTAGTTGTTTCCGGGTTCCTTTTTTGCTACTTGACTATCGTAGTTCCGAGTTCGTTGGGTCTTGTAAGATGTGTAATCTTGTATCTTTTAAAGTCATTTGTAATAGAGAGAATCTTGTCTTCTGAGTTGTCATTCTTTATTCTGCTGATGTCCTGGTTGTCTATGAGATTCTTTCTTTATGTTAGAACTAGGTTATTATGTTCCTTGTGAGGTAACCTTCCGTTGCTTCATGGCTGATGAGTTCTTTTTGCAACCATATGGTAACTGTGCCGTTTTGCTAGATGGATAAGTCTGAAATCTGCCCGTTGAATTATACCGTTGTGTGGATTTGCGCCTTCCGTCATTTTAGCTGTGTTAGTAAATGGACCGTTACGTTCTCACACCATGTTTTAACAGGCCTGGTGGGCCACGTTTTTACCGGTATAAAATCTATTTAAAGGCCTTTGTCCTACTTTTCTTTGGTACCCTACCTTCACCTTGAAAAAACCCTAGCCTTCGCAACTCCGCCATCGCCATTGCCGCCGCCATCTAAGCACTGCCGTCCGAGCCTTCTCTTTCCCTAGTGCCTTTTGCCTCTATTAGTACATGGGTAGGAAGAAAGCCACGAGCAAGTCCCAGGCAACCTTCATGGACGAGGAGTCATCACTTTCCGTGATCGAGAACCAAGAGTTCGTGGCCATGAGGGCTGCCCAGAAGGCTTGGCCGGCTCCGACAACAACTGAAGACCAGCTTCGTGAGCTTGTTAGCGATGGTTTGATCTAGAGTAAGGACATTGCTGAATGGAGAGCCCCAGGCGAGCATCGGGTCCCTCCTCCAGGCCCTGATGAGATTATTCTCTTCGTCTCCTTTATCCATACTAGGCTTTGCCTTCCTGCTTCCGCCTTCCTTCATCAATTTCTCAGTTATTTTGGGGTTAGTTTGAACCATCTTACTCCTAATGCCGTTCTCCATCTTTCTATTTTTGTTCATCTTTGTGAAACTTTCCTTGGAATTCCTCATTCTCTTTCCCTCGTTTGTCACTTCTTTCGTCTGAAGCCTCAACCCCGCCGTGAAGACACCAATGTTCTTGGTGGCTGCGGGATTTAGTTTCGCTAGGGTCTTAAAAGCAAGTTCTTTGACTATGACCTGGTTGATTCTATGAGGGATTAGCGTGCTGACTGGTTCTATGCCGCCAATTTGATTCCATCTCTCGTCGTTCATTTTGGATCTGGTCCCTCGGTTAACGACCGGTGGGAAAAGAACTCCCTGATGTCAAACGAGCTCTAGGTGATCTAGCCATTCCTTGAGCGGATAAGCACTCTGAAGCAGCAGGGCTTGAGTTTTCTTTGCCATCGTGTTCAGCCTCTGAAGGAGCGAGAGAACTTTGGCTTCAAGTACTCTGGGGCTGAGGATCCTTGACGCATGGTCCCTACCCTTGAGTTGACCGATGAGGAAGTACTCGAGCATCTTTAGAAGATGCTAAAAGGAGCAAGCGTTGTCCCGCTTATCGTCTCCAAGTTCTATGCAAAGAACCCACCTCCAGCTGTAAGTTGTTTTCTCTTTGTGCAGGTACTTTTTGTATTTCTTTTTGCTGTATCTATTTCTGCTTAATCTTCCTTGTCTTGTTGTCATATTCTTTTTGTAGGAATTGGGGCGTAACTTCATCGACCCGATTCCCCTTCACGATCTCCCTACCATTATGGGGGTTGGGGGTAGTCTTGCTGGGGCTTCTTTAACTAGTAAGTCGCAAATCGCCATAATGCTTCCTGGTGTTTCTTCCGCAAACCCTGATGTATATGTAGAGTATGTTCCTCGTTCAGTTCCTCGAGGCCCTCGTAGTGTCGGAAAGAGGGGGCAAGCTGAAAGTTCTTCTAGTTTGTCTTCTGCCAAGAAGTCCCGCCAGTCAAGTACTCGTTCAGGTACTCTAGTTGTAGCTAGCATGCTCTTAGGTGAGCATATTAATACGCTCTGTCCCTTTGTCTTCTTGTTTTTATCTTGAACCAAGTACTTTTGTCCTTTTTCAGCTGGTGTTTTGGCAACCTTGGTCAAGAGTGAGGCGGAAGAGGACGATGGTGCTGCCCTTGTTACTCGTCGATGAGTTGTTTTCTTGCTTTCCTGTAGTTGAAACCTTCTTTTTGTTCTGACTTTGGTCTTGATCTCTTTGTAGTAAGCGGTCATCAGGTACAAGTTCTTCTAGGGCACCGGCACCGAGTTCCTCTGAGATTCCAGTACCGAGTTCCTCTGAAATTTTGGTACCGAGTTCCTCTGGGGCTCCGGTGTTGAGTTCTTCTGAGGTTTTGGTACCGGCTACGCCACTCCTACCGTAGAGTGGCAGTGATGTCTTTGCTACCATAGTCCCACCTTTAAAGTCTTCTTTTGGTTTTATGAAGAAGAAGATAGCTGAGTAAGTGATTCCCTGTTATGCTTCTTTGTTTCTCTCTCTGTTTTTCCTTGACTCATATTCTTATTGTCGATTTTTCTTATGATCTTGCAGACCCTCGCCTTCCCTTAACCCTCCGCCAACTTCTTCTTAGTCCTTTGACCCGCCTCTGTGCGCTGAGTCTCGGGGCTTGGAATGTTCGGTCAGCGAGGTAGCTGTGGGGGAAGTCGGGTCCCCTATCGCTGCTGATCTTGTTGCTCCAAAGGTGACCATGGCCACAGCGGTGGGTACTTCTAGGGAGGTAGCCTGGGCTTCCTAGGATACAGCCCTGGTTTTGTCTTCTTTGCCTACGCTAGCTTCTCCCTCTGCTCCCCTTGGAACCAGTAGTCAGCATTTGGATGATGATGTGTTGCTGCAGTTCGACGCCACCCATCATCTGTCAGAGTTGACTGCTGCCTAGGGGGCCCTTTCGTCTTCCTTTGGTGAAAAGCTTCAGGTGAGTTTTGCTAGAGTTCTTTCTTTGGATGTTCAATCTTTGTTTTCTTCTTATGCCTTCTCTCTCTCTCTTTTGTTTAGTCTTTCTCTCGAGATCATACCGGCTTCTTTTTCTCGTCCGAAAACGAGAAGAAGTTGTCTTCTGAGGTAAGCGCCCTAAAGGCCGAGCTTGACCTCCTTCGGGCCGAGTTGGAGACCGAGCGTCAGACGCACCAAAAGGAGGAGAAAACTCTTCATGCCCGGGTGGTAGAGATAGAGAAGCAGAAGGATGCTACGAAGAACGAGTGCAAAGGTATTGCGGATTCTTTTTGTTTCCTTTTGTATTCTAGCTTCCCTTTCTGCTGACTTTTTGTTTTTTCTTTTGTACTCTAATTTTCCTTTCCACTGACTTGTTTCTGTTGCCTGGTCTAGCTCTCTGAGTTGAAAAGCAGAAGCTCTCGGAGGGTATCGAGGAGATGAAGACGCTCGCTCAAACTAGCCACAATAAGGCTGAGGAGGTAATTACTCAAGTTGAAGAAGAACTTGCGCTTGCTAGATTGATTAGGCATGGAGCTAACAGAGATCTTGTGTAGGCCCAAAAGACCATCGAGGACTTGACTGGCAAGTTGGCAACGGCTACTGAAAACTAGAAAGCTTTGTGGAAGTCTTTTTGGTCAGTAGCCGACCTTCTTCAGACTTCAGCAGACGATGGTCATTCTTGGGCTCAATTCATTCCCCAAGTGCCGACCTGTTTCTAGGAGTTCGTGAAGCGTTGTGCCCATCTTTGCACTAGGAATGTTCTTGCCCAGGTCCGAGTTCTTTCTCTGGATTTTCCTTTGTCCAAGGTTGCCGATGAAGCCGAGAGCCAAGAGTACTTGGACGCTGTTGAGAGGTTGGAGCCTGAGGTTGATGACTTAGCCAGGAAGATTGTAGATAATCTTAACATTGATGTCTCTACTCCTAATGATAATGCTTGAATGTAATTGACCTTTGTACTCTGGCTCTTGTAACAAAATACTTATACTCTTTCTTGAATGAAGATCCTTTATCTTTGTTGACGTCTTCTTTGTCTGGATGTCTAATCCTTGCTTACTCTTTAAATGTGTTGTCCAAGTGATTAGAATTTTGTCCGAGTAGTTATCTGTTCTAACTTTCATATGCGCTGTATAAACCACTCGGTGTATGTAGATCGTTGTATTTAACAAATTTTCTTGTTTTGCCGAGTACTTGTCTGGCTTTTGTCTGTGACATGTGAAACAACTCGGTGTAGATCGTTGTCTTGACAAACTTTGTGTTCTTGTTAGTACTGAAAAGACTTAGGACCGGCGATCTTTGCTTTTTTGCTTAACTCGAGATGTGATCAGCATCTGGTGTAGCCCCCGAGCGCTTCATGGTAGAGCTCTGGAAGCCTTGTCTTGTTTTCTTCAAGTCAGGAACAAGCGTTGTCCGAGTGCTTTCTTGAGCGAAATCGTGTAGCGCTTCTTGGGATCTTCTGAGTGTAGCCCCCGAGCCTCTTGCTATTTGGAACAAGGAGCTGGAGGGTCTTGTCTTGAAATTGCTCTGATTTATGTTCAGGCTTATTTTTAGCCATTTTTCTTTTTGGTTCGGGTGTTAGCTTATTAGCTACCCTCATCGGCGGGCTCAAGCATGTTTTCAGCTATTTTGCTCTCGGCCGGTATGCTCAGCCGTCTTTTCAGCCATTTTGCTTTTTTGTTCGGGTGTTAGCTTATTAGCTACCCTCATCGGCGGGCTCAACCATGTTTTTAGCTATTTTGCTCTTGGCCGGTATGCTCAGGCGTCTTTTCAGCCATTTTGCTTTTTGTTCGGGTGTTAGCTTATTAGCTACCCTCATCGGTAGGCTCAAGCATCTTTCCAGCTATTTTGCTCTCGGCCGGCATGCTCAGGTGTCTTTTTAGCCATTTTGCTTTTTTGTTTGGGTGTTAGCTTATTAGCTACCCTCATCGGCGGGCTCAAGCATGTTTTCAGCTATTTTGCTCTCGGCCGATATGCTCAGGCATCTTTTCAGCCATTTTGCTTTTTGTTTCGGGTGTTAGCTTATTAGCTACCCTCATCGGTGGGTTCAAGCATGTTTTCAGCTATTTTGCTTTCGGCCAGTATGCTCAGGCATGTTTCAGCCATTTTGCTTAGTGAAGACAACTTCGGAGAAAGTCATAACAAGACATATGTTTTGTGGAAAGACCATCTTTATTGATCGTGAATCGTTGATAAGCCATAATAATACATATGTTGTTGATGAGCGCTATCTTTGTTGATCATGGTCGTTGATCTCTTGTGTCTTGTATACATATTTTCCCTTTAGTTGTTTTCATGCGTAGAATCTTCGTAGCTGACTGATGTGCCATGTATTGTTGACTTCTTTTCCATCTTCAGTTATCAGCTTGTATGTGCCTGGTCCGGTGACTTTTGTGATGATAAAAGGACCTTCTCATGGACTGAGTAGTTTATGGAGTCCGTCGGTTTTTTGTATTCTTCTTAGTACTAGGTCTCCAACTTGTAATGATCGAGACTGGGTATTCTTGTTGTAGTGGTGTCTTAGTCCTTGGAGGTATCTTGCTGATTGAAGGGTAGCGTTTACTCTGACTTCTTCTATACTGTCGAGTTCTAATCTTCGGGTATGTTCTGCCTCTCCTTCGTCGTATTATTCTATCCTTGGTGACGTCCAGATCAAGTCTGCGGGTAGTACTGCTTCTGATTCGTACACCAGGAAGAAAGGTGAGTATCCGGTGGCTCTGCTTATTTGAGTCCGTAGCCCCCATACAACCTTGGGTAATTGTTCAATCCATTTTGATCCATAGTCTATTAGTTCTTTATATAATCTTGGTTTTAATCCAGCTAGTATGAGTCCGTTTGCCCTTTCGACCTGTCCGTTGGCCTCTGGATGTGCGACTGATGTGTAATCTATTCTGAAGCCACAGTCTTACGCCCAACTTTGGAATTCTATGGCTATGAAAGGAGAACCCAAATCCATGATGATTCAATTGGGTATGCCAAAGCGGTGCATAATGTCTTGGATGAACTCGACTGCTTTGGCTACGCTATATTTTGTGAGTGGTTTGAATTCAATCCACTTGGTGAACTTGTCAATTGCTACGAAGATGTACTCGAAGCTGCCTTTTGCTTTCTTGAGGGGTTCTACTTGATCTAGCCCCCAGCAGGAGAAAGGCCAAGCAGGTGGGATGCAGATTAGGTTGTGAGCTGGCACATGAGCCTGTCTTACGAACATTTGACAACCTTTGCATCTTCTGACGAGTTCTTCTATGTCTTTCAAAGCGGTTGGCCAGTAGTAACCGGTGTGGAATGCTTTTTCGACTAGAGTTCTTGAAGCGGCGTGATTTCCACAGCAACCTAAGTGTATTTCGTCTAGGATCTCTTTGCCCTCTTCAAATGAGACACATTTTAGGAGTACTCCTGATGATGCGGCTCTTCTGTAGAGCTTGTCTCCTACTAGGACGTAGTTCTTGTTTGTGCGAACAACTCGGGTAGCTTCTTTTTCCACTAGCAACTTATTTTCTTTGATATAATCAATAAAAACCTGGGTCTATGAAGTGGTGGTTACCAAGATCTGGGTGTCTTTGGCTGAGATTTCAGGGGTTATCTCACCGGATTATTTGATAGAATGAGCTGATAACTCCTTTATGAATACACCGGGTGGGACCTTCGCCCTGTCTGATCCAAGCTTGGTGAGGATGTCTGCCGTAATATTAGAATCACGCAGGACGTGTAGAATTTCTAATCCTTGAAAATGTTTTTCGAGCTTTCGTATTTCAGCGCAGTAAGTGCCCGTGTTTTCTTTGGTGCAGTCCCAATCTTTGTTGACTTGATTGATTACTACTATTGAATCTTCGTAAACAAGTAAACGTTTGATTCCAAGGGTAATTGCCACTCATAGCCCATGGATGAGGGCTTTGTATTTTGCCTCATTGTTTGTAGCTTGCCATAATATCTGAAGGACGTACTTGAGTTGCTTTCCGTCTGGAGAAATTAGGAGGACACGTGCACCGGCTCCACCTAGCTTGAGTGATCCATCAAAGTACATCTTCCAATGATCAAGGATGGTACTTGACATAGGTTGTTGAATTTCTGTCCATTCGGCAACAAAATCAGCTAGGGCTTGAGATTTAATTGCCTTTCGTGGGGTGAAATCGATATTGAGAGTGCCAAGTTCAACTGCCCACTTAGATATGCGCCCCGTTGCATCTCTGTTGTGTAGGATGTCTCTGAGTGGGAAATCTGTCACCACGGTAATCCTGTGGCTTTCAAAATAGTGGCGAAGCTTGCGTGAAGTGATCAAGAGGGCGTAGAGTAGTTTTTGCACATGTGGGTACCAGATTTTTTATTCTGACAGTACTTCACTGATGTAGTATATGGGACGTTGTACTTTATATACACGCCCTTTTTCTTCTTTTTCTACGACAATCACAGTGCTGATCACCGTAGAAGTTGCCACAATGTATAGCATCATGTCTTCGTATTTCTTCGAAGGTGTGAGAATTGGTGAGGAGGTGAGGTATGCCTTGAGCTTCTTGAAAGCTTTGTTGGCTTCTTCTGTCCACTCGAACTTGTCTGTCTTCTTTAGCAATTTGAAGAAAGGTAACCCTTTTTCGCCCAGTCTTGATATGAAACGATTGAGGGCCGCCAAGCAGCCTGTTAGTTTCTGCACATCTTTGACACTTTGGGGAGGGCCCATCTCTGTTATGGCTCAAATCTGCTTGGCGCTTGTTTCGATTCTATGATGACTGACTAGGAATCCGAGTAGTTGTCCTGAAGGAACTCTGAATACACATTTGTTTGGATTCAATTTCCACCTCCATCTTTTTACATTTTTAAAGGTTTGCTTTAGGTCTTTAATTAGTGCATCTGGGTTCTTTGTCTTTACCACTACATCATCCACGTATGCTTCTACGTTTTTGTCGATCTGATCACCAAGGCATGTTTGAATAGCTCTTTGGTAGGTGGCTCCAGCATTCTTGAGTCCAAACAACATGGTCTTGTAGCAGTAGGCATCGAACGGAGTGATAAAAGATGTCTTGCTCTGGTCTTATTCTTTTAATGCAATCTGGTGATATCCTAAATAGCAATCGAGAAAGGATAATAGGGTGGATCCTACCATTGAGTCAACTATCTGATCAATACGCGGTAGCCCAAATGGATCTTTCGGGCAGTGTTTGTTGAGATCTATGTAGTCGACGCACATGCGCCACTCATCTATATTCTTTTTCTATACTAGAACTAGGTTTGCTAGCCAATCTAGATGAAGGATCTCTCTGATGAACCCGGTTGCCAATAGCTTCATGATTTCTTTTTTAATTGCTGCTTTCTTGTCGAGTGAGAATCATCGTAGCCGTTGCTTTACGGGCTTGGAGCCTTCATTGATATCGATTCTGTGCTCAGCCAACTCTCTTGGGACACCTGGCATGTCAGCTGGCTTCCAAGCGAAGATATCTTTGTTGTCCCAAAGAAAGTTGGTGAGCGCGAGTTCCTATTTTGCCGAGAGGTGGGCACTGATGGTTGCTGTTTTGGAGGGATCGCCAGTGCCTAGGTCGATTTGCTTGATGTCGGCTTCTTTTGGTGGTGCGAGGATGCTGGGCTTTTTAGCTGGTATCTCTAATTCTTCTTGGCTTATTTCTGCGGCAATAGTGGCTATTTCTTTTCTACCATTATTGGCTTGTGCTTTTGCTGCAATTTGGATTACCTGAACATCACAGTCAAATGCACGCTTCAAATCACTCTGAAGAGAAAGAACATCGTTAGGCCCTGGCATCTTAAGCAACAGGTACAGATAATGCAGTATTGCCATGAATTTTGCTAGTGCTGGGCGCCCAAGGATTGCGTGATATCATGAATCGAAGTCTGCGACTTCAAACTTGATGAACTCTGTACGGTAGTTTGAGGGAGTCCCAAAAGTAACCTGTAGAGTGATTTGTCCAAGTAGCATTGCTGCCTTGCCGGGTACTATGCCATAAAAAGGCGTGCTTGTTGGTGTGATCATCCTGGCGAGTTGTAGTCCCATCTTCCTTAGAGTTTCTGAAAAAACGATGTTAAGTCTGGCTCCCCCGTCGATTAGTACTTTCGTAACAGTCATTCCAGCAATGGTTGGATCTAGAACCAGCGGGTAATGGCCTGCATTTCCTACGCTAGTCCATTGGTCTTCTCTTGAAAATTCGATTGGATACTCTGACCAATTGAGATATCTTGGTGTAGCAGGTTCTGCTACCATGATGGTTCGTAACGCTAGCTTTTCTTGATGTTTGCTTCTGGAATCCAGAACCCCAGCAAAGATTACTGCTACTGTTCCCCTAGATTTTGGAATCCCTTGTCTTCGTGGTTGTCATCTTTATTTTTCTGATTGTCTTCTTTATTGTTCCCCTTACTATCTTTTCTTGTGTATCTCTCGTTGAAGGTGTAGCAATTTCCAATGGTGTGCTTTCCATTGGGGTGCAAGGAGCAACGTATGTTCTCAATGTCGTCATATCTTCTGGGCTTGGTAAATTTCTTTGATTTGTCAGCTATTGCTACTATGTTGTCTGGTCCATGTTTTCTTTCCTGTTGTCTGTTGTTTCGATGATTTTATCTGTCCGGGTTGTCTCTGTTGTTTCTATCCGGAAATCTTTCTCGTGTCTTTCCTCTACGGTAATCATCTTTTCCACTGTTCGTCTGAATTCTTCATTGTTCTTGGGTTTTCTTTGCAGAAATCTTGAAATTGCCACCTAGCCATGATTCTGTGAGAGAAAGCTTCACTTACTTCTCGTTGTGTGATGTCATGTACTTGAGCTCGTAGTTCGCCAAATCGTCGATAATAATTTCTAAGACTTTCACCTCCTTTCAGCTTGAGTCCTTTTAACTCTGCGTGGGTGATTGGGTGTGTAATGATACCCGCGAAATTTTCACAGAAAGCTCTTTGCAAGTCCTCCCAACTTCTGATTGATCCTAGATTCAATTTGTCAAACCATTACACTGGCATGGTTTCTAAGGCCATGGGAAAGAACAAGGTCTTGATGTCTATCATCTCCTCCGGCCAATTCAATCGATTGCGAGTAAATCCTAAGCCATTGCTTTGGTTCGGTCTTGCCATCATAGTTGGAGTGGTTGGATGGCTTAAACTTATGAGGCAGTCGTATTGAAGCAAGTCTGTTTGCGAAACAGGGGAATCTATCGTGTGTTTCGGCTTCTGTGTATTCTGATTCGGCGCCCCCTTCTTGCCAACTATTGTCTTGGTGAGAGTAGTTTTGCGTGGCTGTCCGAGTGGGTGCTTTGCTTCTAGGCCTTTCTTGGTTGTTCGACTCGTCGTTTTGACTATGATTTCTTCTACTTTCTCTGTTGTGACTTCCACTTGATCCAAGTCCTCTCGAAAGGCAGACTTCCTTTGATTTTAATCTTCCTGTTCATGTGATGTTGCCCTTCCATCGTGGTCCTAAGGACTGTTGATCGGAGGAAGTCCCCGGAGCTATTCCTTGTTTTTCATTGGGATATGAAGTCGCCCTAAGTTCTTCTAGTGCTTCTCGAATCTTATCATAGGGTGTATTCACTTCTTCGACGTCTTGCTCTGATTTTCTTCTATTGTACTCGGCTAGGTCTGACTCATATTTGATCCAAGTGTCCTTTCGCTGCTTAGCACGGCGTTGACGTCCTTGTTTCAATTTGTTCTTTCTTCTCTCTCTGGCTTGCCTTTGAACTCTTAGTTTCACCATCGTGCCCCTGGATAAATGGTGATATGTTAGATTCGGATTCATCTAAAGACCTGACGTCGGGTGCTTCTGGGGGACCAATGGTGATTGAGGACGGCGAATCATGAATACTTCTCTAGCGTGAGTTGTTCTATCATCGTCTATGGCTTCCGTACTATCAGAGTTGTTGATAATTTTAGTAGAGGTTTCAAGGTCACAGATCGAGTCTCCTTCTTGGTAGGGAAGAGCCATTGTTGTCACGTTGTCAACTAGTTGGGTGCTGCTATCTTCAGGAACGGAACTTGGCCAGTGGATGATGTAGTCCTGAGATGTTATAGTTAAAACGAGACCTTTCTAGGCTCTTTTCAGTGGCATTCTAAGCACCGGATTGGTGGATCCTTTGGTCCGTGTCTAATAAGATGTTGCCATGTTGTGGAGTCTGAACGGAAGAGGACCCGACTTCTTTAAAGTACTATGAGTGTACTCCGAGTAGTGTTCTTGATAGGTTGACATCGTGTTCCGGAGCTTTGTCAGAAAAGAACTCGGTTTTCCGAAAGAACTCGGATAAGACTCCGTCTCGGAAGTGGAACCTGAGTTTGAATCGGATGCGTGAAGTCGCGAAATCTGAGTCGGATTGGATATCACGAGCTACACGAATCTTCCGGTAAGCTGACCTGTCGTTGTCACCGAAATGAAAAAGTCCTGATGATGATCTGAATCTTCGAGGAGACGGTTTTGGAGCTTGCCATCGTCGCCTGCCTCGCAGATCCACGAACCGAAGATGAAGGTTGATTCTTTTGAGAAGATCATGTTGTCGAGGTCCATCGAGCTCTTAGGTGCAAAGTCGCCGAAATCCCCTACCTGGCACGCCAGCTGTCGATGTTTGACCACCGATAGCCTGCCACGGGGGTCCCCGGGGCAGTATGTTTGGGCTTCAGCGTATGCAGAACTCGACGGTTAACGCAAGAGACAGTCGATTTATCCTGGTTCAGACCCTCTATCGTTGATCGAGTAATAGCCCTACGTCCAGTTTAGCGTTAGCCTTTGTGTTGGATTGATCGTAAAGTGTTGTGTCGTACAATTGTTCTCTGAACTCCCAATCTAAGGAGCCCTGCCCTCTTTTATATAGTCAGGAGGCCAGAGTCCTAGTCGGTTTACAATGAGAGTTCCTAGTAGGATTACAGAATAATACTACTGCTAAGATTACAGGGGAAGAATCTTAGTTAAACTAGTTCTTCTCCCTTCCTTGCGGGGTATCCCGTGGATCCCGCACTGACAAGGGCCGGCCGTGTAATTTACTCTTTCTTTTGCATCGCTGGTGGCTAGTCTAGAGTCTCTATACCATGCCCTCTTCAACCTGGTTGGGATGGGATTCAGAATTTTGTTTTTTGATCTGATCTTAGGTTTACCCAGTGTGGCTGTGCCCGCATCGGCTGCACAAGCTTCCCGTGAAGACGATGGTGCACCCGGAACCAGGATTTGAGCAGCATCGCAAAAAAAGCCCAAATGTTCATCGACGTCGGCTTCTACTACGCTCCTGCCTCTGCCTCTGCCTCTGCCTCCGCCTCTGTTCTACGAGGTGAGGAGTTCAATGGTGCCTAAGCCGTGTATAGGCTAGAGCAGTGGCTCATTAGGAACCACGGGTACCAGGCGCAGTATGCGGTGTCTGAGGCTATCTCCAACAACAACACCCAAAATATAAGACACATTCGTCCTTTGGGTAGTGCTACAGGCAAAATATTCAATACCTATTCGACATCTTCTTCAACAACAAGACCCAAAAGAGAATCCTTTCTGCAAATGGGTTTCCAGGAGAGAGGATACTCATATTTGGGTTGAGTCTCTTAGACAACTCAAAATAGGTCTCACGAGGCTGATTTTAGATCTCTCGCTACCTATTTTAGAATTAGGTCTCCTTACTGGAGACGGTCTGAGCTGAGCGAGAAGGACTTCTGGAGAATGTCTGATCCCTCTCACTATGAGCACTGCCGCCGCAAGTACGGCGCTGTAGGGACCTTCATGAGCGCCCACTACAGGTCCAAGAAAGGCAGAAAGAGCGAGGAGGAGGTGCTCGAAGCTGAAGCTGCCATCCTAGAAGATGCCGATGCGGAGTGACATAACAGGCTTGGCTTTGAT
Organism: Miscanthus floridulus; assembly: GCF_019320115.1. Classification (NCBI taxonomy): domain Eukaryota; kingdom Viridiplantae; phylum Streptophyta; class Magnoliopsida; order Poales; family Poaceae; genus Miscanthus; species Miscanthus floridulus. The sequence continues at coordinate 134,902,527 of NC_089586.1, forward strand.
TCCATTTCCATCCATCATGGCTACTCTAAACATCCAGTTCTGAACTATATATCCTTTCCCCTCTAACTTGATGTGTGTTGTTGGAAGCTGTTGAATAATTTTAAGCTGTAATCACCTTTGGCTAAACAGTTACTCATTGATGGTTTCTGATAATACATTTAGTTGGAGTTTGAGAAAGTAATGAAAGCTTCCTTTATCAAAAAGAAAAAAAAAGTTGTTTTGCATTTGCATCTGTGTCTGTCAGCTTGAAATTGTATGTTGTGCCATAAAATCAGTTTTTTTTGGCAATATTCTGATAATATATATAATGAATTCACTTTTCTTCTGTAAGTTTGCTTGCCAAACTATAATTGTGATAATAATTAAACCCTGCGGGTTGCCAAATCTCTGCACACCTTTTTTCTGTAAGTTTGCCTGCCAAAATATCCGTACGCAGTCATTAGCTGAATCTTATTGTAGGATGCTACTTGTAATATGCACTACTCTCTCTCTCTCAAAAAAAAAAAAATCTCGCTTTCTACGAAGTCATATAATTTGAATTTTAACTAAAATTATAAAAATACTAACATTTATAATACAGAATATATATCATTAGATTAATTATGAAATGTATTTTATAATAAACTAATTTGGAGACATAAATATATCAATATCATTCGCTATAAATTTGGTTAAACTTGAACTTGTTTGATTGACACGAATTTCATAAGCCTTGCACAAAAAGTGGCAGTGCTACTGCCTTTATTTATTTATTAAAAAAAAGAAGGTCTGAAGGTGAAGCTTTGTTAATTTTGTTCAGAGAAGAGATTTGAGCTTTGACTATTCCTTGGCTGCTGTATCCGCCCACAGCCGTAACAGTACGGTCAGGCCCACCTGTCAACGAACGTGGACAGGCCCACACCGAGCCATACCCACTCACGCTCGCTCACGCACCGTGATAGCAAATGGCGGGAAGCAGGGATTCATTTCCCGCGCTTTTTCCCGGTCTCCCGCCAGGTTGCTCTGCCTTTAGGGCTCCGCTCCCTTGAGATCCCCTCCCATCGATCCTCTCATCTGCCCCCGCAAGCCATTCAGCCGCCGCCGCTCGTGACTGGGAAGATGATGCCGTCGAGCCAACCCGACTTCTCGCCGTCGCAGTTCACCTCCACCCAGAATGCCGCCGCCGACTCCACCACGCCTTCCAAGGTCCTCTCTTCCTCTCGCCGCGGGGACTCCCTCTTTTGCTTTCTTCAACCTCAATCCGTCGGTTCCCTTAGCCATGGACTTACCTGACTTGTGTGATTGAATTTGTCAGATGCGCGGCGCGTCCAGCACCATGCCGCTCACCGTGAAGCAGGTCGTCGACGCGCAGCAATCTGGCACCGGCGAGAAGGGCGCTCCGTTCGTCGTGGATGGCGTCGAGATGGCTAACGTACGGGGGCCTAAATTCGACACGCCTCTTCCCCTGCGCTATGCGTTTCTCAGCCTTTCCTCTTCTTCGTGCTTGGATTCGTTGACATGGACATGTTCTCGCCGTTAATTCGTCAGCCGCGGTTCCCTTTTCAGATTCGACTTGTGGGGATGGTCAACGGCAAGGTGGAGCGGACGACCGATGTGACATTCACGCTCGATGACGGCACCGGCCGCCTCGATTTCATCAGATGGTGAGCCTAACGTAACACTGCTTGTTTGGTTCTCTCATAGTCAATCCCAGAAATCTTATCAGAAAACATGACCATTTATTTACTCATAAACACCAATGCTGAACATCCACATTGGGTTATAACCAGAAAACTACATAGGTGCCTGTGAAAGGAATACCTGTGCAAGTGGAATGTTTCAGTAACAGTTCCATCTGTTGTTCCTTACAACCACTGAACCTGCCTTGCCAAGTTGCCATTGTATGCTTCCTGTCAACCTCCTTAACAACTTCAAGTTCTCCCTGCAAGGATAGTGATTCCAGTGTGACCTGATAAGTTGTTGAAGTGATACAAATTACACTGCTGATGCCAACTTGTCAAGAAAAGCTGACCTGAAAGTAACCATGTATTATGATTAGGGCACTTTGGAATGCAGGAATTTCACATGAATCAATTCATTTTCACAAGAAAAACACTGGAAACAGGACAAAATCCCGCCTTCCTCCAAAGGAGGCCTTAATTTTTCTTCTTTGAGATTTTTAGTCTTGCATTCATTGTATTCAAGAACCATGACATAGATTCCACTGGATCTGGCTGTACAACAATCTAAAACCACCTGTTGCTGGCTTTAATAACTGCTTGCAGGAACTCGTGTGGACTAACCTCGTCTTATCAGAACACATCATCTTTTACTCATAAACACAAAGCTAAACATCTGCATTAGGTTATAATAACCAGAAAACTACATAGCTGCATGTGAAAGGCATACATGTGGAAGTGGAATGTTTCAGTAACAATTCCATCTGTTGTTCCTTCCAACCACTGAACTTGCCTCACCATTGTATGCTTCCTGTGAACCTCATTAACAACTTCAAATTCTCCCTGCAAGGCTAGTGATTCTAGTGTGACCTGACAAGTTGTTGAAGTGATACAAACTGCTCTGTTTGATGCCAATTTGTCAAGAAAAGCTAACCTGAAAGTAATCATATAGTGCTTCTGGCCTTAATAATTACTTGCAGAATTCGTGTAGACTAACCAGATTTTGTTAGTTTACCAAATCTTGATGTAAAGGTATAGCACAAAATCTTCTGCAAACTGATTTAATAACCAACCTGGCCCTTGAAGTTCCTACCATGCCAAATCTTGCGTGTCAGTTCCCCAAAATGTACTCAGTCTGCACTTCAGTGAAGATTTTTTTTTCCTTTTTTGAAAAGAAATGGCTGGCTGGAGTTCTGCCATAACAACTTCAAATTCTCCCCACATGGCTAGTGATTCTAGTGTGACCTGATAAGTTGTTGAAGTGATACAAACTGCTCTGTTTGATGCCAATTTGTCAAGAAAAGCTAACCTGAAAGTAATCATATAGTGCTTCTGGCCTTAATAATTACTTGCAGAATTCGTGTAGACTAACCAGATTTTGTTAGTTTACCAAATCTTGATGTAAAGATATAGCACAAAATATTCTGCAAACTGATTTAATAACCAACCTAGCCCTTGAAGTTCCTACCATGCCAAATCTTGCGTGTCAGTTCCCCAAAATGTACTCAGTCTGCACTTCAGTGATTTTTTTCCCTTTTTTGAAAAGAAATGGCTGGCTGGAGTTCTGCCAATAATATATTGATAAGGAGATCTTTGTCTTGTTTTATAAAAGAAGATAATAGTCACCAATGTCATAATCCTACGTTCAACCAAGTTATTCATGTCTTATCATGTTGGTTGTCTGCGATTAGTAATAGGTTTCCTTACACACAGTTATGTTATTTATGTTTCTGTTTCGCAGGGTGAATGATGCTTCAGATTCTTCCGAAACTGCTGCTATTCAGTAAGTATAAGCTACAGCCTTTACATTGTTGTTAAAGCATTTCACTATCTTTTCTGGAGGAAAGTCGCCATGCTTTTGTGCGGATAGATCACAGTTTTCTCTCTCTTTGGTTATCAAGGAATGGTATGTACGTTGCGGTCATTGGAAGCCTCAAGGGACTTCAAGAGAGGAAGCGTGCTACTGCTTTCTCAAGCAGGTATCCTGGCAGTAAGTTCGTTTAAGCTGAACAATTCTTACAATGCAGCATACAAATAATATATTGATTTTTTTTAGGCCTATAACTGATTTCAATGAGGTTACGCTGCATTTCATTCAGTGTGTTCGGATGCATATAGAGAACACGAAATTAAAGGTGTCGCCCTTTCCTGTACTAAGGTCATTGAAATATTCCATGCTGTCTTTCCCGTGGCTTTGTTTTACAAGGCTTCTGGTTTACATCATAGGCTGGCAGTCCTGCACGAACCAGTTCTTCTATGGGAGTGTCAGTCTCAAATGGTTTCAGTGAATCAAGCACACCAACATCTTTGAAATCGAATCTAGTAAGTTATAGTTGCAGTTATTGCATTGATTATTTAATCAAAACCTTTTCACATATCACCGTGTCTTACTAATTCCTATAGGCACCAGTGACCAGTGGAGCAAGTGGATCCGATACTGATTTGAGCACGCAGGTGCTTAATATTTTTAAAGAACCAGCGAACCTGTAAGTCATATCTATGGGCGTACCCAGTGCGGAGAGCTCCTGCTCTGTGCGGGGTCTGGAGAAGGGTGTCCGTGGCAAGCCTTACCCTCGCCTGTGCAATGCGAGGAGACCGCGAGTGGCCCCTCCTTTTTCTTTGGTTTTGACCAGCCTTTCCAATAAACTGCCCTAAATAAAGTTTATATTACACATAATCATCCTTTTCTTTCTTTTATTTCTTTCTTATCAAAATATGATTCCACATTACCTGTCCTAAGTTTAATAATTACCCTTTCACTTAACAAATAAAAAGTTGATTTGTTGTGATGCCTTGGTTAGCAAGTTTTCTCATCTTTATTTGTCATTCTATTGTCGACAGTGAGAGTGAGCATGGGGTACATGTTGATGAAGTTATCAAGCGGTTCAAACTGCCGGAGAAGAAGATCATGTAGAGCTCTCTCTTCACTTTCACTAGCACACAGGAAAAAAATAGAGTATTCTCAGCAGCTCCTTCTGTTATGCAGGGACGCTGTTCTCGACAATGTGGACTTGGGCCATCTCTACTCAACAATTGATGACTCCCACTTTAAGTCAACTTAACCAATTGAAGTTGTAGCCAAAATCAAGAGCAGTCAGCCTGCTCGAATGGCAGAGGACTAAGTATCACTTGACAGAACTGATTCTGCCTCCTTGTACTAACCAAGGTCTGAAAAGGGAGGGAATTTTGATGGTGTTGAACCTATCTATGATGGTCCTATATGTATGGGTTATGGAAATATCATGTTGTGCCAACTAGTTGATTTGCATCATCTGATGAAGTTGTGTCAAGGAAGACTTTTGATGGTGTTAGACCTATCTAGGATGGTCCTATATGCATTTAGCTTGTTCGTTTGGCTGTGGCTTTCGTAAATGATCGTAAATTTTCAGCCGGAACAGTATTTTTCTCTCACACAAACCAGCCAGCAGTATTTCTTTACGAACCAGTAATGATACGAACCAGTCAACCGAATAGACCGATAGGTTATGGAAATACTGTATCTTGTGTCAACTAGTTGATTTTCATCATCTGATGAAGTTGTGCCAATGAAGATGAGTAGTGACTCTTCGTCTCAGTAGTGACAAATCGATATGGTGTGATATGTGCTGATGCAGTGCTGGGTTGGGATAAAGTTAATAAAAGCTATTATGCTGCTGTTAAGCAACAGTGCTGCCAGATGGAATTGCATACTAATCCACGGATGGTGGACTAACCAAACAAATTGTGAACCGGTCATGCATACTTGTACTGGATGCTGTTTGTCCATGTGTGCAAGCACCTAGCTACAGGAGACTTACTATACAGTTCGAATTGTGAACAGCTGCCTCTCCATGGATGTTGAAAAGCTTGAATTTTACACTGTCCAGCCTGCTACCTCTCCAAAGTCTCCATCGGTCAAACTGTTAATAAGCCCGGAGACATTACAAATTTACTTAAAAATAAGCCTGGCAACGAGCCCAATTAAGGCTTCCAGTCCAAATACAAGGTGAGGAGGACTAGTGTTGGAAGCTAGCTACTAACCATACAGTTCCTTCTTGTTTGCACAACAGTAGCTTTTGTACCCATCTCTGTCCTCTTATGTTGGGCGCTATCTAGGTGTACATGGGCTAATTCTGTTTTAAAGAAAAACAAACTGTGTTACAAATCATATCTTCATTTTTCTAAAGAAAATTCGGATGCCTAAGTTAAAATGGACCATATATATGCTATGTTTTTTTGTTTTTTGTTTTCGTGCGTCCACACTAGTAATTTGTCATTTCTTGCGTATGGCAAAAGAAATTTAGTTTGGACTTTCCCATGTATTCCTAAATAGACCTAACTGTGGATACTAGAATTTTTGAAAGTATAATTTCTGATGGAATTTACGAAAGGTTTGTTCCAACGTTTTAGCCTATCTTTACCCAGGATAGGCTAAATATGGCATGGCACTAACAGACTGATGCTATTAGCAGTATATTGGCATGGCAGGAATCCATTTTCCTGAATTCCTAAACTAGAATTCCATGGGAATTGGCGAGTTTGTTTGGTTATCTCCGCATACAGATGGTACCCAGACTTGGTGTGGGAGGTACGACCCCGGATACCCACGGCAGACCACATGGGCTACGCCCCCTGGGGTGGCTCAGCCCATAAAACGAAGCCTTGCGGGGCACGACTCTGCTAGGCGTCTCCCGCAAGACACCGGGAAGATATCCTGAAGATACTACGAGATCTGTTAGGATATGTATGATCCCAATATTCCTGTAATCAGTTATTACTTTCCGGTTATCTCTCAGATCTAACCGACTTGTAACCATGCTCCTCGGACTATATAAGGCGGGCAGGGACCCCCTTCAAACTCACGCAATATCATACGGTAGCTAATACAAACCAACAGACCACAGGAGTAGGGTATTACGTCATACTGACGGCCTGAACCTGTCTAACTCGTGTGTTTCTGTTGCCTTCTTGTTCTTGATCTCACGCTCCTCTGCCGATCAACCTACCTTCGTGGAATACCCCTCGGAGGACTGCCGACAATATTCTATCGACAGTTGGCGCGCTAGGTAGGGGAATGCGTATTGTTTCCTTGTCGAACAGGATGACTTTTTCCACAGGCTCTTCGTCCCTCCCGCAGCCCGGCCAGATCTTCACGGTCGGATCCATCTCGTGGGTCATCAACGCTGACGGAGTCGGAGAGCTCCTCGAGCCGGTGCAGATCGTTTCTACGCTGACCACCCCCGCACCTGCAACTGCTGATCCGATCTCGGAGCCGATTCTGAGGTTTCCTTCAGCAACAACTCGCAGTCCGCTTCCTCGCTACCAGAGGAGGCAGATCAACAATGACGATCTGATCGAATCCATCGATCGGGTTGGACTGAAGCTCGCCGATTGTCTCCATCGCTGAATTGGCTCTAGACACTCTGGTTCAGCACCGACCACCCTCCAATCCAGATCTATCAGAGGCTGCTTGGGAAACTGCAGGGGTTACGGCCCTACCCTTCGGGTTCACCAACGCCGCCGCCGCTTACCAACACGCCCTGAGGGGCAAACTCACCAACCAGGTGGAATGCGCCCATCTACTCGTCGACCAGGTCGCCGTCCAATTTTTGCCAGCCGTCAACATGCTAAACTTAGGCCGGTGCCCCGGGGTGCCCCTCCAGACCACCTCGGAAGAAACTCTGGGCTCCGAGTCTCAAGGCTCTACAGAGACCCTCGCCGAAACCTTCCCCGAGCAACTCCTCCTTCCACCCTTCCGGGGTGGTGCGATCTTCAACGTTAGCATCGACAGCCCTCCTCGGAATGGCGAAACCGAGGAGGAGCATGTTGCTCAGGAGAACCGGAACATCAACCGCGTGCAGCACTGAGAAAACGAGGCAGCCATTGCGAGGGCCGAGGCTGCTCGGAATAACCGGCTCGATTCACAAGGAAGACCGCTCCCGCTCCACCGCGACCTTGACGAAGAATTTCTCCGCGTTGACGGCCACGACGTCTTCAAGACTCCAAGCGCCAATCTGGCAGTAGCCGCCAATGAGCTTGCTCGTTTCCCTCAAACGCCCGAGCTCGCTAAGATCGCTGCCATGCTCAAAGCGGCTCACTGTCAGGTCAATGAGATTCGCGAGGATCAGAGACCTTCGTGCTCTACGAGCATGATTCACCGATCAGCTACGCCGAGATCCAATCACCGCCCCAGTCAAAGCTATTTCGCCGACCAGTCGCTACCTCAGCCGGGGGCCATCGCGCCAAACACCATCGCCAACACGACCAGGAGGTCGAATAGGACGCTCGAGTGCACCTCAGCAACCTCCGGGATGCGCGACGGCGTATCGAGCAACGTCGTTTTGGTCACCATGAAGACGAAGTGCGTCGCCGCCAGGAGTATGAGCAAGAGTATGGCAACCCGAACTCAGCCCTCGAGCCTATCCCTGACCGCAACACTGCAGACGATGGCGTCGACAACCCTGAGGGGCCTCCAGCTTTCACAAGGGCACTCCAAACACTTTGGTGGCCCCGTGGTTTTAAGATCACTGGGGTCGAGCCCTACGAAGGAAGAATGAACCCGACACGGTGGCTACAGGCTTACGCCACTGCTATCCATGCCACCAAAGGAGACACCAGCATCATGGCGAATTATCTCCCTGTCATGCTCACGCCACCCGCCATGAGCTGGTTTACCAGCCTTGTGTCGGACTCCATTGGATCCTAGGAAGAGCTGAAGAAAGTCTTCACCGACAACTATATGGCCATGTGTACTTGACCCGACACCAAGCATGATCTCAGCCGCATCAACCAAAAGCCATCCGAGCTCCTCTGCAGCTACATCTGATATTTCTCCGAGATGAGGAACTCTATTCCCAACATCACGGAAGCTAAGGTCATCACCGCCTTTATCCGAGGACTCCACCATCGCGAGCTTCGCTACAAATTCAACCTTAAGCCACCCACCGGCATCGGTGAGATGATCACTACGGCCAACCAGTACACCGACGCCGAGGAAGCCGAGGTGCGCTTCAACGAGGATGCAAGCACTCATCGCCTGTCTCATCGCTATGATGACCGCCCCGACGACCGACACCACAGCGACCGCTGCCCCGACGACCGTAGCTACCATCACGATAGCGGGCATGATCGGACAGGAGGACCTAGGCCTGGCCAAAATCGTCGCCACCGGCCAGACCACATCATCACCACCGTCAGTCAACCTCGCACCAAGCACAACTACGACGAATAGTACCAAAAGATCCTCGACGACCCATGCCCTCTTCACAAGAACGCCAAACACAAGATGAAGGAATGTATTGGTTTGACTAAGGAGTTCCAGGACAAGAGGCTCGACGACGACGCCAACGATGGAGCTAGAGGTCACCGACCACCTAGGGGCAACAACAATGCCTTTTAGGACCACGATAAGGTGGTTGCCACCATCTTCGGGGGCCTCGCCTCCACTGAGAGCAGAAGAGAGCGGAAGCTCACCGCACGGCGGGTGTTCTCTGTCACTACGAAAGATGCCACTGCTAACCCCATCTATCGCCCATGGTCTGAGGTCCCCATCACCTTCAGCAGGGCCGACCAGTGGGCGGATATTCCATACGCAGGGCATTTTCCCCTTGTCCTCGACGCAATCGTACAGAAGGTGCTCTTTAGAAAAGTGCTCATTGACGGTGGGAGCGCTCTAAATCTCCTCTTTGTCGGAGCCCTAAAAGAGTTGGGCCTCGGTTTGTCAGATCTCACACCTTCCGACTCCACCTTTTGGGGTGTGGTGCTAGGCAGGGCCTCCAAACCGTTTGGAGAGATTACCCTACCAGTTCAGTTCGGTACGGCAAGCAACTACCACGTCGAACATATCAACTTCTACATCGCCGATTTCAACACCGCCTACCACACCATACTTGGTCGGCTAGCTCTAGCCAAGTTCATGGTCATGCCGCACTACGCCTATCTGGTGCTGAAGATGCCTTTGCCTGCTAGAGTCTTGGCCTTGTGGGCCAACCTCACCATCGCCTACGCTTGCGAGACAGAGAGTCTCGCCCTCGCCGAAGCTACCGACCTCTCCATCTAGATGGCTAGCGTGGTCACCAAAGCCAAGATGGTGCCTACCAAAGACATGGAGATCCTAGAGCTAGAGCCTCCCCGCGCCTCCGCCAAGTCAAAGGAAGTCAAGGAGGTCGGCCTTGGCCTCGATGATCCCTCGAAGACCGTGAAGATTGGGGCTCACCTTAACCCCAAATAGGAAAGCGCGCTCGTCTCCTTCCTACGTGCCAACGCCGACGTGTTTGCTTGGAAACCTGCAGACATGCTGGGGGTACCACGGGAGAAGATTGAGCACTCCTTGAATGTCTCACCGACTGCCAAACCAATCAAGCAGAAACTCCGCCGATTCACGCCAGACAAGAAGGAGGCTATTAGGGTAGAAATAAAATGGCTCTTAGCTGCTAGATTTATAAAAGAAGTGTATCATCCAGATTGGTTAACAAACCCTATTCTTGTTCGAAAAAGGAACAAAGAATGGAGAATGCGTGTTGATTATACTGATCTTAACAAACACTGTCCTAAAGACCCCTTCGGCCTGCCTCAGATAGACAAGGTTGTAGACTCCACCGCTGGCTGTGAACTACTCTCCTTCCTTGACTATTACTCCAGCTATCACCAGATTTCCCTAAAGGAAGAAGATCAGATCAAGACATCATTCATCATGCTCTTCGGTGCTTACTGCTACACAACCATGTCCTTTAGACTTAAGAACGCCGGAGCAACCTATCAAAGGGTCATCCAGATGTGCCTCGACCAACAGATCGGCCGCAACATCGAAGCATACATCGATGATGTGGTCATCAAGACCAAGGCCGTCAACAATCTTATCGTCGACCTTGAGGAAACTTTCGCCAACTGGAACAAGTACCGATGGAAGTTGAACCCTTCGAAGTGCATCTTTGGAGTTCCATCTGGTATACTGCTGGGCTACATTGTCAGTGTTCAAGGCATTGAACCCAACCCTGACAAGGTCTCCGCCATCACCAACATGAAACGGTCGACATGTGTCAAGGATATACAGAAGCTTATAGGCTGCATGGCTGCCTTAAGCCGCTTCATATCACGCCTTGGTGAAAAAGGGCTACCTTTCTTCAAGCTCCTCAAGGCCTCTGAGCGCTTCTCCTGGTCGAAGGAGGTAGACATAGCTTTCGAGCAACTCAAGTTGTTCTTAACAAAGCCTTTGATCATGACAGTGCCATGACTAGATGAAACTCTATTGATCTACATCACCGCCACTTCCTGCATCATCAGCACAGCTATTGTCGTTGAACGCAAGGAAGCCAGGCACGCCTACAAGGTGCAACATCTGGTGTACTTCATAAGCGAGGTACTTATTGAGCCCAAAACTCGTTATCCTTAGGTACAAAAGCTGTTATATGTAATCCTAATTACGTCATGTAAGCTCCGACACTACTTCGACTACTACAAGATCGCCGTGGTTATTGAGTTCCCTCTGGGGGACATTCTCCGCAACAAGGAGGCCAACGGCCGCATCATCAAGTGGGCTGTTGAGCTTGGTACTTACTCCATTGAATTTAGAAGCAGGCCTACCATCAAGTCATAGGCGCTCGCTGATTTCATCGCTGAGTGGATAGAGATCCAAGAGCCTATTGCTGCCACTTGCCTCGAGCATTGGGTGATGTACTTCGATGGCACCCTTAACATCAATGGTGCTGGAGCGGGCATTTTGTTCATTACGCCGACCAAGGATAAACTCCGATACGTTTTTCGGATACACTTTCTGTCCTCCAACAACGCCGCCGAATATAAAGCATGTCTCCATGGACTTTGTATAGCCATCGAGCTCGGTGTCAAATGCCTCATGGTGTACGGGGATTCTGCACTAGTCATTAACCAGCTTAACAAAGACTAATCTTGCTCCAGCGAGAAGATGGACGCATATTGCGTCGAAATCAGGAAGCTTAAAGAAAAATTCTACGGCATCGAGTACCACCATGTGGTACGCGACCAAAATCAGCTCGCCGATCACTTATCCAAGTTGGGCTCTTCTCGCTCCATGATCCCATTGGGGGTCTTCATTTAGGATCTCCTGGTGCCATCCATCAAAGAAGATAAGGAAGCTCAGGAAGTTCTCCCCGCTGAGCAACTGGTGCTTACAGTACTTTCGCCGACCGCCGATTAGAGGGAGCAATTTATCAAGTACCTCACCAGTGCCGAGGTACCCACCGACAAGACTAAAACCAAACACCTAATTTGTCAAAGCAAGCATTACATGCTAGTGGACGGCAACTTGATGAGGAAAAGTGCCAAGGAAGGGATACTACAGAAATGCATCACCCAAGAGGAGGGAGTAAAGCTACTTCTCGAAATTCACTCTAGTTCCTATGGCAACCATGCGGCCTTGAGAACACTAGTCGGTAAGGCCTTCCGAGCTGGTTTTTATTGGCCCACAATAGTCACTAATGCAGAAGACCTCATTCGACGTTGTGAAGGATGCCAATTCTTCGCTAAGCAAATACACGTGCCGACGCAAGAGATGCAAACCATCCCAGCTTCCTGGCCCTTCGCATGCTGGGGACTGGACATGATCAGGCCTTTCAAACCAGCACCAGGTGGTTTTCGGTACGTATATGTCACCATCGACAAGTTCTCTAAGTGGATTGGATATAAACCGCTCGTCTCGGCTACTGCAAAGAAAGCAGTCGAGCTCTTTGAAGATATCATCTATAGATTTGGTCTCCCAAACAGCATCATCACTGACCTCGGAACTACATTTACTGGCCATCACTTCTGGGATTTCTACGAAGATCGTTGCATCTTCCTCAAATATGTCTCCGTTGCCCATCCAAGAGCCAACAGCCAGGTCGAACGGGCGAACGGCATGATCCTTGATGCCCTCAAAAAGTGACTATATCAGAAAGAAGAAAAGCACCCGAACAGATGGCTCAAGGAGCTTCCAGCTGTAGTATAGGGACTACGTACTCAAGCTAGCCGCAGCACCGGTGTGACTCCATACTTCTTGGTCTACGGCTTAGAAGCCATACTACCAGCGGACATTGCCTTTCGAGCACCTAGGGTGGAAAACTATGATGAAGAGCAGACCGTGGCTATTCAGTCAGAGGACATCGACAGGGCCGAGAAAGAACGCCTAATCACCTGCGTCCGCATAGCTAAATATCTGGAAGGCTTATGGAGGTACTACAACCGAAACGGCAAAGGTCGTTCATTTGCTGTCGGCGATCTTGTTCTTCGTAGAAAACAAAAAACTAAAGGGATGCACAAGCTCTCTTCCCCTTGGAAAGGGCCTTATGTCGTCAAAGAGGTTACCCGACCAGGGTCTTATCGCCTAAGTGACTTAGAAGGAGTCGATGTTCCCAACTCGTGGCACATCGAACACCTTATACGTTTCTATCCTTGAAATGCTCCAGATATGTACTCTCCACTTTTATATTGAATAAAGTTTTGGTCTCCATAACTTGTCTCCATTTTGTCTCCATTGTGGTTTAACATCCACTCGCGGTCGCCGAGCTCCATGCTACTTCATAACGAACTCCAATACATAATCGCTATAACTGTGCCGACCACGTTCCTCCAAATCTCCAACATTATCGCCGAACTGTTTTCTCCAAAATCGCCGAAAGATTTCTCCAAGTCGCCGACACATTTTTCGCCAAAAAACGCCGAATACGTTTTCTCCTAAATCGCCGAGCACGTTTTCTCCAAAATCACCGAACACGATTTCTCCAAAATCACCGAGCACATTTTCTCCAAAATCGCCGAACATGTCTCCTTTAAATCGCCAATGAATTTCGCCATGTTTTTTCTCCAAATCGCCGAACATTTTTCTCCAAACCTCCAAGATATTTCGCTGATCGGCGAGCAACATACTTTCTTTTTTGTTCTTTTTGGAGAAGACCCAGTCTCCGATCTCTCCCTACACGTGCTACGGTCTCCATGCTCTGCGATATGGGTGGTCGGCTGTGGTTCCTTGGTCATGCCTATTTGTCCTACACGTCTATGGGCTCCGCGCTCGATGTTATGGACTATGGGTTAGCCAAGGCCGAGAGTTCAGCATCGAATACATTGCTCGAACGCCGTTTATATTATCTATATCTCCAAGTCATCTTGATAACCGTCGTGCAGCACACGTCTTGTTCTTTTCTCTATGGAGAAGACCCAGTTTCTGATCTCTCCCTATACGTGCTACGGGCTCCATGCCCTGCGTTATGGGTGGTCGACTATGGTTCCTTGGTCACGCCTGTTCCTCTTATGCGTGCACGGGCTCCGCGCTCGACGCCATGGACTACGGGCTAGCCGAGGCCATATGGGTCAAATAGCGAGCCAACTGCTCGGACTCTACTTACATTACGTGGTTAAAACTATGAAGATTTTTTCACTAAAATACAATCTAACCGCATACACATGCACCTTATAATATTTATCGTATACATAAGTATTTTTTATGCCTTCGCGCGTTCTGACTACACTGTCCAGAAATTACAGATGATATCCGCCAGGTAGATCATTGTGCCCCGCCATCACCATCCATTTCACCGAACAGGTCTATATCGCTTGCCAACTTCTTCGCTGCTTCCTCCACCTCATCCTCGAGCTGTTGGGTCTCTGCTTCGCTTAGTCCTTCGGCAAACTCGCCCCCTATCACCTGAAGGTCAGTGGCTGGATAGTGGGACCAAACCATAGCAAGGGTGTGGGTAGCGGCGGTAATAACGGCGCCACGGTTGAATCCCTTGAAGCTCTCCCACGCTGTTTTGCACCTTTCGATGACGATGTCCGGGCGCGGCGGCCTACCGTCGAGCTGAGGAGCCACTTCTGGTTCAACGCAGTCGAGCACTGGTCTGATTCCAACAACCATGGTGTCAAACTTGTCCTTTTGGGTCCAGGCATCCTGCTCTAGCACATCGAATTGTGCCTTGACCCTCTGATGGTAGTCTGCAAGCATTACAAAGTTCCATCAGGCGAGGAAGTTACTTTAGCGGTAATATCGACCAGGGAATACTCACCGTTCAGCTCCTCGGCTAGCTTGCTCGCTCGCCCTGTCTCCTTCACCTTCTCCTCTCGGAGTTGCTCGAGGGCTTGACGCAGCTGGCCGAGCTCTACATCTTGTTCTACAAGTACGATAGTTAGCACCAAAAGTAAGTGTATCCAACTATGCAGAGCACTTTCATCGATCACACGTACCCTTTTTCTGCTCGGAGATTTTCTACAGCTGTTCCAAATGCTCGGAAGCATCCTTCAGTTGTGTGGAGGCAGTGGCCAGCTGCTCGAACTTGCTCCATAGTTGTTCTTTTGCAATCACCAGCTGTTCAGACAGGACTCCTTTCTGGTGCTCCAGATCCCGCGCATTGGATTCAGCAAGGTCTCGCTCGCGTCGGGCCCTCTGAGTGTGTTTCTCCGAGAGGTTTATCGCCTCTTTGAGTTTTTGGTTCTCCTCGGCAAGGGGCTCCATCCTCTTTATTAACTGATCCACTGCTCGATAGTCTGATTTATTCCCTGAAATTCACAAGGATGATAATGGTATCTGATTTCCAACGCTAAAACGAATGCTCCGGATTCAGTACTAACCTCGATTTGTTTTATTACTCTGGCGAGGGCAGATTTCAGCCTCCTTATCTCCTTGGGGGTGTCCTCTTCCTCCACAACTATCACCTCGTCACCGCGCCTGTGGAGGATTCGGACGGATTGGGTTTGAGGTTCAGCATGAACGATCTCCTCCACCTCGTCCTCTTCTTCCGCAGCAACGGGAGAAACCATCAGGGGGCTTTGTGGCTGGACAAAGGGTCCGACCACGCCCCATGATGCCTCCGGGGGCGCTTTAGCTCTAAGGGGGCCATCGGTTCGGTCGACCTAGACTCTGGTGCTTCGCTGGCAATTCCAGCTTCAGCTCCCGAAGGCCCGGCAGCAACCACCGTCGCTTCAGGTATTGTCGCTGACTCGTTCCCCGCTGATGCCGACCTCTCACCATGTCCAAGTCCACCTGCAGTAGTGGTTGAGTCTTCCGCTGGCTGTCGAGCACCCGGGGACCCCGACATGGGAGCTAACGGCGTTACCTCCGCTCCGGGATCAGCCTGAGGTTGTTCAGACAAGTCTGGATCCTCTATCTGCCTTGCACTGCATCAGATCATCTAGTCAAGCGGCAACAAAGCTAAGACAAGACAGCAGAGTGACTCCAACATGAGAATACTAACCGTTTGGCCTGCCGGTGCAATTTTTTAAATCAGCGATGCCTACCCAAGCCCCTAGGCGTGGCTGTGGGGTCGACCCCCTTATCCTGGGGTAAAGGTCTCACCTCCTCCACAGTCGGCCTTTGCTCCGCCTGCTGCTCGGGGACTCCTGTCGCCTGCCCAGCAAACCTCTGTCGCCTGATGCTCGGGGACTTCTTTGCTTCCCCTTAGTTGCTCCTCCATGTGTGTACTGCTTGGAGGTGCTTGGGTGCTCGGAGGAGGAGCAACTGGATCTTCGTCGTCATCAGACCACTCGAGCACCGCGGTCCTTCGCTGTTGAGTGGTCTGGTCACCACCAAGCGAGATGCTGCCCCATTTGAGGGGAGCGACAGCCACCGTTTTTCTCTTCTTCTGGCCTGGCTCGTCTGCCGCTGCCCTCTTTCCCCAAACTTTCTCTGTCACCAGGGGTAAAGTCTCCGTCTGGCCAGCGTCGGTGACTCCGGATTCTGATGAGGTGCTAGCCGCATCTTCTTTAGACCGAGCTGATCGCCGGGCATCTACCCCCCTCGACCAATCAACCCTCGGGATGACGGAGAAGTGCACTGCTCTTTCCTGCAAATGGATCTTTGCATAAGTAAATCAGTTCATAGCTCATCGATGTTTTAGGATTAAAAGTCTTGGGAATAAAAATCGAGATGATTACCTCCAGGGGCGGATATGAACAATTGAAGGCCCTCGTCTGCTTTGGCCATACGAATGAAATGTTGGGAGCGAATAGCTCTGTGGCCTGCCCTATGACATCCTTCTTCGTCAGTCGTTCCATCCTCTCCCGGGTCCCGTCGTGATCACCTCTGTAGTCAAAACCCGGGTGGGCCCTCTCCTTATAGGGTTGGATGCGGCGCACTATGAAGCTTGTTGCCACCAGTTCGCCTCTAATTTCCACGCCTCTAATCAGGTCTTACTTGTTCCATGTCAACACTGTTTGGTTTCTCCAAACAGCTTCTCTGGTTCTCCGAGATATGGTGGACGTCGCTGCAGATTGTAGGGTGGCTCTATTTCATGTAGAACCATTTGGAATTCCACCCTTTTAGAGAAGTGTTTAGCGGTACGTTGATATACTCGTTGGCTATTCCATCCTAGAGCTGCAAGTAGACACCGCCGACCACCTTGGAGCCACCGCCGTCTTTCTTCTTCAACCAGAATAGGTGTCTAAAGAGGTTGAAATGCGGCAGAACCCCCAGAAACGACTCACAGAAATGGATAAAGATTGAGATGTGTAATATGGTATTTAGGTGAAGATTGCACAAACTGACCACCCAAAACTCCATCAAATCCCTAAGGAATGGGTGAACAGAAAATCTCAACCCACGCCAGAAATAATCTTCAAAGACTACAACTTCATCGATGTTAGGCATCGGGAAGGGCTCACCACGGGCTGGCCGCCATCCGGCGGTTACGCGGTCAGGGAGAACGCCGACTTCCACCAATCTGTTCAACTCCGCTTCTCCCGTACGCAACGGCGTCCACTCTTCGTCACGCCGTGCTTCGGTTCCCGCTTTCTTCGGGCTCGTCTTCTTCGATTTGGCGTTTCCCTTCTTCGGTGCCATCCCTCGGAATCGATTAGGGTTTGGCGGCGGAAGCTACTGTGGATGCGAATCTGGAAATGCGAGAGCTTTGGAGGAAGACGAAGTGGCAGAGGTGGAAACTTGGGATGCGGCGGCGCAGTTATAAAGCACTTTCTCTACCTCTTCGTAGTTGAGGGTTTTTGGGAAACCATTCCCGCGATTTGCGCCTCTCCGAATCCTCCGCAACAGCAAGGTGGGTCATAACGTGGGCTTTTGCGCAACCGCAGCACATGTCACTCATTTATCGCCACCGTCAGTTGCTACTCGTCGAATGATCGCCGACTTCTCTGCCATTTATTGAGTCTCAATAACCGACACTGTACAGCCTTTACTCCGGTTTTTTCTCCACAGTTTTGATTTCTCCGATATCTCCGCTTGTAGCTCGGGGACTGGCTGTCTGCTTGGCTGGTCTTTGATTGTTCTTCTGTTTCTGACCCTGGCACCATGTGACTGCGTCACCTACTGTCAGGCTCGAGGACTAAGTGGGCACACTTCACCTTGCGGTGAATGTGCTTTGTCTCTTTTTGGGACACGCCCGGGGACTGGCTGTTTGCTCAGCTGGTTTTCCACTATACTTCTACTTTCTAACCCTGGCACCACATGACTACGTCATCTACTGTCCGGCTCGGGGACTAAGTGGGCACACTTCACCTCGTGGTGAATGTGTTTGCTTTGTTCAGGAAGACTCCGTGCCGCTTGAAGCTAAAGAAGAGTATCTCATTCACTCGTGGTCGGACTCTAAGTGGGCACACTTCGTCCACTACGGGGAAATTTTTTATTCTAAACTTGAGCTCCTTACACCCTTATGGCAAGCCGTACTTGGGTCACATTACTCGGCGACGGTTCCCACTGCTCGAAGACAGGTCACGCTGCTCGGCTACGGTTCACATGCTCGACGACAGGTCGCGCTGCTCGACAACTCATCATGGTGGTTGGACATGAGTTTGACAGCTCGGCTTTATTCATACCTGCTTTGGATGAGCTCAGGACGGCGTTGCACAACGGGTATAAGGTGCTCGGAGACTAGCTATGAGGGGTACAACCCCGGATACCCACAGCAGACCACATGGGCTACGTCCCCTGGGGTGGCCCAGCCCACAAGATGAAGCCTTGCGGGGCATGACTCTGCTCGGCGCTTCCCGCAAGACACCGGGAAGATATTTTGAAGATACTACGAGATCTGTTAGAATATGTATGATCCTAATATTCCTGTAATCAGTTATTACTTTTCGGTTATCTCTCAGATCTAACCGACTTGTAACCCTGCTCCCCGGACTATATAAGACAGGCAGGGACCCCCTCCAAACTCACGCAATATCATACGATAGCTAATACAAACCAACAGACCACATGAGTAGGGTATTACATCATACTGATAGCCTGAACCTGTCTAACTCGTATGTCTTTGTTGCCTTCTTATTCTTGATCTCACGCTCCTCTACCGATCAACCTATCTTCGTGGCATACTCCTCGAAGTATGTCTGCATACATGTGCAGATTGACTGATTATCCATATATACTACGACAGTCCGACTGAATGACTGCGAGAGAGCCATGAAAAGATGTAGATACAGACAGACAGATGGACATAGAGATATTTGTAGATTGGCCAATAGCTTGATTCGTGTAGCTGGTCCACTCGCAATCTGGAGCCAATAATTCAGATGCAAAAGCAGGCCAGGCACGCATGCACAGCGATTTCACTGGCTCTGTGCTCATATTGTTTTTGTGGTGTGGTGGTTCATCAAGAGAAATATGAATTGGCTGACGGATTTGCAGTGCCACAAAATCCATGTCCCTGTACGTCAGGGATCACCACTACCTTCCCTGGCGCACGTCTCCACACCACCAAAACATCCATTGCAAAATTCAGGTCACTGATAGATAGACATAGATACTACTCAAGTAAATAGTGCAATTCTTGATATAATTAGCTGATTTCTTTTCGAAAATGGAAGCAACCGACGGGATCAATTATAACTGATATAGTAACAAATATACTGCTAGAACTGTATATGCTACTGGAGAAGGACTGTTGTTAATTAGTGGTTGGTAGATCTAATTAGCTTATGGTGACCACATTATTGTACTGTCACAGTGCTGCACCTAATGCACACGAGCTGATCCATCATTATGATC
Organism: Miscanthus floridulus; assembly: GCF_019320115.1. Taxonomy (NCBI): domain Eukaryota; kingdom Viridiplantae; phylum Streptophyta; class Magnoliopsida; order Poales; family Poaceae; genus Miscanthus; species Miscanthus floridulus. The sequence continues at coordinate 134,922,102 of NC_089586.1, forward strand.
GAGCTGGTCCTGCCTGCCTGCCTGCCTGGTAGCTACTATTACGGATTGGCTCGTGCTCCTCCTACCGCTGCTGAAAGCATGGAGCCCCCTATAAATTTATTAACTATACAACCTTGAAGGAGAGACATGCTTGAGGTTGAAGATAATGGAAAAGATCCCTTAAATATATATATATATATATATATATATATATATATATATATATATATATATATATATATATATATAGGGAGAGGCTATTCAGTAGCCGGCTACAAAATAAGTTATTCTGTAGCCACTTCCATTTACTATAATTTTATATACTAATTTACTATAATGTCAATACATATTTACGATAGTTGGGTTACTATAACACATGGGGATATTTACCATAACGTTATATTAAACCACTTAGTAAGGAGTTACTATAATCTCGTAAATTAACATAGTAATTATCATAACTCAAAGTGGCTACAGAATAAGTTATTCTGTAGCCAGCTACAGGATAGTAGTTCTATATATATATATATATATATATATATATATATATATATATATATATATATATATATAGGGAGAGGCTATTCAGTAGCCGGCTACAAAATAAGTTATTCTGTAGCCACCTCCATTTACTATAATTTTATATACTAATTTACCATAATATCAATACATATTTACGATAGTTGGGTTACTATAACACATGACGATATTTACCATAACGTTATATTAAACCACTTAGTAAGGAGTTACTATAATCTTGTAAATTAATATAGTAATTATCATAACTTAAAATGGCTACAGAATAAGTTATTCTGTAGCCAGCTACAGGATAGTAGTTCTATATATATATATATATATACATACATATATATATATACACACATATATATATATATATATGTATATACATATATATATATATACATATACATATATATATATATATATATATATATATATATATATATATATATATATATATATATATATATCTGCCTATAGAAAAAAATGGGGAAGAAACAAAAGAATGGATCGAAACGGATTTCATGCATTATATGGATCGTCGTTGTTGGAATGTTGGACGATGATTGCATAGGGATAGTGCTGTCGAGCGTTGGCACAGCATCACCACCTGGCACGCAGCGTGATCTGATGAGCTGTTCCGTCTGGTGCTAGCTGCTGATTTGCCTGCTTGTTGTTACTCTGCTAGTAGCTGCGCAACGACACTGCACTGATCAAGTCTCCGTCGTCTCTTCAAGATCTAATCTACCATTCTTCCTTCTTCTATTCTGTATGTGCTTGTGACTTCATGCACTTCGCTTCATCTTCTACTACTCTGCAGATCGAAGTATGCTAGTTGTATATATTGTATTCATGCCGTACGTATTATTCTCCGTCGTCGATAGGGTAACTAACCCATGCACCATACTCTATATATGCATGCATCATGGATCATCATGAAAATTAATTATAACTATTAGTAAATTATTCTTTTATGGGTGTGCCCTATAATTATTAGTTATTTACTGCACAAATATTATCACTCTATCACCACCGATTTACGTTCTTATTGGTGATAGTGGATAGTGATAATCAGAAACTCGGAATTATCATCGGATTCGTGATGGCCATGCCGCGCCGCCAGCCTAGCCGCTCTTGCAAGCCCCCGGCCCTAAATGAGGAACAATGTCATAATCATTATAATGACTTTAGGTACATTACCCGCATCACAATATGGTGTGATATCATCCCTCTCTTGCAGGCTCCCATTTGTGTGGTAGACACTCAGGTAGACCTCAACCTATTTTCTTTAAGATATATTATGTGGTAAGACAAATGACACATATAACCCCCTCTGACTACCATATTTGGGTTGGTGATGAACATTAAGGGCCCCTTTGGAATAGAGGTGAAACAAAGGAAAAACATAGGATTGAGATTCCATAGGATTGAAATACTGTAGCACCCTTTGGTTGGTAGGAATTGGTCATAGGAATTCCATAGGAAACTTTCAATTCCATAGGAAAACTATAGGGAAAAAACAATCCACCTAGACCTCATAGAAAAATTCCTATGCAACAAGGCAAACAATGGACTTATGTGACCAACTTGTGTCTATTCATGAGAGTGGAATAGAATAAAGTAGCTTGATTAAGAAAACAACCAAGTACTCTTTGCTCCTAAAAATCCTTTAAGATTCATGTGTTTCTCCTTTGCCTATCCAAACACCTTGGTATGAAAATTCCTTTGTTTTAGATTCCTCTGCTTTTCACTTGCATTCCTATTCTATTCCTATGTTTCACCTTTTCCTGTGGTTCACGTTCCTGCAATCCAAACGAGGCCTAATGGTAGGTATGCATGTTAATATTTCCTTTTATAGTGTCTGTTCTTATATTCCAGGATAGAGGGAGTAAATCAGCATGCATACATGATATATACCATAGAATCAGAAATGTTTGATTGGTAATATTTATGGGCTCCACGGAACCAAATCGGTGGTGATGGAGTAATAATATATATACACTCGCAAAGTACAGTAGTATATAGGAGTAATTGTTGTGTGCGTTTCGGCTGGATTTGATACTATTTGGTAGCTAAATTCTAGCAGTATTAAATTATCTGGCCATGCGTGGGCCTCCGTCAGTTCGTCGCGATATATATGATATGATGCTAGAGCACACGTGAAAAGTGTAAACAGGACGTACTGATGGTGCATGTGATGCTACTGCTGGTACGTGCACAACCACCTCTCTTATTGGCCCGGACAGCCCGTGATCCTTCCACAAATTCAATAATGTTGATCCGATCCATCGATGACTATCCTGAAACCACGCAGGTTTTCATTTCCCAAGAACACAGAATCATATATAAACCCACATGCATATACTCCCTTCGTTCCAAAATTGTAAGTCGTTTTACGTAGTTTTTTTTCCCCGAATTGGTATGTAGATTTTGCTATGCATCTGGACATATATGTATCTAGATACATTATATACCATGTATATTTGACCAAGTTTATATAAAAATACAGATATATTTTACAAATTATAAGCTAGTATCATTAGATTTATCATAAAATATATTTTCTAGTATATCAATTTGGTGACATAAATATTAACACTCTTTTTTATATAAACTTTGATAAACTTAAGATGATGTCTTAGGATTGGATGAATAATGTAGATTTGTAATATTCAGGTAGTACCGTAGATCAAAACCCATGTATTATTGGCTCCCATCATGTCTCCTTAGAGCATCTCCAGCAGTAGCCTCCAAATCAGGTCTCCCATTTTTGATTTGGGTGCCCAACCCTATTTTTGTTGGCCCAACAAATTTCTTCCACTTCAACAGCAGCACCCAAAGTCAGGCCCCCAAATCCATATTAGCAGACAATGAGTCAAACCTTTCTTCCCCATCCTTCACATGCAGATCCCATCGGCGCGGTAGAGGGAGGCGCCCGCGCGGCGGAGGGAGGCGCGGTCCGGCTACTCCCGCACGACGGTCGGCAGGGGGCCACTCCCGTGCGGTGGCTAGCCAGGTCCGCGCTTGCCCATTGAAGGAGAGAGGGAGACACACCACCAGCGGAGAGAGGGAGAAGCGTCGTCGCCTGCTGAAGCTCTGGCCGAGGTCGCATATCCGCTCGCCGCCAGGCCCTTCGTCTGTGTACTCTGCGTATTTGGCCGTGCGGGGAGGAGAGAGGGAGACGCGCCACTGCCCACTGGAGCTCCTCATCGGAGGAGAGGGGGTGCGGTGCCGGAGGCGAGGAGCAGCGACTGCATGAGCCAGATGCGCGTGGAGAGGGATGAGGGCTGGGGTTGGCCCAACCAGAATGGGGTCTGGTGGGAGGATTTTGGTACCCCAACAAATTTAGGGTCCGTAGTAGGGGCCCTGCTGGAGTTAGATTTTTGACCTGAGCCCCCCATATTTAGTTATGGGGGCTCTCAAGTAGGGGTCTTACTGGAGTTGCTCTTATTAGGCCTATTTTTTGTAAGGTAGATGATTTTTGCTAGTTAACAACACGATTGTCGTGGCTATCAATGCGTGCCATTTCAAAATCTAGGGTTCTAGTCCTCTGCAGGTTCATATATGGTGGACATGTATATGCGTGTATTAATCGTATACATGAGCTTTTTGTGTGTACAGGGAAATAAAGCTTTGGTAGTGAAAGTGTAAAAAAAAAGTTATGTCGTTTACGAGTCCGTACAATCATGCATGAGCTTGCAGTAGAAGAAGGGATGATTGATCAAGAAATAAAATGAGTAAATTGTATGTGCATGTACGTGGTCGTTCTTCCTAAATTATTTTGAGAACCTAGAAATTAAATCTGGCTTGTGAGAAAATGAACTAAAAATTGAAAAGCACACTAAGATGGGCTTACCTGCTGGCTTTTGAAGTGATGCTGGGAAGCTAAAATTTTATTAAAACCCAATAGCAAAAAGCCAGCAACCATAAACCATAATATAATAGTCAGAAAGTTAACTTTAAAGCAAAAAAACCAAAATCTACTACAACTCGAACAAACGGGGACCAAGTTGATGGGTGCAGGTGCAGCTGGTGAGGAAAGTTGCGTAGTGGCTAGCTAGCTAGCTGGGCCTAGGGGCCGGCGTACTATACAGCCAGCACAGCACGTACGTGCCGGCCCAACCCATCCCGGCATGACCATGCATCTATCCTCCCCGGCCGGCCCTCTTTGCTAGTATATGATGATGATGGTCACCGCCGCGATCTCTAGCTCGCTCATCTCTCTCTTCCCCTCGCCTACCTGCCGCCGGCATCTCCCACCCATGGTGGCTGTCTGTTTCTATGTCGTTCCAGCTGGACCTGGACCTGGGGCAGCCGGATGTTTAATTTTGTGGCGGCGGCGCGGCCTCCGATCCATCCATCCTCTTCGCTCCATGCATGGCTCCATCCATCTCTATGGATCGTCTATATATACGGCCCCATCTCTCGAAGCTCCCTCCGATCCGTTCCCCTCCCCCTCTCTAGATCTCAGTTCCCACACATATATACTCGATCTCACTGTCTTTGTGCACATCAGAGAGAGAAGAGCTGGCTAGAGAATTATGCAATTATGCAGCAGATCAGATCAGACAGAGAGACCAGAGAGAATTTTATATATACATGCAGCAGCCATCCAGCCAGCAAATCAAATTAAGGAAGAAACCAGCCAGATGGTGGCCATGTTCTCCACAGGCTTTCTTGAACTGTGAACTCGATCGATTCATGTGGATCATTCATTAGCTTGCTCATCTTGTTGATGGTTCAAGAAAGTCCTTGGAAAACATGGCGCGCGTCTGTTCCAGTCATGAACTCATGATAGATGGCGCGCGTTGTCTTTCGCCGCCCGCCGACTACCATTCATGATAGGTTATCGTTGTCTATGTTTTACCTTCGATTCTGCGGGCTTGCGGCTACCTACCTCTAGGTAAATCTATATCTGTCTCTGTTCTTTAATTTCTGATTTCTGATCGATTATTATGATGCCCGGCCCCAATAATAATTCTTCAATAATTTCTCAATTATCCATGCCTGCCTTTGTGTGAATTACAAGCTTGGCTAATATATAGCTAGGTCGCTACCTAGCTAGCTGCTTGATTAATACTGCCCCGGCGGCCCGGCCGGCCGGCGCCCCCGCCCTATTCCATCTCCGACAACTCCATCTTTTGCATGCATGCATGCGGCGATCGATGCGGGCATGCGTAGCTGCTGGATCGGCCGGAGTACATGCATCCATCTTGTCTTCATTTTGGCTGCCATCACATCTCTTTTAGAACTAGGGCCTTGTTTAGATGCATCCCAAATTCCAAGTTTTTTCACTCTCTTTCCATCACATCAATTTTTAGCCGCTTGCATGGAGTATTAAATGTAGGTAAAAAAAATAACTAATTACACAGTTTAGTTGGAAATCACGAGATGAATCTTTTGAGCCTAGTTGGTCCACGATTGGACAATATTTGTCAAATAAGACGAAAGTGGTACTATTCATCGGGTTGAAATTTTTTCGCAATCTAAACGAGGCCTAGGTAAAAACCTCCCAGTCTTCATCATTAATTCTTCTTGATTGATGGTTATCGTATGTATGCACATCATCTCTTCTTCCTTGGGATCGCTACTTGACGCGAATTGATTTTTTTCTTTTTCTTTTTTTATTTTAACTCCACTTTCCAATATAATTCTCTTCGCCAGATCCAGACTTACTTTTGCAGTTTGGTGTCGATTGAGTTTGTTACGGAATTCCTTTGCCGGCCCTGACTTTTATTTGTCCTGTTGATTCTTAACCTGTGACGATGGAATTTTCTGCAGTATATATTGTGTGTGCTTTGTTATACCAGGTCATTTCAGTTAGGCCCCTTTGGAATTGTGTGAAAATTTCTTGTTTTCTGCATTTTTTTCTTATGAAAATGAATTGATTCCAACGAAAGTCCAATATGCCTCTATTTGTTATGATTGTGCCAAATTTTACACTAGAGGAGAGACTCATTTTAGTTAGTTCATCAGCCAGTAGGGAGATATGCAAGCAGTAGATGAGGGGAGTAATTTAATTGTTTTCAAATAAAGAATATTTCCGCGCGAGGCGGGATTAATTATTATTTGTTTCGACATGCATGAGACAAATACTAGGAATGGCTAACAAGGCATAATGTGGATCGGCTGGTTAGTTTACCGTACCTGCATGCTTTACTATGAATTTATATGATCCATACTGCTGCTTACTGCCAGATGTATTATGGATTACATATGAGTACGTTGAGAGAGAGATCTCCCATTGCAACTGAATTCTTACATAAAATTCAGCTAAAAAATTAATGTTATTGACTTTAGTTTATTTGGTTGTTGTGCACTGTGGCGTTAGATTATCTAAACAGCATGGAGCAGAAAACTAATTGAACATTGTCAAAGTACAGTATTTGACTTGTCGGAAGTTGATAACCATAGTAATTTACGGAAGCAGCTGTATGCCTGTATGCTAGTATGCTGCAAGGTGGTAAGGAGAAGCAGCTGTGCACTGCACCGTGTCGCTGCTTATTTTACTGTACGTACCTTGCTGGCCCAGAAAGATAAGATGGCAGAAGCTACTCCTCCTCCTCCAACCCTGCTGCTGTCCCTGTCCCTGTCCCTGTCCCTGTCGTCTCTCATCTCTCTCTCTCTCACTCTGTGCTTGTGTGTGTACCACGATCCATGATCCATCCATCCATGCATGGACATGGAGCTAAGGCTGCGTTTAGTTCGTAAAATAAAATTTTTTTATATTATATCGAATGTTTTGGAAATGTCGGAAAGGGTTTTTGGATATTAATAAAAAAATAATTACATAGCTCACCTGGAAACTGCGAGACGAATTTATTAAGCCTAATTAATCCATCATTAGCGTATGTTAGTACTGTAGCACTTATGGCTTATCATGGATTACTTAGTCTTAAAACATTCGTCTCGCGATTTCCAACCAAACTGCGCAATTAGTTTTTTTTCGTCTATATTTAATAGTACATGCATGTGCCGCAAGATTCGATATGATAGTTTGGGGTGAAATTTTTTTGGAACTAAACCAAGCCTAAGAAGAAGAGCTGGGCTGCTTTTCATTCTTTTTTCTTGGATCGTTCCCTTCCCTCGTGTCCCGTCCATCCATCTATCCATCCTGACCCGTCGCTTCATTCCCACCTGCATCTGTTGCACCCTGCTGCCCGTCTCGGCCTGGCCCGGCCGACCCTTCCTTTTGTATTCTTCGTCTCCTCTCACATCTCTCTTCTCTCCCTGCGACCCTGCATTTCTTTCTCATCTCACTTGAACACTTTTGCATTTTGGAAACCACCACTTCACTCCAGTTCAGTTCAAATGCATGTGCATCAACAATGTCAGTCTCCAGCAAAGCAATGCAAACAGGCATTTGCAACCTACTATCCCATATCTGGAAATCTGAAGCTGCCATGCCAATTCATTCAGACACTGACAGAAAGTCTGAAACTGAAACTGAACTTAACCCAATAATTGGCACACCAATGCTCACTTGCTGCCTGAATCATCATCATGCATGGAAGGGAAAAGAAAGGAGCCTTCTTTTCTTTTCACTCCTACCACCATCATGAGTTCACGACGCATCGTCATCCATGCTTCATTCACCACATCACCACTGCATCATCGATTACCACTAGAGTTGGTGCTAGTGAGAAAATTGCGTCGGCCCGAAGCAGGCAGGCAGGGCAGGGAGATGAAGTGACACAACAATGCAATCCTCTCTGCCTGCCTATGCCTAGTAGGAAAGGAATACTCCTGGCCGCTGTTCAACCATGGATCTCTGTCCCTGCGTTGCCTTGCTCCATCAGTCGCCTTGCTGCTTTCACTGTGGATCCATCATCAGAGATTCAGAATTCCATGCCCTGCCATGCTCCTTCTGCTGCCCCTGCTCATGCTCGGACCATGCATGCCATGATAGCAATAGCATGCACACACTGATGCCTCGTTGTCGCTTCTCCTCTCTCCTTTCTTTTCATGCATGCACAAGCTGCAGAGAGAATTTTCCTTGTTTTATAGCTTGCTCCACCAACCCAACCTGCTCACCTCTGTCGCTGTATACATAGTACACGTACTTAGTAGTATCAGGGTTACGGTCATGGTCGGTGACACATGCTGCAAGATGATTACTTATTTAGGCCTTGTTGGGATGTTATTGGATTCACCTCAATCCATATGTGTTGGGATGCATTTAGGTGAAATTTACTTCAAGTTTCACTTCAATCCACCCTAACACATGTGGATTGATGTGAATCTGACTATATCCAAACAAGACCTTGAAGTCAATGAATAAATGACCCTGAATCATAGATCATATGATGAGCTACCTCTGCAGTGCAGCTGCTAATGCGTTTCTGTTTTGTTCTCTGATAGTGTCGGGCAGGGCATCCCCTGACTGATTGCATGCCCTCAACCAGTGCAAACTGTACATAAAACTACTGACTTACTATTGCACTAGTATGCTTTATTTGCGTGCCTAAATAAATGCTTTAAGCACCCAGCGGCCGAGGAGCTGATTGATGCAACAACTCAGTGCACTGAAAGAGTAATTTTATCGGAGTGTAGAGTGCAACATGAAAAAAAAGAGAGAAAAATCTCTATATGTTTTTTCTCTGAAATACTCTCTATGTTCCAGGTTTTAAGCTATTTTGATTCTTCATAGCTGTGTATCTAGAAAAACCAAAACAAATTACAATCTAAAATGGTGGAAATAGTTCTCCCTCTATGTTACAGAAGAAGACTGACAGTAATCTCATTCCCAGTTGGCACTCTCCTGATGATATGAAATAGTTGATCTGAATTTGTGGGCTCAGTAATGCAGCACACTAGGAGTAGTAGTTGTTAGCGAAATGCAAGTGTGGTTGTGTTCCTGATCAGACATACACATAAGTACAGATGGATGAGTAGATAATTCAGCTGCAAGCAAGCTACAACTTAAGACAATCCGACATCTGAACATATATAATCATGCATGATGGCTGGCAGATTAGACACATATGCTTTATCGTAGCATGCAAATGCAACGAGTACACGTATGCAGGCAGTTTCAAGTACTCCTACGTCGTTTGGTGCTAACATGACACTCTAACAGGAACAGGTAGGATATAAACACACACAAAAGGGCAGAATTTGGTTTGGAGAGCAGTCACAGTCCATCATGCAATCAGACATCACGTACAACTTTATTATTTTGCTTATTAGGTGCAGGGTTGCTCTCATTCCATCCAATCAGCATTATATATATTCATCAGCAATAATCACCCTCCCCCTTGATCACTTTAGGTTCAGGACTGGTTTCCCTGGCTTACATTGGGGACAAATTTGAGTTTCATCTTGATCATGGTCGTGTTCTTCGTGACAGCCCCCGGCCGCCTTCCTCCAATGCTAAACGCACGGCGGATTCTATGGAGGCTAATGGTTTGGATCCAAATACAAATCTTTCTTTGGGCCTTGTGAGCTGCAGCCGTTACCTGGGAGTCAGACATGACCGTTCATCCCGTGTTAGGAAAATTAGATGCCGGGTCTGCTATAACTATGGTCATGTTTAGAGGAAATGTCTCATCAGAGCCTAGCCCAACCAAATATGGATTCGGAAGGCAACCTCAGCTAATCGTTTTGATTCTCATGACTCCCTCGATTCTAGCGCTGATAATGCCGAGAAGCCAAACTCTTTGCGTTCCCAAACCGATAAATAGTTGAACCCTCAAACAGAAGCTCTTAAATTCATGGCAGCGAACAAACTCTGTGTAGACCAGCTATTCTATAGCCGCTATGGATTGTTGGATGGCTTCACCATGAGGGGCATCAACCCTCTGATACTAAATAGCCCCAGCACTATCTCTGCTCAGTCCTTTACAGTGGGTTCTAAAATCATTGACAAAGGTATACTTGATATACAGGAAGTCGAAGATGAGGTTTTTGTACCCAATGGTCTGGACTTGGTACCCTATCAGCCGGTGGTTCATGCTGTAATACTCAAGGTCCTAGTAGAAAACTTGCAGCGTAGGGAGGAGGTCAATGTGTCTCCCATTGTGCAGTCTACACCACAAGCTCCAAGTGGTGGGCTTAATACCTTCAGATGTCTCACAGTCAGTCTGTTCCATAGGAGGGGCATCCCAAGTTCTGCTCAACCAGATGGCTCTCTTACTCATTTAGGGGTTGCCATCATGTTCAGGTCCATACTGGTTGACCGTGGGGTGGTACAGAATCAGGTAGCAACTGAAGACATCGCTCCTTCTTCTAGAGTGGAAATTGTGCAATGGCATCCATGCCTTCATGCTTTAGCTTTGTAACTCTGGCCATACATTGTTGAAGCCAGGCATTGCGCTGCTCATGCTGTTCACAAGGACCTCTCAGTGTCAGAAAATGCTATCCCCTTGCAAGAGAGTGGTTTGTCCTTGAGCTTGGGAGGTGGATCTCAAAGCCCACGGTCCTCTGGCTCAGCTAGTTTTGAATTTCAAATGGGACAGTTTCAGCCTAGCCCACTAGTCACCAAAGGCCGAAAGAATAGGGCGGCGACTGTCATCTCCTTGCAAACAACAGCTTTTGATCCATCCATTCCTCTGGTAGAAGGAAGTGTCAGGCGTAGTACCAGACTCAACAAAACTGATGGTTTCTGCCCGGTTAGACTGAATAGAGAGCCTACAAAGAAACACAAGATATGTGTTGTCCAGATCGATGAGAATACAGGACAAGCTAGACCAGTATCAATACCAGTTCTCCAGGGATAGGGAATTGACTGTGGAGTTGCTCCTAGTGAGCTCTCAAATGAAGCGCTGATGCAATCGTCATTTCCTAATGAATAATCATAGTTGGAACATTTTATGTTGGAATGTGTGGGGTATCAATGCTATGGAAAAGTGTGATGCAGTACAGGATAAGATTGAGGAGAGTGCTTGCTCTGTTGTTTGTCTTTAGGAGACTAAGCGGGAGCATTTTGAAATGTCTTTCATCCACAAATTTGCTCCAAGACGCTTTGATCGTTTTGATTACATTCCATCTGTTGGGGCTTTGGGGGGGCTCCTTGTGCTTTGGAATAGCTCCATCTTTCGGGGTGTGATTGTGGTTAAACAAAGCTTCGGTATTACAATGAATTTTACTTCTGCTCACAATGGTGACACTTGGTTTCTAACAAATGTCTATGGGCCCTGTGATGATCCAGCACATACTGCATTTATCAATTGGTTCAAAGGTCACAAGATAGATGATTCGATGAATTGGATTTTCTTAGGTGACTTCAACTTCTATCGTTCTCTAAATAACCGCAATAGGCCAAGGGGTAATCTAGCAGATACACTTGTCTTCAATGATGCCATCGGGCACTTAGGGCTCATAGAACTCCCCTTGAAAGGAAGAGCCTATATGTGGAGTAATATGCCGTCTGATCCCTCGCTTGAGCAACTTGACTGGTTTTTTACGTCGCCAAATTGGATTCTGGACTTTCCAAACACTGAAGTGCTACCCCTGGCAAAGATTACATCAGACCACATCCCCTACAAAATTATTATCAGCACTCAGATACCTCACTCCAATGTCTTTAGATTTGAGAATTTCTGGGTAGAACATGATAGTTTCCTAACAATAGTGCAAGATAGCTGGTTATCTACCCCAGTGACCTCTAATCCCATAAAAATTATCCCTGCAAAGTTCAAGAAACTCATAGTTGAATTGAAGAGCTGGAGCCATAATCTGTCCAACCTAAAGTTGCTAATAGGGAACTATAACACTGTCATCAGTTTTCTGGATGCCCTCGAAGATGCTAGATCCCTATACAACCTAGATGCCAATTTGAGAAGATTGATCAAGAATCAGCTCCAGATTCTTTTGCACTACAAGAATCTCTATTGGAGGAAGAGATACCCAGTCAATAGAATCAAACTTGGGGTTGCGTGCACAAAATTTTTCCATGGTATGGCGATTATTTCCTATAGGAGAAATTCCATCTCGCAAATATTGAATGACCAGGGTGTTTGGATCCATGATCATGAAGGAAAAGCTGGATTATTGTGGAACTCTTTCAGAAATCGAATGGGTATCAGTGCCAATCCGCCTATGCTTTTTGACCTAGCAAATCTTATAGCGTCAGTGGATAGCCTACAAGATTTGGCTAAACCGTTTCAACAGATGGAGATTGATCTCATTGTCAAATGTATGCCAATTGACAAAGCACCGGGGCCAGATGGTTTCAATGGCTTATTTATGAAGAAGTGCTAGCACATCATAAGGAGTGATTTCTATAGCTTTTGTAATGATTTCTATCTAGGGTTAGCCCGTCTTAAATGTATTAACACATCCTTCATCACATTGGTCCCAAAGATTAATAGCCCTAAAATAGTCAGTGATTATAGACCAATCTTGCTCATGAATTCTAGTCCCAAGCTAGTTACCAAAATTCTAGCGGACCGCCTACAATCTGTTATCATTGGGTTGATTCACCGTAATCAGTATGGATTCATAAAAACACATAACATTCGGGACTGTTTGGCATGGAGTTTTGAATATATTCACCAGTATCATCAGTCTAGGAGGCAAGCTATCATCCTAAAGCTAGATTTTGAGAAGAAGTTTGACTCCGTTGAGCACTCAGCCATCCTTCAGGTCATGGAGCATCTGGGTTTTCCTACTAGATGGTTGAATTGGGTCAGTAGCATTTTGGGATTAGGCACTTCTGCAGTCCAACTAAATGGAATCCTAGGGAAAATTTATAAGTGCAAACGAGGTGTGCGTCAAGGCGATCCCTTGTCACCGTTGCTTTTTGTGCTTGCTATAGAGTTACTACAAGTTCTAGTCAACAGAGCTACCACCATGAATTTGCTCAAGGCACCAATCCCACAACCTACTGATGATTTTTTGATTGTTCAGTATGCCGATGACATGCTATTGATCATGCAGGCTGATACACGCTAGTTAGTCTTTCTCAAAGCAGTGCTCAATAGCTTTTCAGAATCAACGGATCTCAAAGTGAATTATAGAAAGTCTCATATGCTACCGATCAATGTACCACTGGATAGAATGGAGTGTTTGGCCAACAACTTTGGCTGCTCAGTTGGCACGTTGCCGTTTATGTATCTTGGGTTGCCCATGGGCACAACCAAGCCACGTATGGAGGACCTCACTCCAATGATGGACAGGATAGAGAGACGTTGTTGGGTTCATAAACCTAGGGTCCCTCATGGACCTGCTTCCTAGGAGAAGCTCAGCCTAGCAGATGATGTTGCGAACGATGCGCAACTCCTGGGTCAACCCAAATACCTAATGACAGGCCAAGAGGAAGGCCTTGCTTCCGACTCTGGCCCGCCTCTTCGACCGGAAGGCCTAGACGAGGAGGAATAGCACACGCTTCTGACTCCGGTCCGCCTCTTCGACCAGAAGGCCTGGCCAAAGAGAAATGTCGCTCGCTTCTGACTTCGACCCGCTTCTTCGACCGAAAGGCCTAGCCAATGCCGCTTCCGACTCTGACCCTCATCTCTGATCGGGGATGCACCGAACCTCTGCTTACAGCTCTTCTCCGACTGGTGCAGTCAGAGACGACTGGGACCAACCGATCGGGGACGCTTGCTCGGTAAAGACCTAGGAAACGAGCGAAGCAAGTAAAGTAGGGTCGTAAAGCAGGGCGCTCAAGTCAAGCAACAAAAACCAAGGACCATACCCTGTACACCTGCAGGACAGTACCGACAGGCATGTCAGAATCCAAGCAGTGTTGTGGGTGCCAATGTTTTGCCCTACAATGTTATGGGCACCATCAATTCCAACCAGGCGAACATGGTAAAACCCCCCATATGCCTCTGGACATCAACAGTGTTGTGGGCGCTATCATTTGCCATACATGGTGAATACGGTAAAACCTCCCACATGTGTCTGACATAAATAGTGTTATGGGCGCCTACAATCATCTTGTACCCGATGGTGTGGGCAACAAGACTTAGTAGCATACGTACTCTCTCTCTCTCTCGCTTGTAAGGTCATCCCCTTCATCTATAAAAGGGGATGCGCTCTCTCCCAACAAGGAGGATCAATTCGCAATAACAACTATCGATCCATCGATACATGGGAACTCCAACAAGGTGGACTCAAACCATTCGAACAACCAACGATCGATTCATCCTCTATTAGCTTTAGACACTCTAAAGCTACACAAAGCACACGCTCGAATACTTAGCGCATGCAGGAGCTCCCGTCACTCTTAGCCCTTCGGTATAAAGTCTGACCAGACCTCTTGCACCCCCATCTTACTCCTTTCTGTTTGTAACCCCACAACAAACTTTGAACACCTAGGCTCAGGAATAAAGTCACCGACTGACTCAAACTAAACGTAGGGCACATAGCCTGAACCAGTATAAACCCTAGGTCATTGAGTGCTAGGCCACGTCCGATCACAATGTACGGCAAAACTAAAAATATTTACGTGTTGGTCACTTTATGCACCGACAGTTGGCGCCGTCCGTGGGGAGGACGTCGTATGTTCGTGCTTTTTGGTCATCGAATGGACCATTTACCCACCATCTTCGCCATGGAGGGCTCAAGCGATATGACTCACTTCGGCTCACTAGAGTTTCCCACACTCCCACCTATTGGGACATGGGATTCTCCCATCTTCGAGCCATCCTAGGCTTTCCTCTTTGGAAGCCTGGACTTCATCGCCGACTGGCTCGGTGTGCTGCACCTCCATGAGGAGGCACTTGTTCCGACGCCCATCAGAGGAGGTGCGTCCTCTGTCGGCTTTGGGACTCCCGGCAACTTCAACAATGAGGCTTCAAAAAGTGAGTAACATTCCACCTCCGGCCTGGCCGTGTCCCCTCCCCCAACACCTCTGGCTCCGACTAGGAGGGTGATCCGTGCGGCCCTCCGCCCGGTGAGGCAGGGAGCCTGGTCTCCCTCTCCTCTTCTGCCATAGCTAATGGGGGAGGGGCCACAAGGGTCACCTTTGACCCAACCACCGTTCTCATTGGGATCACCGCTAACACCGCCACTGCCGCCATACTTGCAGCTGGTTGGGAAGGCACCACCCCCAGAGGGGAAGGATGTGTCGCCACCGGCCTACTCTCCCCACCACTCGTCGCGGCTCGGTGCAGGCTGGGCATCCACTCCACCTGCATGGGAGCCAAGGTGATGCTCAACCCCGTCAACATCTGGCCCCTGTCAAAAGGAATAGGTCAGTCGCTAAAAAAACTCAACTATAAGATCAAAAAGAAGCAAAGAATACATACCGGGACGTAGCCTGGGCATGACCCACCACTCCTGCATGCCGGCGTGCAAAACAAGACACAACCACCCCTAGGCGGCCCTCCGGCTTCCCAGGTAGGACTTGGAAAGGCCCAACTACAGGATCTTCGCCTAAGAGAGACCAATAGGCTTCCTGAGTCGATCAGACAGCTCAGGCGAATGTCGAGAGACAGGTAAGGAGCAAAGGGACGCCCCATGTGTGCCATGCTAACTCCGTCATGAACGATGAACGTGGATCCCGATCGGACATATCCGATAGGAGCTCCTCAAACCCCATCACTCGAGTCGTCGAGGTAACTCTACCAATCCCCCTTACTTTGTTTGATTTTCTAAATACATAAACATTCATCCATCCATTCTCATACACACATTCATCCATGCACGCATTCATTCATTCCATAACATCCAAAGGGCTTGAGGCCACCCCACATCAAATAGAGCCAGGAGAGAAAACACAGATGAGCCCTAGCGGCTCTCACCCAGTCTGCTCCAAAGCAGATAGGGTCATCTCAACCTTCTCGTTCGATCCTAACCTCGAGCCATGCCCATAGAATCTACATCGAGGGGAGGCCAACAGGCCACCCAGGTCGGTCTTTGAAATGACCCAGGCATCTACCGGGACGTGGGTTAAGGAGCAGTGGAATGCCACATGAGGGCTATGTCGACCCTGTCACGAACGATGGACCTAGATTTCACTCGAACGTGCCTATTAGCAAGCTCATCGAGCATGTCACTGGAGCCATCGAGGCAAGCGACG
Source organism: Miscanthus floridulus (assembly GCF_019320115.1). Classification (NCBI taxonomy): domain Eukaryota; kingdom Viridiplantae; phylum Streptophyta; class Magnoliopsida; order Poales; family Poaceae; genus Miscanthus; species Miscanthus floridulus. The sequence goes on from NC_089586.1 coordinate 134,938,570, forward strand.
TTAGCACAGCCCCTCCTGTTGTGAAAACCATGGACAGGGTAACGCACGAAACTCAACTGACCCCTACCATGCCCAATAGGGCTTGGGGGCTCAGGATGCCCAAACACATCGGCTGCCTCATTGCGCCTAGCGCCTGGATCCGCGACTCTGACTTGCCCAATCCCTCATTGCGCCCAACACCTAGATCTGTGACTCTGACTCGCCCGATCCCTCGTTGCGCCCAGCGCCTAGATCCATGACTCTGACTCGCCCGATCCCTCGTTGTGCCCAGCACCTGGATCCGCGACTCCGACTCTCCCGATCCCTTGGCTGCACCCGATGCCTAGGTCTGCGAGACCATCTTGCCTGATCCCTCGGCTGCGCCTAATGCCTGGGTCCACAACTCCATCTCGCCCGATCCCTCAGCTATCCCTCGGCTGCACCCGATGCCTAGGACCGTGACTCCATCTTGCCGATCCCTCAGCTACACCCGATGCCTAGGTCCATGAGTCCGTCTTGCCCGATCCCTCAGCTATCCCTTGGCTACTCCCATTGCCTAGATCCACGACTCCAACTCGCCCGATCCCTCATTGTGCCCAGCGTCTGGATCCACGACTCTGACTCACCCAATCCTTTGGTTGCACCTGATGCCTGGGTCCATGAGTCCATCTCACTTGATCCCTTGGTTGTCCCTTGGCTACGCTCGATGCTTGGGTCTGCAAGTCTGTCTCGCTCGGTCCCTCGACTATCCCTCGGCTGTGCCTAATGCCTAGGTCTACGACTCCATCTCGCCCGATCCATCGGCTATACCCGATGCCTGGGTCCGTGAGTCCATCTCTCTTGATCCCTCGGATGTCCCTTGGCTGCACCCAACGCCTGGGTCCGTGACTCCATCTCGCCCAATCCCTCGGCTGTTCCTTGGCTATGCCCAACACCTGGGTCCACGACTGAAAGGTCCTAATGGCTAGAGGGGGTGAATAGCCTATTAAATATTTCTACAACAACACTTAGCAAACCAGTTAGACAATTATGGGGCGAAGCAAGTGTTGCGCTAGCCTACTAAAAATGCAAGCCACCTACCACAATTCTAGTTTCTATAGATTCTAACCACACAATGACTATGGCACTACACTAAGTTAGTGTGCTCTCAAAGGCTAACTAAAGATCCACACTAACCAAACTAACAAGATCTCACAACTAGCTACACTAAAGAGCTTGATAACTAGTTTACGGTGATGTAAAGAGAGAGAGCAAGATACTTATACTGCCTTGTCGAGGAATGAACCAATCAATCACAAGAATGAAAACCAACGAAGACCAATCACCTTGGAATCAAATGATGACACAATGATTTTTTATCAAGGTTCACTTGCTTGCCAGCAAGCTAGTCCTCGTTGTGGCGATTCACTCACTTGGAGGTTCAAGCACTAATTGGCATCGCACGCCAAACCTTCAATAGGGTGCCACACAACCAACACAAGATAAGGATCACACAAGCCACGAGCAATTCACTAGAGTACCTTTTGGCTCTCTGCCGAGGAAAGGTCAAGAACCCCTCACAATCACCATGATCGGAGCCGGAGACAATCACCAACCTCCGCTCGACGATCCTCGCTGCTCCAAGCCATCTAGGTAGCGGCAACCACCAAGAGTAACAAGTGAATCCCGCAGCGAAACATGAACACCAAGTGCCTCTAGATGCAAACACTCAACTACTCAAGCAATGCACTTGGATTCTCTCCCAATCTGATAAAGATGATGAATCAATGATGGAGATGAGTGGGAGAGCTTTGGCTAAGCTCACAAGGTTGCTATGTTAATGCAAATGGCCAAGAGAATGAGCTTGAGCTAGCCATGGGGCTTAAATAGAAGCCCCCATGAAATAGAGCTGTTGTACCCCTTCACTAGACACAACACGGGGTGACCGGACGCTCCGGTCATATCGATCGGACATGGGACCCCAGCATTCGGTCATGTGATGCATGCCATGTGTCATTGGCTTCAAATGCAGTTCGCCCGATCTCAATGGTCAAGTGATGATTGGACGCGCTGCTGCGAAGTGACCGAACGTTGGACCTCAGCATCCGGTCGTTTCCAGTAAGCATCCAGAAACAAGAAATCACAATTGGACACTTCTGGTCATGCTCGATCGGACTCACCCAGCGTCCGGTCACTCGGTGTCTCCTCTATGCACTGCCACGTCAGTGGGACCAGACGCAGCCCTCTAGTGTTTGGTCACTAAGTGACCCAGCATTCGGTCAGAGACCGACGCTAGCGTCTTCGCTACTTCTACTGACCGGATGCGCTGGTCCTTCCAAGACCAGCGTCCAGTCACTTACAGTGACCTCCATCTTTTCTATATAGGGCACCGGTGGCACCGTCATACTGTTCGCACTCTACGGGCAAATAATCCACCGGTGAAGTTCCTAACCCTTGCTCAAATGTGCCAACCACCAAGTGCATCACCTTGTGCACATGTGTTAGCATATTTTCATAAACATTTTCAAGGGTGTTAGCACTCTACTAGATCCTAAATGCATATGCAATGAGTTAGAGCATCTAGTGGCACTTTGATAACCGCATTTTGATACGAGTTTCACCCCTCTTAATACTACGGCTATTGATCACTAAAACAAAATAACTCCTATAATTTATACCTTTGCCTTGAGCCTTTTGTTTTTCTCTTTCTTCTTTTCAAGTCCAAGTGCTTGATCATCACCATGGCATCACCATCATCATGTCATGATCTTCATTTGCTTCACCACTTGGAATGTGCTACCTATCTCATAATCACTTTGATAAACTAGATTAGCACTTAGGGTTTCATCAATTCACCAAAACCAAACTAGAGCTTTTAGCGACTCCATCTTGCCCGATCCCTCAGCTATCCCTTGGCTGCACCCAATGCCTAGGTCCACGAGTCTATCTTGCCTGATCCCTTAGCTGTCCCTTGGCTACGCCTGATGCTTGGGTCCTTGAGTCCATCTCGCCCAATCCCTCGGCTGTCCCTTGGCTGCGCCCGACGCCTAGGTCCATGAGTCCATCTCACCCAATCCCTTGGCTATCCCTTAGCTATGCCCGATGCCTGGGTGGCTGGGTCTGTGACTCCATCTCGCCTAATCCCTTGGTTGTCCCTTAGCGCGCCCGATGCCTTGGTTGACGACTCTGACTCGCTCGATCCCTGGATCCGTGACTCTGACTCGCTCAAACCCTTGGCACGCCCGACACCCTGGTTGACGACTCCATCTCACCCAGTCCCTCGACCGCAACCAAATGCCTAGGACCACGCTCCTAGGAACGATGGGTCAAAAACTGGAAAGAGGAGGCTATGCCCACCAAGGTGCACACACTCACGCACGCTGACAAACCTCCCAGACGATTCTACCCGAATCGCCCGGGGGCTCGGGGGCTCCTATCGGGTTCATAAACCCAGGGTCCCTCATGGACCTGCTTCTTAGGAGAAGCTAGGCCCAGCAGACGACGTTGCGAATAACGTGCAACTCCTAGGCCAGCCCAAATACCTAACGATAGGCCAGGAGGAAGGCCTCGCTTTCGACTCTGGCCCGCCTCTCCGACCAAAAGGCCTGGATGAGGAGGAACAACGCTCGCTTTTGACTCCGGCCCGTCTCTCTGACCGGAAGGCCTGACCAAAGAGGAATGTTGCTCGCTTCTGACTCTGACCCGCTTCTCTAACCGGAAGGCCTGGCCAACACCGCTTCCGACTCTGACCCGCATCTCCGACCGGGGATGCACCAAACCTCTGCTTATAGCTCTTCTCCGACTGGCATAGTCGAAGATGACTAGGACCAACCGACCAGGGACGTCCGCTCGGTAAAGACCCAACAAACGAGCGGAGCAAGTAAAGCAGAGCGCTCAAGTCAAACCGCAAAAACCAAGGACCATACCCTGTACACCTATAGGACAGTACCGATAGGCATGTCAGAATCCAAGCAGTGTTGTGGGCACCGACGTTTTGTCCTACAGTGTTATGGGCGCCATCAATTCCCATACCAGGCGAACACGGTAAAACCCCCCACATGCCTCTAGGCATCAACAGTGTTGTGGGTGCCTACAATCATCTTGTAACCGACGGCGTGGACAACAAGACTTAGTAGCATACGTACTCTCTCTCTCTCTCGCTCGCTTATAAGGCTGTCCCCTTCATCTATAAAAGAGGATGCACTCTCTCCCAACGAGGAGGATCAATTCATGATAACAACTCTCGATCCATCGATACATGGGAACTCCAACAAGGAGGACTCGAACCATTCGAACAACCAACGATCGATTCATCCTCTGTTAGCTTTAGACGCTCTAAAGCTACACAGAGCACACGCTCGAATACTTAGCGCATGTAGGAGCTCCCGTCACTCTTGGCCCTTCGGTCTAGAGTCCGATCGGACCTCTTGCACCCCCATCTTATTTCCTTCTGTTTGTAACCCCATAGCAAACTTTGAGCACCTGGGCTTAGGAATAAAGTCACCGACTGACTCAAACTAGACATAGGGCACGTAGCCTGAACTAGTATAAACCCTGGGTCATTGAGTGTAAGGCCACGTCCGATCACAACGTACAGCAAAACTGCAAATATTTACGTGTTAGTCACTTTTTGCACCGACAGACGTCTATCTGCATGCTCAACCTGGTTATCATATTCTGGTAAGCTTCAAATGTTGAACTCGGCAATTACACCCATCACCACCTATGCCCTCTGTACCATCAAATTGCCCAAAGGTGTTATAGAGAACGTTTATCGCGCTCGAAAGCAATGCTTGTGGCGTGGCAATTCAGAGCAGAAGAAAGGCGATAACTTGGTGGCATGGCAAACGGTTCAGATGCCAAAAGATAAAGGTGGTCTTGGAGTCATCAATCTACGCCTTCAGAATGATGCATTGTTGTTGAAGCACCTTGATAAGTTTTACAATAAGGTGGATGTACCATGGGTGCAGTTAGTTTGGTTCAAATATTACTCCAACAAGGTACCGCATGTTGCTCGTGAAGTTGGCTCCTTCTGGTGGAAGGATGTGCTAAGACTAAGCTCATTGTACCGCACAGTCAATAGCCCGCTGCACAGTTGGTGATGGCTCCACAGTTTGTTTTTTGGATGATCAGTGGCCTGGTCCTATACTAAAACATGTTTACCCAAAAATTGCCTCCTGCTCAAGATCAGAAAGCATATCGGTCTTTGATGTAATGCAAGCTAAAGACCTTGATACACTATTTTTTCTGCCATTGTCGCAACAGGCCTTGGAGGAACTTGAGCAGTTACAGAATCACTTACAGGACATACCCTATGACGAGCATTCTCAGGATCGTTGGACTCCAACATGGGGGAACTCCTACACTTCAAAAAGGTTTTACTCTTATATTTTTGGGACAGTGGAGGCACACCCAATTTTCAAGGAGGTATGGAAGTCAGGTTGCACCCCGAGGATCAAATTCTTTGCTTGACTTGTCCTGGTAGATCGGCTCAATACCAAGACAATGTTAACAAGAAGGCACCTCCACATTCATGATGATGATTTTTGTGTCATGTATGAGACAAGGGAAGAAGAAACCATTGAGCATCTCTTTTTCACTTGCCCTTTTGCAAGCTAATGTTGGGCCTCAATCAACTTTGTCTGAGATCACTCAATCAACCTACAGGATCGGTTCATTCAAGCTAGACAGTCCTACAGACACAGTTCTTTACTGAAGCTTCACTGATTGCTGCATGGGAAATTTGGAAAATGCGTAATGACAAGGTGTTTGAAAGAAGGGAGCCGTGTCAAGCCAGTTGGCTTTGTAATTTCAAAAATCAATGTTTTCTCCAGTCTGTTAGATTTAAGGTTGGCCTTAGGTCGGCTTTTTGCTTTTGGTTAGATGCTCTCAGTTAATTCCCTTTGTAAGTATCTTGGAGTCCTTTAATTTTATAAAAAGTTCTTTGACACTGTAGGGATCTCCCCCACAGTTTTTGCCGTAAAAAAATCACCCTCCCTGCCGGGCTTAGAAATCACTACTCCACTATTATTTAATTTAATTTTCAGCAGGAACATGGAAAGTGCAAGGGGAGGAGAATGTGGGCAGGAAAACATGCATATTGTGGAGACCGAATTGCTAGCTTTCGACTTCTCTTTAATTTGTAGCTAGCTTAGCTGCTAGCTTAGGTAGGTGTGAGGCGTGTGATAAATCTTTACCATATGATATGATGAGTCGTTGCTGTTGGTCATTGCCATGTTATTATGCAAATGCATTATGCTTATCCCTGTCCCAAAAAGCCAACCATAAAGCAACGCGTTGCACAGCAAAAGCATGCATCTGCCACCAACTTTGCTTTACTTGGATTGGGCATGCAATGCGGTTTCATTTGTTTTCTAGCTTAGCTTCTTGATGTGCTTGCTATGGTGTACGTACCTCTCTTGCTCTGCTGGAGCCTGGAGTGCATTGTCAGTGTCCAAACAGACACTCCGATCCGGCCAGCAGAGCAGACAACAAACAGCATGCAGATCCATGGATCTGAGTGAGTGAGTGAGTGAGGCTGGATCGGATCAGAGCAGTTGGTTAGTGATGTCGACCAGCTCAGCTATGTGTATATTTATATAATAATACTACCATCATCATCTCTCTCCCTCCACTACTCATCGCATTCCCCGTGTGTTGTGTTTCTCACTGCATGCATCTTATATATTATTATGCTCATCATCAGGGAAAGGAAGACATTCTCTGCGGCCCCTTTTCGCCCTCTCTTTTAAAAGTTCATCATCAACTAGGCCCTTTGTTTAGTTACCCCAGAATCTAAACTTTGGCATTGTGCAAAAAGAAGATTATCTGTCACATCAAACTTGCAGTACATGTATGGAGTACTAAATGTTGACGAAATCAAAAACTAATTGCACAGTTTGGTTGTACTTTGCGAGACGAATGTTTTGAGCCTAATTAGTCAACGATTGGACAATTATTACCAAATACAAACGAAATGCTACAGTGCACTACAGTGTCGCTAGAATTCAGGCGGCGCCAATTCGGCCGGCAACTAAACGGGCCTAGTGTATTTTCGTCCTATCTTTTAAAGCTCATCATCAGCTAGTGTTTCGTATTGTTGCAGTACTGCCTAAAATCAGGCAGGCAACAAATTCTGTATGATAAATGCCATGCCCAACGCTCCTACTACGTGTTCTGTGGCTTCAAGTCTACCCGCCTGACAATTTTGTCCGACTCAAATTGATTGTATGCCTCGTGCACCCAGTGGCAGAACCAGAACTTTTGAATAAGGGGGCAGACAATATAACAACACCTCGTAAACATGTTAAATATGTACAATAAATGTATGTCTCAATAGCTTTTCAACATTTTTACACGGTACTCATAATGAAAAAGCACAATATTTATCATCAAAATAAAGTGCGGCAGAAAGAGAAAGGGTAGGCAGCATGTGGCGTGCTTAGAGCGGGAGCAGCGTTCGTTCTTAGTATATTGGTCATGTTCGCTTCTCTTATAATCTGTCTTTTTCAGTTTATTTTTTAATTGGAACAGTGTTTTTTCTCACAACAAATCAGCCAGAACAGTGTTTCGGCTTATTTTTTCAGCGAAGCGAACAGGCCGTGTCTCGATTCTTGGCATTCAAACCGGACGGACCTCATGAGGGCTTGTTCGGTTAGGGTGGATTGAACCCAGGAATTATTCCCGCTGATACAAATTAGACAATTAATCTGGCTGGGAACTGTTCCAAGCAGGGGCGGATCCACGGGGGCTGCCGGGGGTACAGCCCCTAGTGAGCCTGATTTCTTCATTATACTACGATCACTTAGCCTCAAATCATTATTAATCTCTATCTCTAGTTTTAGCCCTAAATCTTCATTATTTAGTCACCCTTTGTTCCTCTCCTGCATCCCCCTATGGTTCCAGGTCACCATTCCTTGTCAAACGAACAGGACCTGAGGCTTATCCGATCCGGGCGGGAGCTATGGATCGGTGTGTGCCGGCACACATCTTCTGCGAACCGTACGTACGTACCTCTCTGTCTGATATATATGATCCGCGCGCAAGTGAAGTGGTACGCACGTACGATTGGGACATGCATGGACGTCGACACGGCGTACGTGTCTACGGCGATGCCGATGCGGCGGCCGTATGTGTAGATGCATGAAACGCGACAATATATATATATATATATATTCGGTAGCCAGCTACAGAATAAGTTGGGTTACTATAACACATGGGGATATTTACCATAACATTATAGTAAACCACTTAGTAAGGAGTCGTTACTATAATTTAGTAAATTGACATAGTAATTATTGGCCCCGTTCGCTGGTCTGAATCTTGGCTGAAACTAGCTGAAAAACACGGTTCTGGCTGAATTATTGTGAGAGAAAAACACTGTTCTGGCTGAAAAAACAAGCCAAACAAGCCGAATATGGGGTAAGCCGAACGGAGCCATTGTAACTCAAAGTGGCTACAGAATAAGTTATTATATATAGAGAGAGAGAGAGCTGGCCACTTTGAGTTACGATAATTACTATGTTAATTTATGAGATTATAGTAACTCCTTACTAAATGGTTTACTATAACATTATGGTAAATATCCTCATGTGTTATAGTAACCCAACTATCATAAATATGTATTGACATTATCGTAAATTAGTATATAAAATTATCGTAAATGAAGGTGGCTACAAAATAACTTATTTTATAGTTGGCTACTAAATATACTCTCCATATATATAGGGAGAGGCTATTCAGTAGCCGGCTACAAAATAAGTTATTCTGTAGCCACCTCCATTTACTATAATTTTATATATTAATTTACCATAATGTCAATACATATTTATGATAGTTGGGTTACTATAACACATGGGGATATTTACCATAAAGTTATATTAAACCACTTAGTAAGGAGTTACTATAATCTCGTAAAATAACATAGTAATTATCGTAACTCAAAGTGGCTACAGAATAAGTTATTCTGTAGCCAGCTACAGGATAGTAGTTCTATATATATACTATCCTGTAGCTGGCTACAGAATAACTTATTCTGTAGCCACTTTGAGTTACGATAATTACTATGTTATTTTACGAGATTATAGTAACTCCTTACTAAGTGGTTTAATATAACTTTATGGTAAATATCCCCATGTGTTATAGTAACCCAACTATCATAAATATGTATTGACATTATGGTAAATTAATATATAAAATTATAGTAAATGGAGGTGGCTACAGAATAACTTATTTTGTAGCCGGCTACTGAATAGCCTCTCCCTATATATATATATATATATATTACATCTTCCTCTTGCTATAACTGTATCGAATTTCCAGTCCACTGGCATGCATGCAGCGTACGTGACATGGTATGTATGCCAGGTACCACACGTACTTGCGGCGGGAAGGGAAATAAACAATCCTCGATCGCACCACAGTCCACAGACAGCTACGTAGCGCACGACGTCGTCGATCCGTCATCGCCATCGGCTGGCAGACGAGCCGGCGAGCGCCACGGTGACCACGAGCTAGCGCCTGACGACATCCGGAAGAGCAGCGGTGATTGGTTGCATTGCATGCATTGGTTCCTTCCGCCGAGACGAGCTGAGACAGTGAGTGAGTCGCCGGCAGCGGTACGTGTCGCTTCTCGTCTTTGAATGAATACCCTGGTCATTGGATTGGATCATCATTCAAAGCAAAACCTCAGCTTCAATTCGCACTAATCTGCAGGACCTCAATTTCGTTGTTTCTTTTCACTGGCTTGGCACACAACATTACCATTACCATTACCAAGAGTGAACGAATGAACTGGACTATCCTAGTGCCATGCTGGGGACTCAGCATGTCATGGGGTCTCCTGGGGTTTTGGACCTCTATATATAGCCCATGGTCTTGTCGGGCCAGCCCAGCAAACAACGAGCGTAGAAAATTATCCTCCTCCGTCATTCCAAATTACAAGTTATTTTAACTTCTTTTTTATAGTCAAGGCATCTCAAGTTTGATGAAGCACTAACCCATGGGGCGTGGCTAGCGCCCGGACGTTCGGACGACCGCGCCGCTGCCCCCTCCCCCCCGGTCTCGCGTCCCGAGCCTTCCCACCCACATCCCCCCGTGCCAGTACATACCGCCTTCGCCTTCCCGCACCTGACAACGAGGCGAGACAACAGAAAGGCAAGGAGGGAGATGCAACACTCGATTTAGTTTTGAAACATCTAGATGCAACAATTGCAACATACGTCTGAAAACAAATGAAACATGGGCCCGATGAAACAATTGCAAAAACAAGTAAAAACACTTGAAGCCATTGTAAACATGCACAACATCCAGATAACACACTTACATCATATGTGTGAAAACATATGCAACATCCAAATAAACACACTTGTAACATATGTCGGAAAACAGATGAAACATTAAGAACAGGAGCTTACAACATATGTGTACAACCATTACAACATGCACGACATCCCAACTACTTTTGCAACATTCGTATGAAAACACTTGCAAATTCACCTCTAAAACATTTAAAACAGACGCTTGCAACATGCATTTTCAGCGCAAACATCTCCTTGCTGCTTGGAGAATGGAGGCTCGTAGGCACATGGAGTAGGTGTTCTATATTTAAAACAGACGCTTGCACGACGGTGCTTGTAGGTAGCGGCTTGGCGGTGGCTGCGCGACAGGGCAGGGAGGCAGCGGCCGCCCACCGCGCCCGGCATGGCCGATAGCTGAGCGCCGCGACTCGTCACAGGCGGTTGCGTGCCTGGCAGGGCCTGCAACCGTGCCGCCATGACTCGCAGGAAGCCACGCGCCGACACCAGGAGAGGTCTGGCAGTCGAGGGCCGCGTGCGGGAGCGAAGCGGAGCGGAGCAAGACATGCGGGAGTTGATTTTTTTTCTTTTTATTAGACGAGCGGTGCATGCGGCAGTGAGTGAAACAAGTATCCGGCCTTCTAGACATCTTAATGGTAGCATTACTATAACCAATGTACAGATCATATAGACAGTGAGCATTCTATTTTTCAAATTACGAATCACGAAGCAAGGGAGTACTTTGAAAAGGAAAAGAAAGTAAAAGCTGAAATAATTTAACCATGGATACATATTTTCTTTTCAAACAATAAATTAATTAATTAACCAGCTAGCTAGCTGAGATCGTAATAGATAGCTAGCTGAGATCGTAATATTGCCAGCAAATTAGTAAAGTCGATCTGGCACCTGATACGGATCAATATTTTCGTTTGAAATCGACAGTAAATTAGCAAACTCGACACCTGAAATATTTGCCCATGAAGGCGTCACTGGCACCTCATACAAAGCTCACATATAGCATATAACGTATATAAAGCTCATTTTCTGTAGACCATAAGCTGCTACGGAGTAGCATAATCCCCTCGGAGGGGAGAAGCTCCGTTCCAACGTCCCCAACCCTGACCCCGCCTCTAGATCCCTCCCCACCGTTACCGCCGGCGCCGGCGCCCCCCCCCCCCCCCCCCCCCCCCCCCCCCCCCCCCCCCCCCCCCCCCCCCCCCCCCCCCCCCCCCCCCCTTCCCGCGTGCAGGGGCATGCGTGCTCGTGGCTCCGCTGCCCGTGGCGGACCCCTCCTCCGGCCCTCAGCCGTCGGAGCCGGAGCCGCCGTCCGCCGGGGTCGGATCTAGCTGCCCGCGAGCCCCCGCACCCCATCGGGTGCTCCAGTCTACGGCCTCCACCGGCGATGTGGAGCACACAGCGCAGTCTGTGCAGCCACTGGAGCCCTCTCCAGCGTTCCACCGCCCGAGTCTTCCTCCAGCGCGCCTCCGCCACCCAGATCCAGCGCGTCGCCGCCCTCACCACCGTCGGGGCCGGCTCCTGCAGCAGAGGCGGCCACCCAGCACGAGGCCTAGGCGCCCCGCGCAGTCGGACAGAGCAGTGAGCGCTACCGACGACGACTACGACCACTCCACGCCGCTATCTGGTCCCAAGTTCGCACCTTTTGAGCCGGCCGTGGCGACGCTGGACACCCGAAGCCCCTCCACCCTCTCACCGGCGGCGGCTCCATTCTACCCAGGTGGCGCCCTGGGAGGACGCACGAAGCATCGTCGGTGGGCGGATGAGGACGAAGACTCGGACGACGATAATGACTCCGATGACGACAATGACTCCGACAACGACCCCCTAGCAACCTACCTGGATGCTGCCCGTCGGTCGGCCAAGCCAGTAGCTGCTTCCCCGCCGCGCGGTCAAACTCGTTCGACCAATGTTCTGGGCTGTGGCAGAACGTACATGGGATGGCAAGGGCCTAGGCGAAGAAGGAGGAAACGCAGCTAGCCGCGGCCCTAGTTGGTGCCCGACCTGCCTGCTCAACCTGTGGAAGGCCGCGTCCCCGCCCGCCAGCGCCTCGGTCGTCGCGGACGGGTTTCGGTGGAGGCTGCCCAGTGCACGACGGTCTCGCCTACGACGTTGCCAGTGCAGGGGCTGCCACAAGTTGCCGCCACGTGGGGGACAGGCCGGCATCGTGGATGTGGAGACGCGTCCTTACCCAACGCTGGTTGGGGGCAGCCACCCCGAGAGACGCGACACTTGTGGCTGCTACGGATGCCGTCGGCCGCACTCCACCCCCTCGGACGACCTCCGCCGATAGATGCCTCAAGCGCTTCACCGAGCGAGTCACAAAGGCGAGACAACCGCCACTCCTGGAGCTGCCCGGAGTTGATATGGCCCTCGCTGGACGTACACCGCCTGCGCTACCTAAGAGGAGCAGGTGGATAGCGGCGCAGAGCATATCGCATATCCCGGCGTCCAAGCGAGGTGAGCACCTTGTCTTGAAGCGTCTGGGACTGACTAGCGGGATGTCATCACCGTCGGCGCCGGGCCTAAAGGCGTACGACGAAATCTACAGCGGCAACCCCGGTAATATGCATGCACTACGTGAGTTGCTCCCACCAGACGACGACGTGGTTGCGCACAAGCAGCGCCGCCGCTGCTCGGCAACCCGAGCATAGGCCCCTAGCCGGCACCACAAGTCAGGTTGATCAGTATCCAATGTAACAACATAGCTCTCAGTACACTAGGGAGGGTCGAGCGTCCATGTACTACTCTTCTGACCACCTGGGGCGCCGCTAAGGCATGTTGTATTAAATTTTTTTTATCTTCATACAAAGACGCGTAAACCTTTTGCTTGATCGAGAAAAATAAAACTTATTTTCTAATAGTTCTGTAGTCTAGATGAGACATTATATATGAATTAACAAGTACAATGCCATCCGAAAATACTCCTGATTTATATTCAAGTCCCATATAATTGTTGTAAGTACTCTTGTAGACGACGTATCTGTAAAAGGAAAATTATAATTCTTATCAGCTATGGTAGATGAAAAATCATAAACTACATAATTTTTTTCGAGAAAATGTTAATGCAAATTCAGAAGTGAAAATTAAAGCTGATTGGAGAACTCCAAATTTCTAAAATTTTGATCTGATTGGAATGTTTTTTCCTCAAGTCTAATAGTTTGTACACATCTTTTGACCTGTGATTAAGCTCATGCAACTACCATGTAATTTTTTTGTTTTGGTGACCATGCCTTTGGCAATGCCTTGTAATCTGATACTTCCTCATTCCATAGTAACAACAAAACCGATCAGAAGACAAGACGCATAACCACCAACAAATATATATATATATATATATATATATATATATATATATATATATATATATATATATATATATATATATATATATATATATATATATATATATATATATATATATATATAAGTGAAATTTTACAATGCTCGAAAATAATGAGAGCCCTCATTTCGTTAGATCTGATGATTTAAAAATAAGAGAAACAAAATAGAAGGAACTTTAATCGTGGGCCGGAAAAAAAAATATACGGATCCGAAACTGGTTTCTTATTACATTTGGAGGGTATAACGGTATTTTTACGTCTTTGGAGCTACTTCTCATCTTCACTCGGACGCAGATTTGGTAACTTCACGCCATGACTTTTGTGAATTCTCGGACATTGAAATCAAATCTAATGACATTTAGTGATTCAGAAAGAAAAACAAAAGAGATGAGGCAAGCGGCTGAATAGAAACACGGAGGCTCCTGGCGTGCAGAACTCTCCGACTCCGCGCCGGCGGAGAAGGGAGAAAGGCCGCGCCATCGGAAGGCCCTGGAGGAGTGGGAGGTGGACTGCACCGGCAAGGAGGCAACCAAGTTCCTGCCGTTGATATTGCCAACCAACAACACCGCTCTCTTCCTCGACGACGCCGGGGGCGCAAGAACAGGCATGCTGCTACCCAGGACAAGAACAGGCATGCTGCTACCCAGGACGACGAAATGATGATCCACGACCACGACCGCGAAGGCATCTGCATGAAGGGCGTACGTGCAGCAGCAGGGCCTGGCCACCTGCACGGACGACGGCAGTCCCACGCGGTGGCGGCGGTGGAGGTGCCGCAGCTCTACATCCACTAGCACTGGCAGTGGCGGCACTGTGGTACGACAGCACGGTGGATCTGCGCGCATGCGCTGCTGCTCCAATGCATGCAGGCCGCGGCCGAGACGCGAGCTGTGGGACACAGACAACAGCCTCGTGGACACCGTTGCTTTGGGACACAGACAGCGAGCCGGCGAGCGACGTGGCGGCGAGTCCCGTCCGGCGAGGCGATCCCGCGACGAAGGCAGCAGCGAGATCCCGCGAAGCAGCGAGTCTCGTTGTGGAATTTGGTTAGAGAGTTAGAGATTGTATACAGGAGTAAATAATTTTCAAGGGAGGAACCTCCCAAGCACCGTAACAAAGCTCAGAATAAAGACCTCTACTTTTGCTCACAAGATCGACCCGTCAAGCACTCACGATATATCGCCAAGCAGATGAACATGGCAATGAATGAAAACCTAACCACTACTAGCTAGCTAATCGCGATTGGTTTTTGGTGGAGGAAGGGGGTTCAGGTTGAGGTGGTGGTGCCGAGGATGGCGCGCATCTCGGCCTGCTGGTCGTGCTCCATCTGCTCCACGGCCATCTCCCGCTCCACCACGAAGATGAGCGGCACGCCCAGCACCAGGAACGTCGTCCCGGCGATCCACGCCGCCTTCCCCACGCTCCGTGCCAGCTTCGCCGCCACCGCCGACGCCCCCCGCGCGTGCTCCGCCGCCGCCGACTGCGAGATCGCCTCCATCAAGTCCTGCATCATGGGATGGCTGCCTGTCGTGTCGCCTAGCTAGTTAGGGTTCAGCTTAGTTAGCTACCTACGACGCCGACGTGTTGTCTCTCTCGTGACGTAGCTACGAAACGAGGGGAGGGTTTTATAGTGCGGCCGGGCCGGGGCTCCTCCGCTTCTTCTTCCTTGTTTCCCTGCTTTCTTTCTGTTTCTGGATGGACACGGTTCAGTACTAAACTCCGATTCCATCACGAGTTGTTTTAATTAATTTCCATCGTAATTGACTCCGATTCCATTACTTACTACAAGTACGTTCGTTTCTGTCTCGGTGCATCAATGACCTACTTACTCTACTGGCCCCGATCCATGCCATATACTCCCTCCTCCGTATCTAAATTATTATAAAAATCATTCCAACTTTGTTGGACAGTTAAAACATTCAAATTTTACTAAATTTATATAATAAATAATAACATTTATGACTAAATAAGTATCATTATTAATTATATTTTCATAGTATATCTATTTGATATCATAAATTTTTATAATTTTCTCTATTGTTTTCGTCAAACTTGAGAAGCTTTAACTTGATCTCCAAGAAATTTGCAAAATATGTGGTCATACAAAATATGCAATCTTTAAAGGTCCATTTATGGGTTAAAGCAATCATCTCGCAGTTGGAATATTCGTTTTGATGAAGTGGTCAAAGGGTTTGGCATCATCAAGAATGAAGAAGTACAAAAAGGCTAGTGTTTTTTAGCAAATCAAAAAGGCTAGTGGGAGCGCAATTGTATTTCTGGTCCTTCATGTGGACGACTGATTGTTGATCGGGAATGACATTCCAAGTTAGAAGCCATTTGGGCCGGGCCCTCCCTTGCCTCTCCCTCCCATAGGCCATACTCCGTAGGCCATAGCCCATAGCCCATAGCCCTGTCGTCGCAGTCGCCGCCGCCCGCCGCCCTCACGCCCATCTCACGACGCCCGCCGCGGTTCCATTCGCGCCCCTCCGACAAGCCGTCTCTACCGCCCGCCCCATCCAGGAGCAGCCTGCCACCAGAACATTCACCCCAACTGGCCTTGGTTGCAAGTTCGTCCATCCCCACAACTGAACTGACAGGCACCCATGGCGCCGCACTCGCTGCTCCGCGCCGCCGCATCCGAGCTCCGCCGCCGGGGGCGCCGTGCCCCTCTCCCCCTATCGGCGCTGTCGTCGCTCCTCTCCTCGCCGCCTCCACAGAGCCCACCCTCCAGCCGCCCCGATCCTAGCCCCCACGCCGACCGGCGCCACCTCATCGCGCTCCGCCGGTGCCCGCCGCGCCCGGCGTCCGCCGTCCTCGCCCCCGAGCTGCTCCACGGCAGGGTTCTCCACCCGAGCCACTTCTCGCACGCCTTGTGGCTCTCCACCTCCTCGTCCTCTTCCGAACCCGCGGGCAAGGCTTCGCCGGCGCCGCCGCTCACGTGGGTGGACAAGTGGGTACCGGAGGCGGCGCGGCCGTACGCCATGCTCGCCCGCCTCGACAAGCCCATCGGGACCTGGCTCCTCGCCTGGCCCTGCATGTGGTATGGCTTTCCTTCTTGTGTTCTCCTGCTTCTCGATGCTCTGCATTGTCATGCCTTTCCGTGTCTGATTCAGTTAGTCCATGCGTCCCAACACTAACTGAAAAACGAGGTGGTGATTAGTGGTTCGACTCATATGTACTGTTAAATGCTTTACTTTTGCCTTATGAAAGATGAAAGGAAAAAAAAAAAGGAAGAGGTTTTGCTTGTCGATGTACAGTCCAAAAAGTTTAGGAAGAATAGAACACATGCACATTGGTACTGGATACAAGAACAGCTCAATGTTTTGCTCTCCTGTTTTATGCTGTCACGACACATACTAAATTTGAGTCCTCATAGCAAACGCAGCATATTTCCTTGTTAGCTTCAGATTCAACTAAATGGTAACGATGATCATCGGGCTGCTGTCTTGTGTCTTGTTAGAGCTTCTAAGGAGGAGGGGCATTATTTTATATGCTATGCACGTGTTGAAATTGAATTCTTGTATATTATTAAATCGATAGGATGTTTTACCCTCTGTTGAAGAATCAATCAGACCTTTGCTTCACAGGTCGATCACAATAGCAGCAATGCCAGGGGAGTTGCCAGACTTGAAAATGCTGGCACTCTTCGGATGTGGAGCTGTCCTCCTCAGGGGGGCTGGTTGCACAGTGAATGATCTTCTCGATCGCGACATTGATAATAAGGTGATTTTGCTTTCTTTTGATGTTCTGAGTGTTGATGATGCCTTGCATTGCACCTAACCTGAATTAAGCACAACAAATAATCAATCAATGAACAAACTGTTCTGGATGTTGCATGACCTTTATCTGGTGACATATTTCTCCATAGGTTGAGCGCACCAAAAGTAGGCCTTTTGCCTCAGGAGTGCTTACTCCTTTACAGGGAGTGAGCTTCCTTGGAATTCAGCTCCTATTGGGACTGGGCATTCTTCTCCAATTGAACAACTATAGGTATTTAAACTCATATGCTTCTTTGTCTGATGCGGCTGACACTATTATATGCATTTAGACTATCCATGTTCCCACAACCACTTATCAGTGAGTGTCCACAGCAGAACATCACGATCAAATTATTTAGGGGCTATTTATTGCAACTCTTTTTCTTGAGGATAATTAGGATATTCATGTCCTGCAATTTGATTTGATGGGGACTGTACTCATTTTACTTCCCATATTCTTTCTATCTTGTTTATGTGATAAACTCACTGCTTCCTGGACATCAGCATGGTCTTCAGTATGACATTTTGACTAGCAACAATATATTGAGTGATATATAAGGAAAATATTTTTCATCATCAGTCTAGTCATGCCAATCATGTATTTTCAGTCTGTATAAAACTTTAGGTAATAGACAAAGTTAAAGAAGTTTGACTTTGGACAAGATGGACTTATTTGCGATTGGAGGAAGTATGCTTGTGGCTATGACCGGGATGGTCCTTTAACAGCAGCATTAAGCCATTAACCAATGTGTTTTGGGTTTGCATCCTAAGGTTATGGTGCTAGGTCCAGTTGCATTTTCTTGATTGATAACCAGGAAATAAATTGGGCCACCACACAGTTCTCCCTAAGAATATATAGAAGCATACTATGTGCCTGTTTATTTTCTTATCTTTGCATTACCTGAAAGTCAAAACAAAGGTATCTTGACTATAAGCAGTTTATACATTATCTTTTTGTCATTTTTTTGTGTGTAGTCGTATTTTGGGGGCGTCTTCACTTTTTCTGGTCTTCTCGTATCCCCTGATGAAGAGGTTCACATTTTGGGTATGTGCTGTATTTGTGCATATGGAGGCTTATATAGAATAATACTATATTATTACTTATAGAGTGAGGGCTTGTATTTCTTTTGGTGCATTAATTACAGCCCCAGGCTTATCTTGGCCTGACATTCAATTGGGGAGCTTTATTAGGATGGGCTGCTATTAAGGAAAGCTTAGACCCTGCAATCATCCTTCCATTGTATACCGCTGGTATATGTTGGACACTGGTGTATGATACTATATATGCGCATCAGGTGTTTCACTATTCCCACTCTTTCATACTCATCCTTGATGAAGTGACCATTTCATGTTGTTGCAGTGTCTTATCCATGTGTATCTACATGCATCTCAGGACAAAGAAGATGACCTCAAGGTAGGAGTTAAGTCCACAGCATTAAGATTTGGAGATTTGACCAAATACTGGATCAGTGGCTTTGGTGCGGCATGCATTGGCAGCTTAGCACTCAGTGGTTACAATGCTGACCTTGGTTGGTGTTTAGTGTGATATTTGAGTGAAGTAGTATTCTTTTTACTTGATATTGACTCTATACCTGAAACAGGATGGCCCTACTATCCATTTCTAGTAGCTGCAGCTGCACAGTTAGCGTGGCAGGTTTCAACTGTGGATCTGTCTAGCCGCTCAGATTGCAACATGAAGTATGTTTTTCTTGCTTTGAATATCCACTACCTATTGCCATTTTTATGCCTACATAATGTGGTTGTTGATATCCACATTATGTGTCCACCTTAATTCGATGAATTGATGCCCTGCAGGTTTGTGTCCAACAAGTGGTTTGGAGCTTTGGTGTTTAGTGGGATTCTATTTGGGCGTCTTGTATCATGATGATCATTTGAGGAAGCATGGTGTGTTTCTATGATGGGCCCAGTGGAACCTAAGCAATTTTGTGATGAGATGTAGGAAGACTACCAAGCCCTTGACTCTGGGCTAGGCGGCTAGCTAATGCGGCGTGGTGCAGAGTGGACTTTGTAAGATCCTTAACACATATCCTTGCTAATTGGCATTTTTTTTTACAATCATCACACCTTGGCTTGTGAAGCAGGCTGTTTTCCAAGCATATCAATTATGGTGGTGCTCTCCACCTCGTGTACGTAGTTAATGGTATAAGACAAGATCACAAGAGACATGAAAAATACATTGATGTACAACAATCACATTCTTGTGTCATTTATTATATGCTACGTATGCCAAAAGTGAGCTAGTGCATGCACCTTTTTTTTTTTTTTTGCCGTTGTCTTCTCGAGCTGAAAACAAGTGGCCAAAACATTGCAGTGTATGAAAGCAGATGCTACATAAACTTCTCTGAGGACATAGCCAGCTTACCATACTGATGCTTTCGTTTTGGACTGAGTGCCTTGGAATCAATCATCATAAACCATGTGTGCCCAGGAGTCACCAATCAATCTAGGCAATTGGTAGCATGGTTTGGCTACCTTCAGTTTTGCTCCGTTGTCATCTGTCCAGTATCCCGTATATATGCAATGGTAGTCCACAATCTGAGATTGATATGCTGCCTCTGCAACCATAGTGACGCAGCTAGTAGGCTTCAGGCCTTTTAGAATGTGGGATTCTTCTTCTTTTTCCTGATTCCTATGTTTTTTTAACATGGACTACTTCCTGTAAGATTCATGCGGACTCTCGATCCATGAAAAATATAATAACTGCATATACTCCCTCAGTCCCAAAAAGAATGCAATTTTAGATGAATACAACTTTTTATATAAATCTAGACAAATGCTTGGTCAAATTCATACCTAAAATTGACAAGTAACGAAACTGCACCACCATTGCATTGGCTATTCAAGTCGCCGAAATATCAGCAGCATACATATGCCCTGCTGTCTTTCACCCTAGTTCTCTATAGTGCCTGCCTACCCGCCTGCTGCTACATGACTGGGTCGATGGCAGTCTACTTCCACGGACCAGCTAATCAACCATCCATCGGTGTCGGCCGGCGATCACCATACATGAACAAAAGCTCAGACACCTTAATGCCTGACCATCGATACAGCCTACAAGGTACAAGCTCAGCTCCTTCCAAAATGCATGATCCCCAGCCCAAACTTGACAAATCAATCGCCACAATTTCGAGAACCTACAGGGCGACCTCGCCTTTTAGGCTTCTCATCACCAGCCTCACTTTTGGATTTGTTGTCCTTGAAGCCTCGCCTTTTAGGCTTCTCATCTGTGGCTTTGCTGTTGGACTTCTCATCTGCAGATTCATCTCCACAGCTGTTCTCACCAACCCCAATCTTCAACCTGCCATATCAATCACAGCGTAATGAGTCACCAAAATGTTCCAGCTGCCAATGACTGGTTAGAATCGCTTACCCTTCTGAGGAACAAGGATCCAAGAAGTTTACAGCTTCGTTCAGGGCATGAAGAGCCATCTTCTTAATCTGAAAGAAAACACATATTCATCACATCAGATAGGACAAGCCATAAACGCAGATAGATCATTGGAAGTGCACAGTGCTAACCTCTAGTTTATCTTCTTTAGCTTTGTGGAAAGATGGAAGTCGTCGAAACTCCCCGGTCAACTTAACACACTCACCAACATTTTCTGGGGAGACAAAATCAAGCGCAACTTTGATGCAGGACTGCATAGATGAAGATGGTTTCATCAATCACAACCATGATATTTGATGTCACACTCAAAAGGAGAACAAAAAAGATCCAGCTTGGTTGTCACACTGGTAAAGCTTGGCCACACCTTCAAATTTCTCACTTGGTGAGGACATCCAGCAGGAATGAAAACAGCTTCACCAAGCTTCTGTTCAAACGTCCAGGGTTCAATACCTAAAGCAGGAAGTTAAAACATAAGACAAAGAACATGTCATCTTTGGATACAGTGTTGGAGAGATCACAGAAATATTTTTCTAACCATATTCTTCCTTGAGCTTTCTCTTATGCTCCTGAGTTAAGTAGAAAGACTGATCGTGAATTGGGTGAAATACCTGCTCAGTTAACGTGATTAGTGGTCAGCATAAAAAGGTAAGGATGATTCCATTTTTTTTCTTAAAAAAAAGGACTGCAACAAGGACCTTTTTCACTGGATTGCAGTAAATATGCCGGAATTCAGAGCAATGCTTCCTAAGATAATCTTGTAATTTATCAGAATCCTGTCTGCGGAAGATATCCCACAGAGCACCACCGGTGCTTTGTTGCTCTGAGCTCTCAACAACAGGCATTTCCAGATTATCTTCAGAACTTACTTTTAGATAAGCATCAATGCCACTGCAATCAACCTTTTCAGATTTCTCTTCTTGAGGTTTAATGCCAACTTTCTTGAGTTGTATCCTGCCAGTGCTTTTTTGATTGTGTGAAATGTAATGAGCTCCATTGTGCATCCCATCAGTTGTGTTGACCCCATTGCTGTGATAGGAACACTGACCTAGTTCACTTTGTGATTCTGATCCATGAGATGATTCTTTATCCTTTGCATCATCTCCATCGTCATTAGGTGGTAAAGCATTGATGTCCAAACCTACAGGACACATGAAATGCCATTATCATTAAACTGAATGATTGGATTCATTACCAAAAATGAATTTGTGTTACGAACCATTATAGTTGTCTCTATTGACACAGTTGTCTTCACTACTATATGAGGTCTTCAATCCTTCATCAACAGATTCATCCCTGCATTCAGTTGGAGCTGGTGACAACTTCAGCTCAGAGCAGGATTTTAGACCCCCGTATAGTTCCTGCAGATCTTGCTCTCTCATGTCTTTTTGGATTTTTTCAATTTGACGGGGATCAGTCTGACAAGTGACTTCAGCTGTGTGTGTTAAGATATTTACCTGGTTATATCACACACGTTTGACAATTAATATTGACCATGTTATAAACCCAAGTGGTTGATGAGAAAAATAAGAACTATTAAAATGTCAACAAATGAGCTAGGTAAATAGCAATGAGATACATCTGCTAGGAAAGCATTAGAAAATGAGCAGGTTCGACAGGAGCCTTGCTGAAGTCAGTTCTATATTTTTGTTCAGCACTAAACCACATGCAGAACAAAAGAAGGCTATAATCATTAATAAACACAACATACCGCATCAGATATGTCACAGTGAAGCTTGGTCACAGAATCACCCCTGCCTAGCTCTTTGTAGAACCCATAAGCAATGTAACTTTTGGGTCCAAGATCTGGCTTCAAGACACCAGCAGGAAGCTTGGCTGCAAGATTTAGCGGGCCATATCGTGGATCAGTATACTCACGAAATGGCAATGCGCTAATAAATTCGGCACCGTGTCGCGGCAATCGCTTGTCAAAGGAACTAGAAGAAGGCCAGTCTTTTAGCTTAAGCATCTCAGGCCAGCGAGTCCTAGCATAAGTTCTGCCTGTTGTATACCCCTTAAAGAACCTATGTATGTTAATTTCCACCTGCAACATATAAGGATAGTAAATGCCTGCATGAAGCTGCGAAAGAAGGAAGCAAGGCACATCTAAATTTAAGGTGAGACTCAAACATCCCTAGTTGAAATGAGAATTTCTTCACTGATAGAACATGAAGTTTGCCAGTACTATTATGTGTTCTTTTCTTCTGGACACAAACGCAGGCCCAGTTTTACTAAGGCTGGTCACTACTAAGTACTGTCCTAAGAATTTCTGTCAAAAGTCAGAACTTTTTATGATTTTATACAAGCCAGACGACCTTGATATTAGAAACAAGAAATATCAATCAATGGTTATCATCCACCAAAACAGATTCAACCACTTAGACACATTTAGGAATAGAGCTCCGCACCTCACACCAATCAAGGCAGTCTATCGCCCAAACAGCAAATTGCTCATCTTCTGCTTTGCCTTTGGATCTTTCCCGCAATGCCCGCCACATTACCATTGGCTCCCAACTCAGGCCAGAGGTTAACTGAAGGACATCAGAAACAACAACTGGCTCACCCTTTGCCCAATGCATCTGAAAATGTACTATGTCATCATCTTGAATACCAGTAGCAACTGGACAGTATAGGAAGTTATCACTTGAGTCCTTCCTGCTTGCAGCCTCCTGTACTGATTTGCTTTCAGTTCTTATCTTGCCTGAATGATCAAAGCAAGGGCACCGATCACTTCTACTAACCATTGCTTTAGCTAATGTCTCGCTCCTGAGAACTTTGTCAGCTCCATCTTCTATCTCAGCAAGCATCTTCTCTGGAAACAAGCACTTGAGGTCCAGAAGTGTCCTACCACAGCCTCCTACTTCCTTTGGTGGACAAGGTATGCTACCATCACTCTTTGCTTTCCAGAGCAACAGACCGTTATTGGGGTTTCCAACAGCAGGCATACCGTTGTAAGACTGACCATTTGAGGAGTTCTTACTTCCATTAGCATCCTTTGACAGAGGAATCTTGCCAAAAGAATAACTCCTACCTTTAGGTTCAGGTGGCACATACTCCACCTCTTCTCCTCCTGGGATCTCACCTTTGCGAAGCTCCTTGCAGCAGTTAAGGCAAAGATCATAGAAACAATGCTTGCAGCTTCTATGAAAATCAACAATAGATGTTCTACACCTGTCGCTGCAGTAGACGGAATGAATAGATTAGATGCCAACCATTAAATTTATAGCAGAAAGTAACCAGGGAAAGAAACCAACCAATATACACGATCATCTAGGTCAACCTCAGCTTGTTCCACTTTTATCTCATTCACTGAAACTCCTGTCCACAAAACCAGACCAGTCTGTAACTGTATCCCAGAAACCACTACCAGTCTGTAACTGTATCCCAGAAACCACAGTACCATACCTCGTATACTAGCCTCTACTTCCTTCTCCTCCATCTGTTCTTGTCGCAATTCTCTCATCCAGGGAAGCAGCAAGCTTACGATATGACAAGCATAACGAATTTCATTTTCTTTAGAGATCTCCTTTTTTGGAGGCTGGTAAGAGGATGGGGTAAATCATTAACAATGGGCACTAGAAGATAATTATTGAGTGCATACATATAAGCAGAACAGTGCAAATACTGTAAAGGGATGATGAGTTGTTAAGTTTGTACCTCTTCAACTCCCCTCATCCGTAGGCATGCCTTGCAATTACAATTCTTGCGACAATATGGGCATTTCACAGCAAATTCATCTTCTGGCAAATTAGGATACCTATTTACAAGAAACTCCTTTGGGTCATTTGAACATTGTGCAACACACATGATGAAACTACATGACTCTTGCATATGTCAATAGCCAGTGAAATAAAAGTATTGGAAAGAAAACACTTCAAATTTCATGTAGCATATTAGACAAACAGTTCGGTAAAACACAGAAAATTAGTGAATGAAGAGGAAACGGTGATCAACTAAAACTGTGCAAGTCATATTTGTAACTGTTGTATCAGAAGAAACAGTAGATAAAGAGCAATCCAATTAGTATGAAACAAGATTATGATAACTTGACACACCATTGTTCTATGCATGGCACACAGAATCGCTTTTTTTTGCACGACTGACACCGGACAACCCGTGGTTTGTCCTTCCTTTGGCACTGGTGGCACATGAGGGCATTTTCCCCAGTCAACATCTTACTCCCTTTCTGGATATTTTTAAAACAAAATTTGCATTCATAAAAAAATAGTTGTGAAGAACCACTTCATATACAACATAATACAAGGAAATGAGCAGCTCACCATATTATTTTTATCAAGGGTTTCATCCTTGGTGGATGGGAGCTTCTTTTCTTCTTTATCCACTTTGTTCAACTTTTTTGTCATAGACTCTTTCCCTACATCTCTTTTCCGCTTCTTTGCATTCTGCAAAAGCTTATGATTCCTTGACTGCTTGCTCCTTGCTGCCTCAGCATCACTCTGCAAAAGAAAGAAGTTGCTAAGCCTGATGACACTCTGGTTTTTATATCCAAGTGAAGGTGATAAACTGCATTTGTTGGCAACCTAATACAGGCACTAGCATCCCCTAAAGATTAGACTAGCCACAATTGATGACACTCTGGTTTTTATATCCAAGTGAAGGTGATAAACTGCATTTGTTGGCAACCTAATCAACTGATGCAGAGGATAGCAAGCGACATACCGAATTCATTTGGCCATTGGTTTTACCATTGAAACTCTGGGCCTTGCTATCCAGTTGGTCGGCTTCCATTTTTCTGGGTCTTCCTCTTCCTCCCTTCTTTACAGAAACGCCTCTTTTAGCACTCTCGTGGTTGACTTGATTAATCGTAGTTTCCTCATCATCATGCTGGCAAAACAGCAGTCAGTCAATTGATGCACAACCTCAGCAAGGACTAATCCAGCAAAAATTTCAGGAACGCAGGAAAAGGTGCTTCGAAAAAACAAATCATAGAAAATTGCATCGGTCCTCATCGGTTGCATTTTTATGAATGAGTAAGTATAAGAAGCAAATCGGCAGGGTGATAGTGGAGCACTGTTTACCCATTTAAAAACAAAAATCCAGTGGCAAGAGCATAACTCGCTGCCGCCTGGATAATAAAAGGTGAAGGGGAAACGCCAGAGCAGGCGAAGTTCATGCCGCGGCGAATGTGCAAAGAGGAACAAAATCTGCTCACCTCAGAATCGCTGTCGCTGTCCCAGTCAAAGAACGCATTGGGCGCCGGCCTCCTCTCCCTGAGCGGCCTGATCCCGGCCGCCACCGCGCGCCCTAGATCCCCGAGGCTCACCGCGGGCACCGACAAGGCCCGGTCGACGGTGCGCCGCCTCCGCCTCCCCTTGGTCCCGGCCTTGGGCTTGGGCGTCCTATCCTTGTTGCTCTTCTTATTCTTGTTGAGGCTACCTTTGGGCCTCCCACTCTTCCGCTTGGTTTCCTCGCCACCTCCGGGCGCGGGAGCCGCGCCCGCGTTCCCGGCCTCAGCCTCGACCCCCTCCGCCTCGTCCGCCATGGATTGGGCGGCGATTGCCGCGGCGCCGTCGCGCACAGTGTACACAGTGCAGGGGGGAGGAAGTGGGGGATAGGAAATGCAGCCGGACGAGCGCCCTAGATCCCCGAGGCTCGCCACGGACACCGCCAAGGGCGGGTCGCCGGCGCGCCGCCTCCGCCTCTTATAAGAGTCGACGCTACCTTTGGGCCTCCCCCTCTTCCTCTTGATTTCCTCGCCGCCTCCGGGCGCTGGAGGACCCGCGCCCGCGTTCCCGGCCTCAGCCTCGATCCACTCCGCCTCGTCCGCCATGGATTGGGCGGCGCCGTCGCGTACCAGGGAGGGGAGGAGAAGTGGGGGAGAGGAAATGCTGCTGCAGCCGGCCCAGGACGAGGTTTTTAATTGGAAAGGACGCAAAGGCGGTCGTGGTCGGCCTGTTCGTTTCGCCAGAAAACACGTGATTATAAACACCGGCTGGTTCGGCGTTCGAGGCTAAAAAATTTTGAACTCAAAGTGTCACATCGAATCTTATGATATATGCATGGAGTACTAAATATAGATAAAAAAAAACTAATTACATAGTTAATGAAAAATCACGAGACGAAACTTTCAAATCTAATTAGTTCATAATTAGACACTAATTACCAAATACAAACGAAAGTGCTACAGTAGCCCAACAGTATTCAAACCCAAAAAAATTTTGGGAACTAAACCCGCCCTAAGTAGAAAGAAAACTTAAGATAATAGGTGCTGTGCATACTAATAATAATTTATTAATGTTTCAAAACTTCAAAACTTGAGAGGATCTTTTGTAGAAATTCAGGTGCCGTTTTGTGTTATTTCTGTTTATCGCTAGAGATAACTATATAAAACCGCTTTTACGGTATACTCCACGTAGGATGGACAGTGGTAGGGTAACTTTTTAGAGAGGTTAATTTCTATCAAGTTGTCCATTCTCATACTATTTCATAATTTTTCTTTGAGTGGTATCATATATGATGAAAAAGTCTTTAATTTGTTTTTTTTTAAAGAGAGTGCACCAATTGATCTAAATGTGTATAGCAAGATTTAGAGCGAATGCTGAAAATATGCACATGGATGTTTTGTTTTCCATTAGTTTGATGTTTAGTTATCTCTTGCTTGCCTATAAGCCGCTAGATGGGGGTTTCCATTAATTTTAGGTATTAGCCCCCCTCCCTCCTTATCTACCTACGAGCCAGATACAACAAGCTATTTTAGCGGGAAAGTGTCATTTTGAATTTAGTATGATATATTTACGTCTCTTATAAAAGAAAACACCACTAGTTTTCTAATATTTACATGCAAGCTATCTATGTGTCATTCTCGTACTAACTGCTACATTGTCTCTCGTTGAATGCCAAAGCATCTTCTATTAAGGGCCTCTTTGGCACGGCTTATGTCGGCTTCGGCTTCATCTATTTTACGTAAATCGAGGCACTGTAGCGTGAAGCCATTTTATAAGCCGGGATTAAAATGAATTAGAAGTCGGGAAAAGCCAGTTTTTCTGGCTTCACCGGTGAAGCCGTTTTGGATGAGCCGTGCCAAAGGGGGCCTAAGTATAATTACTACTATCAATCTGACAACATACAATCGACATATTCGCTTGGTCGTAAGCGATCATAAATTTTCAGCCAGAACAGCATTTTTCTCTCACACCAAACCAGCCAGCAGTAATAATCCACGATCGTATATGATCGTTTCAACCCCAGCCGAACAGGCTGAATACATTTGTTCGCCATACTATTTGTTTGGCCACGACATCCTCCTATATTTTTATCTAATATTCTGAAACCTTTTTATTATATTCTTCCATTAGGTTGTTCGGTTTTTATCGGTGCAGAAAGTGACCAACAAGTAAATATTTATAGTTTTACCATACGTTGTGATCGGAGGTGACTTAGCACTCAATGACATAGGGTTTAAACTGGTTCAAGCAACGTGTCCTACGTCCAGTTTGAGTCGATCGGTGACTTTATTCCTGAGCCCAGGTGCTCGAAGTTTGCAGTTGGGTTACAAACGAGAAGGGAGAAAGATGGGGGGTGCAAGAGGCCCAATCGGCTCCGGACGGAAGGGCCGAGAGCGATAGGAGCTCCACTATGAGCTAAGTGTTCAAGCGTGTGCTTAAGGTTCAAACCTGGCGGTTCTGTGGTTGTAAGCTAGTAAACTTGATCGATCTAATGAGTCTGAAAGCACTTGAATCGATCTGGCTGAACTGAGTCCCTTGGAAAAGAGCGCATCCCCTTTTATAGATGAGAGAAATGGCCTTACAAGTGAGAGAGAAGAAGTACGTTTGCTTCTAAGCCTTGTTGTCCATGCCAGCAGGTACAGGATGATGGTAGGCGCCCACAACACTGTTGGATGTCGAATGCACATGGGAGGCTGCGTCGTTTTGTTCGGGTATGGCAGATGTCGGTACCTGCTATACCGTTGATGCTTATAGGCATGTGAGGAGTTTCACCATGTTCACTTGATACGGTAAATGTCAGCGCCCACAACACAATCGATGCCTAGAGGCATGTGGGGGAGCCTTACCGTATGAGAGTTAATGGCGCCCATAATACTGTAGGGAAAATATCAACACCTACAACACTATGTGTTAGGGAGGTTGTAGAGTACTATTTTTGTAGGTGTACAGGGTATGGTCTCTGGTATCATGGTTTGACTTATGCGCCTGGCCTTGCTTTCTTCGTTCGTTCTCTGGTCCTTTTCGAGTGGGCATCCCTGGACGGTTTGTCCCAGTTGGCTCTGGTTGCGCCAGTCGGAGGAGAGTAGTGAGTAGGGTCTTGGCGTACCCCGATTGGAGACGTGGGGTGGGAGTCGGAAGTAGCATTTTGGCCAGGCCTTCTGGTCGAAGAGGTCATCTGAAGGCGGCTGGAGTCGGAGCGAGCACTCTGGTCGGAGAGGTGGGTCTGAGTCGGAAAACAGGCACTGCTCCTCCTTAGCCAGACCTTCCAGTCGGTGATTGAATCACCCTTCTGACCTGCTGTTTAGATTCTTGGGTCAGTCCATGAGTTGCGCACTGTCTACTTGGGCCGAGCCTTTGCGGGGAAGCCAGTCCGCGAGGGACCCTAGAATTATGAACCCGATAGTTTTAGTAGCCAATCTCATACATAAAACTATATATAAGGCCATGTGTTATAGAATGAGATATAATATAAGGTGTCAAACAAATAAATGAGGCCATATATTGTGTTTTACTAACATAAAACTGATAATAAATGACCCAGTTTTTTATGTAAAAGTGGTAAAAGATATCGCCCTGTTCGTTTGGCTTATAAGCCGGTTTTTTCAACCAACGAACAATATTTTTCTCTCACAGCAACTCAGCCAACAGTATTTTCAACCATAGCTTATCAGCCAAGCGAACAGGGCAGACATATTTATTGCTCTGTTTAAAATGTGTACTTGCACTACACGACATTTCAATGATGATATTTTTAATTAGGAAAGCCAATGGATTGGAGTATATATGTCACTGTCTATTACTCCATCTATTCCAAATTATAAGACTTTTTGTTTTTTTTAGATTCATGACATTTGTTATGTATTTAGATATACACTTAGATCCATGTCTAGATGCTTAGTGAAAGCAATATATTTAAAAGAATCTAAAACATCTTATAATTTGAAACAGAGGCACTAACGTCTAATATGCAAACTCGGTAAAAAGATGAATATATTAGTTGTACCGCTATAGTCGACGAAGGAGGTGAACATCGGCACATGGCAAAAAAAAGGATGATAGGTGAATATTACATAGCCGAGGGTTTTTCTCGCAAAGAGAAAAAAATAGTAGTACCTCACCTCAATAGGACAGCAGCTCCTGGGCCCAAGAAGAAGAAGCGGCGAAAGGGCGGCAACCTCGAACGGAATGGTCTGGCTGGCACCCACCACCGTGAACCCACATGTTAGCTGGATACAAATGCGAAAACCAGGGGCGCCCGACGTGTTTGTTTAGCGAGGGCGATGAATGGGTGGGAGATTTTGGTGGTTTTGGGCCTCTTTTGTTTTGCTCGCCGAGCCCAATTTAGAAGCCTTCTCGGGTCGGGCCATGGCCCAAGGGGGCTACCCCCGAAAGCATCCTAGTAACCAATCGCCCGCCTTTGTTCCCTTCTGTTCCCTCCAGCTCTAGTCCAGCACCTGCCTTTATGAGGAAGCCGGTCCATGAGGGACCTGTCGATGGGGAACCCTACGGCCCCCCATAGACCATATTGCAGGGAGGTAGGCCGCCAAGAAGAACATGGAGCAAAGCAACGTGCAAAACCTGTTGACACCGTTTTTTGCACGTGTCAAAATAATCGGAGTGGACTAATCGGCAAGGGGAAAGTTATTGAATACTTTGATAGCCAATGAAAGCCAGTTTGTAAAAATGGTTGCCGATAGCTGGTGATGATCGATGGAAAGGTTGATTTGGACTCGGGCGTTGCCGATGAAGGAAGACTTGAAGACTACTGCCGATGAAACAGGGAGTATGCCGATGAAGGAAGACTTGAAGACTACTGCCGATGAAGCAGGGAGTATGCCGATGAAGGAAGACTTGAAGCCTACTGCCGATGAAATAGGGAGTATGCCGATGGGAAGGAGGACAGTGAGATTTCCATCGTAATTGAGGCAGACAGGGAAATAGATAGGAGTTGATTTCCTTTTCTGTATTTGTTAGGTTATGATTCGTGTAAGAGTCACGTGTTTCCTTAGATATGGGATTGGTGTCCTAGTTGTGTTTGGTTGTGTCTCTTTAGATCAGGGTATAAATATGGAGTAAGGGGCAATGTAATAGAAATATATCAATCAATATCAAAACCAACTTTTACTCCTATTTGCATCTACTTACTTTTCGGCGACTTCGTCAAATTTGCATATTTTTCCTTTTTATGAGTTCTCATTGATTCGGCGAGCTGCATCGCTTCAGTGCGACCTTCGGCGATTCTCAAGTTCCGCGTGAGCACCTCTTGGCTGTGACTTCCGGGCGTATCGCTGTTGTTAGGACCAAAGTGTTCGTATCTTCATCCTTGTCGATTAGCAGGTCAAATCGACTGGCACGCTTTGGATATCGATTCGGGTATTAGCCCTTTGTGTTTGCAGATCACTTTTGCATCAACAAAACCAAAACTTCAACTCAAACTATACAATGAAAGGTGCCCGAAGCGTAGCTTAGGACTCTGACCTTGTACCCGAATAGGACACAAACAATGCCTCTCAGCGCCTGGACTATAAAGGGCTAGTGAGGGTACCCATTGTAAGAGGAGAACGGATACCCGATACTCAGAGCAATACAATGCAAACAGGCTAACGCCAAAACTGGATGTAAGGTTATTACTCGACCAAGTCGAGGCCCTGAACCAGTATAAATCGTTAATCTCTTTACGTAACCGCCAAATTCCGCTATTCGCCAAAGCCCGAACAACTGTCCTAGGTACCCCTGTGGCAGGCTATCGGTGGTAAAACATCGACAGCTGGCATGCTAGGTAGGGGCTTTCGACGAATTTTTTTCTCGAGAGTTCAGCGGACCTCAACCTCAAGATGACCTTTTCGGTGGGAACAACCTTTGTCTTCAGATCCTGGATCTGCAAGGCTGACGGCGACGGCAAGCTTCGTACCTGTCTCCGAGAAGAAAAAGAATTCGATGACAAAGTTCAATACAAACTCGCCGAGAAGATGACGAAACTCTCAACTTCGGATACAACTCGGAATAAGGAAGAAAGCGGATACGAAACCGACTCTAAAAAAGAGATACAACCCGATTCCAAGACAATCTTCACGGCACAAGAGCCAAGCCTAATTGGACTTGGAGACACAACAACGATCGCGAAGGGATACGACCCGTACAACTCAAAGAAGAACTTGGGAACTTACGAACTGCGCAACGCGGCATCAGTCTATCAACACTTTACCCAAAATAAGATGAACTCAGCAAGAAGAATACTCCTGGAGGGAGCACAAGAAGGGATGATCATGACAGTGACCCCGCAAGATTGTGTGGTGCATTGGCCAGGTTCTTTCACCTCAAGCAAAGTCTAGACTGGCACGCACGTTGAAGAACTACCTTATCAAGAGGGAAAAGAACTCGGATCCAGTTTAGAAGCTATAGACATCTCAACCAAACGAAGGATGGAATACCATACAAGAAGAGCTCGAAAGAGGTATACTGTATACATGGCGGAGCAGTTAGAACAACCTTTGGAACCACCATAGATACCAGATATAAAATCTTCAGACGAATCAGAAGGCAACATCTCGCCAGATGAGAAAAGCGACAGCAATGAAAATAATGAACAAAGACTAGCAAGGCTAAAGAAGAACAAATTGAAAGCTGAAAGGAGGAACCGGGCTAAACAAAGGAAGCAAGTCTGGAATAAATACAAAGCGGAGCTAACGGAATACAACAGAAAGAAGGCGGAAAAAAGCCACAAAAATACAAAAAGGGAAAGAATTAAAGAATTAACAAAGGAGTTGTACACCCTCATGAATAACGGGAAAGCAAAGGAAGACCAGAAGAAAGAAGTCGGGAGATCAGAAAAAACAACCCGGCGAAGAAATTCCACAGGAGCCACAAAGGGAGCAGCCATCCAAAAAATTGAATTTTTAAAGGATAGGATCAGTAGAAAGTGCTGATATCAATGGAAGGAAGGAATACTACTCAAAGCAACAAGAAAGAGACAAACTAGAATTTAGCCAACGCTACCAGGAAATATCAAGAAGATTTGACAAAGAAGATGACTACAGAGAGTCTGAGTTAAAAGAAGACAGGTCTTATTACAGAAGGGCAAGATCGCCTTATTATGGAAGAACAGAACCATACGATAGATTCCCTTGTTTCGTAGGAAGACTACAAACTTTAAAGCTACCGCACAAGTTTAAACCAGCAAATCATTCTAAGTATGATGGCAAAGTCGAACCAAGACAATGGCTAAGGGTTTACTCCCAATCTATTGAATTAGCTAGAGGAGACGACGACATCAAGGCTCTATTCTTCCCAATGGCCCTCGAAGCAATACCGCTACAATGGTTTGAAAAATTAAGGCCAAGATCAATCAGGTATTAGGAAGACTTGCAAGAAGCTTTCTGCAACAACTTCGCAGGCATTATTACCCATCCAATGACTGCAGCCGAATTGAAAGGAGTAAAGCAAAGGAGAGGAGAAAGTCTAAGGGTATACTATAGAAGATTTGGAGAATATAGGGCTCAAGTCCACGGCATTACTGATAGGGAGGTGATAGAGGCCTTTGCAGAAGGAATCTAGGCAAACTGGTAATACAAGGACTATTTCAATGAGAACCCAAGAACAAATGAAGACTTCAAGAGGGTTGTTGAGAAACTAATTTCGTCAGAAGAAAGAACTCGGCACAAATTTGCTAGGGACAACCTAGAGAATAGAAGACCCGATTACAGACAGCAAAATAAAAGACCAAGGCAGGACAATATGGTGGCAACCATAGACAACAAAAGAAGATACAATGGCAATGGCAATGATAGCAATGGTAGCAATCACAATGGCAACTACAACAATAGCAACAACCGTAACGACAGCGGTTACAACAGTAATATCAACTATCAGAGTAACAACTACCAAGGAAGAGCACCGGAAAACATAGAAAACATGCCATGTCACATACACCCAGGGGCCAAACACAAGTTAGTTGAATGCAGCACTTTTCAGCGGCAATTCATAAAGAGAGAAAATAGAAATCAAAACAACTCGGAGCCAAAGCAAGAAGAATCTAAGAAGGAGGAAAAGAGAGCTGAAGAAGATTATCAAGAACCCCAACACCAATTAGCGGTGATATTTTCAGGTGTTCCTAACACATGAAGCAAAAGACAAGAGAAACTAGCTCACCGAGCCATCATGGCAGCTAAACCAGCCATCCCAAGATATCTAGATTGGTCAAAGTACCCCATCCACTTCACAAGAGAAGACCAATGGACCAGTGCAGCAAACGCAGGATGCTACCCGCTGGTACTAGGTCCAACTATCGCAGGAGTAGCAGTAACTAAAGTACTCATCGATGGAGGAGCCAGGCTTAACATAATTTTCGTAGATACTCTCAAAAGGATGAATCTGGATTGTGAAGGTCTAATGACACCCACAAGCACACTATTATATGGAATAGTACCCGGCAGAACAGCTATGCCCCTCGGACAGATAACCCTACCCGTCACCTTTGGCACACCAGACAAATACCGGATGGAATTCATCAAATTCGAAGTTATAGACTTTGAATCATGCTACCACACAATACTTAGGAGACCATCTTTAACAAAATACATGGCAGTACCACATTATCCATACCTACTACTCAAGATGCCAACAACAAAGGGCGTATTATCATTAAAAGGAGATCTAAAGAAAGTACATGATTGCGACATACAAGCAGTACAAATATTTGAAAGATTACAAGATATAAAGGAAGGAAAGGAGATTGCAATGCTGGCCAATGAAATGAACCTAGATGAGATTAAGATACCGGCTAAGAAGCCAAGCAACTTCACACCACCAAAAGAAGCCGCTACCAAGACTATTGACCTACTGACTGGTGATCCGGAGAAGACAGCAATCATCAGTGCAAATCTCGACCCCAAATAGGAACTCGCGCTCACCAACTTTCTTCAGGACAACAAAGATATTTTCGCTTGGAAGCCAGCAAACATGCCAGGGGTCCCAAGGGAGTTGGCTGAGCACATAATTGATGTGAACAAAGGGTTCAAACCCGTTAAGCAGAAGTTATGAAGATTCGCTCCAGATAGAAAAGCATCAATCAAAAAAGAGATCACCAAGCTCATGGCAGCAGGATTCATCAGAGAAATAATCAACCCGGATTGGCTTGCCAACCCGGTCCTAGTAGTGAAGAAGAATTCAAAAGAATGGCGCATGTGCATCGACTACACAGACCTCAACAAACATTGCTCAAAAGATTCATATATCCCACCAAGGATTGATCAAATCATCAACTCGACAGCAGGATCAGCTCTGTTATCCTTTCTAGATTGCTATTCAGGCTATCATCAAATATCCTTAAGAGAAGAAGACCAAAGCAAGACTTCATTCATTATACCCTTTAGGGCATATTGCTATAAATCAATGCCTTTTGGGCTAAAAAATGTAGAAGCAACATATCAAAGAGCAATTCAAACTTGCTTGGGGAGTCAAGTCGGAAGAAATGTAGAAGCATACATTGATGATGTAGTAATCAAGATAAAAGAACCTGGATCATTGATAGAAGACCTCGAGGAGACTTTTAAGAATCTAAAAGCATGGCAGTGGAAGCTAAACCCCACAAAGTGTGTTTTTGGGGTACCATCAGGACAACTACTCGGGTTTCTAGTCAGTAACCGAGGAATTGAAGTAAGTACAAAGCAGGTTAAAGCCATCATGGATATAAAACCTCCAAAGAAAGTTAAAGACATACAGAAGCTTATAGGATGCATGGCAGCACTCAACAGATTCATCTCCCTACTAGGAGAAAAAGGGCTATCTTTCTTTAAATTATTGAAAATGTAGGAAATTTTGAATGGACAGAAGAGGCAGAAGAAGCATTCCAAAAGTTAAAAGAATACTTGGCATCATCACCAGTAATGACACCACCAAAAGACAAAGAGGACATGATGCTATACATTATAGTAACCAAGAATGTTGTTAGCATAGCAATTGTGGTTGAGAGAGAAGAACTCGGACACGCATACAAAATGCAAAGACTAGTCTATTACATAAGCAAAGTACTAACAGAATCAAAAGTGAGATACCCACACGTGCAAAAACTACTTTATACAGTGTTGATATCATCAAGAAAGCTAAGACATTATTTCCATGAACACAAGATTACAGTGGTAACCAATTTTCCACTTTAAGACGTTTTACGCAACAAAGATGCAACAGGTCGGATATCAAAATGGGCAGTAGAACTCGGTGCTCTCAACCTAGACTTCAAACCAAGAACAGCAATCAAATCTCAAGCATTATCTGACTTTATTGCTGAATGGACAGAAATCAGTTAAAAAGAACCCGAACCAATACTTAATCATTGGAAAATGTATTTTGATGGTTCCCTAAAGTTAGGAGGAGCTAGAGCAGGAGTACTATTCATATCACCAAAAGGGAGACAGTTAAAATATGTGCTACAAATACTTTGGCAGGCAACTAACAATGAGGCAGAATATGAAGCATTAATACACGGTCTAAGAGTTGCAAGCTCGCTTGGGATCAAAAGACTACTTGTCTATGGTGATTCAGCTATAGTAATCAATCAAGTCAACAAGGATTGAGATTATACAAAAAGATAATATGGATGCATACTGTGTAGATGTCAGAAAATTGGAGAAATTTTTCCAAGGGCTCGAAATCCATCATGTACTAAGAGATTCCAATGTTGCAGCAGATGTGCTAGCCAAATTAGGATCAGATAGAGCAAAAGTACCACCCGGTATATTTGTGGAAGAACTCACAGCCCCATCCATCAAACAACTCGGAAACACAGAAAAAGAGAAGGAGACAACAGATCCAATGGAAATAGATCAAGCAGAAGAACCAGACCAGTCAAGACAAATCATGGTCATACAAAGTGATTGGAGACAAACATACATTGATTTTATCAAAGAGAAGAAACTACCCGAAGACAAAGCAGAAGCAACTCGGGTTGTACAAAGAAGCAAAAACTACATTCTTGTGTGGGATAAACTATACAAAAGAGCAGCAGCATCAGGAGTACTGCTTAAATGTGTTCTGACAGATAAAGGAAAGAAAATCTTGGACAAAATCCACTTAGGATGCTGTGGAAATCATGCAGCCTCTAGGACACTAGTCGGCAAAACATTCAGAACTAGTTTCTATTGGTCAACAGCACTCAAAGATGCAGAAGAGCTTGTCAAAACATGCAAGAATTGTCAAATGTTTGCTAGACAATCACATGTGCTAGCTCACAACTTAATATGCATACCGCCGGCTTGGCCGTTCTCATGCTGGGGGCTGGATCAAGTCGGACCACTCAAAAAAGCAAAAGGAGGCTTCGAATACATATTTGTGGCAATCGACAAATTTACAAAGTGGATTGAATACAAACCTTTAGTCAAATACAGTGTAGAAAAGGTAGTGGAATTCATACAAGACATCATGCATAGGTTCGACATGCCCAACAGAATAATCACAGATCTTGGTTCACCATTTACAGCAAGAGAATTCCAATACTGGGCAAGAGATTGTGGGATAGAAATCGACTTTGCATCAGTAGCACACCCGCAGGCCAATGGACAAGTCGAAAGAGCAAATGGACTCATATTACAAGGTTTAAAACCAAGATTATATGAAGATTTGAAAGATTATGGTGGAAAATGGATTGACGAATTACCAAAAGTAGTATGGGGTCTGAGAACCCAGATCAGTAGAGCAACTGGATACTCACCGTTCTTTCTGGTCTACGGATCAGAGACAGTACTACCAGCCGACTTAATATGGCTATCTCCAAGAATAGAACAATATGAAGAAGGCGAAGCAGAAGAAACAAGGCGGTTAGAAATTCATTCAATAGAAGAAATAAGAGACAATGCAATCATACAAAATGTAAGATATCAGCAAGGGTTACGAAGACATTATGACAAAAGTACTCAACCCCGATCACTAAAGCTAGGGGACTCAGTACTATGACTAATTCAGAAGAAAGATGGACGACATAAACTACTCAGTCCATGGGAAGGACCCTTCATTGTGAAGACAGCAACAGGACCCGGCACATACGAGTTGATGACTCCAGATGAAATACCTGTAAAGAATACTTGGCATATCAGCCAGCTCAAAAGATTCTACAATTAAGTACAACAGATTGTACTCAAGTTTTAAGAGAAATAAAATAGAGATTATTCAAGAAGAACAGCTTCAAATATGAGCCCTGTCCAATGGACAAAACCAACCTGTAATTAGGTTGGGGAAAAAGGGGCTTCCCTGTTAATAGCCAACCCGGAAACGGTTGCGCTACACGGGCAATCTTGTCACTCAACCATATGGAGATGGTCCGACTGATGGCCAATGGCCAAATAGCTTCTTGGGTAAGGAGACCCAAGCTAGCATTTGTCACTCTACCATAAAGAGATGGTACGACTGACAGCCCTGTCCAACAGACAGAACCAACCCGTAATCAGGTTGGGGAAAAAGGGGCAGCCCTACAAACAGCTCAACCCAAAAATGGTTGTTGCTATACGAATGCAATCGCTTACCCTAAGAGCTGGTATGATTGCTTACTTACCCTACAAACAACCAACCCAGAAATGGTTGTGCTATACGGGTCCGATTGCCTACCCCAAGAGTGGTACGATCGAATACTTCGCCCAAGAAGCGGCACAAATACTCCAACAACTCGGTTGCCTACCCTAAGAGTGGTACGATCAACTACTTCGCCCAAGAAGCAGCACAAGCACTCCAACAGCTTAGTCACCTACCCTAAGAGTGGTACGATCGACTACTTCGCCCAAGAAGCGGCACAAGTAGCTCGGTCGCCTACCCCAAGAGTGGTACAGTTGACTACTTCATCCAAGAAGCGGCACAAGCACTCCAACAGCTCGGTCGCATACCCCAAGAGTGATACAATCGACTACTTCACCTAAGAAGCGGCACAAGCACTCCAACAGCTCGGTCGCCTACCCCAAGAGTGGTACGATCAACTACTTTGCCCAGAAAGGGACACAAGCACTCCAACAACTCGGTCGCCTACCCCAAGAGTGGTACGATCGACTACTTCGCCTAAGAAGCGGCACAAGCACTCCAACAGCTCGGTTGCCTACCCCAAGAGTGGTATGATCGACTACTTCGCCCAAGAAGCGGCACAAGCACTCCAACAACTCGGTCGCCTACCCCAAGAGTGGTACGATCGACTACTTCGCCCAAGAAGTGGCACAAGCACTCTAACAACTTGGTCGCCTACCCCAAGAGTAGTATGATCGACTACTTCACCTAAAGAGGGACACAAGCACTCCAACAACTTGGTCGCCTACCCCAAGAGCGGCACGATCGACTACGTTGCCCAAGGAGGAGCATAAACACTCCAACAACTCGATCGCCTACCCCAAGAGTGGTACGATCGACTACTTTGCCCAAGAAGTGGCACAAGCACTCCAACAACTCGGTCGCCTACCCCAAGAGTGGTACGATCGACTACTTCACCCAAGAAGCGGAACAAGCACTCCAACAGCTCGGTCGCCTACCCCAAGAGTGGTACGATCAACTACTTCGCCCAGAAAGGGACACAAGCACTCCAACAACTCGGTTGCCTACCCCAAGAGCGGCACGATCGACTATGTTGCCCAAGGAGGGGCACAAACACTCCAACAATTCGATCGTCTACCCCAAGAGCGGTACAATCGACTACTTCGACCAAAGAGCGGCACAAACACTCCAAACAACTCGGTCGCCGACCCAAAGAGCGAAACAAGCTATGGCAAAGTAGAAAAAAGCCACAAGGAAAGACAAGGCGAAACTTGTCCATATTATTCAAAAGACATCTAAGAAGAAAAGAAAGACAGGACGAAGCCTACTCACATCTTAAAAATTCAGAGACAAAGTATATTACAAGAACATCAAAAGAAGGTTGACTTTTCACATCTGTTCAACTCGGACAGAGAAAAATTATACATCTCATTGATCGAAGACAAATACAAAGGTTATAGACGGCCAAATAGGACCGGATAAACTCAGACATAAGATAGAGACAAGATTCTTAAATATTGCAACAAGGAACCCGGTGGCGACAGTAGTGGTAGTCCGAACATAGAAGAACAGATAGAGCAGCATGTTCATTACCAAGCAAGCATAAGCCCGAGGGCTGCTCAACCTCACACACCAGCATATCTATGAATGAAGAAAGAATTGAAGAAGAAATTTCCTACTCGAGGAAGAACCACAACCAATAAAGAAGATATTTATAGCAAACCAGAGGTAAACAAGACTAAAGATCACAAGAAAGAAAGAGGAAAAGAACAAAAGAGAAAAGCAACAAAGGTGAATAGTATCCAAAAGCAAGATTCCTGACAAAAAGTAAAAGAAGACGCTCACTCATGGCTATACAAGACCCATCCATGACTAGCAAAAGATAAAGATCAAAGGAGTATAAATCAAGACCCTTCTTTCGGCTTCTTTTCAACAGAAAAGAACCCGGAGAAGGCTCAGGGGCTACAAGTACCTAACACAGAA
Organism: Miscanthus floridulus; assembly: GCF_019320115.1. Taxonomy (NCBI): domain Eukaryota; kingdom Viridiplantae; phylum Streptophyta; class Magnoliopsida; order Poales; family Poaceae; genus Miscanthus; species Miscanthus floridulus. The sequence continues at coordinate 134,979,013 of NC_089586.1, forward strand.
AAAACATATTTTCAAATTTTTTAACTCTCTAGCTTTTTGTACCAAAAAACAAGAGGCTCGGGGGCTACACTCAATGAGTGCAATTTTTGCAAAATTGCACTCGCTGCACTCAAAGGAAAAAGAACCCGGAGGACATCAAACAAAAGTGCACATCAGCCAAAAGAAGAATCAAAGAAGACCATCTCAAGATTTTACTTCAAGAAGGACCCGGATCAAGATTACAACAACTCAGCCCTTGAAGCTCAATCATGAAATGCTCAGGGGCTTGTCGATGGGGAACCCTACGGCCCCCCCATAGACCATACTGTAGGGAGGTAGGCCTTGGTAACAAGGCCTACAGCCCAATCACCAAGAAGAACACGGAGCAAAGCAACATGCAAAACTGAAACTTCAACTCAAACTATACAAGGAAAGGCGTCCGAAGCATAGATTAGGACTCTGACCTTGTACCCAAATATGACACAAACAACGCCTCTCAGCACCTGGACTATAAAGGGCTGGTGAGGGTACCCATTGTAAGAGGAGAACGGATACCCGATACTCAGAGCAATACAACGCAAATAGGCTAACGCCAAAACTGGACGTAAGGTTATTACTCGACTAAGTCGAGGGCCTGAACCAGTATAAATCGTGGGTCTCTTTGCGTAACTGCCGAATTCTGCTATTTGTTGAAGCCCGAACAACTGTCCCGGGTACCCCCGTGGCAGGCTATCGGTGGTAAAACATCGACAGGACCCTAGTGTTATAAACCCGACAGGAGCCCCTGAGCCTCTAGGCAATTTGGGAAGAACCGTTTGGGGGATTTTTGTCTCAATAGAGGGTGCGCACCCGTGGGTGTAGCCTCGAGCCCCCAAACGGTTCAGGAAGAACCATCTGGGGGGTTTGTGTTGCCAGCGGAGAGGTTTTTGTTTTGTCAGCGGGTGCGCACGAGCGCACCCGCGGGTGTAGCCCTTAAGCCCCTAGGTAATTCGGGCAGAATCATCTAGGGATGTTTGTTAGCAGGCATGCGTGCGTGTTTTTTAGTTTGAGACAGAATTATCAACCAAGGCGTCATTGCGTAGCCATGGCGTTTAGTTTTTAGGGATCAGGTGAGATGGAGCTCGTGGATCCTGGTGTCGATGCACGCCATGGGACCGAGCGAGGCAGTTAGTCAAAGGATCAGATGAGACGGAGCTCATGGGTCCTGACGTCGGTGCGCGTCGTGGGATCGGGCGAGGTAGTTAGTCAAGGGATCGAACGAGACAGAGCTCGTGGGTCTTGGTATTGGTGTGCGCTGCGGGATCAAGCGAGTCGGAGTCATGGATCCTAGCCTCGGTGCTGCCTATGCAGCTGAGGTGGTTTAGTATAGGGATTAGACAAGACAGAGCTCGCTAATCCTGGTGTCAGTGCGCGCCATGGGATCAGGCGAGTCGGAGTCATGGATCCTAGCCTCGGTGCAGTCTATGTAGCTAAGGTAGTTAGTTAGTTAGTTTAGGGATCGGTTGAGATGAAACTCATTGATCCTAGCGTCGGTGCGTGTCGTGGGATCGAGTGAGTCGGAGTCTTGCATCTTGATGGGGCAAGTTCGGGGTCGTAGACCCAGGCATTTTTTAGTGCAGTCAAAGCGTAGTCAGATGGGGTAAGTTCAGGGTCGCAGACCTAGGTAGTTTTGGAGTGCAGTCGAAGTGTAGCCGGATGGGGCAAGTTTGGGGTCGCAGACCCAGGTCGTTTGGTGTGCAGTCGAAGCATAGCTGGATGGGGCGAGTTTGGGGTCGCAGACCCAGGCATTTGTGTCTTGAGCCCTCGAGCCCTGTTAGGCCTTAGTAGGGGTCAGTTTTGAGTTGTGTGTGTTACCCCAACCTCGGTTTCTCACAAACAGAGGGGTCGAGTTTTGTCGCTTGTCTCGGTCGCTCGGGCTCGAGTGACGCGCTTGGTGAGTTCGCTAACGGGTATGATCGAGTGGAATCTAGGTCCGTCATTCATGATGTGGTCGGCATAGCCCTCTTATGACATTCCACTGCTCCTTTACCTGTAACCCGGTAGATGCCTGGGTCATTCCGGAGACCGACCCAGGTGGCCTTAATGGCCTCCCCTCGATGGAGATTCTATGAGCTTAGCAGAGGCATAGGATCAAATGAGAAAGTTTAGATGACCATGTCTGCCTGACTAGGCAAGGGCCGCATGGGGCTCAAATGTGTTTTCTCCCCTAGCTCCATTGTTGCTCATGTTGAATGAGGCAACTGCCACTTTGTGACGCAACACGAAGCGTTGTGATGCATTTTGCTGCACATGCGATGCTTAGTTCCTGAGCCCCCAGGCGGTTTAGGGCCCGAATCATCCGAGGGCACAGGCGTATGGAATGAATACACGTATGGATGTATGAAATGATTTAAAATAAAGAAATAGCGGGGGTTGGTAGTGTTACTTTGATGACTCGAGTGATGGGGTTTGAAGAGCTCTAGTTAGAAATGTCTAACCAGGACCCATGCTCGTCATTCGTGACGGAGGGCATGGCCTACATGGGGTGTCCCTTTGCTCCTTACCTATCCCTCGGTGTGTTTTCCTAAGCCGTTCGAATGTTCGATCGACTTAGGAAGCCCGATGGTTTCTTCCAACAGAGATCCTATTTTGGGGTTTTCTAAGTCCTGCCTGGGGATACGGAGAGTTGTCTACGTGTGGTGACGCTTTGGTTTTCATGCCTAGTCGTGTGATAGTGGTGGGCCATACCCAGGCCACGTCTCATCTCACGAGACGGCGTTCTGTCTAACCAGGCGTCGTTCCGTCGGTCAGCGTGCATCCCATCGGTTAGGGTGTGTCCCATTGTTTCCTATCCACATTGAATGGGAGAAGGGAGAGAGTATTTCGATATGATCTTTTGCCCCTCTTCGGCTATCGTGTTTCTTCCTTAAATAGGAGGGAGAGGGCTCTCCGTCGTAGTCCTTTGCCTATTCTCCAACTTATTGTCTCTTCTCCTTCTTCCTCCTCACCAAGAGTGCATGTATGCCACAATAGTTCCTAAGTGAGAGAGGGGGTGAGCGAGGGGGAGGACTTATAGATCCTTTCGTGAATCCGGAGCGCGATGTCGAGCTGGAGGCTATCTAGGGTGGTGCTGGATTCATCTGTGAGGCCTTCTTTGGGATGGAGCCGTGTGTGGACTTTCTACGGTGGATCTTCACTAGGCGAGCCTTGTCGAAGGGGAAGTCGCTTAGGATCATGCTGGTGGAGGGTTCCACACCTACAACTGCTCGGGTTGGCCAGTTAATAAAGTTTGATGAGATCTCTTCCAGCCATGGTGGCCATACCTCGATGGCTGCGTCCCTACCCAGGAGCTACCTCAACTGTATGAGAAGGTCAGGAGCTCCATGCTCTTCTACTAAGCATCTATGGGTGCGACGCCCTTGAGGTACCCGTTGCGCTCACCGAAGTCGAGGGAGCAGAACCAAGCGGGTCCCCTAAGGTACCCGCTGCGTTCATCAAAGTCAACAAAGCAAAATCGGGTGGGCCCCCAGTGGTGCTGGTTATGTCCGACGACGTTCAGGCGATGTCGTCAAGCGGCCATAGTAGTATTTGGAGTAGTAGTAGAAAATATAATAGTTGAGTTCATGGGTGAGTCCTCGTGTGAACAATTTTTTTGTATCAATGAATACATTAGTATTGCTTTTGTGATAGAATCACTATCCGTTCCTTGTTTTTATCCTTGCATAGCTATTGTTCTTGTCCTGTCTTTTTCACACCTGCCCATTAGTTTTATAGGCTGCGGCTTTTTTAAGAACCTAGGCATGGCCCGTGGGGCTTGGCTGCTCGTAACCGTAGGTTGTGGCGAGGTGCGTTCGATTAGGAGTAAGAACAAAGTTACATAGGATAATCAAAGGAAAAGGAATGTGATTTCATTTGGGGACAAAGTAGTTTACCATGTGATAGTAAAAAAGAGAGTAAAAAAGAGAGGTAGTATTCAGTAATGTACCCTCATGGAGCCCCCGAGCGACACGGGCTGAAAGTGTTCGGACTAGGGCGCTTTACAGGGGCAAGTGTTGACTAAAAAGCTATAAGACCAAATTTAGGGGGAAATGGCGTAGCTGTTCAATGTTCCAAGTGTTGGTGAGAATGTTGCTGTTGTTGTCCTCCAATTGGTAGGTGCCCGAATGGATTACTTTGGTCACCGTATAGGGCCCTTCCCATGGTGGAGAGAGTTTGTGTTTTTCCTTTGTTGATTGGGTCCTCCGGAGTACGAGACCGCCGACTTCAAGTATCCTCCCCCTGATCTTTCTTTCATGGTACCTACATAGGGTTTGTTGGTAGCGAGCGAAATAGATGATGGCTGTCTCGTGGGCCTCCTCGAGTAGGTCGACTATGTCTTGCTGAGGCTCCACGGCTCAATCGTGATCGAAAGCTTTTACTCTTGGGGCGCCATGGTTGAGGTCGGAGGGCAGCACTGTCTCAGCTTTGTAGGCTAGGAAGAAGGGTGTGAACCCTATGGATCAGTTTGGGGTCGTTCTTAGGCTTTAGAGGATCGCTGGGACCTCTGCAACCCATCACCCGATGTACTTGTTGAGTCGATCGAAGATGCATGGCTTAAGACCTTGGAGGACCATGCCATTGGCATGCTCGACCTGACCGTTAGTTCATGGATGTCTGGCTGAGACCCAGTCGATCCTGATGCCATATCCATCACTGAAGTTTAGGAACTTCTTTCCAGTGAAGTTAGTCCTGTGGTCGGTGATGATACAGTTTGGAACGCCGAACCGGTAGATGATGTTGAGAAAGAATTTGATTATCTCTTTCGAGTGGATGTTGGTGATGGGCTTGGCCTCTATCCACTTGGTGAACTTATCGACTATTACAAGTAGGTGAGTGAAGCTGCCTAGGCCCTTTTTGAGGGGTCCCACCATGTTGAGGCCCTAGACCGCAAATGGCCAGGTGATCGAGATGGTTTGGAGCTCCTACATCGGCAAATGGGTTTGCTAAGCATAGAACTGTCATCCTTCGCACTATGGACGACCTCCTCTGTATCTCGTAGCGCGGTGGGCTAGTAAAAACCTTGGTGAAAGGCTTTTCCGACCAATGACCTTAGGGCCGTGTGATGTCCGTAGATCCCAGTATGGACCTCGAGGAGGAGCTGCTTCCCCTGGTCAGTGTGGCTGCACTTCATGAGTACCCCCGATGGACTCTGTTTGTAGAGTTCATCACCGAGCACGATAAAGGTCTTAGTGCGTCGAGCGATCCATCGGGCCTTAGTCTTTTCGGGCAGGAGAACCTCCTCGAGGAGGTAGGCGAGTAGCGGCGCTCGCTAGTCGGTTTGATCGAGTGCCAATACAGCGACGTTGGTGGGTGACGTCATCATGGAGGTACTAGGATCAGAGCCCCCGAGCGCTGGCTTAGCGTTGGGGTCAGAGCCCCCGGGCACTAGCTGGGTGTCGGGTTGTGTCTAGACTTACCTTCTAGGATGCGGGCGGATGGCTCGTGGACGTCGTTGATGAAGACCCCATTTGGGGATGGATCCCGCCTGGCGGCCAATTTCACAAGAAAATCAGCGGTGGCGTTGTCCTTTCGGGGGACATGATGCAGCTCGATCCCCTAGAATTTGTCCTCGAGCTTGCACATCTCTTGGCAGTATGCTGCCATGAGGGCACTTTTGTAGGACTCCTTTATGACCTGATCAACGACCAGCTCCAAGTCACCGTGAACATAGAGTCGCGTAGCACCAAGCTCGTTAGCGATGCGTAGTCCGTTGATGAGGGCCTCGTACTCCATGGTGTTATTTGATGCTGAAAAGTGGAGGTGAATGGTGTAGCGGAGACTACTCCCGTTCGAGGAGATCAGAACCACTCCAGCTCCTAAGCCGGGCGTCGTTACGAACCCGTTGAAGTACATTGTTTAGTACTCGTGGGTGATGTCTAGGGTCGATAGCTGTACCTCTATCCATTCGGTGACAAAATTCATGAGAGCCTGAGACTTATTAGTGGTATGGGGGATGTACCTCATATCGTGGCCCATGAGTTCGAGTGCCCACTTAGAGATCTATCTTGTGGCATCGTGGTTGCGGATGATGTCCCCGAGCGGGGATGAAGTGACGACTGCGACTTCATGGTCGGTGAAGTAGTGCAGGAGCTTCTGGGTCACCATCAGCATGACATATAGGAGTTTCTGCACCTAGGGGTACTGAACCTTAGGGTTGGTGAGTACTTCCCTAACGAAGTATATGGGCTGCTAGACCTTAAGTTGGTGTCCTGGCTCCTCCCTTTCGATGACCAACACGGCGCTTACCACATGGTTGCTGGCGGCGATGTAGAGGAGAATGGGTTCTCCCTGTTCAAGAGTGATGAGGATCGGGGCTGACATCAGGGATGTTTTGAGGCTATCCAGGGCCTGCTAAGCTTTCTCAGTCCAGACGAAAGTGTCTGTCTTTTTGAGGAGCTTGTAAAGTGGCATCCCTTATTCACTGAGCCAGGAGATGAATCGACTTAGAGTAGCCAGGCAGCCGCTGAGCCTCTATACGCCCTTGACGTTGTGTATGGGACCCATGTTGGAGATGGCTATGATTTTTTAGAGGTTGGCCTCAATGTCGCGCTTGGACACAATGTATCCTAGCAGCTTCCCCTTCGGAACCCTGAAAACACATTTTTTGGAATTCAGCCTAATGTTGAATCTTCTGAGGTTCGCGAACGTTGCGGCCAAGTTTGCGATCTAGTCGGTGGCTTGAGTTGTTTTGACTACTATGTCATTGACATATACGGCGATCGTTGTTCTTGGCCGCTCGGTTTGATTGGGCTGATCGAGTTGGTTGATTTGGTCAGCGAAGCATTGCTACATGCACCTTTGGCAGGTGGCGCCAGCGTTCTTCAAGCCGAATGGCATGGTTACATAGCAGTACAAACTATACAGGGTGATGAATGAGGTTGCGAGCTGATCAGATTCTTTCATTGTGATCTGGTGATAGCCCGAGTTGGCATCCAGAAAGGAGAGGATCTCGCAACCCGAGGTGGAGTCGACTATCTGGTTTATGCGCGGCAAAGGAAAGTGATCCTTTGGACATGCTTTGTTGAGGCCAGTATAATCAACACACATTCTCCACTTCTCAGTCTTTTTTAATAAGAACGGGATTGGCAAGCCAGTTAGAGTGAAAAACCTCTCTGATGAATCCGGCTACTAGGAGTTTGGCGATCTCTTCACCTATGGCTCTGCGTCTCTCATCGTTGAAGTGACATAGGTGCTGTTTGGTGGGCTTCGAGCCTGGGATGAGGCACAGTGCATGCTCGATGACCTCTGGCGGTATGCCCGACATGTCAGAAGGCTGTCATGCGAAGACATCGCGATTGGTGCGTAGGAAGTCAACGAGCTCGCATTCCTATTTGATCGGAAGTTGGGTCCCGATCCACACCGTGTTGGCCAGGTCGGTGGGGTCGACCCCCATCGCCTTGGTTTCCTCGAGCGGATAGAAGGCCATCGGGGAGGATGGTTTGTTGCAGTCTGGGACTGCCGGGATCGACAATTCCTTGAGCCGTGGGAGCTCGAATGAGTTGATGACCGTAGTGGCGAGCTCGTAGTGCTCATGGTCGCACATAAAGGCGTGTGAGAAGGCGCTGCTTATGGTGATGACCCATTCGGTCCTAGCATCTTCAACTTGAGGTAGGTGTAGTTGGGGATTGTCATGAATTTGGCACAGCATGGCCGCCCCAAGATGGCATGGTAGGACCCTAGAAAGTCTACCACTTCGAAGGTGAGGACCTCCAAGTGGAAGTTGGCTTAGTTGCTGAACGTGATGGGCATGTCGATCTGCCCGAGCGGGTATGCCTATGCTCCTAGGATCACCCCGTGGAAGGGAGAGCCTGCTGAGCGGAGCTCCAATCAGGGGATGCGCATGGCATCGAGGGTGTCGACATAGAGGTTGTTGAGGCTCCTGCCTCCATCCATCAGTACCTTAGTGAGGTGCTTCTTGAGGATGATGGGATCGATGATGAGTGGGTAGTATCCTGGTCTCATGACATGGGATGGATGGTCCCTTTGATCGAAGGTGATCAGAGATTCTGACCAGCCGAGGAAGGAGGGGACGGTCGTCTCAGCGACGTATGCCTCCCTATAGCATACCTTGTGTTGGCGCTTAGACCAGATGATGTTGGATCCATCGAAGATCATGATGCATTCGTTAGCGTCGGGGAAACTATCTCTGTCCTTCCCCACCGTGCCTCCTTTCTTGGTTGCCATGTCTTTGTGGTCCCCTTCTTTCAGCCCGCTGGTCTGTCGTAGGAAACGTTTAAGGAGTTCGTAGTCCTTGTATAGGTGTTTGACGGGGTAGGCGTGGTTGGTGCATGGCCCGTCACTCTCACCCTCATCATCCGAGAGTTCATGGAAAGTGGTAGGAGCATAGCTTGCCATTCCCACAAATTTGGATGTGAGGAGGGATGGCGACAGCGTCCCTCAGAGCCCCTGAGCGCACGTGTCCACGGGGGACGTGAGGCCATAGGGGAACTAATCATATGGTGTTCATGGCACGGGCAATACGGTCTCTCTAGATGATCGGTGGGAGATAGTAAATAAAGAGTAAATAATAGTACACATATTACTTACAGCAGGGTTTGAGCAGAGTTTGCTCGGAATAAAGCGCAGATGTCGTGTTGTTGAAGTCGTCGTGCGTCCTGGAGCCGGTGGAGGGTGCCCCTCCGACAAGCGCCAGAACGGGTGCCTCCTCATGGAGGTGTAGTACGTAGAGCCAGTCGATGACAAAGTCTAGGCTTTCAAAGAGGAAGGTTTGGGATGGCTCAAAGACGGGTGGAACCCACATCTCAACAGGTGAGAGTGCGGGAAACTCCAGTGAGCCGAAGCGAATCGTATCGCCCGAGCCTACCATGGTGAAGGTGGTGGAAAAGTGGGTCATCTGATGATCAAAAAGTGTTGAACATATAGCGTCTTCCCCACGGACGGTACCAACTGTCGGTGTAGAAAGTGACCAACAAATAAATATTTGTAGTTTTGTCATACGTTGTGATCGGAGGTGACCTAACACTAAATGACATAGGATTTATACTAGTTCAGACAACGTGCCCTATGTCTAGTTTGAGTCGGTTGGTGACTTTATTCGTGAGTCTAGGTGCTCGAAGTTTGCAGTGGGGTTACAAACAAGAAGGAGAAAGATGGGGGTGCAAGAGGCTCGGTTGGCTCTAGTAGGAATGGCCAAGAGCGACAGGAGCTCTACTATGAGCTAAGTGTTCAAGCGTGTGCTTGAGGTCCAAACCTTGTGGTTCTGTGGTTGTGAGCTAGTGAACTTGATTGATCTAATGAGTCTGGAAGCACTTGAATCGACCTGGCTAAACTGAGTCTCTTGGGAGAAAGCGTTACTGTATGAGAGTTAATGGCGCGCCACAATACTGTAGGGAAAATGTCGACACCTACAACACTGTGTGTTAGGGAGGTTGTAGAGTACTATTTCTATAGGTATACAGGGTATGGGCCCTGGTATCGTGGTTTGACTTGTGCGCCTGGCCTTGCTTTCTCCGTTCATTCCCTGGTCCTTTTCGAGCGGGCATCCCTAGTCGCTTGGTCCCAGTCGGCTCTATTTGCGCCAGTCGAAGGAGAGCAGTGAGCAGGGTTTTGGTGTATATGGGGGTATGGCCCCTAGTATCCACAAGACAAGACATGGGACACACCATCAGAGGTGGCACAGCCCATAAGATTAAGACGTGCACGGCACTACTCGGCGTGCACCACAAGCTATTGTATAGTACCAAATATGATATTTTTCTTCTAACCCTACCCCTCCAGAGTATATAAGGAGAGACAGGGGTCCCCTAGTGGACAGATCGATACATCTCATACTCAATATAATACACCAAAGACACAGGACATAGGGTATTACGTCGATCCGACAGCCCGAACCTATCTAAATCGCTGTCTCTGCGCCTTGTGTCGCCATACGGTTCCTATGGGGGTATTAACCCCTATACCCTTACGGCTAAGCTTGGGCTGTCCCGGATCGATGGGTTCGGTCCACCCGAAAGACGACGTGCGGCCCAGTTAACCTGATCGGAGTCCCACACAAGGAATCAAGCAGGATCCTGGTCGGTTAGAATAGGAATCCTTATCCGGCCACATATGGCAATTGTAACTGACTAGGATTAGTTTCCAGATCTATAATCATGCCCCCTAGACTATATAAGGCGGGCAGGGGACCTCTCTAAAAAACATCTCTCATTGACATACAGCAATACAAATCAGAGGAAGGACGTAGGTATTACGCCTTCTTGGCGGCCGAACCTGGATAAAACCTCGTGTCTGTCTTGCGTCACCGTCTTGTTTGGGGTTTGCGCATCTGTCTGCCGATAATCTACTACCTTGGGCATACCCCTAGGTAGACTGCCGACCATATTTCGTCGACAGTGGCACGCCAGGTAGGGGGTGTGTGTACTGCTCTCCAAGCAAACAAGATGGTCATCATCTCTGGCTCCATGGCTACGCCCAACGGCCTCATGTTCACCGTTGGCCAGATCACCTAGACCACCGGCTCCGACGACTCCATCACCATGACCACGGAGGAGGCGTGGACTCAACCTACGCCGACGACTACTTCACCTGCATCGGCTATGGCTCTGACCACGGTGAACACGGCTCCGACCACGGTGAACACGGCTCCGACCACGACGAATACAGTTCCGACCACGATGGATCTAGCTCCGACCACGGTACATCTGGCTCCGACCACGCCTACAGCCATGTCGACAACCCATCATCCGCTTCCCCGCTATAGAGGAAGGCAGATCGACAACACCGACCTGCTCGACTCCATCGATCGGGTCGGCATCAAACTCGCTGAAACCCTAGCTTTGGTAAGTACGATTCAAAGCCAACCTAATGAGCAGGTAACAGCTCCCCACGACAGATCTACCCGACCAGCTCAGACCAGTCGTCCTGCGCGACTTGGAACAGATCTCGTGGTCGTATCTACTCTTGAGGGGTGTTTCGCTTGCCGCCAGCCAGCCTTCGCGACGAGTCTCCGACTCTACGAGTACAAAGTCCCGACGGAAAACCACCAGGTCCAGCCCTACAGCCTGCAAAACGCTACCTCCAGCTACGCGTACAATCTACGACGTCGCTCGGATCTATGTCCTATATACCGATCTTAGCCGAAGCCATGCAACATTGTCAACATGGTCCGGATTGAAGATTATCAAGAAGGATCCGTCCACATGGTCCGAGAGGGCGACTCCAGCTCCTCATCCAGCATCGCATCCAACGCATCTGTCCACACCAAGCTTCAGCGTCACGAAGATGAAGGTGTCAAATACGATCTGGATCTACCAGACCACACCCTGGGTTTCCCCCAATTTCCGTCTTTCCCGCCAAGACAAGGGGATTTGATCCACGTTGTCAGCAATGACGAACCGCCAGCAGTTGGCGAAATAGAACAAGAAAAGACTGCACGCGAAGCACGCAATATTGACTGGTTTAATCGCCGGCAAATCGAAGCTGAAGCAGACCAAGAGGCACGACGCATAAGGGTTCAACCACGTGACCTCAACAATGCTTTCAACAGGGTGGGGGACAAACAAGTCTTCAAGACTCCAAGCGCCAACGTAGCCATCGCCATGGCGACAATGCAGCGGCTACCCAACACTCCCGAGACCCAAGCAGTCCGTGATGACATACAAGCTTATCTAACGGCTGCTATGGCTCAGACCGCAGAGATGAATCAAGCCCAGGCTCCATCCGTTTCAGTTGAATCAAGCCACAGCCGCCAATACTCAAGTCGCTCACAGCCGCTCAACCAATGTGGCTCGCACAACAACGACCCGTCGAACCACCGTCAAGGCGGAAACGGTGGTCATGATGGTGGTCAGGATGAAAACCGCCGCCGGGACGATAACCGCCACGATGTTTGAGGTGACAACCACTGAGATAACCGCGACATTCGCCGTGATAACCACGGTCGCAGGGCTAATCCAGATGGCAATCGAGATTGCCGTGATGGCAATAACGATCTCCGCCATTACCTCGGTGGACGTGATCTGCGTGCTCGCATCAACCAGAGAGCCAACGATCGTGCATCCCATGAAAGCTATCGTCGTATGGAGTATGACACCGCCCACGGCCCGCTGGGTTTGAAGTAGTTCGCTCCACACCTTCGCCAAGTCATATGGCCCAAGAATTTCAAGCTCGAGAAACTTTAGAAGTACGACAGCAAGGAAAACCCCGAATTATGGGTCATGCTCTATGAAACTGTGTGCCGATCAGCCATGGCTGACGAGCATGTCATGTCTAACTACTTCCTAGTCGCTGTTGGTCATGCAGGTCACCAATGGCTGGTTAGCTTGCCGGCGAACTATTTTGACTCTTGGCAGGAGCTCAAGTAGGCCTTCATCGACAATTTCATCGCTACTTGTGAACAACCCAGCAACAAGTACGATCTGCAACGGATCCGAGATCGGAAAGACAAACCACTACGCGAGTATGTTCGGTGTTTCTTGGAGATGCGCATCAAGGTCCCATCAATCTCCGACAATGAAGCAATCGAGGCTTTCGTCACCGGCCTCCGCTCCCACGACGCCCTAAGAGACAAGCTCCTTCGGAAGAGACCTGAATCAGTTATAACGCTCTTGGCCACTGCTAAGAAATACGCGGACGCCGACGACGCTAAAAAGATAATCATTGACAAAGCAGCAAGGGTTCCACGCTCCGACCACCCTCCGCACCATGATGATTACCGCGGCAATCGTGGTCGGAATGACAATTTTGACCACCGCAATCGGCGCAACGACTCTCGTGACCACCGTGACCAACGTAATCAGCGGTGCAACCACCGTGACGATTACAGGAGCAAGCGTGCTCGGGAAGACGACGGCGAGGTCAATACCGTGAAAAAGGGCGGTGGACGTCGTAACTACGAGGATGACTACGCCAAAGCATTAAAGGGGCCCTGCCAGCTCTATCCTAAGTTGAACCACACCATGGAGAATTGCCGCATCCTCAAGACTATCTACACGCGTCAACAGGCTCCGGATACGTCCGACAAGCCTAACGACATGGGGGAACAGCGCAACAAGGACAACGACGACGATGATACAGACCCTCGCCATAAATATGTCAAGCCGACTGATCGCGTGCACACCATCATCGACGGCAAGGTGTCCATTGAGACCAAACGAGAATGCAAGCTGCTCGCCCACGCTTGCTTGAATGTGGCAAACACCGACAACCTTCTCACTGATCCACAGCTTCCTCCGTGGTCTCACCGTGAAATCCACTTTAGCAGGAAGGACCAATGGGCCGCCATACCTGAGCCAGGGCGTTTTCCCCTGGTCCTCGATCCTTATATCAACAAGGTTTAGTTCGACAGGGTACTGATCGACGATGGCAGCTCCATTGATATACTATTCAAGAATAGCCTGCCCGCCCTAAAAATATCCAAGGCGGACCTGAAGCCGTACGAGGCACAGTTCTGGGGCGTTCTCCTCGGACAGAGCTCTACACCTCTCGGGCAGATCACGCTACCTGTGCAATTCGAGACTCCGGACCACTTCCGCACCGACTACGTCAACTTCATGGTCGCTGACTTCGACGGCACCTACCATGCTATTCTTGGTCGACCGTCGCTCACCAAGTTCATGGCCATACCTCATTACAGGTATCTGGTGCTCAAGATGCCTACTGAGAAAGGAGTTTTAACCCTTAGGGGCAACGTATACGCAGCTTATACCTGCGAGGACGACAGCTTCAAAATAGCAGAGGCCCACGACCTCTCTATTCATATGGCCGAGACCATGCTCGACGCTACGAAGACCTCGGTCGACCACCTAGAGATCCCAGAGCTCGAGGCTCCGCGCAAGAACATCAGGTCTAAGGAGCACAAGACGATCCAGCTGGTCGATGGCGATCCTAGCAAAATGGCCCTCATCGGGGCCAACCTAGATCCCAAATAGGAAGACGCGCTCGCCAGGTTCTTGAGGAGCAACGTGAAGGTGTTTGCGTGGAAACCTTCCGACATGCCCGGTGTACCTTGGAACTTGATTGAGCACTCCTTAAATGTCAACAGCAAGGCCAAACCAATCAAGCAGAAGCTACGACGGTTCGCTCGTGACAAGAAGGAGGCGATTAGGGTAGAAGTTACATGGCTTTTGGCAGCCGGATTTATCAAAGAAGTGTATCATCCAGAATGGTTAGCCAACCCGGTTCTTATACGCAAAAAGAATAATGAATGGAGAATGTGCGTTGATTACACTAATCTTAACAAACACTGCCCTAAGGACCCCTTCGGCTTACCTCGCATAGATGAGGTAGTAGATTCAACTGTCGGTTGCGAGCTGCTCTCCTTTCTCGATTGTTACTCTAGTTATCACTAGATCGCTCTCAAAAAGGATGATCAGATCAAGACATCTTTCATCACGCCTTTCGGTGCCTACTGCTACACGACTATGTCGTTCGGGCTCAAAAACGCCGGAGCTACCTACCAACGCGCTATACAGGCCTACCTCAATGATGAGATAAGAGATGGCCTCATCGAGGCTTATGTTGACGATGTAGTTGTCAAAACCAAGGAAGTACGTACCCTTGTTGACAATCTGGAACGCACCTTTGCAGCCCTCAATACGTTCCAATGGAAATTAAACCCAAAGAAGTGTATCTTTGGCGTTCCTTCTGGCATACTGCTCGGCAACGTCGTCAGCCACGATGGCATACGCCCTAACCCAGAGAAAGTTAAAGCTGTCTTAGACATGAAGCCCCCAAAAAAGGTGAAAGATGTCTAGAAGCTTACCGGATGCATGGCCGCTCTAAGCCGTTTCATATCAAGATTAGGAGAAAAAGGGCTACCGTTCTTTAAACTGCTTAAAGCATTCGAGAAGTTTGAGTGGTCAGAGGAAGCAGACGCTGCTTTCACATAGCTAAAAGAATACCTCATATCACCCTCAGTGCTTACTGCTCCCAGAAAAGACGAAACTCTCCTACTTTATATTGTGGCGACCGATCGGGTGGTTTCCACTACAATGGTGGTCGAGCGCGATGAGCCGGGCCACGCCTACAAGGTACAGCGGCCAATTTATTTCATTAGTGAGGTACTCAACGAATCCAAGACCAGGTACCCACAGATTCAGAAACTGCTCTACGCCATACTGATAACATCCCGAAAGTTGAGACATTACTTCGATGGATATTGTGTGGTGGTCATGATCGAGTATCCTCTAGGGGACATCATTCGCAATAAGGATGCGAACGGACGCATCGTCAAATGGGCAATGGAGCTATGCCCCTTTTCCTTAGAATTTGCAAGCCGTACTACAATCAAGTCTCAGGCACTCGTCGATTTCATCGTCGAGTGGACAGACTTAAGCATGCCTGCCTCTCCAGGATCCGACAAATATTGGACGATGTACTTCGATGGTTCTCTCAACATTAACGGTGCGGGAGCAGGAGTTCTTTTCGTATCACCATCCAAGAAGCAGCTCCGGTACGTCCTCAGGATTTGTTTCCCAGCATCTAATAACGCCGCCGAGTATGAAGCGTGCCTGCATGGTTTACGCATTGCGGTTGAGCTTGGTGTTAAACGTCTCTATGTCTATGGAGACTCGGCTCTGGTCATCAACCAACTCAACAAGGACTGGGACACGACCAGCGAAAAGATGGACGCGTACTACAAATCGATAAGAAAGCTAGAAGGCAGGTTCTATGGCATCGAGTACATACATGTGGTCTAGGACAAGAACCAGGCAGCGGATGCGCTGTCAAAGTTAGGATCATCCCGAGCCAAAATCCCACATGGTGTATTCGTCCAAGACCTGTTCACGCCTTCCATCGAAAATGAAGATTCTACAGTCGACAAAACTCCAGATCAGCAATTAGTGGCAGTGGTTTCGGCGCCGAGCACAACTGAGCTGCTTCCGACCACTCATGAGCCAGACTGGAGAACACCTTTCATCAAGTACTTAACAGATGGTAGCGGTTATATCGATTGAACAGAAAACGAGCGCCTGATGCATCGCAGTAAGCAGTATCTGCTCGTCGATGGCAAGTTATGGCGCAAAAACGCTAAGGAGGAAATCTTGATGAAGTGTATAACCCAGGAGGAAGGCGAGCATCTCCTGGACCAAATCCACTCTAGCTCCTGCGGCAACCACGCGGCCTCAAGAACACTGGTCGGTAAGGCTTTCCGAGCAGGGTTCTATTGGCCGTCAGCAGTAGCCGATGCAGAGAAGCTAGTCCACCGCTGTGAGGGTTGTCAGTTCTTCTCCAAGAGAATCCATGTACCAGCACATGAGATCCAGACGACTCCAGCCTCTTGGCCCTTCGCATGCTGGGGACTCGACATGATTGGGCCTTTCAAACCGGCTCCTGGGAAATTTACATGCGTCTTCGTGCTAAATGATAAATTTTCTAAGTGGATAGAATACATGCCTCTGGTATAGGCATCCTCAGAGAAACATGTCACATTCCTCGACCAGGTCATCCACCATTTTGGCGTGCCCAACAGCATCATTACTGATCTGGGTACTTAGTTCACCAGGAACGCTTTTTGGGACTTCTGCGATGAAAGGAGCATAGTTGTAAAATACGTCTCGGTGGCGCACCCCAGAGCTAATGGACAAGTCGAGCGGGCAAATGGCATGATCTTGGACGCATTGAAGAAGAGGATGTACAGAGAAAATGATAAAGCTCCTAGAAGATGGCTTAAGGAGTTACTAGCCGTGGTCTGGGGCCTCCGGACTCAGCCTAGTCGTAACACCGGCGTCTCGCCATACTTTATGGTTTACGGCGCTGAGGCAATCCTCCCACCAGATATAGCTTTCAGATCAACATGGGTAGAGAACTTCGACAAGGGCAAGGTCAATGAAGTACGGGAGCTAGAAGTCAACAGCGCAGAGGAGAAAAGGCTCGATTCTTGTGTACGCACGGCCAAATACCTTGCTGTTTTGCGTAGGTACTACAACAAGAACGTTAAAGAGCGTTTCTTCATGGTCGGGGACTTAGTCCTGAAGTGGAAGATGAACCAGGCTGGTGTCCACAAACTCGCAACCCCATAGGAGGGACCCTTCATGATCAAGGAAGTCACACATCCAACATCTTATAGGTTAGCTCACCTAGACGGCACGGATGTACCAAACTCGTGGCACATCAACAAGCTTAGACGTTTCTATGCTTAACTACTGAGATATGTACTTTACTTGTATTTTCGATTTACTTTAATAAAGCAATTATAATTTCTCCGACCACTCTAATGTGTCGCTCCGAATTTTATGGTTATTCTGACTTAGCCAGTACAAGTCGACCACCACTCCTTCTACGGTTTTCAGAGCAGGTCCTGTCTCCGGTTCCTCCCAACACGTGCACGGGATCCGCTCTCTACGTTGCGGGTGATCGGCAGGTCCCCCCTGGTTTGACTTGTCTGCGTCCACGTGTGCACAGGTCATAGTACCTCACACTCCGACCACATGCCAACTAGGGCCGCACAAACTCTTCGGGATGATGTGTCGAGCAAAACGGTACAACTAAACAGAACGTTAACACGTTCCCACTTAGTTACACCAACAAAAAATTTCAAGCTTAAACACGTTAACTCCTAGCTCCTCGATGCTCGGTCATCGCCAGAGACGCTAGGGACTCCTCGCTCCTCGGTGCTCGGACATCGCCAGCGACGCCGGGGGCTTCTCGCTCCTCGGTGCTCGGTCATCGCTAGCGACGCTGGGGACTCCTCGGTGCTCCCTTAGTGGTCGAATCTTGCTACGTCTCATCGATGTGCTATCAAGCTGCTCCATGCTGTTCGGATCAGGGTGCTGATCTTGGGTAGAACGTTTGGGGTTTTGATGCGCGCATGTTGGATGACGTCAGCAAAGCTTTCAGACTTCTATTTCTTTGACCCTGCTACAAGATTCATTCTTCATCTTCTAGCAGCCTCGGGGACTAAGTGGGCACACTTCACCTTGCGGTGAATATGTTTGTTCTCATCTCGAGGCTACACCTAGGGACTGACTACCTGCTCGGCTGGTCTTCTACTTTCTGACCCTGACACCACATGACTACGTCACCTACTATTAGGCTCAGGGACTAGCTGTGGGGGTATGGCCCTCGGTATTCATAAGACAAGACATGAGCCGCACCATCAGAGGTGGCCCAACCCACAAGATCAAGGTATGCACGGCGTTGCTCGGCGTGCACCGCAAGCTATTGTATAGTACCAAATAGGATATTTTCCTTCTAACCCTACCCCTCTAGAGTATATAAGGAGAGGCAAGGGTCCCCTAGTGGACAGATCAATACATCTCATACTCAATACAATACACTAAGGACACAGGACATAGGGTATTACATCGATTAGACAGCCCGAACCTGTCTAAATCGCTGTCGTTGCACCCTGTGTCACCATCCGGTTCCTAATCACGCGCACCTCCACCGATCAATCTACCATCGCAGGATACCCCTTGGTGAACTATTGAGCATCTTTTGTCGACAGTGTACCCCAGTCGAAGACGTGGGGTTAGAGTCAGAATTAGCGTTTTGGCCAGGCCTTTCGGTCGAAGAGGCCGTCCGAAGGTGGCTGGAGTCAGAGCGAGTGCTCCGGTCGGAGAGGTGGGTGAAAGGATCAAGATGCCTAAGAGGGAGGGGTGAATTGGGCTAATTCTAAATTTTTTTGCAATAATTAAGTCCTATGGTTAGCCTAATTAACCTCTTGTTCCAAGAAAGTATATCTATTGATCTACTGCATAAAAGTTTAGCAACCTATGTTCTAATCCTACTCTAGCATGACAATTCTATGAATGCAAATGACAAGAATTGAATTGCTCAAAGTAAATGCTTAAAGTAAATGCTAAAAGTGAATCATTCTTAACTTGTAGCTTTTCATTCTTAGCTCTAGTCTTTATAATGATCTTAGTGTATTGTTTTAGCAATCTAACAAGATCATTATAAGAAGGTGATTCATATTCATCATCATCACTTTCTCTATCATCATTACTAGCATGTTCATCACCACTATTATCATCATCATTTGATACCTTACGTTCGCCCTTGGCCATAAGGCATAGGTGTGTAGAGAATGATGGTGGTGGTGGCAGTGAAGATGATGAAAAGTCAATAACAATGGCGACCACCTTCTCGTTGTCACCATCATCATCGAATGAGCCACTAGATGAATCAATGTTTGTGAGCTAATCACCGACGATGTATGCCTTTCCACTATTCTTCTTCTTATGGAAGTCATTCTTCTTGCCATCTCTCTTCTTATATGGCTTATTTTTCTTCTTCTCATCTTCTTCTTCATTACTTGAGTCATCTTTCTTACCCTTGTACTTGTTCTTGAACTTATCTTTCTTAGGCTTGGTGCATTGGTGTGCTAGATGACCAAGTTCTCTATAATTGTAGCAATCCATCTTAGAGATTGGCTTCCTTCTAGAGCTAGTGAAGAACTTCTTCTTCTTACCATCAAACTTGATGTCACTCTTGTTGAGCTTCTTTAGCATCTTGATGGTTTTTCTCACCATAAGAGCAAGACTTGCATCATCAAATTTATCATCACTTGAGCTCTCACACTTAAGTCTTGCTTTGCCCTTCTCTTGGCTAGCTTTGAATGCTAAGTTCTTGTCTTTCTTCTTGGTAGAGGATGAGCCATCTTATGGCGTGATGTGTATATACATCTTATGAGCATTGATCTTTCCCAAGATTTATATCGGTGTAGCGATGGAAAGATCACCTTGATGAAGCATGGTCATAATATGCCCATATTTATCAATGGGAAGGACACTCAAAATCTTTCTTTCAACATCGGATGGTTGCATTTGAGTGAGTCCAAGCCCATTGACTTCCTCTACAAGAACATTTAAACATGAGTACATCTTATTACCACATTCTTTAGGAAGCATCTCAAAAGAGTTAAGCTTTTTCATGACAAGATGATAGCGTTCCTCACACTCACTCTTTGTTCCCTCATGAAGCGCATAAACGTTCGACCATAGTGCATGGACGTCTTTATGGTTCCTCACCCGGTTAAACACATCTTTGTAAAGGCCTCTAAAGATGGTGTTTCGAGCCTTTGCATTCTATTTCTCGTAATTCACCTCATCACCTTGTAGGTGTGTAGTATCTCGAAGTTTTGGGAAGCCTTGTGAGACAGCTCTAAGTATTCCAACATCTAAAGCTTCTAAGTACGCCTCTATGTGAATTTCCCAATATGGAAAATCATCCCCCTCAAAGATAGAAGGAGGTCCATCCCCATGAGACATCTTTCTCTAGGCGGTTAAGCTTAAATACATGAGCACGAGGCTCTGATACCAGTTGAAAGGATCAAGATGCCCAAGAAAGTGATGAATTGGGCTAATTCTAAATTTCTTTGTAATAATTAAGTCATATGGTTAGCCCAATTAACTCATTGTGCCTAGAAAGTGTATCTATTGATCTATCATATAAAAGTTTAGCAACCTATGTTCCAATCCTACTCTAGCATGACAATTCTATGAAT
Organism: Miscanthus floridulus; assembly: GCF_019320115.1. NCBI lineage: Eukaryota > Viridiplantae > Streptophyta > Magnoliopsida > Poales > Poaceae > Miscanthus > Miscanthus floridulus. The sequence continues at coordinate 134,999,420 of NC_089586.1, forward strand.
GTAAATAATAAGAATTAATTTGCTCAAAGTAAATGCTCAAAGTAAATAGAGAAGGAGGAATACGGCGATGTTTTGACGAGGTATCGGAGAGTCGCCACTCCCCACTAGTTCTCGTTGGAGCACCCATGCAAGGGTGTAGCTCCCTCTTGATCCGCGTAAGGATCAAGTGCTCTCTACGGGTTGATTCTTCGACACTCTGTCGCGGTGAATCACCCACAACTGCTCACAACTTGAATTGGGTCATCCACAAGCTCTGTCGGATGATCACCAAACTTCCAATCACCACCAAGCTATCTAGGTGATGGCGATCACCAAGAGTAACAAGTATGAACTCTCACTTGACCACGACAAGCCTAATAAGAAGGGTGGATGCACACTTTGCTACTCTTGATCTCACTAATGAGGGCTCTCTTTGGAATTCTTAAATCTTAATCACCTCACTAGGATATTGCTCTTCTTAGCACTCTCAAAGGTGTTTCTCGGCTGTTGGAATGAGTAAAAGTACCCTCACACACGAATGGAGGAAGTATTTATAAGCATGACTGAAAAACGAACCGTTATGTGCCTCTACGGGGTGACCGGATGCTCCGGTCATGTTGATCGGACGCTCCGGTCAGTTCTCCCCGAACTCCAGTATTTAAGTGGTGACCGGACGCTGGGCAGCGTCCGGTCGTGATTTTCCCTCTCTGGAACCTTACTAGAGTTGATCGGACGCTGGGACTCAGCGTCCGGTTAACACTGACCGAACGTGCCCGGTCGTGATTTTCTCTCTCTAGAACCTTACTGTAGTTGACCGGACGCTGGGACTCAGCGTCCGGTCACTTCACCTCTCAGCATCCGGCCACTTCTAGATGACTTCACTTTGATCAAATGAACTGACCGAACTCCGCGCCAGCATCCGGTCAAACCGAAGCCAACGTTCGGTCAGCATTTGACCCTCCATTCACTTTCAACTTTCGATCATATATGAATGAAGTTTGCTCTAATGGATCTAAGAGCTTTTTAGGAGCTACCTAGTGCTAGTTTTAGCAGTTGTGCATCACACCTAATCCACTAGACTCACCTAAGTCAAGCTACTCATCCATACCTCCTTAATAGTACGGCCAAAGGAAAAACAAAGTCCTAAACTACTCTAAGTGTCTTTTCAACGCCAAACGACACTTAGAACTAGTCCATCCTTAACCTTATCGTCCATCTTTTAAAAACCAAAACGATTTCCATCGTAGGGGCATGACCACAATGATAGCCTAATCGATCTTCATTACCATGATCTAACTTAATTGCCTCTGTAAAACACACGTTAGTTATAGTAATCACGTATTGTCATTAATCACCGAAACCCACTTAGGGGCCTAGATGCTTTCAGTGGGCCGGAGTCGAAAAACAGGCGCTGCTCCTCCTCGGCCAGACCTTCCGGTCGGTGATTGAATCGCCCTTCTGGCCTGCTGTTTAGATTCTTGGGCTGGCCCATGAGTTGCGCGCTGTCTGCTTGGGCCGAGCCTTTACGGGAAAGCCGGTCCGCGAGGGACCCTAGAGTTATGAACCCGATAGTTTTAGTAGTCGATCTCATACATAAAATAGTATATAAGGCCATGTGTTATAGAATGAGATATAATATAAGGTGTCAAACAAATAAATGAGGCCATATATTGTGTTTTACTAACATAAAACTGATAATAAATGACCCAATTTTTTATGTAAAAGTGGTAAAAGAGATCGTCCTGTTCGTTTGGCTTATAAGCCGTACTTTTTCAACCAACGAACAATATTTTTCTCTCACAACAAATCAGCCAACGGTACTTTCAGCCATGATTTATCAGCCAAGGGGGTGTTTAGTTACCCAAAATCCAAACTTTGGCACTATGCAAAAAGAAGATTCTCCATCACACCAAACTTGCGGTACATGCATAGAGTACTAAATATTGACGAAATCAAAAACTAATTGCACAGTTTGGTTGTACTTTGCGAGATGAACGTTTTGATCCTAATTAGTCAACGATTGGACAATTATTACCAAATACAAACGAAATGCTACAAATACACTACAGTGCGCTATAGTGAATTTGCCACTGCCGATTCCGGGCAACTAAACGAGGGCCAAGCGAACAGGGCAGACATATTTATTGCTCTGTTTAAAATGTGTACTTGCATGACATTTCAATGATGATATTTTTAATTAGGAAAGCCAATGGATTTGAGTATATCTGTCACTGTCTATTACTCGTTCCGTTCTAAATTATAAGACTTTTTGGTTTTTCTGTATTCATGATTTTTGTTATGTATTTAGATATATACACTTAGATCCAAGTCTAGATGTTTAGTGAAAGCAATATGTTTAAAAGAATCTAAAACATCTTATAATTTTGAAGGAAGTCAAACATCGGCACATGGAAAAAAAAAAAAAGGATGACAGGTGAATATTACATAGCCGAGGGTTTTTCGCGCAAAGAGAAAAAAATAGTAGTAGCTCACCTCGACAGGACAGCAGCTCCTGGGCCCAAGACGAAGAAGAAGCGGCGAAAGGGCGGCAACCTCGAACGGAACGGTCTGGCTGGCGCCCACCACCGTGAACCCACATGTCAGCTGGATACAAACGCGAAAACCAGGGGCGCCCGGCGTGTTTGTTTAGCGAGAGCGACGAATGGGCGGGAGATTTTGGTGGTTTTGGGCCTCTTTTGTTTTGCCCGCCGAGCCCAATTTAGAAGCCTTCTCGGGTCGGGCCATGGCCCAAGGGGGCTGCCCCCGGAAGCATCCTGGTAACCAACCGCCCGCCTCTGTTCCCTTCCGTTCCCTCCAGCTCCAGTCCAGCACCCGCCGGCCGCCGCCGCGGGGCATCATGGTTTGGCTGCAGTACACGGCCACCCGCTCGCAGCGCGCCGCCACCGCCTGCCTCTTCCTCGCCGGCGCAGCCCTCATCGTCGCCGCCGCCAGGCTCTCCTACGCCAACATCGAGCCCCAGCGCGCCAAGGCCGCCGAGCGGCGGCGCGTGCTCGAGGCCTTCATCCACCGCAAGCTCGGACGAGGATCCGACCCAGCCTCCGCCTCCACACAGAAGCAGGAGCAGGATCCAGCCAGGAGCACCTAGAGCCCGCGGCTTCCCGTCCTTGTCCTGATTCGTTGCTTCGCTCCACCATCTCTTCCTCCTCTCACCCACACATTTCAGTATAAACTGGAGTAGCGCTTCAGTACCAGTGCCATGCTTTTACTGACTGACTGACTGAAAAATGGAATCAGTTATTAGATACTCTACTGGAGCTCCTTGGATTCAAATCCATTAATAAGTTAAGCGGGCTTGTTATCCCTTTTCGAATTTTTTACTATATCTACCAAGTCATTGTGCTTGCTGTATGTACATATGCTTGTGCTAATGTAACTGCTACTCCATTGAAGGAAAAAGTCTACTTGACCCCCTGAACTATCATACTTGTCTATTTCACCCCCTCAACTATGAAACCGTCTGTTTTACCCCCTGGGGCGGTTTTCAGCGGCGGTTTTGCTACAGTAACAGCGGGTTTGCTACAGTTATGGCGGGTTTGCTACAGTACCCGTGGTTTTGAATTTCCTTTTTTTATTTATTTTCGGTGAATTTTTGAAAAATCATAGTAAATCATAGAAAAATCATAAAATAAAAAATCTAATTTTATTGGACTCTACATGAGTAGATCTACATAGTGAATTTATAATACGATATACTTTAGTACAAAATTTTTACTGTAGCCTTAGATTAATTGGAAAATCTAATTTTGTCTGTAATTAATTGGAATAATTTATAGCTGCAGCTTCTATGGTCTAATTATGGTGAAATTTTTATGGTACGCTAATTATTGTATGCTTGAACTATAGTAAAAATTTCGTACTCATTGGACTATGTATAACTTAGTTATAGATAAATTCTAATTAATTACAGACAAAATTGGATTTTCCAATTAATCTAAGGCTACAGTAAAAATTTTGTACTAAAGTATACCGTATTATATATTCACTATGTAGATCTACTCATGTGGAGTCCAATAAAATTAGAATTTTTATTTTATGATTTTTCTATGATTTACTATGATTTTTCAAAAATTCACCGAAAATAAATAAAAAAAAAAGAAAATTCAAAACCACGGGCACTGCAGCAAATCCGCCATCACTGTAGCAACCCGCTGTTACTGTAGCAAAACCGCCGCTGAAAACCGCCCCAGGGGGTAAAACAGACGGTTTTAGATAGTTCAGGGGGTAAAACAGACGGTTTCATAGTTGAGGGGGTGAAGTAGATCAAGTATGATAGTTCAGGGGGTCAAGTAGACTTTTTCCTCCATTGAACATATATATATTTCAGAAGATTGTTTGGCAACCTGTATGGCATTCATTCATCATACGCTGATCTATCGCGCACATGTTGTCATCAGATGCTCATGTCCTGTTTGCTTGTACTAGGTTTTGACCTGCCTGCTCCAATTAAATAAACAAATGCAGTAGCACAGACGTGCAGTTCCTTCTGTTACTCGTATTGGGTGTTGTAGAGTACCATTTTACTGCTACTCACCAAGAAATCACGGATTGGTACTATGTACCAGTGATTTGGACAAGGTCTTCCTGCTTTCAGCGTAAATGTACAAACACAGCTCAATCATAACCACAGGTACCGCTGCTACCTCTGATTTTGCAAATTTACTTCGTCCCACCATGTACAAACACAGCTCATAAAGGGCGCGGTAGAATCGTCCGGTTGGAGTCATCAACTTATCTGTAGGTTAGTGAACATCTACTGGCCCACCAGCAGAGTGCAGATGTCTGCTTTTTGTTTAGAGTTATTATTATGCCATTTACCAATAGTTCATGTTTGTCAGTGTGGTATCAAAGGCAAATAGGCATCTTCATCTTTCATTCTTACCTGCTGAAACTTCTCTGCCTTCAATAAACTTCTGCATTTACACTCTCGTATGGTTTTGTTACTGATCTTAGGTTCCACCACTCACCAAGAAATCAGGTTTCGATATTGTGTCGCAGTTATGTCAACTAAGCCTTCCTAATTTCAAGATAGATCTACAGACACAGTTCATTCATAACTACAGGAACTAATCGCTTGTTCTGGTTTTATAAATTTAGTTTCTCCCACTATCATGTTTCCGAAAACTTTGATCCCATTATTTTTCTACTATCATTTGTTCAAGTGGTATGCTGAATTAGTTAGTCTAATAGCTGTTCTGCCAGGAGCCATTACACCCAAGTATGTCAATCGTCAGGTCGACCGAGATGAGGTGTGTATGCGAGGAATCAAGAAACGGACAAGAAGAGGGAGATGTAATACGATCTAATGGAGCCGTATCATGCCAAGAAATGTATTGTTCTAACAACTAGCACATCTGACTTTGATCAGTTAATCAGGAAAATGCTGTTTCGAGTCAGAGATGTAATAGAGCGAAATATTGCGAGCAGATTTTTTTTTTTTTTTGGGTGTGGGTGGGTGTTTTGGAGGGGGGGGGGGGGGGGGGGGGGGGGGGGGGCTGAGGGGGGTACTCCATTTGTTGATGATATGATTCCTATCAGCCATAATTTCCTAACACCGTGGAGCTACTCTGTTTTGTAGCATACAAGTATACGACGTTCAAGTTACTCACGTATCCAACTTATAACTTGTCACTCTGCAGGCTCACCAGTTTGCTGGGGCAATGGAAGACTTTGATGGTGCCTGCATCTCCACCGTCGACGCGAGATCAAAGGGCTTTCAGCCATTTTCAGCCTTGGTTTGGCTTCTCTCCCGTGAAGACAACGCGGGAGCTCGCGGGCAGTGCCACTGCGAGCGTGTGCGGACGCCGCGGGCCTGGGCGTGGCAAGCGCGGAGGGCGACTTGGCGAGCTCGCGGTTGGTGCAGAGGGCGGCGTGGGCGCCTGGAGCGAGGTGAGCGAGCGCGACCGTCACGGAGGTGCAGGGAAGCGCACCCGCGAGCAAAACCGGAGACTCCGGGCTTCCGCTCCTACTTCCTATTGCTTTTTTGGATGAAAAAAAAGAGCACAAATTCTAGAGGCCTTGGATTACCTGGATGCTTCGATCGGAGTTGGACGGCGGATGTGTATGGGAAAGTTACGTCCTAACTTATGCCTCAGTAAAGTCACTGTGGATCTCGATCCCGATCGGTCTCCTCCGTCCGCTCGCCTCGCCGCGCCGCGCCGCAACCTGGAGAGGAGACTGCGCCCGGTCGAGCACCACCTGGGGCCCAGCGTCCGCCCTCTGCAGCCCCGGTGTCCCCGCGACCGTCGCTGCTGTCCTACTCCGCCACTCGCCACCTTGGCCCGCGACGAGCACCACCAGGACACCAGGTATTCATTCCCTCCCCTTGGTCCTCCCTTCCTGCTGTGCGAAGCCGTGCGCCCAAACCCTAACATACTACTCATAATCGGATCTGAATCTAATTGCAGACAGGTGTATATGCATGTATGTATTATGCCTACTAACTTCGATTGCTTTGCAAAATTATCATGTGGATCCGAATCTGATCAGTCCATTTCTCCAGAAATCGCAGATGCACACATCGGTGGTGGTCGTCGTCCTGGAGACGACCGAAGTGTACATTGTCATCAGCTTGTCAACGAGGAGAGATACCCAGGTCGTATACGTCGATCCGACCACCGGTGCCCTGCGCTACCTGGGGAAGCATGGGGAGGACGTCTTTGATTCCGAGGCAGCGGCTCTCAACTACATCACGGACGGGTCAAGGGTTCTATCCAAGAGCACCACATATGCCAAGGCACTGCTGGGATATGCAGTGTTAGGAAGCTCCGCTCTGCTTCTGGTTGCGACGCAGCTGAGCGCGTCCGTCCCCAATCTGCCAGGAGGTGGGTGCATATACACAGTGGCAGAGAGCCAGTGGATAAAGATCCAGCTGCAGAATCCTCAACCCCAGGGAACTGGAGAGCAGAAGAATATACGTGACTTGGCCGATCTCGACATTGATGGCAAGCACTTCTTTTGTGAGACAAGGGATGTTACCAGGCCCTTCCCGAGTCCTATGACACTACGGGAACCAGATGAGGAATTTGTTTGGAACGAGTGTCTGTCGAAGCCTTTTAAGGACATTGGCTTGCCAGGACACTGCGTCATTCTTCTGCAGGGGTTTGCTGAGTGCCGGAACTTTGGAGGTGCTGAGCAGCAAGGTGGGTTAGTCGCCCTTATTGCACGCCGTAGTCGACTGCACCCTGGAACCCGCTATTTGGCCCGTGGACTGAATGCATGTTCAGGCACAGGCAATGAGGTTGAATGCGAGCAACTGGTTTGGGTTCCACGCAAGGGTGGACAGTGTGTCCCTTTTAGCTCGTATATCTGGCGGCGTGGAACTATACCAATATGGTGGGGTGCAGAAATAAAAAATGCGGTGTCAGTAGAAGCTGAAATTTATGTTGCAAATGATCCTTACAACGGAAGCTTACAATACTACCAACGGTTGGGCAGAAGATACGGGAATAAATCATCTGAAGCGAATGTGTCCAGGCAAAAGAAATCTGGAAGGGTTCCTGTTATTTGTGTTAACTTGCTAAGATACGGCGAAGGAAAAACAGAGTCAGTTCTTGTTGATCATTTCAAAGAATCTATACGGTACATGAACTCTACTGGAAAGCTGGGAAGCACGTGGATTCAGTTGATAAATTATGACTGGCATGCCACTGTGAAGTTAAAAGGGCAGCAGCAGACAGTTGAGGGCCTATGGAGGCATCTTAAAGCACCTACAATGGTCATTGGCTTCAGTGAAGGGAATTACTATGATGTAAGGCAGCAGCTTAGTGAATGTAAAGGATCAGTTATCTGCAATGATGATGTAAATGGCAGGTTTTGCATGGAGTCTATTCAAAATGGGGTGATACGATTCAATTGTGCAGACTCTCTTGATCGAACCAATGCTGCTAGTTACTTTGGTGCACTTCAAGTTTTTGTTGAACAGTGTAGTCGATTGAACATCTCGCTTGACATAGATGCAATGTTTGGGTTATCAAGTAGATATTCTGAATATGATGGTAGAAACACTCGTTCTTTGCCCCCTGGATGGGAGGAGCGCTTTGACTCAGTAACAGGGAAATCATTTTATATCGATCATAATACACGTACTACCACATGGGAACATCCATGCCAGGAGGCTCCACAGAAGCCTTGGAAGAGATTTGATATGACATTTGATCAGTTCAAAGGCTCAACAATGCTTGCTCCAGTGAACCACCTTGCTGAACTTTTTCTTTTGGCTGGCGATATCCATGCTACGTTGTACACTGGCTCAAAAGCTATGCACAGTGAGATTCTGAACATATTCAAGGAGGAAACTGGAAAGTTTAGTAAATTCTCAGCTGTTCAGAATGTGAGGATTACGGTGCAAAGAAGGTACCAAAATTTTGTGAATGATAGTTCCCGTCAAAAGCAGTTAGAGATGTTCCTTGGATTGAGGCTATATAAGCATCTCCCGTCCATCCCTATGTTCCCTCTCAAAGTAGGTAAACTTACTCATTATCAGTGTATCTCTTGCAAACTGATATTATTGGTCTTGATGCAGTATTATATTATTTATATTATACTTTTTTTTGTGATAACATTCTTGATATTGACAATTCAGGTGCTATCAAGGCCGTCTGGATGCATGTTGAAACCAGTTCCTAGTATCACCCCAATGACTGATGGTGGTTCTAGTCTTCTCAGCTTCAAAAGGAAGGATCTTATTTGGGTATAGTTCTTCCTTAAAGACTCTTCTTGATGCATCTGGAAGAGTCTTCCTGATAGTTTTCTGGTTTATTTAATTATTGCCGTGATGCTTTTTTCACATAGCATGTTAAAGACTCTTGTGCATGCAGGTGTGTCAGCAAGGTGCAGACTATGTTGAACTTTTTATATACCTTGGGGAACCTTGTCATGTTTGTCAACTGCTTCTTACTGTCTCCCACGGTGCTGAAGATTCTTCATATCCAGCAACCGTAGATGTTAGAGTTGGCTCAAGCATAGACTCCCTCAAACTCGTGGTTGAGGTCCTTGTCTCTATCTTACCTCACTGGTTTTATTATAATATCTTTTTCTTTTGCTCCAGCTGTTTCATCATGTTTCTTTGCAAATACCAATTTAGTTTCCATACTTTTAAGATTTGGCTTGATGAACTGACAACAGTGTACCCAAAGTCAAGACCCCAGAGGTGCAGACACAAAAATTGCTGTCCTTGCTAAAATTGAGCTTCATGTGCATTAACTCTGACTTTAAGACCATGAAAATTTGCCTGATTCAGAACCAATGCTGAACTGTATGCTGATTACTTTGGCTGAGATGAGATTAGCTAACCACATTTACTGAGTTTGACCTGGATTTTGGTTAGGTTCATAATCCTATCCTCATCATGTTTAGGTATTGTTGATTTAAAATTGGTTATTGCTTCGTTTTGTATTGTTTAATGAATATTAATTGGGAAATTACTTGTGTAGGGTGCTTGCATTCCACAGTGCTTGAATGGGACAAATTTACTGATTCCAGTCACTGGGAGAATTGATCCAGAGGACTTGGCTGTTACAGGGAAAAGTGCTAGGCCCAATGTTCAAGAGAGCTCCTATCTTCCTTTGTTATACGACTTTGAAGAGCTAGAAGGAGAACTAAACTTTTTGAATCGAGTTGTTGCATTATCTTTTCATCCATCTGCTGTATCAAGAACACCCATTACTCTTGGTGAGGTAAAATCGATGAATTCTCTAAATTGAGATGCTTTTAAAAAGTTACTTTTGGCTTTGACCATTTGTCTATCTTTTTTCTTGATGAGTTGTATAAATTTCTTTAACAGATTGAAGTACTTGGAGTTTCTCTTCCATGGGCAGACATGTTAACCAATAGTGAACATGCTCCTGAATTTATGGAGTTTCTCAATAAAAAATCATCAATTGTTCACTGTGATCTAGGTTCCAAGTCTTTTGGAAATTCTTCCATGCCTGGGAATGATTCTCATGGCATTGATGGGTCTTACACAAAAAGTTCATCATCAGTTCAAACAGGTGGTTCGGAAAATTTGTTGGATTATCTCACAGGTGATTTTGACATGTCGGAGCCACATATAACTGAAAATACTTTTGGCAATGGAGAACAAACAAACTTGTTAGATGATGGATTTGATGTTAATCCTTTTGCCCCTGCATTGGAAGTGCCTGTTCCTAAAGTGAATAAGCAGGTTGAAGAATGTGGCAGCACACAGCTTTATCTTAATTTTTTTGAATCCCTTTCTGGCTATAATAAGGTATTCATTTGTGAAAATTTCATCTTCTTTTATTCTATTCCTGTATGTTCTGTTCTTAGTATACTTTCTTGAATCTTTGTTGAGCATTCCTTAAAAAATACTTTGAAATTGACCTTATCCTGAAGTTGCCAGTAAAATATTGAATTGCTTCTTTGTTCAGATAAATGGGCAAGATGGTTCTACCGTTCTAGTTTGAAGTTTCTAGTAGGAAGACTACTGAACCCTTTTTTTCCCCTAACAAAGACAGGTTTAGTTTGAAGTTTCTAGTAGCAACACTACTGAACCCTTCTTTCCCTTAACAAAGACAGGTTTCAATTTATGACAGATTATCTGAATCTTTAGGTCTATTCAGGTTACATATGTTTAGAGCTCTGGCATTATTACTTCCTTTGCTTTTCAATACATACTTGCTTATTCTGAAAAATAATAATAATGAAGGAACAAAAGTTGACCTATTTATGAATTTAAACCCAAAATACATTATTAAACTATATTCATCTTTCCAGGGAAAGGATCTTGACTTTGAGCAAATGATGAAGCTTGAAATAAAGCGTCTCCGTCTTGGTCTTTCTGCCGCTGAAAGGGACCAGGCATTGTTATCAATTGGTGTAATTTCTGCCACATTGGATCCAAACCGTTCAGTCGATTATTCTTACCTATTGAAGTTATCCAGCTTAGCTGATAATCTGGCACTGCTGGGCCATACAGTCCTTGAGGATCGTGTTAATGCTTCAATAGGGCTCGAAAAGGGCAGTGAACATGCTATAGACTTTTGGAACATCAGTGAAAATGATGAGTCCTGCTATGGTGGGGCATGTGAAGTCCATGCTCTGTCTTCATCACAAGCTTTAGCCACTAGAGAAAACCAATCAGTATTTGTGGAATGTTTTCGGTGTGAAAGGACAGTTTGCAAAGCTTGCTGTGCTGGGAAAGGGGCCTTCCTTTTGCTTAACACCTACAGGGAGTTGAAGATTTATGGTGGGAGTCAAAGTGGTGGCTATTCAGCACTCGCAGATAGTTTTGTGTGCAAATCATGCTGCAGTGAAATTATCAAACGTGCATTGTATGTGGATTATGTCCGGGTTCTTCATAGTTTGCGCAGAAAAGATCGTTCAGAGAAAGCGGCACTGAGTGCTGTGAATCAGGTCTGCCAACTGGAGTACAGGAAAGCATCTGATTTATCTCAAAGTATTCAATTTGGTCAGAGACAATTGAAGCAGATCCTTGATGGTGAAGAATCCCTTGCAGAATTTCCATATGCAAACTTTTTACAAATGGTATTTCTCGACTTCGTACCAAGTCATCATAAATTGCACTCCTGCATGATTTGTTGCCCTGTGTTGTTCATACACTCTGATGTATTTGCAAGACTATTGATCCATGGACCATGGAAAAGCAGTGAATAAACTTGGCCTTGTGATAACATCTTCTTTTTAAGATCCCTCCCCCCTTTATCTTTTTCTTCTATGAAGTTTGCTTTTACCATAGATAATGCTTTGATCATGCCTTATGCTCTATACTCAGGTTGAAACTGCCAATGACTCTGAACCACTGCTTTCGTTACTGGCACCTTTTGGTACTGGAGAGTACAAGTCTTACTGGAAAGCTCCGCAAGATAACACTTCAGTGGAGTTCTCAATTGTTCTTGGTGGTTTATCAGATGTTGCAGGAGTTGCTATAATTGTCAGTTCTTGTGGGTACTCGACATCTGACTGCCCAATTGTAAGATAGGCTACTTTACTTTCTTTTCCTTCATCATGCTATCCTTATTTTTATCTATAAAATCAGTACCTATAAAATCAGTACGGACAATGTTAGCCAGGCATACTTAATATACTATATATACAGAACTATGGGTATATCTTTCATTTCCATTTTCTTAGGTAGCGTTTGGTTGAGAGACAAGGTGGGGTGGGATGGTCCTACCTCTGTTTTGTGGGACGGGACGAGTCCATTTTTTGTTTGGTTGAGGGAAAATAGGACCGACCCATTTTTTGTTTGGTTGAGAGACAATAAAAGTGGGATGAGCTGCTGACATATGGGGCCCACTTATCAGTTTTTTTCTTTTTCTTTCTTCTCCCTTATCTCCATCGTCCCCAACCGCACAGAGACAGAGGTCCCGCCCGCGCGCAGCACTCCGCGCCGCCGCCGCCTAGCTCCTGCCTCCTAGCGCTCGGCCCGCCCGCGCGGAGCCTCGCGCCGCCGCCCGCGTCCGAGCCTCGCGTCGCCGCCTGTGCGCGGAGCCTCGCGCCGCTGACGCCGCTCGCGCGAAACCCTCACGCCGCTGCCCTCCGGCGACCGGATCCCTCGCCCGTGGCCGCGACTGGAGCCTCACCGCCCTCTTTTTCAGCACCGGTGGCCGCTCCCATGGAAACCCTCGACCTCTTCTTCAGCACCGGCGGGGCCGTAACTCGCCCGCGCGGCCGCGAGGCCGGAGCTCACCCGCGCAGCAGCGGCGGCGCCTGAGGCTAGCCGTGGCCGGACCTTGCCCCTCCTCTGCTCACCTTCTCCTCTCTTCTTCCACGCCGGCCAGCGAGCGCCTCGTCCCACTTGGGACGGCCCCCGTCCGAGAAATCTGAGGTGACGGAGTGAACCCGAATCTCATGCGAATATTCCCGAGTGGGACGTCCTCGCTCCCGGGAGACTCCCAACCAAATATCAGTCGTCCTAGGACCGTCCCGTTCCATCCCACCTCGTCCCTCCATCCAAACACACGGTTAATGATTGAGAACAAAGAAGGATATTTACTGGAGTTAATAAAGGGCGTACCCAGTGCAGAGAGCTCCCGCTCTGTGCGGGGTCTGGGGAAGGGTGTCAGTGGCAAGCCTTACCCTCGCCTATGCAATGCGAGGAGACCGCGACTCGAACCCGGGACCTTCCGGTCACAGGCGGTAAGACTCTACCGCTTGCACCAGGCCTGCCCTTCATTTACCGGAGTTAATGAAATCATATTTTTTAATCATAAAATCACATAACTTGATTGAATATGTGTTCTTCCTGAGCAAGAGAAGGAAAACATTTCAGTACAGCTGTATCCTTGACAGCTTGAGCATGCTACATTTTAACAAGGGAAGCAATATGAAAAATACTATCTTCATCTACATAATTGTATGTCTTGAGAGATGCCTCATGCTCTAGCCCACTTATTTCCAAGAATGCAAAGAACTTATGTTGGAAATCACTCCCTCTCCTTTCTTCAGTGTTTATCACAAACACACACTAGGAAATCACTCCCTCTGTCTTCAGTGTTTATCACAAACGCACTAGGATATCACTCCCTCTATCTTCATTGTTTATCATAAACACACACTAGGAAATCATTCCCTCTTCAGTGTTTTTCACAAACACACTAGGAAAATTCACTCCCTCTATCTCTCTTTTGGTTGATGCGGCTCTCTCAGCCCTCACCATTTTCTCATATATATAGCTGATAAACCTGCCCATGATATCATCCTAATTACTGCATTCATAACTCCTATGATCATTCCTTAGCTACTAGCTGAAAATCTGCTAGTACTAAAGACTGCAGCTAGACACCATGAACCTGGACACATGCATGGACACACAGGATTTTATAGCTGACAACTTATGCCCTTTGCGATTCGATTTACTATAACTTGTTTTAGCAGCTGTATGATGATTGTGGCTTCATAATTTTGTGTCGGTCACCTATCTTTCTGTACATACAGTGTTGCTATGAAAAGCAAATATATCTTGTTGGCATAATCTTTGTCTGGAGTTAGCGCAATGTGCAAGAACTGCAAGATTTCTTTTTGAGTTAAATGCACCGTAGGTCCATTAACTTTTGGTGATGTGTCATGTAGGTCCATCAACTTTCAAACTGCATTTTTGGGTCTATTAACTTTTGGTGGTGTGTCATCCAGGTCCATCAACTTTCAAACTGCGTTTTTGGGCCCATTAACTTTTGGTGGTGTGTTATCCAGGTCCATCAACTTTCAAATTGTATTTTTGGGTCCCTAAACTTTTTAACTGGTTCACCGTAGGTCCATACCCCTTCGTTTAGCTAATAGATCTGACATGGCACGCCAAATAACAGACACCGTGGAGTAGGTGATGAGTGCATAGCTCCTCAAGATGTTCATAGAGACTTGTCTAGCAATAATTCAAATGTAGCAGCTGGTAATTCGTTAATATTCTCTGGTCTTAAATTTGGGACTATTATTTTTAAGGATAAATATATTGTGGACATGGAGAAATTGACAACTGCTGGACTGTCATCAAAGATATTTTATAGAGGTGCCTTATTGCGTGGAAAGGAGGAGAAAATGAAGCCAACAAGATACATCAGTACTAATTCTAAAGAGGTGGAGATCATCAATGGAATTTTCCCAATGTGATTAGCATCCTTGCCGTAGTATTTTATTATTTCCATGCATTAGTTTCCTATCCAGTTGTGATACACAATCTTTTATCTAGCATCTAGCTTTTAGTGCCTGCGTGCACCTATGTACATGAATCAAATTGGTGGCTGCGTTTGGACGTGCCATGCATGTTAGCTGAATCAGGGACTCAGGGTCAATCGGTCCTAGTTGGGCTGGTGGAGTCCGAGTTTTGTTTGGGTCAGGTGACCTACGTGCCTATTCGTGTGGCCTTCGGCTTTGTACCGAGTAGATTAGACTGGATTTTATGTTTGGTTGACCGGCCACGGTGGCTGCTTTTTTGGCGTGCCATGTCAGATCTATTCGCTAAACGAAGGGGTACGGACCTACGGTGAACCAGTTAAAAAGTTTAGGGGCCCAAAAATGCAATTTAAAAGTTGATGGACCTGGATGACACACCACCAAAAGTTAATGGATCCAAAAATGCAGTTTGAAAGTTGATGGACTTGGATCATACACCACGAAAAGTCACCAAAAGTTAATGGACCTACGGTGCATTTAACTCTTTCTTTTTCATATATACTGCAGAGTTAGCTATCTATGCACAACTAGTGGATCATTTGAACTAGCCCACTGAGCTATCTTAGCTTTCTGTGTTCTTTTAGTGCATTTTCCTGCAAAACATTGTCTCCATATTCTGTCATAGCTCTATCTATGCATAACAATCTAGCCTGTTGAGCTGTTTTCATTTCTTCTGTTCCTTGGATGCATTTTTTAACTTGTTTGCTTTGTATTCTAATAATCATGCTGCTTGTGCAGGTAGAGATATGGGCGAGTAATAAAATACACCGAGAAGATCGTACATTCATAGGAAAGTGGGATGTACAGGATATAATATCTTCATCTCCACAGCTTTGTGGACCTGAAAAATCTAGTAGATTGAGTGAAGGACCAAGACACATTAAATTTCACTTCCCAAATCCCATCCGTTGTCGTATAATTTCAATAAAAATGACACTTCCCCATAATGGTTCTCGTTCAACCAAGTTTAGTGAGGAGTTTAATCTTCTATCATTGGATGATAGCTCAGTTTATGAATCGAAGCCAACCAATCCACAGAATTCATTTATCCATGCAAAAAGAATTGTTGTTTTTGGCAGTTCTTTGAGAAAGGAGGTGGGGCCTGACACGTCAGGGGGAATAATGAGAATGAAAAGTTATTTAGACAGATCACCACCCTTGGGGAGATTTAGGGTAAACCCTATGTCTTTTGCTGACAGTTTTGAGCTTTGCATTCTAGCTGTGACTGAAACTTTTCTTCTTTATTTTCCAGATTCCAGTTGAAGCTGAGAGGCTGAGAGATAATGATCTTGTTCTTGAGCAATATCCCTTAGCTAATTCACCTGGAATAGCTGGATTCCGGCTTGATTTTTTCAATGTTATAAGACCTCGTGTGACCCATTCACCTTCCTCATCAGAATTGGACATGAGGAAGTTTTCATTGACACGAATGGAGGATAGATTTGTAAATCCAGCAATTCTTTATATACAGGTCACAGTTGTTAAGGTAATAGGCCACTGTCACTCTTCAAAATTCTCTTACTTTGGTGGCTATGGTTGGTTATTTTATGCTTCTTGAGATCTCCTTTAATGCTTGTCCCTGAACGGTTCAAATTACAATGGAATGGGTCCAGGTAGTCATGTGACCTAGTTTTGTCGAGTAAGGCCTGCATCGCAGACAGTTCTGCATTTTGCAAAATTTGTTTTTTTCCTTGTTATTAGTAGTAATTAGTGGAATGTCCAACTGAACTGTCTTCAAAACTTCATTTATATATAGTGGTGGTATTCAAAGCTGGCAAATGACCACAAAATAAAGTATTGTTAGTTCACCTATGTGATGATGGTCTTTTTGAGATTTGCTGCAAACTATGATAATTTTCCACATGCTGTTGATTGAGGGTTGGACCGTTTGGTACTTGTAGTTTTGTCAGTGTCTATTTTGTATGTGTGCATGAAACATTTCTGTTGTGCTTGTGATTTTGTACAGGAGTCTGGCAAGTTGGTTGTAGAGGAATACCGTTTACCAGAAGTAAAAGCGAATACACCACTATATTTTGATTTCCCGGATCTACAACAGGATGCTCGCTGCGTTATCTTTAGATTACTTGGTGATGTCACTGCCTTTGTTGATGACATTTCTGAGCTTGAGAACTTAAACTTGCGAAATCTTCCTTTGGCATCCGGACTGTCTTTGTCAAATAAGATCAAGTTGTACTACTATGCTGATACATATGAGATGGGAAAGATTGGCAGTCTCTCAGCTGTATAATGTATGTGAGGTATGAAGTCCTGACTTTCTAAATCCTCTGAAACGAGCCTGTTTTATTAGAGTTCCTAACTTGGTTTTTGACAATTAATTATGCTCATTTTCAGAATAAATGATATATGACAAAGCTAAAACGCATAATACAAATCTGCTATTGAGCCTCTCTTCCCTAGCTTAAGCCTACCCCTACACGTGGATGGATCCTTAACATACTCAAGTCAACCACATAGCCAGGCCATTATTTATGGTTTTGGTCCTGGCCGAATATTCCTATTTCGAGCTAGAATTACATATTGATGGGTCTGAATCCTGTTCATACTGACTTACCCGTGCGAAGCCTTAGAGGGAATTAAGAATTTAGAAACACATATCGTTTTAAACCATGGACTCAGCAATAGAGCTTTTTTTTTCTTTAACAAACTCAGGAATAGAACTTTTACTCTGCCGCTGGTGTTTATCTGAAAGATAAACTTATGCATGAAACTATAAAATGGTATGTGTGGGTTGTTGTGTACTAAAGCCTACATCTGTTTAGTACATTGTCTGATACTGCTCTTTAACTTGGTGTTTACTTGTGTTTAGGTCGTACATGCCAACCTGGGATGTTAACCGTCGTCCCTAGAAGATTGTTGTAACCTATTGTTTGTACGTGTTGATGTGGAAGTAAGAGCTGTTGCTACAAATGCATGATGTATTTTTTAATACTTTTTTTTTGCTTACCCATTCAAGGGAAATAGGGATTTTGCCTGTAGAATTTCTGGAAATTCATCTTTTCATGTAGAATAGCTGGAAATTCAATACGATGGCAGTCCCCGAAACTGCCAGTTACGTTTGTCAATACCTGTATTGGGACCTGGATTATTATTATATAGAGCTAAGAACTTGCATTGATTTTTTTTTTCATACATATTTTAAGCACTGGCTTCACCAGTTGTTGGTATGTATGGTACTGGTACATGGCCATGCTGCGTTTCAAAACTTTATGTTATCGACATTTCATTTAGTATAAGGCCCTGTTTGGCTACTTGTTTTTTTTTTTTTGGGTTCCTTCTTTTATCTGAAATTAGTATCTGGTTGTAATGTAATACCTTGTGCACCATATTACACCAGAGCAGGAATTTATTTATCCTGTATGTAAAATATCGTTTGGTTAAAGCCAAGCTTATATATAATGCTATAATTTCAGAGGACCCTTTTCCCTTCCTGATGGGACTGGGACTGCCCGCGGTTGAAGTCTCATTGCTACTGATGATGCTATTTGCACATGATATGATATTAAAGTGAAAACATTTTTGAAACAACAATGATGTGTTCTTTGCCCTTGCTGCTGCGTTGCTGGTCTCTTTTTTCTTCATGTCAGATGCTTTGCTGCTGCTCTCTCTTTTTTCATGTCAGGGTGGACTTTTAACACTACTTATAAGGAAAATTAATGAATGTGTTAACATTCAATAGTTACATGCTGTCCGCTGCCTAGCTCTGAGAGGGTTATTTGGAGATGCAGAACCTCGGTGATGAGCACTGAATGTCAAAAACATCGCAGGTATTGCTCTGCTGTTAATACTGTCAGTCTGCAACTAATATCTCTCAAATAAATTGCCTGATAGTGATCGTCCTCAGCAAGCTGCTACAGGTTAACTTTTTAAAATTAATTGCAGCTGACTGGTGATGTTCTTATGCAGGGCAGTGTTCTGAATTACATATTGCCTCGCAATGCACATCATCAGGTGTCTGCCAAAGAAGATGGAGCGCATTTGCTTCGGTCCTCCCTATCCAAACAATGCCTTGACGCCATTACCTTGTGGGACTCAGAAAAGACAGCGGTTTGAAACACAGGCCCTTATGGGGTCAGTGGGCCTGCTCCCTCCTGCTAAGTCCTAAGGGCCCAGTCAACCGGCCTCAGGATCATAAAATAGGGCCCTCTGGCCCACGTATGGGTTCCGAGAGGGTTGGAGGGTAGGCTGGGCCGGCCTGGTGGACATGTCAACCTGTGTCCCGCAGAGCTGCCGTCTCCATCCTCAGGACTCTCCTTTCATATGATAAACTAATCATTCATAATGTAGTACACCCGCACTTTATAATATATTAATAGATAATCAAGATAAGGAAAACATTCTTGTTCGTACTAGTAGTCCACATCAATTCCTAAAGGCAAGCAATATGTATGCATTCGCGAATACAAACCCAGATTATTAAGGATTGGCAGCCGGAAATGGGGATGCTGCCTGCAGACGAGGCGTACAGTTAGGTATAGCACCGTGTTAGATAGATTAGGAGAGGCATGTCGTGTTAGTTGCTTAACTGTGTACTCCTCCCGTGTTAGATTAGATTCTCTTCTTCTTTCAGCCTGTTCGTATGTTGGTTTCAGTCAGAACTTATCAGCTATGATATAGTATTTTTCTCTCACAACAAACCAGTACCAGCCGGATTTATCAGCCCAGAAACCAACCAACGAACAAACTGTCTGTGTCCTTACAAATGTGAAATACAATAATAATGTCTAGTGGAGGCAAGGTAGTAGGAGCACTGGCGAAACACAGCCGGTGTAACTGAAGGAGACTTGAAATGAGTGGTAAATTCAGCATGTTTGTTTGTTGGTTTCAGCCAGGGCTTATCAGCCAGTCAACAGTGTTTTCTTCTCACAACAAACCAACATCAGCTAGGCTTATCAGTCCAGAAACCAACCAACGAACAGCCTCATTGTACTACTGGTGTAGTAGTATATTGCTCTCTTTGTCTCAAAAAAAAATGTGGCCCTCGCTTTTTCGTTGAGCCAACGAATCTCATGCTCGATCAAATATGTATAAAAGATAGTAATATATGTGATGCTTAGTGAAAGCCACTAGATGAATCAATAGAATAAGTATATTTTTTATGGCAAAATTGGCTACGGGACACTGGAAAATGACCTCTATTTGCTGCTGGACATGCAAAATAGAGCATTTTGCTGATAGACACTCTCCTTCTTTGTCAAATTTGCTGGTGGACACCGAACCGAATAAAATATTCATTTCCGGGTCTAGAGGATAGAGAAGAGCGGTGAAATGTCCTTAATACCCCTGCCTCTTTCTCTTTTCCATTTTTTTCCTTCTCTTTCTCCCCCACGCCGCCCACGCCCTGACCTGCTGCCGCCATGAGCCGAGTCCCCGCGGCCTCGCCCGCTCCTCCGCCCCGCCCTTGCCGGCGGCCTCGCCAGCACGCCGCCCCTCCCTGCACCAAGTCGAGCCAAGCCCTGGCCCCGTCCCTGTTCCGCCCCACCCTTCCCGGAGCCACGGTGGCCGCGGCTGCCCGCGCCCCGGCAGCCGTGCTCATGCGCACCATGGCAGCCGCGGTGGCCCGCACCATGGTGGCCACGCTCGTCCTCACCCCGGCGGCCGCGTCTCCTCGAGCGCGCCCCGGCGGCAGCAGCAGCCCGAACACTTAATAAAAGTTTGACTTAATTCAAACAGACCTACTTAGAATGGTAGTATTGTTTTGGGATGGAGGAAGTAATTATTTTATTTGGGTAGAATATTGTCATGTTCGGCTTGCTAAAACTTAGCCGAATTGGCTGAAAACACTGTTCTGGTTGAATTGTTGTGAGAGAAAAATACTATTCCGGCTGAAAAAATAAGTTGAATAGTGTAGATTATAAGGTAAGCCCAACAGGTGGCTAGGGCTGGGATGATCGGACCAGGTAGCTCCCTCCACTTGCAGCAGCTCCAGTCCAGTGTCCACCTGCACGTTACTACTGTTAGGCTTGCGGTGAGTCCGGTGACTGGTGAACAGAAGGATTGGCGTTTACACGGATTGGGTGGGCCACCGCCGTAACCCGTAGTAACAAACACTGTTTTTTTACTCGATCTATCTCCTGCACTGTCACTGTGAGAATTCCAGGAAACTTGGGACTTGGGAGCAGAGCACCAGTGAGTGATTGGGTGAGCGCAGCCGCAGCCGCAGCGGATCCGGACGGGACAGACTTTCAGAGTAGAGGGTCCACGCCGACGTCACCAACGGATAGCCACCGAGGAAGAGCTGGACAGCGTGGGCCCTACCTGCCTGTGTGAAGGAAACTGGAAGGGACGGGACCCGATCCGATTCGGATCGTCCGTCGTACGGGCTCGATAGCGATGCCACACCCACCCTCTCTCCCCTCTCCAGGCGCCCGCAGATGAGCATGCATGGGAGGTTCTCCTCCATCACATCACTGTCACTCTGATGTATAAATTTAGCCCTTGTTTAATTCGTCAAATTTGGATTTTGGGGCTACTGTAGCACATTCGTTTTTATTTGGTAAATAGTGTCCAAACATTGACTAATTAGACTTAAAACGTTCGTCTCGCAATTTCCCACCAAACTGTACAATTAGTTTTTCTTTTCGTCTACATTTAATGCTCCATGTACGAGCCGTAAACATTCAATGTGATAGATACTATAGCAACTTTTTGGATTTTGGGGGTGAAACTAAACAAAGGCTTATATAGAAGAGAAATACGAAGCAGCCGAACATGGCCTAAGCCTAAGCTGCTGCTTTTAGTTTTGCCGCCTCAGCCCTCAGCCACCTGCTAGCTCACTCCGGCCCTTGCAAGTGCCGACATGTTTTTTATCTCCTCTTTTGTTAGGCGTAATTTTGAATCAGATCAAATTGTTATAGCAAGAGAGCAATTTGTTTTTGGTTAAACGAGAACTAACGTCTTGTCTATGTAGGCGAGGAAGCAGCTATATATAGCTACATATGCAAGGTAGTGGCGGACATGCACATCCATTTTTATTTTACTAAATCCGTTCTAAATTATAGTTCGTTTGACTTTTTTGACTTCAAGTTTGACCACTTGTCTTATTCAAAAATTTATACAAAATATCATTTCTTTTGTTGTGGCCTGCTTTATTAACAAAAGTTCTTTAAGAATGACTATGTTGGTATAATTTTTTTTTGAATAAAACGAGTGATCAACTTGGAGCGAATGGAGTATTTTTTACTTGTGGTCTCCGTCGTGTCAGCCATCACAATCATGTACGTAATTCCCATTTCTCCTTTTCTTTTTACATTTCCTTGCCGAGCGATTTGATGATGGAGCCATCCATATCCATATCTTTCCTAAAATGTAGTCGAATCGTTCTCAGTTTCAAATCCAAATATCCAACAAGTAACAAATATTTCTGGCTGACGTGGCACCCGCCAAGTGTGTGCCTCTTGCTAACCATCCAAAGAAACGTCATTGCCTCACCTAGTGCCAGTCCTAGTCCTAGTCCTTCCTCTTTCTTGTACCATGCAGCAACAATATCCACATCCTGTGGCTGCTGTTTCATTCCGATTTCTTCGTGGTGACTAACTAGCTCACAAGTCACAAAGCACAGCAACACTGCTGCAACGCCCGGGCTGGTGGACAAGATCCAATTTGGTTGTGACGACGCTCTTCGAAAAGAAGAAGATCAGAGACCGGGTTATCTGGCTAATCCAAGTCCAAGAATTTAAAATTCGTGTAAAAACAAGTTGATGGATACATACATCCAATTTGCGTAAAACTTGAAACGGAATGTGTTTTGAGTTTTGCCCTATGGTTTGCCACATGTCTAAAACGGTGGCTGAGGTTTGTCGACCGGGCTGCCCTATTGCGGCCGAGGGGAAGACTTGCATGTTTTTCGAACCCAACCGAAAAGTTAGTTGGACTGGACGAAGTGAAACATAAGAGAAGCGGTTGACAAGGAAGAAGAAATGGTTCTCCTGATGGACTACACAACTAACAAAGGTTTGGAAGCTTGGTTTCCTTTCCTTTATTTAATTCTCATCTTAAGATACTACTAGTTTCAATTTTGTACCACAAACAAGCACAAAAAAGGTGACCCGTATCCCTTGGCATGAAATTCCCCGTTGATATCCCTTGTGGTGGCGGATCTCGTGGCGCAAAATCCCTTCGTCATAGAATGAGTAGTGGTGGTGTCATGGAGAGGAATGTTGCACGGGGCAAAAAAGTGATCTTTGTCACACAACTGAAAAATAAATATGAAGACTTGCAAATTGATTCATTTTTTGGGATAATTAAACCAAAATCAGAGAGAGAGTTGAACATACTTAACCAAAGGGTGAAGGCAGGAAACCAACCGGAGTAGACTTCTGTCGTATCCATTCCCTTCATACATGGCTGGCCTGGCTTGATTCCCCTTTCTCGCCTAGTCACCTTTCTTGAGGCGATGAGGATGTTTCGCACAACCGTTCGGGGCCTGTTTGGAACGGAGGGATGCAAAACACAGGAACGAGAGAAAACACATGAATGAGAAAGGAATAGAGGTGTAAAACAGAGGATTGGAAAACACAGGAATTTTGTAGAAACAAGTGTTTGGAAGACAGGAATGCTAACACAGGAATACTAATAGCATGAAAGTTTATTGGTTTGTGCTAAACATAATTGTTTAGATTAAATAGGAGCTAATTACTGTGCATGCATGCATGAGGGAGTATGCAGATTAGTGCGCGTGAGAGTGCATGAGCCGCAGGAAATATTCCCATGAGGTCAGACCTCATGTTTTCTTTCCTCCAAAATTGCAGGTTCCATTGCCTTTCGTCTGGAACGGTTTGGGTCTCTTCCTTTTTTCCAAACACTGCTACAGTGAAAAATCCTATTGGAACTTGATTCCTTTGATCTTCCTATGTTTTTCCTATGAACCAAACGAGCCCTTGGTTTCAGACAAATCGTCCGCAATGACACTTACGATGCATGCCCTAAAAATAAACTTGTTTAAATTTACTTTTTATCTAAATTTTATAGAGATGGCACATAGGATCGTATTTATCGATTCATGGATAAAAAGGTAGTTGCTTCATATGTAACTGTTTTGCATCCAAAATATAATGTACTGTATATTTAAATGTACATACATGTCCCCGGTGAAAATCCATTTCGCTTCGGATCATATTTGGATCGGATGGTCTTGGCCCCGTTCGCTGGTTAAAATTTGACTGAAACTAACTAGTTGTTTTGAGGAAGAAGCGGCTAAAACTGACTGGGTCGTTGCGAGGAGGAGCAGCCGGCTGAAACTGGCTGGTCATACCAGCGAACGCACCACTTGTTTTCACACGCTGGGTGGGGCGAGGGAGCAGGGGCACAGGCCAGAGGGGACGAGGCCCCCCCTCGCCTCTATTACCTTCAGCTACGCTACCCGAGTCACAGGTAATCCCTGTAACTGACATATGGGTTCTACCATCCTCCCGAGCCCACCGGTCAGACTGGGAGTGGGGACGCGAGGGTGGGGCTCGTGGTCCCCACCGCTCCCCCATGTGCTGTCTCCACCCACCGGGCGGCTTGGGCCCCAATCATTGGCCCCGCCCCGCCCTCTACCGGCTCCATTCCGCCTCTCTTCCTGCTCTGCTCCGCCAGTCCGCCAGTCGGCAGCCACCAGTCACCACCGCCTCCTCCACCCAGGCACCCAAGCTCAAGCTCGCTCGCTCAGCCAGTCCCACAGCGAATTGGGCCAGGGGCAGCCTCCGTCCGTCCGTGCCACCCTCCTCATGACGACGAGGCCAGACGGCAGCGGCAGCGCCGCGCCCGCGGACAAGCAGCTCGTGCCGGCCTCCAACGGCAACGGCAACTCCGGCGCGCTGGCCGTCCGCAAGGCGCCCTCCAAGGACCGCCACAGCAAGGTGGACGGGCGTGGCCGGCGCATCCGCATGCCCATCATCTGCGCCGCCCGCGTGTTCCAGCTCACGCGGGAGCTCGGCCACAAGTCCGACGGCCAGACCATCGAGTGGCTGCTCCGCCAGGCCGAGCCCTCCATCATCGCCGCCACCGGCACCGGCACCACGCCGGCCTCCTTCTCCACCTCATCCCCGTCCTCCACCAGCCCGCACCCGCTGGCCGCCTCCCCCACCGGCGGCCTCCCGCACGCCGCCGCCGCGCCCTTCATCCTCGGCAAGCGCGTCCGCGGGGACGGCGCCGACGCCGAGCCCACCGTCGCCGCCCCGGCACCGGGGTTCTGGGCGCTGCCGGCGCGGGCCGACTTCGGCCAGCTCTGGAGCTTCGCGGCCGCACCGGAGATGATGGTGGCCGCGGCCGCCGCCGCCAGGGTCGGCAACTACCTCCCCGTCGCGCAGGGCAACCTCAACCTGCTCGCCTCCTTCTCCGGCGGGCCCGCTCCCACGGCGGCCGCCGCCACCGCCGGCCGGGCCGAGGAGGAGACCGCACGCTGAGCGGCTGAGGGTCCTCGTCATCTCACTCATCTCCGCTTCCTGTGTCCCGTCCGCCGCCGCTAGGGTTTTAGGGCGGCCTGGCCTACTCTTCCCCTTTCACTAGGGTTTCCAATTCCGACTTCTCCGGTTTGCTTGGCTTGGCTGCTCAGCTCCATTCCGCGTGTCTTGTCTCTCTGTCAGTCAGTCAGTCAGTCTTGTGCTGTGTGCGTGCTCAATTCGGGAGGGATGGATAGACTGATAGTGTCACTCTCAGTCGCAGCCATGTCGCCTTCCTTCCTTTTTTTTTTGGGCTTCCTTTTCCTTTCTTCTAGTGTCGTGTTGGCCACCCGAATTGGGTGGCCTTCAAGTAAGCAATCAAGCAAAGCAGCTGCAACAGATTATCATCGCTCATCACCTGCTCAATTTCACTGCAACAAGGAAAGAAAGGAAATGCAAGGCTTGCTCTGCTCTGCTCTGTTCTTCCCATTCAGCGTCGGCCGGCGGCGGCATTGGAGGTCCAGCCGCTTGCTTGCTTGTCACTAGTCACTACTGGGTCTCTTGTGTCACTCCACCCCTGCTTGCATTGCAGCATCCACAGTAGCAAAGCTCCTGAAGGATCATGGCGGGTTTGCTGTTGGGGACTGTCACAACTCAGAACAGGAATGTGGTCTATCCTTGCTTTCCTTGTGAGCTGTTTCTTGCAACAGAACAAGAACAATAAGCAGCAGGTCCAGTCCAGTCTTCTCCTTATTGCACAAAACAAAGAGGAGCGAGTACCAAGCAAATGGCGTGGAATCGTCGTCCATCCCTACAGCTGCATCAGCTCTCCCATCCTATGATTGTGTTGTGTCTGTCAGTCTCGGAGGGAAGACAGACTGAGGCTGGCCCTGGCTGTTAAGTTGTCCACATGTATATGTTCCTCCTCTCCCTTGCTCTGTTGTGCTGCGTCTACTTGCTGTCATTTACTTAGCAGTTAAGTTGGTTTCTTTTTTGAGCTCGTATCTGGATTGGATTAGTGCTTGAGAATAATATAAGTACCACTGGTAGTCTAAGTACTTATTTATTAGTCATCAGCTGTTGGCAGTAGCTCAGTTCAGGTCCTGTATGTATGTGTGTGTGTACGCCATGTATGTATCCACGTACGGATTGTTTGATGATGTGTTTGTTGATCAATTAATGGACAAAAAATAAGAATTGGAAAAATAAGGTTTGTTCCATTCAATTCAACATCCAGTTTCTTGCCATGGCATATTATGTGCCTGCTGTTGGTTGCTGCGTCTCTGTCTCGTTACTTTAGGTACCATCAGGATCGTGTACTCCTAGGCAGATTTTCCCTTTGTATGCAGTGTCAATCGTACAATCATGGTTGCAAAACTGGAGCACGTAGTAGCCTGCAAAATTGGACACTGGTGGATGGGAATTGTCAGGTACTTGCGCGCTGCATTGGGGCATTGCAGCTGCAAATCCTGATGTGTCTGTAGCAGTAATGCTGGAATTCTCTTTTTTGCGTAGGATATTCCAGTAGTAATCATGCATCCTTCTCGTCCGTCTCCTCTGGGAGACTGGGTGTGTGCTACTGTGTGTACTGTGGTGGTGGCAAACCAGCTTTTGATAAGGTATCGCGGCTGTTTCCTTGTGTGGCTTTCGCCCTTTAGTTAAGGCCCCGTTTAGTTGACAAAAAATTTTGCATAGTAATTATCACATCGAATCTTGCGGTACATGCATGGAGTACTAAATGTAGACGAAAAAAAACTAATTACACAGTTGGTCGAGAAATCGCGAGACGAAACTTTTGAACCTAATTAGTCCATAATTAGACACTAATTACCAAATACAAACGAAATGCTACAGTGAGCCAAAATCCAAAAATTTTTGGATCTAAACGCACCCTAACTATAATGGCCATCATTCTTGTGTTGATTCTCTGCACTGTTGCTGTCTGGTGTGGTGTTTGAGTGGGGGATCATCTCTGTCACTAGTCACTAGCCTCCGTCTTGTCTACTTATTTCCCTTTTGCAGCATGTTTGTTTTGGCTTATACGATCGTAGATTATAAACTGAAATAGTATTTTTTTTCATACCAAATCAGCCAGTAGTATTTCTGATTTATAATCTACGATCGTTTCAGCCGAAACGAACATGCTCTTGGCCTTTTGCGCCTCCTCTTTCTGAAGCAAATCTGGTTGCCTGGCCTTTTGGATAAGATCTGAAAACAAAAGATAACTCAGTCGACGATGGTCAGCTCTCCCTCCCTCCGTGTCGTCGTCGTCTTTACCCCTAGTAGAGCCTAGGCGTATAGTACATACGAGTATACGATCGCCAGGCCATGTGCTCTTCCTGCTCCTGCTGCTTTGGCACTCATTTTTCAATTGTTCAGACTGCACTCGTACTAAAGTCCTCTTTGGCACGACTCATCCAAAACAGCTTCACTGGTGAAGCCAGAAAAACTGACTTTTTTTTGGCTTCTAGTTCATTTTAACCCTAGCTTACAAAACGGCTTTACACTACAGTGCCTCGATTTACGCAAAATAGATGAAGTCGAAGCTGGCATAAACCATGCCAAAAAGGTCCTAAACATAACATGTTGTCCTGCTCCTGTCTCGGAAAAGTGAGCTTGCATTGTTCTACCTAGCCTATTTTTCAAGTCCCATGTTGACTCTTGACCAGAGGTAAGTCATTGATGAACAAACGTGCGAATCATGTGTACAAGTCACGAGTTGAACTCTTCAGGGGTGATAGAAAGTAATCTGACTGGTAATTGAGCAGCCTTTTGTTTAGGTTGTGTGTCAATGCAAAAGGAAAAGGAAAAGGAAAGCCTGTGACTGACATGATCCTGCCTTGTAAATTGCAATCGCGTCGCATCGCATCACCCAAGATTCTCATTCTCTCTGCCTTTGTGACGTGGATAAGCATATTACAAAGTGAATCGTTAGGCTTGTTTGCTTTCATAATACGACCCCTAGCATGAAGGTCTGTTCACTCCAACTTATCAGGTGGCTTATCAACTAGAATTTACATTATTTTTCGGACGAGAGGACTCTAAGGGTCTCGGCCTTCTTTTCGTAGCCCGTGGTGTGTCTTGGTAGGACATCGATTCCCTTTTGTCGTGATTGGTCTTCTTGAGGGCGTGTAACCATAGGATTCGAGAGGTCGAAAAGATTTTTCTTGATTCTGGTCTTCTAGGATCCGATCGGTCCACCGTTGTACTATGACCGCGTGTTCGGTCTTCTTGTTAGTCCAACTTCCCTCGAGCCCCCACGCGTAGCAGGGGTCTGGTTGAGGGTCGGCTCGTCTTTGTGATCGTCATCCCTCAAACGTTTTTTTTATAAAACGGAGGGCCTAAGCCGTGCCACGTTTTTCCTTGATGGACGAAACATGGTGCTCGGTGAGCTATTAACGGGCTAGTTCGAGTGGGGCCCTGGCTTCCTATTTGTAGGGGTCCGGCATGGGTTAGCTGGTGACCGACCCCAGACTCTTGGTGGCCAATCTATATAGTTCTCGGGTCCGTTCGACCGGTTCCAAGGGCTCGTTGTCTTTCTTCTAGGAAAAACTATAGACTGAAAACCGACCAAGACTCGAACGTGGGCCGGGATGCCTGCAGCGCTCGTGCGCCCAGGTATTGGCTGCTAATGGGCCCATCCCTTTCCACCCCTCGCTCTAAGGGCGCCCCGGAGCGGCTGTGAACCCGTTAGAGGTCCAACCTTCGAACTCCTAGGCCTGAATAGGCCGTAGGAGCGTTTTCAGCTTCGTATCCCACCTTACCTGTGATGGTTCTCATGCCGAGCTGGATGACATCGAGAAGAAGGTGGCCCCTCTAGCATAGGACTTACCTACGGAGATAGAGGCTGAGATCATCCCCTAAGAAATTAGTTAGGTAGATAAGCCAGGCGGTGAACTTGTAATAAGTGGACAAGTTCTTAAATTTCATTATGGCCAAACAGATTTTTAGCTCTTCTCTCCTTTTTTATAAAAAAGTTAATGTGTTTTGACCCTTTCCGTCGTTAAGGCTGTAAAGCTTGGGGTGCGGGTAAAAAACTCTGATCATGTTGGTGAGCAAAAATGCCGTAGCCGTTGGGGCGTAGATTTCTTGTAGTCCGACCAGTTTTACTCAATGTTCGTTTCCGCAACCCTTGCTTCTAAGATCTTAACGTGAGAAAGGGTCAGGCACAGAGAATGTTTACCGGGTAGATATACTCTTTAATGCATTCCGACTCTTTTTGTAGTTCAGACTAAAAAGCTTGGCATGCGGGCAAAAAACTATGATCACACTGGTGAGCAAAAACGCTGTAGCCGCTGGGGCGTAGGTTTCTTGTAGTCAGACCAATTTTACTCAGCGCTTGTTTCTACAACCCTTGCTTCTAAGATCTTAATGTGAGAAAGGGTCGGGCACAAAGAATGTATACCGAATAGATATGCTCTTTATCAGCCCTCGAGTGAGGCTTGACACCTTGCCGTTGCTGGGGTCGAGTGTCACTAAAGATCAAGGAGTCAATAGCGAAACCGATAAGAGAAAGCGTGCGTAAATTAAGGGTAAAAGCGACATAGCTGTTCGATGTTTTAGGCATTGATGAAGACTTCGCCATCGATGGTCCTGAGCCCCTTACTATCACTAGGGTTGGGTGTCACTAAAGATCAAGGAGTCAATAGTGAAACCAATAAGAGAAAGCGTACGTAGATTTAAGGGTAAAAGCGACGTAGTTGTTCGATGTTCCAGGCGTTGACGAAGACTTCGTCATCGATGGTCCTGAGCTTATAGGTGCCTAGTAGAGCACCTCTGCGATGACGTACGGTCCCTCCCATGGCAGAGAGAGAGAGCTTGTGGCAGTTCTTGTTGCTCTAGATGTGGTGGAGCATTAGGTCCTCGACGTTGAAGGCCTGACCCCGCACTCGATGGCTGTGGTACCGGCGCAATGCTTGCTGGTACTTGGCCGAGCAAAGGAGGGCAACATCGTGCGCTTCATCTAGCTAGTCCATGTCATCCTCGAGGGACACCCTAGCACCCTGTTCATTGTACGCCATGACCCTCGGTGCTCCATAATCGAGGTCAGTCGGGAGGATAGCCTCGGAATCATAGACCATGAAGAATGGTGAGTAGCTGGTGGCCTAGCTGGGGGTCATCCTTAGGCTCTAGAGCACCGTGGGAAGCTCCGTGACCCATCATCTGCCAAACTTTTCAACCAGTTGAAGATCCTAGGCTTGAGGCCTTGTAGGACCACGTCGTTCGCACGCTCGACCTGCCCGTTCGTGCGGGGATGCGCCATGGTGGTCCAATCGACGCGGATGTGGTATTCATCGTAGAATTAGAGGAACTTCTTCCCCATGAACTATGTGCCGTTGTCCGTGATAATGGAGTTCGGGACTCCAAAGCGATGGATGATGTCAAAGAAGAACAGCATGGCTTGCTCGGACTTGATTGCGGAGATTGGTCAAGCCTCTATCCACTCTGTAAACCTGTCTATGGTGACAAGTAAGTGCGTATAGCCCTCGGGCACCCTCTTCGGACGTTCGACCAGATCGAGCCCCCAGACTGTGAATGGCCACATGATGGGGATCGTCTGGAGTGCTTGGGTCGATAGGTGGGTCTCCCAAGCGTAGTATTGACACCCTTCATAGGTGCACACAATATGTTTAGCGTTGCCTACTATGGTCGGCCAGTAGAAGCCTTGTCGGAATGTGTTTCTGACTAGGGTCCTAGGCATGGCATGGTGCCCGCAGACCCCACCGTGGATATCACTCAGCAACTGCTTCCCTTGTTCGATGGGGATACAACGCTGTAGGATCCTGGTGTGGCTTCGCCTATAGAGCTCGCCCTCAATAATGACAAAGGACTTGGCGTGACACATGAGCCACCGATCCTCCATTTTGTCCATCGGCAGCGCCTCATGGAGGAGGTAGTCGAGGTAAGGCATCCTCTAGTCGGCCAAAGGGTCAGTCTATCGCTGGATCCTCATCAAGCTCCATGACTTTGGGGTCGGATGGAGCCACCGGCTGGTTAGCCCCCTAGCCTAGGCTAGGCGGCCCATCACTGGCATGTTTTGGCTCCTCGTAGTGGACCGAGGGCTTGTACTGATCGCTGGCGAAGAAGCCCGTCGGCATCGGCTCTCAGCCAGACAGTGTTTTCGCCAGCACGTCGGCCGCCTCATTGAGATGCCTTGGGATGTGATTGAGCTTGAGATCATTGAACTTGTCCTCTAGCTGGTGGACTTCTTGGCAATACGCAACCATCTTGGCGTTGTGGCATCTTGATTCCTTTATGACTTGGTCGATGACTAGCTGGGAGTTGCCCCGGACATCAAGCCACCGGATACCCAACTCGATGGCGATGCGTAGGCCATTGATGAGTGCCTCATACTCGGCCACATTATTAGAGAGAAAATGTATGCGAACCATGTACCTCATGCGTACTCCAAGGGGCAAAACAAAGACCAGCCCCACGCCGGTGCCTTTCTTCATCAGCGATCCATCGAAGTATATCGTCCATTACTCTTGGTCGATGACTGTTGGCGGCATTTGGGATCTCGGTCCACTCTGCAATGAAATCAGCCAGTGCTTGGGAATTGATGGCCGTTTGAGGCGCATATGAAATGTCTTGACCCATCAGCTCGAGTGCCCACTTCACGATTCTTCCCGTGGCATCCCGGTTTTGGACGACCTCGCCGAGAGGGAAGGACGTCATGACCATCACCGGATGCGACTCGAAGTAGTGACGTAACTTCCTCTTGGCAATAAAGACGGTGTATAGGAGTTTCTGGATTTAGGGGTAGCGAGTCTTAGAATCAGAGAAGACCTCACTAACAAAGTACATGGGACGCTACACTTTGAGGGCGTGTCCCTCTTCTTCTCGCTCTACTGCTAGGGCAGCGATGACCACTTGTGTGGTGGCTGCAAGGTAGAGCAGAAGCAGTTCCTCATCGGTCAAGGGGACCAGGATCGGGACCTTCATCAGGAGCTGCTTGACCTTGTCAAGTTCCTCCTAGGCCTCGGGCGTCCATTCGAAATGGTCATCCTTCTTCAGAAGCTGATAGAGACGGTGACCTCGTTCACCGAGGTGCGAGATAAAAGGGCTAAGCGCGGTGAGGCACCCTGTAACTCGTTGTACCCCCTTTATGTTCTGAATTGGGCCCATCCTCATGATGGCCGAGATCTTCTTTGGGTTGGCTTCGATGCCATGTTCAGAGACGATAAAACACAACAACATACCCCTTAGGACCCCGAAAACGCACTTCTCGGGGTTAAGCATAATGCCATTTGCTTGGAGTTTCGCGAAGGTCTACTCTAGGTCGGCTATGACCTAGTCAGCCCGTTTGGACTTGACCATGATGTCATCCACGTAGGCCTCAATGGTCTGCCCGATGAGATCCCCGAAACACTTGAGTATACAGCGTTGATACGTAGCCCCTGCGTTCTTCAGGCCAAACGGCATTATGACATAGCAGAATGATCCGAATGGGGTGATGAAAGATGTCGCGAGCTGGTCAGACTCTTTTATCACGATTTGATGGTACTCAGAGTATGCATCAAGGAAGCAAATGGTTTCACACCCTAAGGTCGAGTCGACTACTTGATCTATGCATGGCAAAGGAAACGGATCCTTTGGACACGCTTTTGTTGAGACCCATGTAGTCAACACACATTCTCCATTTCTCACTCTTTTTTCATATAATAATAGGATTGGCTAACCACTCGGGGTGGTATACTTCCTTGATGAAACCACCCACCAAAAGCTTCGCAATCTCCTCGCTGATGGCCCTATGTTTCTCCTCATCGAAGCGACATAGGCACTGCTTCACCGGCTTGGAGCCTGGCTTTATCTTCAAGGCATGCTTGGCGACTTCTCTCAAAATGCCTGGTATATCCGAGGGTCTCCACACAAAGATGTTTCTGTTGGCGCGGAGGAAGTCGGTGAGCGTGCTTTCCTATTCGGAGGGAAGTGTGGTGCCGATGCGCACCACTTTGCCCTTGGAGCCACTGGGGTCTATGAGGACCTTCTTGGCACCCTCTATAGGCTCGAAAGACCTAGCCGATCACTTGGGGTTGGGTGCTTCTTTGATGACCTCCTTCTAGATGGCTGCAAGCTCTTTGGGGGCGACAATTGTCATGGCATGTTCATAGCACTCGACCTCGCACTCATAGGCGCTGGAAGGAGGTGCTGATGGTGATGACCCTGCATGGACTCAGCATCTTCAACTATAGATAGGTGTAGTTGGGGACGACCATGAACTTCACGTAGCATGGATGTCCCAGGATGGCGTGGTATGTCCCGTGGAACCCGACCACCTCGAAGTTAAGAGTCTCCATCCTATAATTGGTCAGATTCCTAAAGGTGACGGGTAGATTGATCTGCCCAAGTAGCATAGCCTACTTTCTAGGCACGATGCCATGGAAAGGCGCCCTGGTCGGCCGGATGCGCGATCGGTCAGACTTCGACCATCGAAGGAAGGAAGGCATGGTCGGCTTGGTCGTATAGACCTCATAGCGCACAAGCTTCTGGTGGCACCTAGAGTCATAGGCCACCGACCCTTCGAAGATCATGAGGTAGCCATCTAGTGCCAAAAATCCATCATCCTTCCCCTCGACGTCGTCTGTGGCCGGCTTGGGCTCCTTCCTATGCTCCCTCTTTTTTGGAGCCTCCAGACAAGAACCGCTTCATGAGGACGTAGTTCTTGTATAGGTGCATGATGGGGAAAGCATGGTTTGGGCATGGCCCTTCAAGCAGCTTATCGAAGTAGTCTGGGGTACCCTTAGTGGGCTTCCAACCCCCCTTACGGTTGATAGTGGCCATGAGTGAGTGAAAGTGCATCTAGCCCTTTAGTGAGTTTTGGATGATTGAATGACAACACGATTAAAGGTCTAACATGTTTACTAAGTGTTAGACAGGAAATTGATTATCTCACAGATACTTGATGAAATTGTATAAAGCCAAAAATGATGTATTGTTGTATAAACAATCTAGTTCAAGCATAAGACAACAATGCAAATGGAATTCATGTGAAGGCTTATTTATTGTGGGATTTCAATGATCTATGTGAAAGCAAGCACGATAAAAATTAATTAATGAGACATGAGGGATTGCATATGGAATGGTCTTATATTTGAAGCTTGCTAAATTGAAAAGAAAAAAGACAACAATACAAATGAATGGATGATTCAACACAAGATGTGACTTGATGGCTTGAGATGGTGAAGATAGCAAGGAAAGGCTTCGAGGTACTAAGCAAGGGTGAAGGGCAAGCGACGGCTTGGCGGCCGAAGAACCTAGCTAGGGTGAAGAAGGAAGTACTTGCATTTAGTTGAGGTACTAATCAAGCTGCGATAGTCATATTGATGTGGAGGATCAAACCTATATTAGACAAAGCGTTGGAAGTGACTTGATGCATTTGGAGTTATTCATATTTGATGAATGGAATCAAGTCACATGCTCAAGATGGCTATGCTCAAGTGAAAAGATCAATATCAACATGATTGGCACCCTCACTTAATGAAGATTGGAAAACACGGCTTCGGTTCAAAGAGATCAACTCAAAAGGTTTAATTTCCTTATACTTTTAAATTTGAGTTAATAGGAATGCCGTACTATTAAGAGGGATGCAAGTTTAGGTGGTCTAAGGAAGATAGAGTGCTCAAGCATAATAACTAAATCAATAATGAGACACTCTAGCACTTCACGAGCACATAGAATAATTTTCTGTGACTGTCGGTGTCGGAAGTCCCGACGTAAGCCGGAACTCCCGACAGTCGGAAGTCATGACTCTTGCCGGAAGTGCTGACTCTCAGTCACAGCCTGGGTGGTGACTGTGGACGTCGGAAGTCCCAACGTGTGTCGGAACTCCCGACAGTCGGAAGTCCCGACGTGTGTCAGAAGTCCCGACAGTCAGAAGTCCCGACCCAAGCCAGCAGTCCCAGCAGCGATGGTTCTTTTGACTGCTCGCTGTCTGTGCACGTCGGAAGTCCCGACGTTCGCCGGGAGTTCCGACCGTCGGAAGTCCCGACGTTCGCCGGGAGTTCCGACACTGACCTGACCCAAGCCGGGAGTCCCGGCCTCAGCGGTGTTGGCTGTTTGTTTAACTGTGCACGTCGGAAGTCCCGACGTACGTCGGAAGTGATGACCGTCGGAAGTCCCGACGTTTGTCAGAAGTTCCGACACTGACTTGCACACACGGACTTCTGACCTGTTGTGAACAGTGTTTTCTTCATACGTCGGAAGTCCCGAGATCTGCGTCGGAACTTCCGACGTAGATCTGAACGGTTTGATTTTCACTTGGGGTATAAATACCCCTCTCCTCACTTCTAACCGTTGCCCACTCATTTCATTGCGACAAACACTCGGCCAAACAGCCCCCAAGCATTCTAGGCTCCCCTCTCTTCACTCCCTTACTTCCAACTTCGATTCCCAAAGGGTTTGAGTGATTGGAGAGTGGATTGAGTGAGAAAAACACTTGGAGCAAGCTTGAGCACTTGATTTCTTCGTCAAGCCGGTTTGATTTGCATTTGTTACTCTTGGGGATTTTCCCCTAGCCGGCTAGGCGTCGCCCAAGAGCTTCCATCTTGTGGAAGAGCCTTGGGAAGTTTGTATTACCCTTGTTTTCTAGTGAAGAAACTCAAGTGACCTTTGTGGTATCCTTGAGTGAGGCAAGGAGGTGGAAGAGACTCCGACCTAAGTGGTCACCTCAACAACGAGGACGTAGGAACTCCTTTGTGGGGCTACCGAACCTCGGGATAAATTATTGTCTCCCGCGTGCTTGTTGTTGTTGTGATTTGCTCGAAATTACTTGTATTTGGTTGTCTCCCTCTCTCTAGCTATTTCTTAGGGTTTGGGACTCGATCTACGGATTGGTGGCTTATCGACGTCAAGAGAGTGACCCAACACCTTACCTTACCACTAGGAAGTGGGTTTGTAAGTTATCGGCATCGCAAAGTTCATTTTAGCACTTGTAGTTCATTTCCCGCAGGGGTCAGAAGTGCTGACAGTTTGCGTTGGAAGTTCTGACTCAAACTGTTGGGACTTCTGACACGTCGGAAGTTCTGACCCAATCGTCGGGACTTCCGACACGTCGGAAGTTCTGACCCAAACGTCGGGACTTCCGACATTAACAGACTAGTGCATTTTGATTCAACTCTTTGGTTGCCGCTGTTTGGCTCCCTAGGTTTATCTAGTATCTTTTATACACTTTGTGGCTAACTTGTGAGGGGTTGTATTACTTTGATTTGGAGTTTCCATTTTGGAAACTCCTATTACTAATCGTTTCCGCATTTAAAGGTGTTGATTTTTTAGAAACGCCTATTCACCCCCCTCTAGGCGGCATCCTAGATCCTTTCAATTGGTATCAGAGCGAGGTTCTCACCTAAAGCTTCACCGCCGTGAGAAAAGGATGTCGACGCCTATCGAGTTGGAGCCGGTGCTTCTCCAAAATGATGGTTCAAACTTTCTACCTTGGTCAATTCATGTACTCAATGCTTTTAGAGATATTAGTCCTCTTGTTGAGCATATTGTGTTTGCAAGCATACCTCTTCCTATAGTTGATTGGAGCAACTATAAGAATTTATCAAAAGAGGAAGAGATATGCGTGCAACTCAATGCTCAAGCTATTAATATCATTTTGAGTACATTGAGTGCAGAGGTTCAAGATGAGGCAATATTCAATGGACAACCACCTCCTGAGAGTGCTCATCTCATTTGGACCAAACTCGTTGAGTTATATAGAAAATCCAAATGCGATGATGTACTTGAGGTCGAGTCAATGGAAAATATGTCCATTATGTCTTCATGTAGCGAAGAAGCCTCACAAGACCTCAAGAGCGCCGAGCCGAAGCAAGAGGAGCAAGCTGAGGCGACTACGCTGTCTGCAAGCACATGCCGGACGTGTCCGGTATCCCTACCAGACATGTCCGGTATGGCCGAGGCAGCCGGACAGCAGGCAGTCTGTGATGATGAGGCTCAAGCCCGGTGGCGGCCAAGTGATGAGTCAACCTCAGTATCTCATGATACTCATCACTTGTGTCTCATGGCCAAGAAAAGCAAGAAGAAGGCTAGCAAGAAAGATCAAGCCAAGGAGATAGCACGAGTAGATGATCAAGAAGAGAGTGATATTGAAATTGAAGATAGCTACACTCTTGATCATTTAAGCAACAAAGACAAGCTCATTCTCATGAAGCTAGTTGAGAAGAATGATGAGCTAGAGGAAGAGAATGAGAAACAAGAGCAATCACTTCAAAATCAAGAAAAGTTTCTCATCTCCAAATTGCAAGAGCTAAAGACCATAAATGAGAGGTATGAAAAATTATCAATTGAGCATGCTTTAGTTACTAACTCCTCTTCTAGTGTTTCACAACTAGAGAAGGAAAACTTTGAGCTCAAGGCAAAATTAGATGAACTCTCAAGCAAATATAATGTGCTACAAGCAAACTATGTTCATCTCAAGTGCTCTCATGAAGAATTAGTAGAATCAAGCATCATGCTTGAGGTGGCTCATGAGGTTGTGATTACAACGGTAAAATCATCTCAACCTCCCACTCACACACTCACTTGTACACAATCTAAATTGAATATTTCTTGTACTAATGAGTGTGCTTCTCAAGCAAGCCAATCTTCGATTGAGCAAAAATTTATAGAAAACGTAGAGCTTAAGGAAGAAGTGGAAAGGCTAAGAAATGATGTGATTCGATTGAAGGGTAAGGAGAGAGCACAACCTTCTCAAGATAACCGTGTTAACATGGTGAAGAAGCTTGAGAAGGGTTCAAACCTTGCTTCCTCCAAATCCCAACAAAAGAATCACATTTCAAGCAAGGCCAACACAACCAAGAGCAAGAAACATAAAAAAAGACTATGCTATGGTTGTGGAGTGAATGGACATGAGATTACCATGTGTCCACACAAGAGTTGGGCCGATAAGTGTGAAGTGGCCAATCAAATGTCCTTAAACAAGTTGGCCAACCAAAGGAAAAGTGATGGACAAAGCACTTGTCTCATGTGGAAGAAGTTGTGGCATCCAACCAAGAAATGCCCAAGGTACAAAGAGGCAAGAAAGGAAGCCCAAGTTGCAACAAGAAGATGCTATGGATGCAATGAGATGGGCCACAAGGTTGATGGATGTCCATACAAGCAAAACAAGCATAGAGCAAACAAAGGTCGCATATGCTATGCTTGTGGAAGAAAGGGGCATCTAAGCTATGATTGCCCAAAAGGTAACGTCCCTAAGCCGAACATATTTGTTTATGATAATATGCTTAGGAAGACCTCAAATGGAGTTAGCACTAGCAAGGTGATGTGTTCACCACAAACTAGTACTAAGGCCATTTGGGTGCCTAAGCACTTGTTGACTAACCCAAAAGGACCCAACAAGAGTTGGGTACCAAAATGTGCTTAGGTTGATAATATAGGTACTTGGTGGTGAGATGAAAGCTTCGGGGTGGTTGAGCAAACAATTTGACAATATTCACTCAATCTATCAATCAATTCTTATCATAATCTCATATATGGTTGACCCGAAGATAAATCAATGACCATATCGTTTGCTTCATCTCTACCATTGGTAACAAGTACCTAAAGACCTTATAGGATAGCCACTTTGTGTTTAGTGCTCAATGGCTCACAAATAAGCATATTTGTGAAAGAATTGGAAGTGACTAATTAGTTTTATTTAATCATTATCATATTTGCCATGTGATGCTTTTAATGGCTCTCTAGTAGAGCAATGCATTTGTTCAGATGCAGGCATACAAGAAGTACTAGAGCTAAAACGAAGAATTACAAGCAGCGCTTCAATTGTTTCTGTCCTGCGCCTACTAGCCATGTCCGGTATGGCCAGGGCAGAAAGAAAAAGTGTTTATGTTCTTCACATGCCAGACGTGTCCGGAATGTCTACCGGACGTGTCTGGTATGGCAAGAACCAGAGCACTAATTGGGATGTAATTGAGGTTTGATCCATATGATTTCATATATCCTTAATTTGCTCAGAAGCTTGTGATCTATCAAACCTAAGTGGGTTGTGAGTATGTCTCAACGAAATTTAAATATGGCAAATTACTTTGTGTGGGTCAAAATAGAAAATTGACTCCCAAATTCTTAAAAAGAATAAAGTGCTTGTTGAAAGTCATTCAAATTACTTGTGGTACTTATTTAGGGGGAGCTCAGTTTCTATTTTGCACCATTGTGGACTAACAAATTTATCTAGCATTACTTGTAGTCCTATAGATGAAAATTGATTTCATATATGGTATGATTATTTGACAAGTGAGGTCAACATGATGTTGTCATGCCATGTATTATCTCAGTGGTGATATTGTGGGCTCAAGGCAAAGGTATGTATTTACATACATGCATTGTAAGTGTATCTAAGGCCCTTTATATGCTAGTGTGTGCATTAGTGTGATATAGGATAGATGTTTTTCAAAATCCCTAACTAGCATGTGTAGGTGGTGTGGTTTTTGAAATCATGTGGTTTTTGGGTCTTTGTGACCTAGTCATGTCATATTGTGATTATTGCTACCCTTGGTTGATTATTTGCCTAATCACATGTGACATGGTTCTCTCAAGTCCATAAAAATCCCTATGTCCGTCTAAAATCTCTCTCAAGTTTTTGAAAATCATAAATTTGCCAAATATTCAAAAAAAAAAAAAAAAATTCTACTATTCATACTAAGGCTATTCCTAAGTATGTTGCGTCTAACATGAGAGGACCCAAACTAGTTTGGGTACCATCGAAAAGTGGATGATCGTTTGTAGGTACCATGGCATTGGAGACTTGATTCAATGGAATTATTATTGTTCATCTTATGTTGAGTCAAGTATTGAAGCCTAGTGCAATTCTATCCCAATGCCAAGTCAAAATTGAGTGAAGTCCATATGCTATCAACATACAAGTGTCATATTCAAGTTGTGGGAATTTATTGATATATTTGAAGGCATACAAATAAGTGGAGTTGAAGCTTGCAAAGATGATCATAAGCTATCAATGTATATCTCTTGTTGATCAAAGTTTATTTGGGTGCATATGAGTTAATTGAATTGGATATATATGCATATGTTGCTTGCTATGAGATGTTTGAATGGATTAAATGCTTAAGTAATCAAGTTTGAAGTTGGTTTGATTGAATATGTTCATAAGATTTCTTCTAGTAAGTGGTTTGAATGGACATATGTCTTGTGAGAGTATTCAAACAAGTTGATTTCAAGTTTGGTTCAATTTGGAGAAAAATGGCTCAATTATTGAAATCTGTCCAATATTGAAAATCTGAGCTAGCAGTGATCATAGACATGTTTGAGTAATCA
The DNA here is from genome assembly GCF_019320115.1 of Miscanthus floridulus. Taxonomy (NCBI): domain Eukaryota; kingdom Viridiplantae; phylum Streptophyta; class Magnoliopsida; order Poales; family Poaceae; genus Miscanthus; species Miscanthus floridulus. The sequence goes on from NC_089586.1 coordinate 135,039,721, forward strand.
AATCTATTTATATTGGCTTGAAATTTGGTCTGCATGCTCTACACTTATGGTATTAGTTGCTGTGCAAATTTCATGAGATTTGGGTAAGTGATACTTTGGATTTGGAGTAGATCTTGTCAGCTATAGTGCAGCAGTTTTCAGCATGTAGCAGTGTGGAAAGATGTGAAATCTGGTAGCAATATAGAAGTCAAAAGAAGCTCAAATTTTTACAGCTACTAGAAGACTTAGTGTGTCACATCTTCATCAAATTTCGTGGTTTTTGGATATGTACCTTGGGAGATATGATTTATTCTTTGAAGAGTACAGAATCTGCCAGGAAAGTGACAATTATTGGATTGATCAAAAGTCACTTAGATTCAAAGGTCCTCAAATTAGAATCATATCTATAAGTGATTGAGGTACCTATCTTTTGGTTTTGGTTTGAGATAGAAGCATGATAAATGATGAGTACAAGACAATTTGTTTGAAGAGTGTATCTGGTACACATTTGGTACTCAAGCTAGAGATCAAGACCAAGATCAAGATGAAGATGAAGTTTAAGTTCTAGTGATAATTGGAGATCTTTTGATAGAAACAAAAGGACTTAAATAAGTAGAAAGAAAAGGACTTAAAGAAGGATTCAAAGTTATTCATCAAATTAAGTCCAACAATACGGATCAATCAAACAAAATCTTTCAAGTGGATCAAGTGATTTTCTTTCAAGTTATTTCAAGTGAGTATCAAGGATGGTTCTTTGGAGAGAGGTCACTTCGCCCTAGGCTTGGATGACTAAAATCAAAGTGGTAATCTAAAGGGACATTTGAGGTACTTGGTTGAAGAAAATCAAGAGATTGGTCTAGAAAGCAAGCAACACCCAAAAAAAAAAGAACAAGTCGTGAAATTTCAAGTGGTATCATGAAATTTACAAGTGGTGCATCTTTTAGTTCTCTCAAGCAAGCAATGATCAAAGAAGAAGCAAGCCAACCACAACAAGAAGAGTGCACTTGATCATTAGTGATTCTCAATTCATATGGGTGAAGAATAGGAATTCAAAGAATTGGTATCTATTGGTCTTCACCAAGCTTATAATTGGACTTCATGGAGCTATTGGAGAAATGAATTGAAATCTATATGACTATCTTCCTCTCCAACATAGCAAAGGTATCATTGTATTGTGCATGATCATTTTTCATCCCTTACTAGTATGCGGTTAATGCATATAGTACATGCTTATATGATCATGCATTACAAATGAAAATTTTTAGATTCATAGACTACCACTATTGCTTGAATGATTATATGGTCTAGTGGTTAGTGTATGAGTTTGTTCATGAGCTAGTGAACCCATGTACTTGATCTATTTTGAATTGCAAACAAGTGACAAGTACAACCTCTTTAAGATGACAACGGGGAGTGACAAGTAATATGACCCACGCCATGACAAAGGGGGAGAGTTTAATACAAAGGGGGAGAGATTAGTACAAAGTTTGAACCTTAAGCACCCTTTGTGCTTTGTGTGACCCTTTTTGGCGATAGATGACAAAGGGGGAGAGATATGATTAAATCTTAAGGAGGAGAGAGAGATGAAAGCTTAAGGGGGAGAGATATGTTTAAAGCTTCAGGAATGCAACCTTGTGTCTAGCTATGAAAGGGGGAGACTAGCTATGACAAGGGGAGAGATATGACTTGAGAAATCTTTGTGATGAGTGCTATGTGTGTGATATATATGATGTATTTACTTTCATAAGGACCATGCATGTTTTAGAGTGACTTTGTATGGTGTGATGCTTTATGTTTAGTCTTGTGTGATATATCATGTCATATGCATCACGTTTTTTTTATTTTGACACACACTTGCACCCCACGGATGCAATGATTTAAGAAGGGTCTCCTATGTGCTTTAGTATGTGCAAATTGACATTTGAGGTCATTTATGAATTCAATTCATATTGCACACATTAAGGGGGAGCCTCTCATATATCATTGAATCCAAAAGCCTAATTGTTTATATCTTTTTGTAAGCTTTAATCGGGTTGTCATCAATCACCAAAAAGGGGGAGATTGAAAGTGCATCTAGCCCTTTAGTGAGTTTTGGATGATTGAATGACAACACGATTAAAGGTCTAACATGTTTACTAAGTGTTAGACAGGAAATTGATTATCTCACAGATACTTGATGAAATTGTATAAAGCCAAAAATGATGTATTGTTGTATAAACAATCTAGTTCAAGCATAAGACAACAATGCAAATGGAATTCATGTGAAGGCTTATTTATTGTGGGATTTCAATGATCTATGTGAAAGCAAGCACGATAAAAATTAATTAATGAGACATGAGGGATTGCATATGGAATGGTCTTATATTTGAAGCTTGCTAAATTGAAAAGAAAAAAGACAACAATACAAATGAATGGATGATTCAACACAAGATGTGACTTGATGGCTTGAGATGGTGAAGATAGCAAGGAAAGGCTTCGAGGTACTAAGCAAGGGTGAAGGGCAAGCGACGGCTTGGCGGCCGAAGAACCTAGCTAGGGTGAAGAAGGAAGTACTTGCATTTAGTTGAGGTACTAATCAAGCTGCGATAGTCATATTGATGTGGAGGATCAAACCTATATTAGACAAAGCGTTGGAAGTGACTTGATGCATTTGGAGTTATTCATATTTGATGAATGGAATCAAGTCACATGCTCAAGATGGCTATGCTCAAGTGAAAAGATCAATATCAACATGATTGGCACCCTCACTTAATGAAGATTGGAAAACACGGCTTCGGTTCAAAGAGATCAACTCAAAAGGTTTAATTTCCTTATACTTTTAAATTTGAGTTAATAGGAATGCCGTACTATTAAGAGGGATGCAAGTTTAGGTGGTCTGAGGAAGATAGAGTGCTCAAGCATAATAACTAAATCAATAATGAGACACTCTAGCACTTTACGAGCACATAGAATAATTTTCTGTGACTGTCGGTGTCGGAAGTCCCGACGTAAGCCGGAACTCCCGACAGTCGGAAGTCATGACTCTTGCCGGAAGTGCTGACTCTCAGTCACAGCCTGGGTGGTGACTGTGGACGTCGGAAGTCCCAACGTGTGTCGGAACTCCCGACAGTCGGAAGTCCCGACGTGTGTCAGAAGTCCCGACAGTCAGAAGTCCCGACCCAAGCCAGCAGTCCCAGCAGCGATGGTTCTTTTGACTGCTCGCTGTCTGTGCACGTCGGAAGTCCCGACGTTCGCCGGGAGTTCCGACCGTCGGAAGTCCCGACGTTCGCCGGGAGTTCCGACACTGACCTGACCCAAGCCGGGAGTCCCGGCCTCAGCGGTGTTGGCTGTTTGTTTAACTGTGCACGTCGGAAGTCCCGACGTACGTCGGAAGTGATGACCGTCGGAAGTCCCGACGTTTGTCAGAAGTTCCGACACTGACTTGCACACACGGACTTCTGACCTGTTGTGAACAGTGTTTTCTTCATACGTCGGAAGTCCCGAGATCTGCGTCGGAACTTCCGACGTAGATCTGAACGGTTTGATTTTCACTTGGGGTATAAATACCCCTCTCCTCACTTCTAACCGTTGCCCACTCATTTCATTGCGACAAACACTCGGCCAAACAGCCCCCAAGCATTCTAGGCTCCCCTCTCTTCACTCCCTTACTTCCAACTTCGATTCCCAAAGGGTTTGAGTGATTGGAGAGTGGATTGAGTGAGAAAAACACTTGGAGCAAGCTTGAGCACTTGATTTCTTCGTCAAGCCGGTTTGATTTGCATTTGTTACTCTTGGGGATTTTCCCCTAGCCGGCTAGGCGTCGCCCAAGAGCTTCCATCTTGTGGAAGAGCCTTGGGAAGTTTGTATTACCCTTGTTTTCTAGTGAAGAAACTCAAGTGACCTTTGTGGTATCCTTGAGTGAGGCAAGGAGGTGGAAGAGACTCCGACCTAAGTGGTCACCTCAACAACGAGGACGTAGGAACTCCTTTGTGGGGCTACCGAACCTCGGGATAAATTATTGTCTCCCGCGTGCTTGTTGTTGTTGTGATTTGCTCGAAATTACTTGTATTTGGTTGTCTCCCTCTCTCTAGCTATTTCTTAGGGTTTGGGACTCGATCTACGGATTGGTGGCTTATCGACGTCAAGAGAGTGACCCAACACCTTACCTTACCACTAGGAAGTGGGTTTGTAAGTTATCGGCATCGCAAAGTTCATTTTAGCACTTGTAGTTCATTTCCCGCAGGGGTCGGAAGTGCTGACAGTTTGCGTTGGAAGTTCTGACTCAAACTGTTGGGACTTCTGACACGTCGGAAGTTCTGACCCAATCGTCGGGACTTCCGACACGTCGGAAGTTCTGACCCAAACGTCGGGACTTCCGACATTAACAGACTAGTGCATTTTGATTCAACTCTTTGGTTGCCGCTGTTTGGCTCCCTAGGTTTATCTAGTATCTTTTATACACTTTGTGGCTAACTTGTGAGGGGTTGTATTACTTTGATTTGGAGTTTCCATTTTGGAAACTCCTATTACTAATCGTTTCCGCATTTAAAGGTGTTGATTTTTTAGAAACGCCTATTCACCCCCCTCTAGGCGGCATCCTAGATCCTTTCAGTGAGCCCTCGCACCGCTGCTTGTTCTTCTTCTTTGTGGGGCGGTTGGAGGTGCCTTCGCCAGCGTCCTCGTCCTGCTTTGCCTTGCCTTTGGGGTGGTCAAAAATCACCCCGACCGCCTCATCGCCCGAGGCGTGGCTGGTGGTGATGTCAAGGAGCTCTTTGGTGGTTCATGGGCCTTTACATCCCAGCATGTGAACCAGGGACTTAGAGGTGGTCCTAGATAGGAAAGCTCCTATGACGCCGATGTCAGCGACGTTGGGCAGCTCATTGCACTACTGGAAGAAGTGCCAGATGTACCCACAAAGAGTTTCCTTGGACTAATGTCAGCAGTTTTTGAGATCCCATGGGTTCCTAGGACGCGCGTATGTGCCCTGAAAGTTTCCCACGAAGATCTCTTTTAGGTCCGCCCAACTTTGGATTCAGTTGGGCACAAGATGTTCCAACCACGTTCGTGCCGAATCGGCAAGGAACAATGGAAGGTTGTGGATAATAAAATCATCATTATCCACTCCACCAGCTTAGCAAGCAAGCCAATAATCCTCTAGCCATAGTCTAGGGTTTGTTTCCCTAGAGTATTTTAGGAAGTTGGTCAGTGGTCGGTACCACAGTGGGAAGACAGCGTTGAGGATGTGTCGGCCAAAGGCCTAAGGTCCCGGTAAGTTGGGGCTCGAGCATCGGTCCTCACCGTTGTCGTAGCGTCCACCACAATGAGGTTGGTAGCTGCGGCTAGCCTCCTCCCTCGCATTGCCACAGGCACGCCTATGGCATCTAGGGTGTCGCGCGCGTCATGGTATAGGCCGAGACGCTCATGCACCGGAGTCGAGGCGCGTGGCCTATCACATCGCTACGCCTAGTGGACTAACACATCCCTATCGGGTCGCTCTGAGGTCGTGTGCTGGCTTATGTCAAGCTCACATTGTCGGGACAGCAAGCTCTCGGCCTGCTGAGCCACCACACGCTCGAGTAGCGTACGAATCTTGTGATGGGCTCGATGATCCTCGGGTGTCGTGGGCTCTAGAAGCTCCTAGAGCAAGGCCGCCACGGCAGTGATGTTCTAGCTTACCCGGGTGAAGTGTGGGAGGGCTTCGTTGTTGAAAGGTCCTAATGGCTAGAGGGGGGTGAATAGCCTAATAAAAATTTCTACAACAACACTTAACAAACCAGTTAGACAATTATGAGGCGAAGCAAGTGCTGCGCTAGCCTACTTATATTGCAAGCTACCTACCATAATTCTAATGTATATAGTTTCTATCTACACAATAGCTATGTCACTACACTAAGTTAGTGTGCTCTCAAAGGCCAACTAAAGAGCCACACTAATCAAACTAACAAGCTCTCACAACTAGCAACACTAAAGAGCTTGATAACTAGTTTGTGGTAATGTAAAGAGAGTGAGCAAGATAGTTATACTGCCTTGTTGAGGAGTGAACCCATCAATCATAAGAATCAATAGCAATGAAGACCAATCACCTCGGAATCAAATGATGAACACAATGATTTTTACCGAGGTTCACTTGCTTGCCGACAAACTACTCCTCGTTGTGGTGATTCACTCACTTGGAGGTTCACGCGCTAATTGGCATCACATGCCAAACCCTCAATAGGGTGCCATACAACCAACACAAGATGAGAATCACACAAGCCACGATCAATTCACTAGAGTACCTTTTGGCTCTCCGCAGGAGAAAGATCAAGAACCCCTCACAATCACCACGATCGGAGCCGGAGACAATCACCACCCTCCGCTCGACGATCCTCGCTGCTCTAAGCCATCTAGGTGGTGACAACCACCAAGAGTAACAAGCGAATCCCGCAGCGAAACACGAACACCAAGTGTCTCTAGATGCAAATACTTAAGCAATGCACTTAGATTCTCTCTCAATCTCACAAAGATGTTGAATCTATGATGGAGATGAGTGGGAGGGCTTTGGCTAAGCTCACAAGGTTGCTATGTCAATGCAAATGGCCAAGAGAGTGAGCTTGAGTCGGCCATGGGGCTTAAATAGAAGCTCCCATGAAATAGAGCCGTTGTACCCCTTCACTGGGCACAACGCGGGGTGACCGGACGCTCCGGTCATATTGACCAGACACTGGACCTCAGCGTCCGGTCACGTGATATGTGCCACATGTCCCCTCTCTTCAAATGTTGTTCGCCTGATCTCAACGGTCAGAAGACGACCGGACGCAGCAGCGAACAGTGACCGGACGCTGAACCCTCAGCGTCCGGTCGTTTCTAGTAACCTTCTAGAGACGATTTTTCCCGACCGAACACAGCCAGCGTCTGGTCACACGGTGTCTTTCTCTGTGCTACCATGTCAACATGACCGGACACAACCTGCCAGCGTCCGGTCGTTTGACCGACGCCAGTGTCTTCGCTGTTACAACTGACTGGACGCGCTGGTCCCTCTGAGACCAGCGTCTAGTCACTTTGTGACCAGCGAGACCAACTCCTTTTCACCTCTATCTTCTTCACCCTTGCTCAAATGTGCCAACCACCAAGTGTATCACCTTGTGTACATGTATTAGCATATTTTCACAAATATTTTCAAGGGTGTTAGCACTCCACTAGATCCTAAATCCATATGCAATGAGTTAGAGCATCTAGTGGCACTTTGATAACCGTATCTCGATATGAGTTTCACCCCTCTTAATAGTACGACTATCGATCCTAAATGTGATCACACTCACTAAGTGTCTCAATCACCAAAACAAAATGGTTCCTACCATTTATACCTTTGCCTTGAGCCTTTTGTTTTTCTCTTTCTTCTTTTAAAGTCCAAGCACTTGATCATCACCATGGCATCACCATCATCGTGTCATGATCTTCATTTGCTTCATCACTTGGAATGTGCTACCTATCTCATGATCACTTGATAAACTAGGTTAGCACTTAGGGTTTCATCAATTAATCAAAACCAAACTAGAGCTTTCAGTCGTCCTCGATGATCCTCTAATTCATGTCATGGGCCACGGTGCGCGTATGCCCATCGTCTCCATAGCGCTCGATCTCTCGCTCGAGCTCCACGTGTGCCTGCTCGAGCTGGAGTCATGCTTCCTTGAGCTCTTGGTGTCGTGCCCTTAGCTGTTCTACCCACAGGCGAGGTGGGGCCCTTGCATCCCCCTCGACCTCGTTGTCGAGGTCGTCTATTGGGGTAATCCCTCCCTCGTGGATGCTTTCGATGTATCCCTTAGGGATACCTACCATGAAACACTCTTGCGAGGGGTGATAGCTCCCCCTGCTGGAGTTAGAGTCGGAGGGCGATTCTGATTCTCCTATGCGAAGGTCGTGGAAAGATTCCGCGACGTATTTGGTCATCCCCATGAACTCATCGTTCGTAGGGGATGGGGGCGTGCGTTGTGCCACAAGATGGCGTAGACCGAACATGAGTGCTGTTGGGGTGCTCCGGATGAGGTATTCCGAAGAGAGCGGCTCTCCTCCGACAAGCTGCGTCATGACATTGACGAACAAGAAGGTGAGGCAGCCCAAGTCCTCCTAGGACGGTCGGGGTCCTAGGAAAGCGATGAGCTGGCGCTCTAACCTCCTGTAATAGAAGTCGAGGGGCTGGTCGCTCCCAGGGGCGTGGGCCTCCGGTGCGTGCAGCTGCAGCTCTTTAAGCGCCTCGGTGATCGCGTCGAGTTCGGCGCAGTGGAGAGGTTGGACGGCGGCGGGAACCTGCGCCAACTCTCCCTCTGTCGTAACGATGAAGTCTCGGTTCCCGAAGCGCACGTGCGCGCTCGGGACCCAGCTGACGTCGTGGCTAGCCATCCGAGGTCTGATGTGGACGTCGAGACACACAAAAAGCCTCCTACCTGGCACACCAACTGTCGGTGTTTTTGGGCTACCGACGAGTAAATTTGTATTTGCGCGTTTGGCTCAGATAGTGTGCTCGGAGGACACAAGAATTTATACTGGTTCGGGCGAAATGTCCCTACATCTAGTTCGCTGCTGCTCGTGTTACCGGCACTTGGTTTGCAGTAGGGGTTATAAACAGGCGAGAGAGGGAGAGGGTCCCAAGTCTCTGGTGGAAGGAGTAAACGGGTGCTGAGAGCTCGCTTGCCGTTTAGCCGTGTGCTCGTGTCGTGCTGTCGTGTTTCAATCTCTCGTCTTTTTTTCTCTCGAGATCTCGATCCCTGCTTCCCCTTTTATAGGTCAAGGGAAAGCGCGGGTTACAAGAAAGGAAAAAGTAGAAGAACGAGAGAGAGAAGAAGGCTTCCAGGACTATCGGGTCCTTCTTCTTCGTACGGGTCATGTTGATCCTGTAAATGTCAACAGGGATGGCTCCATATCGCGACCCTGTTCGTCACTGGCGCCATGCGCAGGCATCATCTGCTGGTCATGGCGTTCTACTCCATCTCGGCGGACGTCGTGGTGAACTGACGCGCCAATCAGCGTTCGTACGAGGGTTAGGCAGAACAACGCCGGCACGTCCGACACTGTTCTTATGTGATTCCCCAGGTATGGCCTGGTCACGGGTTATATCGAGGCATGCCAGTCTCTTCCCCGACGTCAGAGTTTTGACCCAGACCCATACGCTTGGACCTAGAGTGGTTGGCGGCGGTATGGGTCCCCGTCGGACAAGATGAAAACCGTGTCCTCGGGATCGGGCGAGACGGAGCCCGCGGCCTCGAGCTCGGGTGAGGCGGAGCCCACGGCCTCGGGGTCGGGCGAGACCTTTTAATACGTCTCGAGCCATCCGGAGGAATTAGCGTGGGCGCTGACTCCCTTACTTTGAGTGTCCTTACCCGGCAGAGTGGTTGGTAGAAGGTAGATGCATACCAATACAGTAGAGTACACATACATATGCTGTGTTCCAAAAGAACAATCACGTGAACCGTACCTACAGTACAGTACCATTAGTACGCTAGGTACGGTACACCGTCCACATACGAATGGATGATTGGCATGGAATGGATGGACGATGCTCCATCTCCTGGATCCGATCAGTTTCAGTTGCGGTTGGCGACGCCTTCGACGAGTCCGAGGTTGATGATGCCCCAGGCGGTGCGCGGCCAGGTGCCACGGCGGCGGCGGGGCTTGTCCCCCATGAGCCGCCCCCACGACACCCACCCCTCCCACGACATTCGCTTGTCCCAGCTGCTCCCCCACTGGAGCAGCAGCCGCACCCCGCGCCCCGCTGCCGCCTCCGCCTCCGCCTCCGCGTACCTGCCGTCGTTGAGGAGCAGCTGCGCCAGCACCAGGTGCGGCTCCCCCACGAAGGGGTTCTTCGCGATGCTCTCCCGTAGCAGCGCCTCCGTGTCCTTCCTGTTGTCCTTGCTGCTCCTGGTGGTGGTGATGGCCTCCCAGTAGAGATCCCTCGCCGCCTTCTGCTCCCCGGGGTCCAGCACCCGGCTGCACCGCTCGAACACCGGCGGGACCACCAGCTCGCCCACAACCATGTCATCGTCGTGGTGGTGGTGGCCAGCCCCCTGCATCTGCATGGCGATCAGCTGCTCGTCCCGGGCGATGAGGCCGTAGAGCGCCGCCAGCCTGGACATGGCGCTGACCCAGAGCCCAGGCTTTCCGGTTCCCGGCCACAGCGCGGCCCAGTCGTCGCCGCGGAGCTCGAGCCGGCCGTCGTCGTTCTCGAACAGCTCGTCCTGGTAGTCCGTGTACTGGTCGCTGAAGTCGGCGACGGTCATGAGCAGGAACGCCGCCACCACGCGGCGCGACAGCGGCACGGGCTCCCCGGTGCGGATGTGCGTCGCCACCACGCCCTCGGGCGGCACCACGGACCGGAGCTTCCGGCGCCACGGCGACATCGTCAGCACGGGGGATGAGCCCAGCAGCTGACCCTGCTGGGCGGCGGCGAGCTCGGCCTCTGCGGCGGCGAGGTGGTCCCTGAGCTCCTGCTCCGTGTACCGGGGCTGGAGCTGCTCGAATATGAGCTGGTGCCTCGGCACGACGCAGAAGAGGTGGACGAGGCGCTCGGCGTCCGCGCCGATGATGCGGCGCACTTGGCCCCGCCCCGTGTCGAGCTGGAAGATGGCGAGGTCGACGTAGGAGTTGGAGTAGGAGGAGTGGAAGAGGCCGCAGCGCGCCACGGCGTCGGACGCGCCCCACAGGCGGAGGATCCGGTACACGTCCTCCAGGTGCTCCAGGAACGTGCCGTGCTTGTGGTAGCACTCTCCGGCGCCCGCCGCGCGCAGCACCGCCACCAGGGATGGCAGCTCCGGGTCCGCCGAACCCAGCTCGCCCCGGAGGAAGGGACGCGCCGCGTCAAGCAACGACGACACGGCTTCCCACTCCGACTCCGAGGTCGCCGCCGGCGTCTTCTTGGCGGTGGTGTCAGCAGCGTTGTGCTGCGGCTGCTCCGAGTACTCCTTGGAGGAGTTGATGCCGCCGTTCATCTTGGTGGTGGTGGTGGTGGCGGCGGCCATGATGGATGGATCGATCGATGAGAAGCCTGCAGTGGTGGTCTGTGGATGCGTGGATGGCCGAGTGAGTGTGTGTGCCGCTCAACTGAATGACGATGGGACTGATGGAGTCATGGAGATATGATGGATCATATGTACGTATAGGCCGGCCGAAGACGAAGCCTTGGAGGCCCTGTACGTAGCCAGATAGCATTGCTGTTAGCTAGCAATACTACGTGTCGATGCATTGTTGAGTAGTACGTGTTTGTACGTAACCTGCCACCTGCAGGCAGCCGCTCGTGATCGATACTGACGATCCAGATGACACCGATCCATCGGCGATGGGCCTAGCTAGTACGCTGGTGCTTGTGCGTCCGACCCGTCCGTTTCAGGCCCGTGCTGTCATCGCTGATAGCATCAACACACATCATCGTACATGCATGCTGCCAAACTGCCACGGGGCCAGAGGACGGGGGGCCACCGTTTGCCACGGGCAATGGTGGGAGGGGCAGCCCACAGAAATTATGGGCCAGAGAGAGAGAGAGAGAGGACCTAGTTCAGAAATTGGGCCCTCATGGCTCATGGGCCAATTCACAACTCACCCGAGGCCGAACTGGCCTGCCTTGCGTTCTTAGGCTGTCGTCGTCTCCTCCTCGTCTCCCGTCTTCCCGACCAAGGCAGAATCCCGAGCGCCCCGCCGCCGCCGCCGACACGCCGGCCCCGGCCGCCGCTCGACGACACGTACCGACAGGAGAAGGTGATCACTCCTTATTTTAGGGCATTATAATCGCAAATCGTTCTCTCCTCCGCCTCCGTTCTCTCATCAGAGGGCCTACCCTCGTATCCTGCTGGTTCGACTTTTTTTTAAGCTACGACAGTGTTTATCTTTCACAACATTTCAGTCAGAACAGTATTTTTCAGACAAGATTCAGCAAGCCGAACGGGGTCAGAATCTATAAACCGGTGGTACCTCTTTCTACGTGCATTGAGGACGGATCGGGCAACTAGTGAATTCATCGCGCTAAGGCCACTGTAAGTGGAGAGTTTAATTACGTTGTTTCTGAGATGGTCACGTCATATAGAATAAAATAAAATATGGATGAAACACTCATTCTCAATGGTGAGTTTCATTCTAGAGGTTTATAAACATTTAATTCCATAACTCATAGAGAGTTGATATTCGTGTCAGGAGAGTTTCATCACTTCTCTCTTATTAAAAACCTTACCACATCATCAAAAGTGATTATGGCCCTGTTCGCTTCGTTGAAAAAATAAACCGAAACATTATTCTAGCTGATTTGTTGCAAGAGAAAACATTGTTCCGGCTGAAAAAATAAGCTGAAAAAGACGGATTATAAAATAAGCGAACAGGGCCTATGTGGCAGCTTATTAAATACAAATAAAACTTTGATGAAACTCCCATTGAAACTAGCCTAACTAGCATCGCCCACCGTGTGTAGGATGACTCACCCCTCTGCAGTCATGCAGCTGCTAGTTCAAGACTCAGCAATGGAAATGAGCATTTTACCTGTATGCTATTACAAAAGATGCTCTACGTCTATAGGTCACTAAAAAGTTTAAATGCACCCTAGTGCCATGACGTTAAACTTTCTTGTCTTCCACACCATTTCGTTCGTTTTCTGTTAGGTTTTCACCGTTTGACAGCCCTGACATTCGGACCCGATCAATGATGATGTCCACCCTGTCCTCTCCCTATCTCTCTCTGGCCGGTGAGGCCAAGCTGTAAGTGACCCAGTCACCGTCTTCCTCCAAGTCCCTCAGCGAGTTCACAAGCGACCCGACAAAGCACCGTGAAGCCCGTCACCAGGTTGCCCGTGTCCAGCTGCCGCGCCGCGCGGCCACCTCCCTGCTCGAACGCCACCAGATTCGCGAGCAGCACCTTGGCGCCCTCGTCGAGCACGAACGCCGGCACGCGCAACACGCCGTCACGCAAGCTGACGTCGAACAATGCTATTGCGGCGGGCGTTGTCACTATCGGCGGCTGGGTTGCGGACGTTGCACTCGTAGTGCAGGTGCAGCCGGTGGTGGATGGTCTTGTCGCTGCGCGGCCGGATGACGCGGCTTGACGGTAGGTCGCTGGCGAAGGCCTCGCAGAAAATGTCCAGGAGCGCGTCGCGCTCATCAGCGCCGCCGTCGTCGCTGTCGAAGGCGACGCCGTGCGCCCAGGCCAAACCCCTCGGCGTAGCCCCGGCGCGCGTCCGCCTCGACCTCGCGCGCGGCGCGCACGTACGCGACGAGGCCGCCGCCGGCTGTGCGCCCCCGCCACCGCGTGCTCCGGCCAGTCTGGACGAGCGAGCGAGCGAAACTATTTAAGTAGGAGATGGAAAGTTACGTAGCCCATAGACACCTCGACGGCGAGTGGTCGTTAAGGACTGAGGCGCACACAAACACAAGGAATCGATTAGCGGTGGGATTACAAGGTTGTACTAAGTAGAGAAACTATTTGTGCGACTGACGGGGTCCGGATTTCTGCGGTGCTTAACCGGTCCACGCGGTGAGCGACGCAAGACTGCGGAAACCACAAATTTAGATATAAAGGCACGCTGAATCGGCGGCCTCCAGAGTGTTCACGTACGTTCTATTTAGTTGGTGCGTTAGATAGAAATTCCACGGCTCAGATGAAACGCGTCACAATCAGCATTCCTCCATACGTTTGGCAGTGGATAGATTAAACAGGTGGACGCATTCAATGAAGTAGATACAAAATTAAATGGCCATACATGCAAGGACAACGTACTTTGCGTGCCAGAGGATGCAGAGGCGTCGACAGAGCTGGGCTCCACGGCTCAGATGAAACGCGTCACAATCAGCATTCCTCCATACGTTTGGCAGTGGATAGATTAAACAGGTGGACGCATTCAATGAAGTAGATGCAAAATTAAATGCCCATACATGCAAGGACAACGTACTTTGCATGCTAGAGGATGCAGAGGCGTCGACAGAGCTGGGCTCCATCATGGTCCTCTCATGTAAAATGATGCTCCTTCCTCTTTTTCTCTCTTGTGTAAATGGCAGACGGCAGCAGCTGCTTGCTCCTCTACTCCCTCCCTCACTCTCCCTCACTCTCAGCAGCGGCGCGGGCAGGCGGGTCTGGCGCAGCGGCCACTGGCACAGGAGGCCCCCGCGCGGGCGAGGCGAGGCCTCGCTCACGCTGCTAGCGTGCGTTTGGATCAGCCTTTTCAAGCAAGGAAGACACAGCCTGTTCGTTTGGCTGTGGCTTGTCGTAAACGATCGTAAATTTTCAGCCGGAACAATATTTTTCTCTCACACAAACCAGCCAGCAGTACTTCTTCACGAACCATCAACGAAACGAACCAGCCAACCGAACGGGCTGACAATCAAGAGGCTGTGTTTGGATAAGAAGAAACCATTCTTGATATCCGGTATGCTTGGAACTTCCAAATATTGAAGTATTGCTACATTTACATTGTCGTAGTTATAGAATGGGTTCAAATTTTAGTGGGGACTGATTTCTGAAATTGACGCTGGTGCAAAATGTTATGAAACCAATCACAATTCACAAGTGGGTGTTTGTATGCTACTTCAATTGTTTACCGGGAATGGGTTTTCAACAGAAAACATTGTAAAAACGAATTTAAACTGGTGGTATCTGCTTGAGCTTTTGCTCTCGGAACATTTTGTAAACCCAGTGAAGTTAAATGCTAATTATGCCAAGCTGCAAAGTGCATGATTGAAATGTTCCTTCTTAGCATCTTATAAGTGCTTTTCTTGACAATTTTCTCATTTGTGTATTTGCAGTGAAGCAAAACTAGCATATAGAGCCGAAGCTTTTGAGTTACAAAAGCAGCTTGCACGGCAGCAAGCACATTTTGATTTGCTTGCAGGCCAGGTTTCAACTCTTATTCAAGGTAGAAGGGCCCATGTCCGCAGCATCGTGAGGAGCCGCGCTGCCGCCGCGGCGTGTCCCCGGCCCGGCCGTCCACCACCTAAGTGTGCATTCGATTGTCCTTGGAGGCTAGCTAGCTAGCAGTGTCCTGTTACTTTGCAAGGTGCTTATTGTTTAAGCCTTGCTGCTTTTGCTTCTTCATGATGCTACCATAGTAGTGCTTAGTGCCATGGAAAATGATTCATACATAAACTAAGCTTAACTGCTTAAGGGAAAAACAGGTAGAAAAAAATGTGGGTATCAGGGTGTGGTATAGATAGACAACAGAGCAAAGCAAAGTGAGCCATGTCTGAACAGAGGTCACTGGCATTCTCATGGTTTAGATATTTCTGCTCAAATTATTACTATTTTTTGGGGGTTAGATACTATAGTATCTCATTCTTGTTCACTGAGTCTGTGACCTATATACAACTCATGCCTGGAACTCAAAGATGCTGTGCTTGATGTAAATCCAAGAAGTTGCAGGCTGCCAGAGCGGCATTGTTTAGGTTTCAGCGGTGGACTTGATGCATGCAGCTTCTGCATCTTCCCCACACATATATTAGAGATACGAAGGCACGCCGTCTAGGCGGTCTTTCAAGGTGTCCACGTTCTATTTAGTTGGTGCGTTAGATAGAAATTCTATAACTCAAATGATGCGTGTCACAACCAGCCTTCCTCCATGCATTCGGCAGTGGATAGATGAAGCAAGTGGACACATTCAATGAAATAGATGAAAAATTGAATGGCCATGCATGCAAGGATAATATAAACTGTGGGTGTACTTTGCATGCAAAAAGTTACTACGGTAGGGGGATTTACATCACTGTGCTTTCACATGTCCTTTACATTAAAAAGTAACTATGACAGGAGGAATTTACATCACATGTGCCTTCTCCTTTTACTTTAATGAATTTACTATCAATAGATACTAGGCAGTAAATTTTCATGTATGCACGAGTGCCTTCCTAAGCTATCCAGAAATTCACTTATTAAATTTAAAAGCACTGGACATCTTCACCTACGCAGGGTGGGTCGAAAGCAGGTGGACACATTTAATGCCTCTCCTCCTTACCATCAGATAAAAATAATTCACCGACCATGCAGAAACATTTGTACTTACACATGCATCCATACATCTAAGAGACGGCTTGGGTTATGTGCACGTTGCTCCTGAGGTGGTCGGTGGTTGGGGTTGATCGCCATTAATACGGCTACCATACTTGCATCTGCACCCATACATGCAGAGGCGTCCGTTCCTCTCCAACTATTGCCTAGATAAGCGTGCCCCGCACTCCTACCGCCCGACCCGTCCCCGCGTGCTCGAGCCATACTCCTTCTCCTTCGCATGCGGTCGAACGCCACATTGCGAAAAGCAGAAAAGGTAATGTCGTGTTGTCCACGCAGGCACAAGCAAAGGCCTCAGCAGCATGCACGCGATTCGTACTCGCATGCGTGCCGACCATCACGCTACGAGCCACCGGCCATGCATGCCGAGCATCCACCCCCCCCCCCCCCCGCTACACGACGTACCGCCCACCTACAGCGTCGTCCCATCGTCCTGTGCAGCCATGGTGCCACATCGACACCATTAATGGCAAGAAGCTGAGCACCTGTGGCACAGCTCCTCCCCGGCCGCAAGTAGCGAAGTATGAACCTAAAAAGAATGGAGGTGACCAAATTTGTTGACAGAATATGCTTGGCAATCCACCGAGGGGCATCCCACGATGGTAGATTTATCGGTGGGGGTGCGCGTAATTAGGAACCGGATGGTGACACAAGGCGCAGAGACAGCGATTTAGACAGGTTCGGGCCGTTTGATCGACATAATACCCTACATCCTATGTCTTTGGTGTATTGTATTGATCTATATGTAGATAGATATATATATGTTCTGTCCGCTAGGGGACCCCTGCCTCTCCTTATATAGTCTAGAGGGACAGGGTTACAAGTAAAGTATCATATTTGGTACTATACAATATCTTACGGTGCACGCCGAGCAGCGCCGTGCACGCCTTGATCTTGTGGGCCGGGCCACCTCTAATGGTGCGGCCCATATCTTGTCTTGTGGATACCAGGGGGCATACCCCCATAGCTAGTCCCCGAGCCTGACAGTAGGTGACGTAGTCGTGTGGTGCCAGGGTCAGAAAGTAGAAAACCAGCCGAGCAGACAGCCAGTCCTCGGGGTGTAGCCTCGAGATGAGAACAAGCACATTCACCGCAAGGTGAAGTGTGCCCACTTAGTCCCCGAGCCTGCTGGAAGATGAAGAATGAATCTTGTAGCAGGGTCAAAGAAGTCTAAAAGCTTGCCGACATCGTCTGACATGCACGTATCAAGACCCCAGATACGTTGCCCAAGATCAGCACCCTGATCCGAATAGCATGGAGCAGCTTGATAGCACACCGATGAGATGTAGCAAGATCCGAGCACCGAGGTGTCTCCGGCGTAGCTGGCGACGTCCAAGCACTGAGGACTCCTAACGTAGGCGGTGATGTCCGAGCACCGAGGAGTCCCCAACATAGGCGGCAATGTTCGAGCACCGAGGAGCCCCCGATGTAGGCGGCGATGTCGGAGCACCGAGGAGTCCTTGACGTAGGCGATGATGTCCAAGCACCGAGGAGTCCCCGGCATAGGCAGCGATGTCCGAGCATCGAGGAGTCCCTCGCGTAGGCGATGATGTTCGAGCACCAAGGAATCCCCAGTGTCGCTGGTGATGACCGAGCACCAAGGAGCGAGGAGCCCCCGGCGTCACTAGCGATGTCCGAGCACCGAGGAGCGAGGAGTCCCCAGTGTCGCTGGTGATGACCGAGCACCGAGGAGCGAGGAGCCCCGGCGTCGCTGGCGATGATCGAGCATCGAGGAGTGAGGAGCCCCCGGCGTCGCTGGCGATGTCTGAGCACTGAGGAGCGAGGAGTCCCCGGTGTCGCTGGCGATGTCCGAGCACCGAGGAGTCCCCGACGTCATTAGCGATGACCGAGCACTGAGGAGCAAGGAGTCCCCAGCGTCGCTGGCGATGTTCGAGCACCGAGGAGCGAGGAGTCCCCAGCGTCACTGGCGATGACCGAGCACCGAGGAGCGAGGAGTTCCCGGCGTCACTAGCGATGACCGAGCATCGAGGAGTGATGAGTTCCCGGCGTCGCTGGCGATGACCGAGCACTAAGGAGCAAGGAGTCCCCAGCGTCGCTGGCGATGATCGAGCACCGGGAGCGAGGGGTTCCCGGCGTTGCTGGCGATGATCGAGCACCGGGAGCGAGGAGTCCCCGATGTCGCTGGCGATGACGGCGATGACCGAGCACCGATGAGTGATGAGTCCCCAATGTCGCTGGCAATGACCAAGCACTGAGGAGCGAGGAGTCCCTGGCATCGCTGGCGATGACCGAGCACTGGGAGCGAGGAGTCCCCGGCGTCGTTGGTGATGACCGAGCACCAAAGAGCGAGGAGTCCCCGACATTGCTGGCGATGACGGCGATGACCGAGCATCGATGAGCGAGGAGTCACTGGCGATGACCGAGGAGCGAGGAGTCCCCGGCGTCGCTGGCGATGACCGAGCATCAAGGAGCGAGGAGTCCCCGACGTCGCTGGCGATGTGTGAGCACCAAGGAGCAAGGAGTCCCCGGCGTCGCTGGTGATGACTGAGCACCGAGGAGCGAGGAGTCCCCAGCGTCGCTGGCGATGTCCAAGCACCAAGGAGCGAGGAGTCCCCGATGTCACTGGCGATGACCGAGCATCGAGGAGTCCTCTGTGTAGGCGGTGATGTTCGAGCACCAAGGAGTCCCCAGCGTAGCTGGCGACGTTCGTGTGGTGAAGTGTGCCCACTTAGTCCTTGAGCACGAAGAATCCAAGTGCTGAGGAGTAACCGGCGTAGCTGGCGATGAAGCACGAGCGGCGAACAGTCTGGTCAACTGGTCAGCGGTGAAGTGAGCATTGAGTAGAAGCGATCGGCGAACAGTCCGATCAACTGGTCGACGATGGAGTCCTTGAACCAAGCGGTCTGACTAGTTGATCGGTGGAGAAGTCCGAGCACCAGGTGATCCAATCATCTGGACAATGACCCTGCAATACAAACATGTAGAACGGGTAGTACATGATGTAAAAATATATGAACTCTGGAGAAAAATCAGTAATAGTGATGAAATAGCGTATGTAACTCGGTGATCAGTTGGCGTGAAAATATATTTATGTTTAATATAAACCGCCCGAACAGTTAGTGTGTAGCTGAGTCTCCAGCCCTAGCTAGCCCATAGTCCATAACGTCGAGCGCGGAGCCCGTGCACATGTAGGAGGAATAGGTGTGACCAAGGAGCCGCTGCCGACCACCCATAACGCAGAGCGCGGAGCCCGTAGCACATATAGGGAGGAGCCGGAGACAGGGCCGTCTTTGGAGGCATCCGAGCATCAACGCGACTGTTTGGGGTTTTGGAAAATCATTTGGAGAGCAAATATGGAGAAAACAGTTTGGAGAAACATCATGGTGATATATGGAGATTGGAGAATATTTAGAAAAATATTAAAGCGTGACTTAGCTTTAGACAGAAAGTCTGGTTGGCGACGTATGGCATTATCTGGTCGGTGTTGACGGTGAGCACCTGGCAGGCGGTGAGTTGTTGGTGAAGGCAACCTCGAAGGTGGTTCTGAGATCAGATCTGATGTCGCAGGGCTGGTGTAGCCAATGATGAAACGTCATCATGGACCGGCATGGATCTCCACGAGATTGATGATGAGAACGCGCTGTTGATTTGAGGTCCATCTGGCTCACCATGGATCAAGCGCACACCCCTACCTAGCGCACCAACTGTCGACAGAATATGCTTGGCAGTCCACTGAGGGGCATCCCACGATGGTAGATTTATCAGTGGGGGTGCGCGTAATCAGGAACCGGATGGTAACACAAGACGCAGAGACAGCGATTTAGTCAGGTTTGGGCCGTCTGATCGACATAATACCCTATGTCCTGTGTCTTTGGTGTATTGTATTGATCTGTATGTAGATAGATCTATGTATGTTCTGTCCACTAGGGAACCCCTACCTCTCCTTATATAGTCTAGAGGGACAGGATTACAAGTAAAGTATCATATTTGATACTATACAATGTCTTGCGATGTATGCCGAGCAGCGCCGTGCATGCCTTGATCTTGTGGGCCGGGCCACCTCCGATGGTGCGACCCATGTCTTGTCTTGTGGATACCAGGGGGCATACCCCCACACAATTTGAACTAACTTTTTCAACGCCTTGGAAGCGTAAACTGTGTTTGTAAGATTTTGTATGGTCCTGACAAAGTAGAAGGCAATTCCTGAGGTTCACATCACGCTATCTCTGGCCACATCTTTAAAACCACACCCTTTATCTCATTGATTAAATTTAAAATTGTTTGACATATTGAAAAGTGAGAATTATATTCATTTTAGGACGGAGAGAGTACTTAAGTGTTAACACTTAAAATTGTCCGCGAATAAAGTTTTATAGTCCACTAAAAGCACGATAAAGACCCGCCAAAAAAACACGGTAAAGGTAAAGTAATAAATGGTGGTCCCCGAAGAATTTATACGAGGAGTGCAATAGACTGAACGTACAAAGTATATAAAACAAGATGGCGAGTGCCTCCCTAAGCTATCCAAAAATTCACTCAGTAAATTTGAAAGCACTGAACATCTTCACCTACACAGGTGGGTCGAAAGCAAATGAACACATTTAATGCCTCCCCTCCATGCTACCATAACATAAAAACAAGTCAAGCAGGTGGACACATTTAATGCCTCTTCTCCTTACCA
Source organism: Miscanthus floridulus (assembly GCF_019320115.1). Taxonomy (NCBI): domain Eukaryota; kingdom Viridiplantae; phylum Streptophyta; class Magnoliopsida; order Poales; family Poaceae; genus Miscanthus; species Miscanthus floridulus. The sequence goes on from NC_089586.1 coordinate 135,060,323, forward strand.
TCAGATAAAAACAATTCACCGACCATACAGGAACAATTGTACTTACACATGCATCCATGTATCTAAGAGATGGCTTGGGTTGCGTGCACGTTGCTCTTGATGTGGTCGGTGGTTGTGGTTGGTCGCTATTAATACGTCTCCCTAGCTAGTGTAGGTTTAGCTTACCAGCCATGCAGTGTCCCATCATCCCTTAGCACCTCTGTGTCCACCTCACCATAGCAAACATCAGGGCGATCGTTGTGGACTACAGCCGAAGATCTGCTGCCTTCCTTGCACTGCTCGTGTGCCGTACACTACCAGCAGCACCATCGGCATAAATGAGGAAATAAAGCTTTGGAACCTATTTCTAAACTAAAACTTGACAACAGATTCTTTTTAAAAAGTTAGGATGTTGCATGCAAAGTTATATAAGTAGCCCTATTACTATGGTTATGTATCCAGGATAGATGGCACTCTGCTCACTTAGGTAGGCTTAATCAAGTTTTCTGCAGGTACACTGACCTCGAGCATAGTCTGATAGTATTGACTAGCTACAGGGAGAGATCGGTGTGCCAAAAATCTAAGAACAGTTGCCCTATATGTTGGCAATAGTAGAAGGACGTCTAGGACGTGCATTCATGCATATTCTATTTGTGCATTGTAGTGCCCATATTGCTTGCAGATACATCATCCATAGGTGTCACGCATGTTGTATGGTGCACGACTGACTCGTTCTTGTTCTGGATTTAATGCTAAACTGTGGCTTTGTGCTTCGTGTCGCCTATGGTTCACGCCTGCCGTGACTTGCATCTCCCCGTACTCTTTTCTGGGCTCTTGTCAGGACCTTGTCTTGTAGCCATATTAGTCATTAATGGCCTCAGACATCGCACGCCTCTAACGCGTGAAAAATTCGGTCGATTCATTTATAGTGATCTTGTGCTGGAACCTTGATGGACCACGCTAGGACCACTGACCGCTTTGCCTTTATAAGCAGGGTCTAGCTTAGCTGTTGGTACCACCACCCGATGCATTTTAGCTCGCCTAGCTTTTTCTTTTGAGCTAGCTTTTTGCTCAGTCCTTCCTTGCAACCACCGCCGGTGATGGTAGGAGCCTAGGTTAGTAGTTACTGCCTAAACACTAAGGGTTTTCCCAAGATCCTGTATGCCACCCTGCAAAAGCTCGGAGTCAAAGATCGTCCTGAGTATGAGGGGCGTGAGTATAAAAAGCATGGCACTGAGCGTTGTGAAGTTACCATCTACATTGGGAAGAGTGAAGAGTTCCCCGACATCACTGAAACCTAAAATATGACCGCAACCGAGTTTTGCTTCATCGACACCTACCAGGTTATGGCCCCCAAAGCCTTATGGTACCTTTGCCAGATCTATGAAGAGCCCATCATCCGTACCCCCATGAGATTCTTTCCGCCTTTAGAAAAGAATCAACGGGCATAGAGGCTTTGCAAGGGCAGGATGTGCAAGAAGATAGCCCTACCGTGGTGTACTTGACCCCGTACCTGCTTGCTCTGGATGAGTAGTATGATCGACAAGCCTCGGAGCTAAGGAAGTGCCTTCAGCGAGCTGAGGAAGCTAAGATCTTCTCCAGGATGCTCTAGGTGCAGCTTGCCGAAGCGCATGCCGGTGCGGCAGCCTCTGAGAGTTAGGAGACTGCCATATCGGAAGCTCTGAAGGAGGCTAAAGATCAATATGCCCATCAGTTGGGAGAGGCCTACCTTGTCACTAGGGCCAAGCAGAGGACGCTGGCTGCTGAACGGTAGGATCCCTTATCGTGGAGGGGATCCCTATCCACCCGCCAGAAAGAAGGAGAACCGGTGTTGCAGTACCGCCAGCAACTCTACCCTCGGAAGTGTAAGAAGTAGAACCCTTGATTCCTCTCACTTAGCCATTGCCAAGAGAGGAGGCAGATCCATAGCCAGGGCGTAGAAGAATCCACCGAGCCCGAGAATGAAGATGCGTGGTCGAAAGTAGATTAGTTGTCTTAGGATGATGTACTCGTAGTTAGTAGTGTCTTTCGTCGCTGTCCACCGGTATTGTAATCTTTCTGTTGTATTTCTTCCGTAGTTGTTGAGGTAGTCTGATCGTAGGAAAGGTGAACAATGTGTCGAGAATGGGAGAGTAAGTACCTGTATGTTGTACCAGCATAAGGACGTTCGGAATATGCATTTTATTTATTTCGCTGTGTTATTGTGTTCATCTACCTTAAGTCTCGTTAGACGTGCTTAGGGTTTTCAAGGGCGATGTTAAGTGGGTTACAAGAGAAATTACCGTTTGGATGCGAGCAGACCGGTCGTGATTGGATAACATAGGACACTGTATCGACTAATTATGGATGTCCCAGCTGAACACTTGAATCTCTTTAAATCAAATCCGTTGTTGGATTTGAAGTCCTTGTCCCTTGTTGCGAAAGGAACCCTTGTTGTTTGAATCTTCCCTTGCAATACTTCTCTGATTCTGTGGTCTATGACCCCACTATCTTGATTGCATGTAAGTTGGTAGTAGTTGCTTGGTTAATAGCTTATGGTGCCACGACGAAACCAAGGGTCCCTATGGAACAGCTGCCACATGGTGACGCTGCTCGGCATACGCTGGTATCGAGGTTGTTGACCAAGTTACACCGTCATACCACTTTTGATACAAATATTCGGGTGTTCGAACGGAAAATCCACAATGGGTTGATGAAATAGTGTTCTCTCAAAGTAAACAAGAGGAGATGGTTTTGGAGGAAGCATGTATGTTGCGATCTCACTTCATACAAAGGTTGGCGCATATTGTGGACAAGGAAGGGAAGAAAAGAACACCTAGGAAAAATTAGCCTTGGGTAGTAGGGAGTGCTTAGAAAAGCCTGAGTGGATATCAAGTCCCAAGCACTGTGCCTAGCTTGACCACGCTACGCATGCCGGGTCGCTGTCACCGCGTGCCCTGCGGACGCCGTCGGTGTCGGGCCCATTAGCACCCTGTCCTCGCATGTCCACGACATCGTGCCGCACTCGTCGTCCTCGTGCACTATGCGCTTCTCCTTTTTCCGGCCTCTGGTCCGCTCTTGATCCTTGCCCTCGTCCCCGTACCAGACCCCCCTCCATTCTTTCTTCTTTTAGGGACAAGGCCGCCTGCACGCCTCCCTCGTCGAGCGAACCCTCTCTCTCCTCTCCTTTATTCCCCCCTCCACTCGCTTGCGCAGGGAGCGCGCCATGGCCGACTTTATCCCCACAGCGTGAACCGGCAGTGTATCCCATCCATGCCATCTTCACTTCTGGTGCGCTGCGCCCTATCTCCGTTCGCCACTATAAGATGCCCTTGGTCCTTACTCTTCTTCATCATCCCCATCTCCCTCGAATCTGAAGCAGAGCTACGAGAGCCAGTCGTCATTGTGGAACTAGGTTCGTCTGACAGAGGCGTTGGTGTAATCTGAGAAGAAGGGATCTGGTTTTCGAAGAAGTTCAAGTCTACCCTTGGTTAGTTTGGTCTTAGGGTTCATGATGTTTGACTTCTCAGTCTCCTGTTTCTAGATCTGTTGATCATACGTCATGTTTTGGATAATCATTATCTTGTTGTTTCTCCATTGCCCTCGTCTATCCCGACTTCTAGAGTAAGCCTTGGTTGTACTAGGTTGCTCTTAACCATGTAACTTTAAATCCCGGTGTAATTTAGTATTCGCCGTCGTGTAATCTTTTGTGTAATTCCAGATTTATGAAATGTGTTGTAGTTTCGCCTAAGGGGAGTGGATCCTAATTCACTCTTTTGTAAACCCTCGCGTTAGGAGACGTATTTGTGTCGTAGTTTTTGCTCTTTCCACCTATAATTTAATCCTAGCCAAAATTGTAAGTGTGTTAGTTGCTTGAGCACAACTCCATCAAATACTTCTTTCCACTGACATGTCATTGATTTGGTGGCCTAGAATAGGCACTATATAATGACAACCAACCTCTATGTTCGTTTACAACATTGTAATGAAAGAAACCATGTTACCTTTCCTAGACCAACCTTTCGTAGTAATGCGATGGAAAAACATATTAGACATAAGAGCTATATTTCTCAAGATTTTTCCTATACCAAACACATCACCCGCAGCGAGGCACGGGCAGCAGTGGCTAGTTATTTATTACACATAACATGGGCTAATGTTGCCTTACATTATTCCCTTTTTCCACTTCAGATGGGCATGACATGCTGCCCACAATTATTCATTACTACAGCATTATTACCTTACCACAATACTAGGGATGTTCTGGCTGCTCATTTCACAAGTCCCAGGTTGGTGATGCCTGCAGCAGTACGAAGCCACTCCCTCTCCTTGGCCTTGTCCAGCATCACCCTACCCCAAGACACCCAGGATTCCCATGTCATCCTTTTGTCCCAGCTGACGCCCCATTCCAGCAGCAACTTAGCCCTTCCTCGGCCTCTTTCTTCGCCTCTGCGTACCTCTCCATGTTGAGATACAGCTGTGCAGTAACCAGGTGAGGCTCTCCTACAAACGGGTTCTTCTGAATACTCTCCAAGAGGACCTTCTCCACTCTCTCACAGTCTCTATCCTTCCTGTCATCGCTGCATATGGCCTCCCAGTAAAGGTCCCTTGCAGCTATCTGCTCTTGGGATCCAGCACCTTGGTGCAGTAGTAAAACACCGGTGGGATCACCAGCGTGATTTCTTCGTCTCGAAAGGGTAAGATTTCCTAATGTTTAACTTAATGCGTTGCACCAGCGTTGGACTTGGGTTTCATTTACTAACCACATCGAAATGCTACATAGTGTTCATGCTGCAAGTTATTTGTCCTGTACAAATTCCAGTTCATGCCTCTTAATTTTTCCTCTCTGAATTGGTTCCATGTTAGGCTTAAGAAGGAATCCCTGTTAGAGAAACATTTAATAGGAAAGGTTACTCACTGTTCATTTCTTCAGTCTTTGATGATATAGTCATACTAGAAACTTGACTGCTTTTGGTTTGAATTATCTTTTTTATTATGGAATATTCTGCCTACCTTATATGCATAGGTGCACAATTTATAGCAAATAAAACCAAAAAGACATCTATCCACCTTTACAAAATGAACCCACATGACAATCTAATCTCTCATCCTGTTCAGTTTAGTTATGTTTTGTGAAAATAATCTTTACGCTTCTGATTGCTAAATCATTGGCATCAAAGGCATGGAATAGGCTGCTGTAACGTTTTATTTTTTTGTGTTTTCGTTACTACTCCAGCGACTCCTTGATGAAAAGGGCGACACCAGGGTGCCAACTGCAAATCAGCTCTATGGGGTAGCATTTGTAGAATAACTAAAGATACCATTTGAAGAAAAACATTAAGTTCTGTAATCTGTCCAAATTTTATCCTTTTTATAATATATACTTAAAAAATGACTTGCAGTTTATATATATATTTTTGCATCTTAATACACAATTAGTATAACTATTATCAAGGATTGGTATTCTTGCCCCGCGCAATGCGCGCCGGGGTGGGGGGGGGGGGGGGGGGGGCTGACTAGTTATTATTAGGGTTCAATGTTATGTGAACCTGAAAGAGAAAACCTGACCAAGTCATAATAGATAACTCGTCTGACCTTTACAGGTCCACCGGGTTAGTGACACATACGCTCATGCATATGTATGTGACTCAATTTAACTAGTTAGGTTAAAGAAAAGGCGAAAGATAAAGTTAGCCATACACAGACGTATATCCGGGTATCGGGCATATCCTTGTATGTATAGGTATATACTCATTTTAGGTGATTGGGTACGGATGTATTTGAGTATGTGTCATGGTACATGCACAAACGCGAATATACGGGGTCAACTACTACTATGGTGATGGCTACTACTATAATTAGTATTTAAATTAAATATAGAAATAGAAAAGCAATCATTAAATGGGCACCAAATAATAGAACAAAGGGCATGACTAAGTAGAGCTTGATTTTAGATGAATTTTAGAAGTGGTTTCATGCGAAAAGGACTTAGGATGCAATAGTTATGCATTTTAGAAGTTTATACTATAGTTAACTAACTAGGTAGAATTTTATATGCATTTTCTGGTGCATGAAAATATGTACAAACTATATGATTAAACTCCCTAATGCATCTAGTTTATTTATATTTTTTGGGGGAATTTTTCTAAGCTAGGAGGATGTATTTTTAGCTCTCTGTGTACACTAGCCGGGTGTACCCAGAGTTTTCTAACGCGTACCCTGCGCTATGTGTGGTGTGTGCATGTGTGTGCATGTGACAGGTCGGCCACCCTACCACGTCAGCGGGGACGGTAGCAGCGGCGTTATGGCCATGGGCCCACGTGACAGTGAAAGAGGGAGAGAGGGGAGTGACGGACGGGGACTGACGGCAATGGCAACGCTGTTTCGTGCCTGGTCCCGCATGACAGAGACAGAGAGGGGGAGAAGAGGGAATGGCGGCGGACAAAAGCGGCCACCATGATGTCAGAACAAGATAGGGAGGCCCGAGCTCGCCGAAGTTGATCACACCGACGGCGTCGGCCCTCGGTGGTGACGGGTGATGGGTGTACGGTGTTCGTGGAGTCACGCCGCAGCCGATGGCGGGGTTGTCGTCGACAACGGGTGTCCACAGTGGCGTTGACTATTCACCAGAGAGGACACGGCGGTGCTGCGCAGTGAACTCGGCCTTACGAGCCTCAACCGAATCAACCGATTACGTGTACGTGAGTGTGGGTGAGCGGTGAGTGCTGTGGGGTGGTGTAGTGCCATGAGTGGCCTTGCCGGCAATATATGGCCGACGGCCATGGTGGCTTGGCGCAGCAGCACGACACAGAGAGTTAGATGACCAACTAGCTAGCAGGAAAGGTAGAGAAGGGGCTCTGGAACTCACCAGTCACTCCAATCGGCCAAAGACGCAGCGTGGGAGAAGAAGAGGGGAGGCGGCTCCAATGGCGCTGACGAATCCTGATTTGGGGAAAAGTGGAAGAAGGCGAAAAGGAGGAGGGAGAGGGGAAGCAGAGGGGGAGATAGTGTGTTCCCGCCTCGGCAGAGCTGATGGTGGAGAGGGCGAGGCGAGAGCGTCGACGGCCAGGCCTATTTATAGGCCGGCTAGGTCGGTTCTCGGTGGCGAGATATTTTCTTGTTGCCACTCTTATCCACCACGCGCGCTCGTGTTTGAACTTGTTAGCTCGGTTCACCACACTGGGCGCTTGCCCACGCGCACGACGAGCTGCCTTGGTGGCTACTCTGATGGCTTGGCACAGAGGCGACCATGGCACCGACGTTGACAAATTCACAGTGAGGGGGAAGAGGGGAGGCGAGGAGCGTCGTGGGGTCTTGGTGTCTCGACGTGTTGCCCGTTTACCATGTTGGCATCAAGGTGGATTGGGGCGCGGCAGTGGAGGCGTTGACGCATGGCGCTGTGCCGCATACGGCTGCCGGTCGCAAGCTAGGCGAAGGGTTGACGGGTGGGACCCGAGCATCAGCGAGAAAGGGGGGAGAGAAGAGAGGGGCGCGGGTGAGGTAGGGCCGGGCATGTTGCTAGGTTGCTGCTGCTACTGCGCTTGTTGGGCCGGCCCATGTGGGAGAAGGGAGGGGGAGGGGGAGAAGTGGAGTGGGCTACTACGGGCCGAAGGGGAGAGGGAGAGAAATTGAGCCCGTGAGGCTTTTATCCATTTCTATTTCCTTTTCTTTTTCCCAGAATAAACCAAGGCACATTTGGAGTGAATTCAAATTGGTTTTGAAATGTGAAAGGCTTGATAAATCAAAGGGGAGGTCAAGAAAAAGTATTTGGTGGAGAATGTTACAGGGAAAATGTCAAGGAGAATTATTTGATGCCAAAATATATTCTAGAGCAAACACACATGCAATCACACATTCAAGCACTCATGTCATTCAAACAATCAAACCAAACATTTCAACACAAATGCATATGGTGAATTTTGATGCAAGGGTTTTTAGGAAAATATATTTTATTTAAAAATGGTTTTATGGAAAATAAATAGTCAATGTTTGAATTTGTTGTAAAGTTTTAAAAAGTTTAAACTTTTAGTGGTTTTTAACATGATGCAAAAAAACAGGGTGTTACATTCTCCCCGAGCAATTGTGTCGCCGCCGCCTCTAATTCCTCCACCTTATAGATTAGCTCCTCCCTAGCCTCTGACCCACCTTGGGCGATGCTCCGAGGCCGCCAGGGGGAGCTATGACCTTTAGCGCGCATCTCCACCACTGGCTCCATGTGAGCCCATCGCTTTGACGATCGGTAGAGGCAACAAGCTACGGGCTTGGCAAAGGCCTCACGCGCCATTGGCTGTCTTTCTCCAACTTTGGTAAAAATTGTTGCTAATTGGATATTCATATTGCATTTTAGCCATCCTGTAAGGCCTAGGCAGCGTACCTGATGGTGTCGACAAGTTAAAAGGGCTCATCGAAGCTATGTTTTGTTTTGAACCTATTAGAGACAAGACTCTGAGCTCACTATTAGTGAAATTTGAGCAGTGAGCTTTAGGTGTTAGTGAGCTAAGCTTTTAGTTACAAGTGGTGGATGTATGACTTTTGGTCACATGAGGTAGATGTAGGGATGTTGATGGCTTGCTCATGCACAAACTTCATGTTTGAGAGCTTCTAATCTATTTTGTACTACTCATATATGAATGAATCAGTTATGGTTAATATATCTTGTAATGGATGCGTGTGCATTGATAATAGATTATTTTTGGGTTATTATGTACTGGTGATTAGCAACATATATATTGTCTCTATGTGAATGATTCATGTTGGATTGTTAGTTGCTAAAAGTATTTATAGCTTCAAACTATGTGTCGGTATATGTAGCCCCTAAGGCGTCAGACTGTCGGTCGCTAAAAACTTGTCGGTCGGCGTAGGTGAAAGGTCCTAATGGCTAGAGGGGGGTGAATAGCCTAATAAAAATTTTACAACAACACTTAACAAAATGGTTAGACAATTATGAGGTGAAGCGAGTGTTGCGCTAGCCTACTCAAAATGTAAGCCACCTACCACAACTCTAGTTTAGATAGTATATATTCACACAATAGTTATGACACTACTCTATGTTAGTGTGCTCTCAAAGGCTAACTAAAGAGCCACACCAATCCAAGCAAGCAAGCTCTCACAACTAACTACACTAAAGAGCTTGTCAACTAGTTTGTGGTAAAGTAAAGAGAGTGATCAAGAAGGTTATACCATCGTGTAGAGAAAGGAACCAATCAATCACAAGGATGAATAATAGTGAAGACCAATCACCTTGAAATCAATGATGAACACAATGATTTTTTACCGAGGTTCACTTGCTTGCCGGCAAGCTAGTCCTCGTTGTGGCGATTCACTCACTTGGAGGTTCACGCGCTAATTGGCTTTACACGCCAAACCCTCAATAGGGTGCCACACGACCAACACAAGATGAGGATTACACAAGCCACGAGCAATCCACTAGAGTACCTTTTGGTGCTCCGCCGAGGAAAGGTCAAGAACCCCTCATAATCACTACGATCGGAGCCGGAGACAATCACCACCTTCTGCTCAACGATCCTCGCTGCTCCAAGCCGTCTAGGTGATAGCAACCACCAAGAGTAACAAGTGAAATTCGTAGCGAAACACGGACACCAAGTGTCTCTAGATGCAATCACTCAAGCAATGCACTTAGATCACTCCCAATCTCACTATGATGATGAATCAATGATGGAGATGAGTGGGAGGGCTTTGGCTAAGCTCACAAGGTTACCATGTCAATGCAAATGGCCAAGAAAGTGAGCTTGAACTAGCCATAGGGATTAAATAGAAGCCCCCATGAAATAGAGCCATTGTACCCCTTCACTAGGCACTGATCGGGGTGACCGGACGCTCCGGTCCTACTGACTGGACGCTGCTCCTCAGCGTCTGGTCGCCCGATGACGGCCACGTGTCTTCTGCATTCAACGGTGAACGTTTGATCTCAATGGTCGACAAGTTGACCAGATGCTCCGACAGAGCTGACCGGACGCTGGACCCTCAGCGTCCGATTGTTTACAGTAAGGGTCAAAAACATGTTTTTGCCGACCGGACGCGTCTGGTCTTGCTTGACCAGACACAGCCCAGCGTCCGGTCGCAGAGCGATCAAGCGTCCGATCAGTTGACCAATGCCAACATCATTGCGACCAACTCCCTTTCACTTCTAACTTCTCCACCCTTGCTCAAATGTGCCAACCACCAAGTGTATCACCTTGTGCAAATGTGTTAGCATATTTTCATAAACATTTTCAAGGGTGTTGGTTCTCCACTAAGTTAGAGCATCTAGTGGCACTTTGATAACCGCATTCTGATACGAGTTTCACCCCTCTTAATAGTACTGCTATCAAACCTAAATGTAATCATACTCTCTAAGTGTCTTGATCACCAAAACAAAATAACTCCTACAAGTTATAGCTTTGCCTTGAGCTTTTTGTTTTTCTCTTTCTTCTTTTCAAGTTTAAGCCCTATGATCATCACCATGCCATCACCATAGTCATGCTATGATCTTTATTAGCTTCTCCACTTGAAGTGTGCTACCTATCTCATGATCACTTGATAAACTAGGTTAGCACTTAGGGTTTTATCAATTCACCAAAACTAAACTAGAGCTTTCAATCTCCCCCTTTTTGGTAATTGATGACAACCCTTATACAAAGATATGAATTAAAATTCAATTGAATCCATGTTGCTTGTCCAAACATATTTACCATGTGTAAAAAGATATGGATAAGTTTCATGAACCCCAAATGGTATCAATTGCTCCCCCTACATATGTGCTAAGAGTTTGGATTGAAGCTCGCACATATGCTTAGATAGGAAATATAGGAGTCCATGTCTATCACATGATGCTAAGGTATAAAAGATGAACCTTTGAAGCATGATACCAATCGAAGTGCACCATTATACCATCCTTAGCACAATGGTTAGTTTAATACCACTTGGAAATGAAAGTTATCTAGTGATTTCATTTCATCATTCAATCTAACAACTAGCATACATCACACAAGCATGGATATTTTAAATTTAGAACGTATGTCATGCAAGCAAACATCTGAAATGCACATTCAAATGCACCATACAAGTTCATGAGCTTGCTCCCCCTACTTGTGTGCTTAAAATTTTAATTGATCCCTTTCCCTTTTCACTTTTCTCCCCCTATGTCATATATCAAGTATATCTTTATGTTTCTCTTCCTTTATGATATTTCTTCCATTTTTTCACTATTTTTACTACTATCTTTGTTTCTCTCCCCCTTTGTCATCAATGACCACAAAGGTTCAAAATATAGGTAGTATTACTTGTAGGGTCGAGATTATCAATGTCAATCAATGGGGTGAGGATCATTTTCCCAAATTTGGTCCAATCTAGATTATTTGCCAAAGATATTTAACTCGGTTTGATCCAAGGACAAGCTTCTTCACACCTCCAAATAAGGGTTATCTTGTACCATGTTGAGTTAAATACTTATAGCTCATTTTCTAGATTAAACACTAGGTTTACAAGCCCATAAACATGTCATATGCTACCACTAGATCAAGTCAAGCATAGAAGCAATAGTGATACCATATAAGCATCAAATTCATTTGATTTTCATGAATGAGCCTAATAAAATAGAACCACTTAAAAGGTCCTAATAAAATTGAAAATGTGACTAGATGCACTAATCATGTCCTTAGCAAAGATGTATGTCATGTCAATCAACTTTTACCTTGGATTGCTCAAAGGAGAGGCATGTCATATAAGTGGGGGGGTGCATCAACACATATTTGAGAAATCCAATATGTTCAACTCATTTCTTAGCTTGCAAAACCTTTTCTTATCCAATGGCTTGGTGAATATATCAGTAAGTTGATCTTCGATGCCTACACTCTCAATGCAAATGTCCCCTTTTTGTTGGTGATCTCTTATAAAATGATGGCGGACATCAATGTGCTTTGTTCTTGCATGTTGCACCGGATTTTTGGTTAGCTTGATTGCACTCTCATTGTCACATAGTAATGGCACTTTCTTGAACTTGATTCCAAAGTCACTCAAAGTGGCCTTCATCCAAAATATTTATGCACAACAACTACCGGTGGATATGTATTCGGCTTCGGCGGTTGATAATACAACACTATTTTACTTCTTTGATGACCATGAAACAAGTGATCTTCCTAACAATTGACATATGCCCGAGGTGCTCTTCCTTTCAACCTTGCATCCCGCATAGTCTGAGTCAGAGTAACCAACTAGCTCAAACTTTGCTCCTTTAGGATACCACAAACTAACATTTGGTGTATGCTTCAAGTATCTCAATATCCTTTTTGTAGCCTTCAAATGACTTTCTCTTGGTGAGGCTTGAAATCTTACACACATGCATACACTAAACATGACATCCGGCCTTGATGCGGTCACATAGAGTAGGCTTCCAATCATAGACCGATACAATTTTTGATCCACCATGTTTCCACTTGCATCACTATCTAAGTTGCCATTGGTTCCCATTGGTGTGCTAATGACTTTGCTATTAATCATGCTAAACTTCTTGATCATGTTCTTGATGTACTTGCCTTGACTTACAAATGTACCATTCTTTAATTGCTTGATTTGAAGACCAAGGAAGTAACTCAATTCTCCAATCATAGACATCTCAAACTCATTAGCCATCATCTTTCCAAACTCATCACAAAATTCTTGATTGGTTGATCCAAATATGATGTCATCAACATAGATTTGCAATACAAATAGATCTTTTCCAATCTTCTTGATGAAATGAGTGGTGTCAACCTTGCCCATTGTGAACCCTTTAGAGAGTAGGAAATCCCTCAATCTCTCATACCATGCTCTAGGTGTTTGTTTCAAACCATACAAAGCCTTCTTCAACTTGTACACATAGTTGGGTTTTTTGTCATTTTCAAAACTGGGAGGTTGCTCAACATATACTTCTTCATTGATGTAGCCATTTAGAAATGCACTCTTAACATCTATTTGATAGAGCTTGATGTTGTGGGCACAAGCATAGGCTAGCAAAATTCTTATTGCCTCCAATCTAGCAACCGGGGCATATGTTTCTCTAAAGTCAAGACCTTCAACTTGAGTATAGCCTTGTGCTACCAATCTTGCTTTGTTCCTTACTACTATCCCATCTTGATCTTGCTTGTTTCTAAAGACCCATTTGGTTCCAATCACATTGTGTCCCTTTGGTCTCTCTACTAATTCCCATACTTGATTTCTTATGAAGTTGTTCAATTCTTCATGCATAGCATTCACCCAATCAACATCCTTCAAAGCTTCATCTATCTTCTTTGATTCAATAAATGACACAAATGAGAAGTGTTCACAAAATGATGCCAATCTTGATCTTGTTTGTACACCTCTTGAAATATCACCAATGATAGTGTCTAATGGATGATCTCTTGCAATATTGGATGGTTGGATGATTGGAACTTGATTGCTTGCACTTGCTTGATCATTGGGTTGAGATAATGTACTAGCCACTTGATCTTGTTCATTATCATGAGATCTACTTGTACTAGCTTGATTTATATCATCTAGCACATTTGAGTTGGAGAGCACTTGTACTTGATCATCTTCATCATCATTCACTTACCTAGGCCTCAATTCTCCAATATCCATGTTCTTCATGGCATTTGAAAGTTGAATGCCTCTAACATCTTCCAAGTTTTCATTCTCTACTTGTGAACCCTTGGTTTCATCAAATTCAACATCATGAACTTCCTCAAGAGTACCACTATCCAAATTTCAAACTCTATATGCTTTGCTTATAGTGGAATAGCCAAGTAGGAATCTTTCATCACATTTCTTGTCAAACTTGCCCAATCTAGTGCCTTTCTTCAAGATATAGCATTTGCAACCAAAGACCCAAAAATATGCAATGTTGGGCTTTCTACCGTTCAAGAGCTCATATGGTGTCTTCTCTTTCAATCGGTGACAATAGAGGCGGTTGCTACAATAGCAAGCCGTGTTGATAGCTTCGACCCAAAAAGATTGACTCACATTGTACTCACTAAGCATAGACCTTGCCATATCGATGAGTGTTATATTCTTTCTCTCAATAAGACCATCTGATTAAGGTGTGTACTTGGTCGAGAATTGATGTCTACTTCTAAATTCATCATACAACTCATCAATTCTAGTGTTTTTAAACTCACTACCATTGTCACTTCTAACTCTCTTGATGGTTGTTTCAAACTCATTGTGAATGCCCTTGACAAATGATTTGAATGTTGCAAACACATCACTTTTGTCCACTAGAAAGAATACCCATGTGTATCTAGTATAGTCATCCACTATCACAAATCTATATTTGTTTCCACCGATACTAGTGTATTGTGTTGGCCCAAACAAATCCATGTGCAATAACTCAAATGCTTTACTAGTGCTCATCATGCTTTTCTTAGGATGGGTGTTTTCAACTTGTTTGCCGGCTTGACAAGAGCTACAAATCTTATCCTTTTCAAATACAACATCTTTCGAGCCTTTAACTAAGTCATGCTTAACCAATCTATTCAATTGTTTCATACCAATATGACTAAGCCTTCTATGCCATAACCAACCCATGCTAGAATTAGTGAACAAGCATGTAGATAATCTAGCTTCACTAGCATTGAAATCAACCAACTATAGATTCTCATATCTAAAGCCTTTGAAGATTAAATTAGAGCCATCTACACTTATGATCTCTACATCATCTATTCCAAATATGCATTTGAATCCAAGATCACACAATTGAGCCATGGATAGCAAATTAAAGTTCAAGCACTCTACTAGCAACACATTGGATATGCTCATGTCATTAGATATTGCAATTTTACTAAGCCCTTTGACCTTGCCTTTGCCATTATCACCAAATGTGATACTATCATAACCATCATTGCCATTGGTGTTGATTGAGTTAAACATTCTTGCATCACCGGTCATATATTGAGTGCACCCACTATCAAGAACCCAATGCCATCCTTCGGCTTTATAATTAACCTACAAAAGAAGATCAATTCTTTTTAGGTACCCAAACTTGCTTGGATCCTTGAAGGTTAGTTACTAGGCTCTTTGGTACCCAAATAGTTTTCTTCATTGAGCCCATCCATGGTTTACCAATGAACTTAGCCTTCACACCATTTGCACCCTTAGTAAGCATATAGCATGAATCAAGCTTTATGAAGGATACATTAGCATTTTTGCTCATGTTTTTGTATTCTTGCTCTTTGTGACCCACTTGCTTGCAACAAGTACAAAACCAACCATTGTTCTTCACAAAACTAGTCTTATGAGGAGCAAAGGCTGCCTTGCCTTTCTTGGGGGTATAGCCCAATCCCTCTTTGTAGAGAGAAGCTCTTTGGCTACCTAAACACATAAGCAAGCGGTCCTCACCACCATAAGCCTTAGCTAAGGTGTGAGTGAGCTTAGTGACCTCCTTCTTGAGGTTCTCATTCTCAATCACTAGTGAGGCATCACAAGTGAGACCATCACTACTAGATGAGAAGGAAGTGGAAGTACTACAAGAAGGGTTAGTGGGAGCAACAATGATAGGCATAGATAGTGATTCATCAATTGTATCACAAGTTAAACCTACATCACAAGTTTCAACATGCTTCTTTTTATCTTGTTCATTAGGCAAAGTGGAATGAGCCTTTTCAAGCTTTTTGTGAGCTTTGCCAAGCTTCTCATGGGCTTCCTCTAGCTTCTCATGAGTTGCTTTGAGCTCATCAAGGGCTTGCTTAAGGGCTTTTATCTCCTTATTCAAGCTCTTGCATTCCCTTTTCTTAATGTCAAAGTGTTCTTTAGCATCTTCTAGCATGTCAAATAATTCATCCTTAGTAGGTTCATCATCATCACTATCACTATCATTTTTATTTTCATGTTCATTATCATCAACATGTTCTTCATCACTTTCATCATCACAAGATTATACCTTAGTGGCCTTAGCCATGAAGCATGATGAAGATTCAAAGAGAGAAGGCTTTTCATTGATAGCAATGCTTGCAAGAACCGTCTTCTTGGTGGTCTTGTGATCATCACTATCATCATCATCATCACTTGAGGAAGCATCACTATCTCAAGTGACTACATATGAACCACCCTTCTTCTTCTTGAAGGCCATCTTGTCCTTCTTCTCTTTCTTTTCCTTCTTATTCTTCTTATTGTCATCATCATTATCGCTATGGTATGGGCATTGAGCAACAAGATGATCTTTGCTTCCACATTTGAAGCACCTTCTTGACTCTTCTTTGTTTTTGGATGAAGACTTCTTTCTTCTAGCACGGTAGTCCTTCTTCACCATGAACTTGCCAAATCTCTTGACAAATAGAGCCATCTTCTCATCATCATCATCATCATCCTATGAATCATCATCTTCACTTGATATTTCTTGCTTGGCTTTTCCCTTGGATCATGTGGATTTGAATGCCACGCTCTTCTTCTTGTCATCCTTCTTTTCTTCTTTCTTCTTCTTCTTTTCTTCCTTCTCATCATCATCTCTATAAGCATCATCGGTCATGATATCTCCCAAGATTTGATTTGGTGTCATTGTATCCAAACCAGACCTTACTAGAATAGTGACCAATGTACCGAATCTTGAGGGTAAGCATCTCAAGAACTTATTTGAGAATTCCTTGTCCTCTATCTTCTCACCAAGTGCCTTGAGATCATTTATAATCACTTCCATTCGATGGAACATGTCCGACACACTCTCATCTTTCTTAATCTTGAAACTAGCAAATTTATCCTTGAGAATGTATGCTTTTGCACCCTTGATTGCCTTGGTGCCCTCAAATGATTCTTTCAATTTCTTCCATACCTCATGAGCTCTCTCAATATTCTTGATTTACTCAAATGTTCTCTCATCCAAAGCATCATGGATGGCACTAAGAGCAATGTCATTATTTTAGAGTAGCAATTCTTTAGCGGCGGTGGGAGCCTCTTCATCTTCTATCTCAATTTTTGTTTCTACCACCTTCCAAATCTTTCTATTGATTGACTTGATATATGTTGTCATCTTAGCCTTCCAATAGGGATAATTTGTGCCATCAAATTGGGGTGGTTTCTTGGTGTTATTGATTTAAGCTATTTTTACACCGAAGGTTGTTAAGTCTCAAATCACGGTGACCTCGGCTCTGATACCACTTGAAAGGTCCTAATGGCTAGAGGGGGGTGAATAGCCTAATAAAAATTCTACAACAACACTTAACAAAACGGTTAGACGATTATGAGGCGAAGTGAGTGTTGCGCTAGCCTACTCAAAATGCAAGCCACCTACCACAATTTTAGTTTAGATAGTGTCTATTCACACAATAGTTATGACACTACCCTATGTTAGTGTGCTCTCAAAGGCTAATTAAAGAGCCACACCAATCCAAGCAAGTAAGCTCTCACAACTAACTACACTAAAGAGCTTGTCAACTAGTTTATGGTAAAGTAAAGAGAGTGATCAAGAAGGTTATACCGTTATGTAGAGAAAGGAACCAATCAATCACAAGGATGAATAACAATGAAGACCAATCACCTCGAAATCAATGATGAACACAATAATTTTTTATCGAGGTTCACTTGCTTGCCGGCAAGCTAGTCCTCGTTGCGGTGATTCACTCACTTGGAGGTTCACGCGCTAATTGGCTTCACACGCCAAACCCTCAATAGGGTGCCGCACAACCAACACAAGATGAGGATCACACAAGCCACGAGCAATCTACTAGAGTACCTTTTGGTGCTCCACCGGGGAAAGGTCAAGAACCCCTCACAATCACCACGATCGGAGCCGGAGACAATCATCACCCTCCGCTCAACGATCCTCGCTGCTCCAAGCCGTCTAGGTGGCGGCAACCACCAAGAGTAACAAGCAAAATCTGCAGTGAAATACGAACACCAAGTGCCTCTAGATACAATCACTCAAGCAATGCACTTAGATCACTCCCAATCTCACTATGATGATGAATCAATAATGGAGATGAGTGGGAGGGCTTTGGCTAAGCTCACAAGGTTACTATATCAATGCAAATAGCCAAGAGAGTGAGCTTGAACCAGCCATGAGGCTTAAATAGAAGCCCCCATGAAATAGAGCCGTTGTACCCCTTCACTGGGCACTAATCGGGGTGACCGGACGCTCCGGTTCTACTGACCGAACGCTGCTCCTCAGCATCCGGTCGCCCGATGGCGGCCACGTGTCTCCTGCATTCAACGGTGAACGTTTGATCTCAATGGTCGACGAGTTGACCAGACGCTCCGACAGAGCTGACCAGACGCTGGACCCTAAGTGTCCGGTCGTTTACAGTAAGGGTCAAAAACATGTTTTTGCCGACCAGACGTGTCCGGTCATGCTTGACCGGACATAGTCCAGCGTCCGATGCTTAACCCTAATCACTGTGCCGACCGACCACTCGATCGGACGTAGCCCTTCAGCGTCCGGTCATAGAGCGACCCAGCATCCGGTCAGTTGACCGACGTCAGCATCATTGCGACCAACTCCCTTTTACTTCTAACTTCTCCACCCTTGCTCAAATATGCCAACCACCAAGTGTATCACCTTGTGCACATGTGTTAGCATATTTTCACAAATATTTTCAAGGGTGTTAGTTCTTCACTAGATCCTAAATGCATATGCAATGAGTTAGAGCATCTAGTGGCACTTTGATAACTGTATTCCGATATGAGTTTCACCCCTCTTAATAGTACGACTATCAAACCTAAATGTGATCACACTCTCTAAGTGTTTTGATCATCAAAACAAAATAGCTCCTACAAGTTATACATTTGCCTTGAGATTTTTGTTTTTCTCTTTCTTCTTTTCAAGTTTAAGCCCTATGATCATCACCATAGTCATGCTATGATCTTCATTAGCTTCTCCACTTGAAGTATGCTACCTATCTCATGATCACTTGATAAACTAGGTTAGCACTTAGGGTTTCATCAATTCACCAAAACCAAACTAGAGCTTTCGGTAGGCTATACCGACACCACTTTCAGTGGCTGCAAGTAAGTGTCGGCATAGATCTATACCGACCGACGGAGCGTCGCTATATCGACCTATACCGACCGACGGTACATCCCTAGTCTGGGGCTGTGGTGTAGTGGCGGTTCCCAATTGCACGACGGGTAGAGGCGGCAGCGGCAGCGGGATGCGGGCAGCCATGAGGTGACGGTGTCGATGGGGCAAGGGCGAAGGGGCTTCATGGTGCGCACATGGATCGGGCGATGATCTGAGCAGCAGTTGTGCGTGGGCGGTAGGGAAGGAGGGCGGGAGCTGGGCGTCGTGCACGCTGGGGCGGCGATTGCGCGTGCGGTAGAGAGAGCGGGGCTAGCTAAACGTGTGGGGGCGGGGTGATTAGCACGGGTGGAGTGATTAGCGGGAGCGAAGCGATTAATTATTGCTAATTAGACGATGGTCCTATTCGCTTGTCTTATGAGCCGTACTATTTCAGCGAACGAACAACGTTTTTCTCTCATAACAAATTAACAAATAGTATTTTTAGCCATGATTTTTCAGCAAAGCGAACATGTCCCATGACTTGGGGACAGGGAGTGTTCGGCTAGCCTAATAAGCCAGCTTATTTGCTGGCTTATAAGCCACGGTACAATATTTTTCTCTCAAAAAAATCAACCATACTATTTTAACAAATAAACAGTATTTTTCTCTTTTAATAAATTAGTGAATAATATTTTTTTGTAATAACTCAGCAAAGCGAACATGTCCGATGACTTGTGGGCCTTTTAGCTGTGACTTGTTATATTCCCCTCCGCATCGCGTGGAAAACCAGCGGCGGCACGCGCCCCGTGGAGGCCAAAAGCGGATACCGGCCAAGGCCATTGGCAGACAGAGCACGACCGGCACCAGGCAGTCTCCCAGGGACACGTGAACCGCGGTTATAGGTCACTAAAACGCGTTCGCTTAGCGTAACAGTAGCTGAAGCGCTGGTAAGCCTCCAATCTATTCGCGTTTGAGAGTTAATTAATGTTATTTACATAAGTATTTAGCTCTAAAAAATGTTTTTACATGAGTATTCGGACATATTGACAAGTACTCTTTCTTTTCCAAATTGTCTTGACCACCTTAGTTTTTTTACCACTAGGACAAATCAAATTTCTAGAGACCACTCACTTTGGCAAAAATATTACTGTCTTTAAAATAACGGACTTGCTAGCACCCCGACGTCCGATTTGGTCATTCGGACGGGTCGAACGGTGCCTACTTAGTGAGCGAGCGAGCACCCCAGCACGTCCGTCTTGAGAGCGAGCGCCCCAGCAGTGGGGCCCGCGCTGCCTCGAAAGTTGCCTGTGCATACCATGTGCAACACTGTCACACCCAATTTTAAGGATAAAATTGAATGCACCAAACTCGTGTGTGCCCAGGAATCAATCACACATACAAGCTGACAAATTACATAAAGTATCATCACGATGTCTCATACATCAGAGTTATAATAAAACTTAGTCTTATACATCACAGCGGAATAATAAAAAGATAATAAAACTCTCGTGGCCGTCATCACAGGAAAGGTCAACTGGTTGACCACAAGCCTAATAATCCTCCGGAAAATCCTCATACCCGTTGTCATCTGTTACCCATCCGGGATTTTTATCCAAGTAAAGAAAATAAACAAGTATAAGTACATTCCGTACTTAGCAAGCTAACATGGGGTTATGAAGCTCAAAAAGGTTAGACTCTGGTTTACTGCAGTTAGCATTTTTAATAGGTCAAGCTTTTATTCTCAAGTATTATCAAGTTATGCTTAAGCTCCCATTTAATTTCCATAAGAACAAATATCGGGGTCAGGTGTACCATATATCATCACTGAACAACTTTAAATGATCATCAATAATTAAAACAGTTATTCTGTGAGTTTTCTGGGCCGCTCGTAACCGTGAGCACGGCTGTTATAACAGTTTGTTACCCTCTGCAGAGGTGGTGCACATTCACCGCGAGTCGTGATCCCCATATGTCCGGGTTAATTATTCTCATGTCACTACCAAGGTGAGCGGATACGATACACTATGAAGCCATTTCATAGGTTTCCCTATCAAGTTATGGCCGCTAGGTTTCCTTGGCAGGTAGATGTAGGGACCCTCCTTTCCTATGGCACAAATCCATCGCGGCTATACTCATAGGAACAGAGACAGTCCTATACCCAAAGTGGCAAGCCCTATTTGCGCCAAAAAGGTAACCTCTAACTAGTTAGGAAAGATCCTATTACTGAGCTAAAGTCAGAGCCATATGACTCTCCCGGTTGCACTGTCAGTCCCAGCTTTTGCCGACAGATAAGTCCTTATGGAGGGCCGGGAGCAACATGAACAAAGGTTATGGAACAGTTGTTATAAATCATGTTACTCACTTTGTTCCATAGTATTATTCATCAACATGTATATCAAGTTCAGTTAGAGCACTAGCAATCTACCCATATGCATTTAACCTATAGGAGACAAGGAACAGGATAAACAATCATTAGGATGTCCTTACGGGTATCAAAATTAGACACATGCAAATGAATTAAGGTGAAATAGGAACATCAAGGAAGGCCCATGTTATACTTGCCTTGGTTCACAAACTCGTGCTGGTCCTACTGGTCATCGAAGAGTTCTTGGTCTTCCATGTTTTCCTTGCCGTCTGAACGCGACCAACACAGCAACATACAACATTCCAAAAGCATTCATGCAAAGCAAACATTCCTATCATTAGAACAGTACACCAACAGTATTGAAAACAAGATAAAATGTTTGTAAAACTAATCTACGTCTCGCTACGATCACGTCAACGCGAAGTTCACGAAAAACGGAGCTAAAATGCGAAAGTTATGATTTAAACGGGTTTTCCTATAGCCATATATTTAATTAAATCTAATCATGAATTTAAAAAGTTCCAAACTTAACTAACAGTAGCTCCAACATGTAGCTTATGAAATTCCAAAGCTAACGCGATTTGAATGGATCAATTCGGAGCTAAAACGACAATCTTATAAGCGAAACAGTTCAAATAGCATTTCTGTAAATACTGAAAGCGTACTTTTGACTTAAGCCGTGGAGTTTACGCTTTCCAATCGAGATTGCGCATTCGGAGAAATACGTTTTGGACTGCGGGTTAGGACTTAGAAAAGTCTAGGGGCTCTTTTGCAAAATCACCCGCGAAGGGGTATCTTCTAATCCTGGCCGTTGATCTCGCGATAGGCGGCTAGGATTGGCCTGGGGGGAACGGCCGACCGAAACAGTATCACCAGCGGCTAGGTGCCATGGCCAGCGGCAGTGGTCTTGCCGGAGCGCGCGGTTAGGGCCTACGGTTCACCAAATAGACAACCGAGTGCACCGGGGAACGCGGGGGAGGAAGGGGGTCGCGGCCATGCCGCTTTGGCGGCCGGGAACGGCGGCTAGCGCGGTGGCCGCCATGGCCGGCGACCATGGCTCGCGGAGCTCGCGGCCAAGGCTCGAGAAGCCAAAAAAAACAAGAAAAAGAGATACCGGGAGATAGAGGGAGGCCGAGGGGTGCTCACCACGGGGAAGAAAGGGGACGGCGATGCCCGGCGGCGACGATCCATGCAAAGGCGGGCGGCGGATTTCCGGTGACCTTCGGGGCAGCGGTTGCGGCTTCCTCAGTGCTTGGCGAGCGCGAAGGGAGCGGGGAACAGCAGCAGAGGGTGCGGGGACAGCCTCGGTGCCGTTTTAAAGGGGCTGGGCGCTCGGGAGGACGCTCCCACGACGCGGAGTGGAGCGGTTGCGGCTTGCGGCTTGACTGGCGCGGCGGTTGCGGAAGGAGGGAGACGGCGCCGACAAGTGGGCCCAGGCGGTCAGCGACTGGGCGCGGGCGCAGGCGCGGGCGGTTGCCTGGCGCGGGCGCAGGCGCGGCTGCTGGGCCAAGCGCGGCCGCTGGGCTGGGCGCGGCTGCTGGGCCGAGCGCGGCTGCTGGGCTGGGCGCGAAAAGGGGAGAGGGAGAGCTGGGCCGACGGTTGCCAGGGAAATGGCCTGCGGGCCGAAAACAAGGAAAAGAGGAGATGATCATTTTCACTTTTTATTTTCCAAACAAATTTTCCCAAAAGCATTTTCAAATAATTTTTGAATTCATTTGAACTCTAATTCAAGAACAATCATCACATGATTAAATAGTGCAGCAGCATGTATGCATCAAAAGTTTCAAATCTTATAATTGATTTTAATTCCCCAAAAATTATTAATTTCCTATAATTGAATGCACACTTAATAACTTAATTAAATCAAATTTACTTATTTAAAAGAATGAAAAATTTTGGGTGTTACAAACACTCGATCTATTGTTAAAACATTCAAATGCAACAGTTGCAACATACAAGAGAAGATAGATGAAACACTTGAAACATGCGTCTTAAACACTTGTAAAAACACTTGAAAACTATTGCAAACATATGCAACATCCAAATGAAACACTCGTGATAGACGTATGAAACACTTGAAAACATACTCTTACAACATGCATGTATACGCAACATCAAATATACTTTTGCAACATCTAGATAAAAACACTTGCACACATACGTCTGATACGAAGGAAACATTTGGAACATACACTTGAAACATACATGCATAGCCATTGCAACATTTGTAACATCCCAATCTACTTTTGCAACATCCCGATCTACTTTTACAATACCGATACAAAACAATTGCAGCATATCTCTAAAACATCTGAAACACCTGAAACATATGTTTGCAACATGTGCTTTCAGTGCGACATCTCTTGTTGCTTGGAAATGGAGGCTCGTCGGCGTGTGGAGTTCACCGGTGTAGAGCTTGCTACTCTTGTGGAGAAGGCCGCGATGGATCTGGCGCGATTTGTCACCGCTCCGGTGGAGGTCGTATGCACGTTGGAAAAGGCCATGGTGGACGGGAGGCGCGGCAAAGATGAAGGAAGGCCGGCAGCCGCAGCAGGTTGGAGGCGTGATGGAGATGGAGGAAGGCGACCGGCCACGCTCGGACGCGGTGGAGATGCCGGCCGGCGGGCACTCGGATGTTATGGAGAACGCCGAGGCGGCGAGACAGAGGGCGGCCACAGTGTTGGAAGTCTTATGGAGAATGGAAGCGTCCGAGTATTGAAGAGGATACGACTGTCAGGCTATTGGACTGGTGTCGCGGCCCGTGAACTGGAGTGTCCGCACGATCGGACGCCCTTAGCGCATCATTTCCATTAAAAGATTAACAGAGCAGCTAAAAAAACCTTTGGCCAATACGCTTTTGTTATTATATATAAATATGCGAGCATGCATCTTTGTTAGTATTGTCTGGGAAATAAGTGTTGTATTTCCAGCTTTAAAAAAAAATTTCGTGCGTATTTCCTATCAAATCTTTTGCATATTCTTTTCTGTTTTCTCAAAAAAAAAAAAAAACACGAGGATTTTTTCCAACACATGAGGATGAACCGACGGAGTAGAACGGAGGGCCCACTTGTCAGCCACGCGTGCTTCTCGAACCAAGGATCCCTCAAATACCCGGCGTCCCGGCCGCCTCCTCTTCTACACCACGTCTTCCACCACTACCCGCCGCCGTAACCGTATGCCGCCCTCCACGAATCGCCGCCGCGGGGGTGGACCCGTGGCCACCGCCTCCCGCATGTGGCGCCCCCGCTACGCCGCCCCTGCCCCTGGCCCCGACGGCGCCGCCCCGATCCTGCCCCTCCCTACGCCCGCCCCGGAGGCCCGCCCGCGCCACCGCCGCCCGCGCCGCCCCAATCACGGCAACAGCGGGGACAATCGCCGCCCCGACCCGCCTCAGGAGCAGAACGGCGACGCAGGACACCATCGCCACGGCCCGCCGCCGCCTGCCCCGGCCCCTGCCCGTGAGACTCGGGGCGATGGGGCGGTGCCGCAGCTGGTGCAGGAGATCCAGGACAAGCTCGCCCGCGGCGCGGTGGAGTGCATGATCTGCTACGACATGGTGCGGCGGTCGGCGCCCATCTGGTCCTGCGGCAGCTGCTTCTCCATATTCCACCTCCCCTGCATCCGCAAGTGGGTGCGCTCTCCGGCTTCCGCCGCCGACGCGTCCCCGGCAGCAGCAGACCCTGCCTCCGCTTCCCCCTCCTGGCGCTGCCCGGGGTGCCAGTTCGTCTACGCCATCCCCGCCCGCGACCTCGCCTACACCTGCTTCTGCGGGCGCCGGAGAGATCCCCAAAGCGACCACTTCCTCACGCCCCACTCCTGCGGCGAGCCCTGCTCCAGGCCTCTCGAGAGGGCGGAACCGCCGGGCGCCAAGGGGGAGGACGCTGACGCCACCAGGTGCCCGCATGTCTGCGTCCTTCAGTGCCACCCGGGCCCGTGCCCGCCCTGCAAAGCATTCGCTCCGGATCGGCCCTGCCCCTGCGGGAAGCAGATCATCGTGCGGCGGTGTGCGGACCGGAGCACGCCTGTCACCTGCGGCCGCCCTTGCGAACAGATGCTGACCTGCAGAAGGCATCGCTGCGACAAGGTTTGCCACACTGGTTCTTGCGGGGATTGTGCCGTTCTCATCTCTGCGCGGTGCTTCTGCGGCAAGAAGAACGAGGCATTGCTATGTGGAGACATGGTGGTAAAGGGGAATCTATCTGAGGACGGCCTTTTTTCTTGCAGTGAGGTGTGTGGCCGCACACTTGCCTGTGGCAATCATGCCTGCAAGGATATGTGCCACCCAGGGTCTTGTGGGGAGTGCGAGCTTATGCCGGGGAAGGTCAGTACATGCCATTGCAGCAAGACAAGGCTGCAGGAGAGGAGGGAAACCTGCTTGGACGCAATCCCCACCTGCGACAAGATATGCGATAAGAAGCTGCCATGTGGAGTGCACAGGTGCAAGGTCAACTGCCATGATGGAGAATGCCCGCCTTGCTTGGTGCGCGTTGAGCAGAAGTGCCGTTGTGGCTCATCAGGTCAGATGGTGGAGTGCTATAAGGTCTCAATGGAAGAGTTCCGCTGCAACAAGCCTTGTGGCCGCAAGAAGAACTGTGGGAGGCATCGGTGCAGTGAGCTCTGTTGTCCACTGTCCAGAAAATTTGCACAGCTTGAAGGTGGCGACTGGGATCCCCATCTCTGCCAGATATCATGTGGCAAGAAGCTCCGATGTGGGCAGCATTCGTGCCAGCTACTCTGCCACAGTGGTCATTGCCTGCCCTGCTTGGAGACTATATTCACTGATCTCACTTGTGCCTGTGGCAGAACTTCTCTCCCACCACCTCTGCCTTGTGGAACACCAACACCATCTTGTTCGCATCAGTGCTCAGTTCCCCAGCCTTGCGGACATCCAGCCTCGCATTCATGCCATTTTGGGGACTGTCCGCCTTGTGTGGTGCCAGTAATGAGAGAATGCATCGGGGCACATGTGATGCTGAGGAACATCCCTTGCGGATCGAAGGATATCAGGTGCAACCAACCATGTGGGAAGAATCGCCAATGTGGAGTCCATGCTTGCAACAGGCCCTGTCATCCTCCCCCCTGTGATCAGCCACCTGCAAATGGAGATGCTAGCTCAAGCTCTGGTGGCAAAGCTTCTTGTGGACAGGTATGTGGTGCTGCAAGGAGAGAATGCAAGCATAGATGCACTGCCCCATGCCACCCATCGTCCCAATGCCCAGATTTGAGATGTGAATTCGCTGTGACTATTACCTGTTCTTGCGGACGAATCACTGCAACTGTTCCCTGCGGTGGTGGTGGAGCCTCCATGGGTGATAATATGTTTGAAGTCTCCATCATCCAGAAGCTGCCAATGCCTCTCCAGCCAGTGGAATCAAATGGGAGAAGGGTGCCTCTTGGGCAGAGGAAGCTTTCTTGTGATGAGGAGTGTGCAAAGATGGAGAAGAAGAGGGTCCTTGCTGAAGCATTTGACATCACTCCACCCAATTTGGATGCATTGCATTTTGGTGAGAATTCAAGTTCATCGGATTTGGTTGCTGACTTGTTCCGGCGTGAGCCGAAGTGGGTGCTGGCCATAGAAGAGAGGTGCAAGTTCCTTGTACTTGGGAAGGTGAGAGGCAGTTCTTCAAGCAGTCTGAAACTGCATGTCTTTTGTCACATGTTGAAGGACAAGAGAGATGCTATCAGTCTAATTGCAAACCGATGGAAGCTTTCTGTTCAGGTGGCTGGTTGGGAGCCTAAGCATTTTGTTATCATCCATGTCACACCCAAGTCGAAACTGCCTGCTCGCATCCTGGGGTCCAAACCAGGTGCACCTGTTACAGCTGCCCATCCTTACTTTGATCCACTGGTTGACATGGATCCGAGGGTGGTTGTCGCGATGCTGGACCTGCCACGGGATGCTGATGTCAACGCTCTAGTCCTAAGGTTTGGTGGGGAATGTGAATTGATCTGGCTGAATGACAAGAATGCCATAGCTGTCTTCAATGATCCAACTAGAGCAGCAACAGCGCTGAGGCGGCTGGATTATGGGTCTGCTTACCAGGGTGCTGCGATGTTTATGCCAAGCAGTGCTCAGGCATCTTCTTCAGGCAATGTTTGGATTGGAGGGCAGAAGGATGGAGGGCTCGCTGCTAGGAGCAATCCTTGGAAGAAGCCTGCTTCTGCTGAACCTGACATGTCCTCTGGAGACAGGACTGGTGTTGCTGGGCATGCCCCAGCACCAGGATGGAGAGGCGCCAACACTACCTCTCGAGTCATGGGGACTCCAAACCGATGGAATGTTCTGGAATCAGATGCTGCTGCAAGCTCTGTTCCAGGCAACGAGTGGAGGAGGGCTGCTCCACGCACCGATGCTTCATACAGCGCAATACCAAACGCTGGGAATGCTGGGCCATCAGTGACCAAGCTGCAGCCAGATGTGGACGTGGACGACTGGGAAGAAGCTTGTGAATGAGGTGGCATCGGGAAGTTCAGTCCAGATGTTTTTGGTTCTTCTGGGATCTTGTAGTGGTACCATGTTGGTACCGAGCCTTTATGTTCTAGCACACATTTTAAAGTAGTTTGGTGATTGCCTGGTAGACTGTTAAGTCAGAAGTGTTGATTTTTTTACGCAGGCAAATGAATCTCTGTAAGGCTGCTGCTTATTTTTGCATGCCTTTTGTTGAGTTGAGAAGAAATTACTATGCCACAAGGTTTCTATCTTCTATTGGTTATTATAGGTTAAAAAAACGTGGGATGCAATTTTTAGTTTTCCTCTGGCGCCACTTCCCAAACCTTCTTGTTTCTTCCCCGCAAGCGCAAACCCTAGGAGACGAGAGGAGAGTAGCTCATCTAGGGTTTCGTTGTGGATTCTATTATAAACTACCACATGTAAACGAAAAAAACTACAAATAATCTAGGTGGAATGATCTCAGATTCATTCGAACAAACAAAGATACAGTTATTATAACCATTATTGTTAGTCCCTGCTTTTGTTTGCGGTTCAAATTCTCCTGCAGAACGAATGAGTTATGTTTGTTAAATTCTGATTAATCTGACCCAAGATTGATTTTACGGTTTTTTTTTTGTAATAATAAAGGATTTCAGATCTTAATGCCGATCTTCTCGCGGTTTCCCTTGCTGCTGGGTAACTCAGTTGGAATTTGAATTCGGTAGCGGTATGATGCCTTGGGGGTGTCGCGTCTGTTTGAAAGTTGGAATAAGCAATTCTGGTGTCTTAGGATGATTGACGAGTTTGTGTGCTGTTTCCATTTTTATTTTGCCTATCCAGACACTCTAATTTTCAGTTTACTTCTCAGTTGAACCGCGTCATTACCTTCTTAAAAAAGCAGTTTTATCCTTTTCTTATGTTATGTTAACTTTGTTTTGGAGAAACAGAACGAAGTGCATATGTGGCCTGGAACCAAACTGCTCTAACTGAAGGTGGAGAGGTAACTTATACAGACAAAAAGTTACAGTTGGAATTAGTAATTTCTTCAGGATTAGTACTTGGGAGGTGGAGACGCCACAAGTTTTCAGTCATACAAAGGAGGAGGGGTGAATAAAGCGAAAAATCTGGTTGTGAGATTGTTGACGTGTCTTCCTGGGGCATGTGAGCTCTCAGCCACTTTGGTTGTTTGATGTCTATGTGATGCTCGTGACAGACTTAATTGGTTCCCTCTGTTGGTTGGCATTTATTTGACTAAATCACTGCACATTTGTCTCTTCAGTTTCTTTTCCTTTTACCTTTCCCCATTTCTATTGAACTGCTGATCTTGAGCGTACGCGCTGAAGTGGATTCTCCAAGAGGTGCCACCGTGTATGCCCTTTCATCCATCCTTGAATTTGTTGCTGCTCCCGTTTCTTTTTTTCTTGAACAAGCTGCTTCCGTTTCTTGTTAGTGCCATGCCTTTGTTATGGCTGCTTCTCCATTCTTCACTGGCACTTTGATTTCATCTTCGTTCAGAAAAAAAAACCCTTTGATTCCATGTGCTAGGATGTTCTATGGGTAATTGGGTATGCCAGATTGAAGTTCTTTCATTGTGCT
Organism: Miscanthus floridulus; assembly: GCF_019320115.1. Classification (NCBI taxonomy): domain Eukaryota; kingdom Viridiplantae; phylum Streptophyta; class Magnoliopsida; order Poales; family Poaceae; genus Miscanthus; species Miscanthus floridulus. The sequence continues at coordinate 135,089,615 of NC_089586.1, forward strand.
AATATTTCAATGATTGATAGCCTTCATTTTATTTTGTTCTACTGAAAGGCGCACAATTATTTTTGAATCACCTATTCAATGCTTGAACCTAAACGCATGCACATGTGTTACCTTAAACCTTCTCTTTTTTATTAACTGATTCAGTTTTCAGCAGAGCAACTATTCATCTTCTGGTCCACGACTTGATGCTGGGTCATATGTTGTTTCTTTCCAAAAATTCTTACAGAAAAATCTGCAAACTTGCAGGAGATGGGGTGCTTCAATTCTAAGCCAAATGATGCTGGTGCAATCAGAAGAAGACCTGGGAACATAGGTGAGGTTGTTGTGTTTATACCTGGATTGCGGGTTCCTGAGAGTTTGGAGCTATCTCAGCCGCTAGGCGATGGCCACCTGAGGAGGCTGACTGAACGTTTGGCTGCGTTGAGGAGCCGAATAGTGGTCATGGCTGCTCATGAGGCATTGTCGGTGACTAGGCCCAGGAAGCGCACCTTCACACAGCATGGTTTGTCCATAGTTTGCATGATGGCTTCTTACTAATGTGAGCCAGAGAAAAGAGAAATACTTAACTCTCCGAGTATGTTGCCCTGCAGGAGGATCTACATCAGCTGATCTTCTGCAGGCTTTGGATGATTACTTGCCAGTTCTTCTTGGACTGGTAAAAGAGGGTAAGTATTGTATACTTTTCTCTTCCATCTTGCTCTGAATCTGACCAAACAAATCTGTGCCGATTGTTGTTGCCTTCATTTTGGTTCAATGCTTAACAGGGAGCAACTTGGAAGATAAGATACAGTTTTCCTGGATGAACCAAGAAGATGATGCAGAGGTCTGCTTACCCTGACCCTGTCAGTGTATGTTTTACGGTTCTATTGAAGAGTACTGATTAGCTGACTTCTGCTGGTAGGAGACGGCATTGCCCAGTTCTTGGTATGAGGTGTTGTCAGTTTTGCACATGATGGCTATGCTGCGTTTATCTCAAGCAAATTCCCTGCTTCTTCCAAAGACATCACTTGAGGGTTACCATGCTAAAGTATCTGAAGGTCTGCAATACACAATACATTCATCGCTGCTGCAGAAATATATAATTATCTTTTTAATGCTACAGAGGTGCATTTACAGATTTCAGCAACTGTAGTTCTTGTCAATTGCATTATGGTAATTAAACTCTGTGATTCCATCCACTTTTCAGATAACAAACGTGCTTCCGTTGAAACATTTCTCAAGGCATCTGGGTTCTTGGAGTGTGCTATCCAACATGTTCTTCCTAGGATATCCCCAGAAAATAGGTGGGTGGAGTTCCTTACCACTTGCAGAAGGCTCATGATTTTGTAGTTAGTGCAGGAGTTATTGTTCTTAACTGCCATTTCGTGTAGGAAAGGTCTTCCTGTAGACTTATCTGAAGGAGTCCTGAAAGCGATCTGCATGCAAGCTCTGGGTCAAGTATGTGTTCCCCTCTGTCTGTTTGCCATCCTTTTCTTCTCAGTTCATCTTTCTTGACAATAGCTGCTTGAAATCACACGATTCATGTGACGATCAGCTCAACTGTCCACTTCATAGTTCATCATGCCATTCATTCATGCCATGCATAACCTCACATAGATGTCAGTTTTATGGCTCCTTTTACCTGTTTTGCCATCTGAAAACACAAGCTAACCAATTATGTCTACATAAAAAAAATGTCATGTTGCCAGGCAATTGATGTCCAACTTGGGTTGGCAATTGACAGTCCAAAGGCTACCCTAGCAGTGAAAAGGAGGTTAGCATGTGAGATGGTCAAGTGCTGGCAACAGGTACGATTGATCGTTTCATCGTTTTTGTTTTCCTGTGTTTGATGTTCCGAACATATCAGAATTGCTCAGATGTTTGCACTTGCAGTTGGCTCAGTTCAGTTCTGTATACTAATACTACTAATACTAACAGTAACAAGGATTTGCATGGCATTTGAATTTTCTTAGTGATGTTCTGCCCTCGCTGGTTCTGCATACTGATACTATCGGCAATAAAGATATGCATGGCAAAATGGGATGTGATATTTAGTGTCACCCGGAGGCAATGCTCTGAATTTACGCAAGTTCTAAGTTGAACCTCCCTTGTAACGCTGTTTTAGTCTAAAACTGTTGTGCTCCTAAAGTTCATCACGCCAATCTATGTAATACAATGAAGATTCTCATGTTCACCTAGAGCCCTGAAACTAATTAGCAGCAGAACAAGAGTTTCAAACAGTTATCCACTCTTGCCTTCCTAATATTGTCATGTAGTTTGAGAAATTAGGAATCGATCAATATATCTGTTTGTATCCTTAGAATCATCCTGAATTTATTCGCAGGCACATGAAAGTATGGCGGATTTACCTCTGATTGATAGCTGGGGCGAGAAGCACAGGCTCTTTGTGACGTGGAAGTATATTGAAGCAAAAGTATGTCGGTCTTTTCGCATTTCTTAAACATCATACTTTTTGTAATTTCTCATCCCAAGTATGTTTCTTATAAACTTTTTTTTTGTATGTAAGCAAAGCCTGTATCTGGCCTTTACTGTTTGGTGTAGAGTGTTAATCATACACCCATAAAAAAATTAACCATATAAGGTGGTAGAACTAAAAATGCTTTGCAGTTAGCGCCTTCAGTTTCAGTAAGTATGTGTAAAAACGAGGCAGACAGCAAAAGGAGATAACTTTTGTATATCTCAACTAAAATGGTACAGGCTGCAGCATACTATTATCATGGTCTTATCCTTGACGAAGGCAACACGGAGAAATCCCACAGGATGGCCGTGGCAGCATTGCAATCTGCAGAGGAGTTTCTCAAGGAGAGCAAAGATGCGGCGGAAGCCTTCCACGCAGCACCTCCTGTTTCAAGGCAATGGCAATGCATCCATATCCCTGTATTAGTTACCTCTGCATGTCTTTCGTCTTTGGTTGATTGAGCTGTGGCGTTCTAAAATAAAAACTGTTGGTTGCGCAGAAGCCCGCCTGCTTGTGGATCGATGAAGTATCTCCACGAGAAGATCCAGAAGGACTCGTCCTGCAAAGTTCGCATCAACAAGGACCTCTACAGCAACGACAGGTGCTTGCTGTTACACTGATTTTGCTCCCAGACTGCAATGTTGGTCTGCCTACAAGGCTGAACCTGTGTCGTGTGTTGTAGCAGCATCCGTGAGGCCGTGCCGGCGCTGCCAGATTTCGTGGTGGCTCTGAAGCCCGAGGAGTACCGGCTCCCTGCTGTGACGGTAGGCGCGTCAAATGACTAGAGCCAGGAGGCATCAGGAGAACCGAACATGTTCCCATTCCAAGCTGCTCTGCTCTGCTCTGCAACGATGTTGAATCTGAAACACTTGTCCCTGCAGAGCTGCTGTGATGTGTACGTGGTGTAACAAACATGGCGCTCTTGGCACAGTGTTTTTCTGAGATCACTTTACCCGCAGGTGCAGCCACAGTCGATAACTATAGCACAACCGAATGTCTCCCCTTTTTTTTTCTAAAAAAATGTAGTAGGAGCTTTGCATTACAATAAAAGGGAGAAATAAGAATAATAAAAAAGGTTGGATCCTTAGGTCTTATAGTGATGCTTCACATGGAGGGAGAGAGTATCAGCGCTACTTTTCCACACTGCAACCACCGGTGCCAAAAATAGGAATTTGAGGAACCGATGCCTGCTCTGCGACGAGAAATATTTTATTCACTATAAGTTGCTTTTCGCCTGGTGGCAAAACCGGGCCAGTGTGGTCTGCTAAAATGAAAAGAAAGCTATGCGCTGCAATCTGAAACTCAACAAAGCATCACTACGACTACGAGTTGGTGGGCGTAAACAGTCCCAGGCACCACTCACGTTGTGGACGGCGTTAGGGCCCCCAATAAACACACGGTTTTAGAGCCTAGGTCCCAAGCAAAAGCGATGAATAAGACTGTCTCCAACGGTGAGCACTCAAACCCAACACCCATTTAGTAGTTTAGGGTGCCAACAGTAAAAAAGGGCTTGACCCATTTTCTCCCTTCTCCAACAACCACAGCTGACCCATTCTTCCTCTTCTCCGTCGGCGGCGGCGGCCGCACGCCTGCGACCAGGGCACTAGGAGCGGCGGCGGTGCCCGCACGCCTGCGGCCTACAGGGCCGGGCAGGACCAGATCCACACAGGCGCCGGCGGCATCTCCGGCGAGCACGGGCTCCGCGTGGCTCCTCCGGCGAGCACGGGCTCCGGCGGCTCCTCCGGCGCGGGCCCACTGCTCCTCTCCACGCCGGCCGCACCCACGCCCCACCCCGCTCCTCGCCTCGACCCGCTCCCCGTCTCGCCCGCCGGCCGCGGACTCGCCTGGAAGCACCGGCGGCTCGCCATAGCGGGCTCGCCTCGCCGAGCTGATCGCGTCGTCGAGGGCCGCGCTGTCGACCAGGGAGGTGGAGGGGGAGGCCACCGCGCGTCAACCAGGGAGGAGGAGGGGTCGGCCACTCCACGCCGCTCGCCTCGCCGCCGGCCGCTCCACGCTGCGGGGCCCACCGCTACGGGCACGCCAGAGGTTTGCGTCGTCGTTCAACGAGGTCGCTTTTTTGCGTTTCGGTGCAGCAGGGGCGCAAAATGCGTAGCCTCTTTGGGTCTTCTATTGGAGAGGTTTTTGGTTAAATAAATACACTGTGCACGCTGCATTTTGGGTTTGGGTTGCTTTGTTGGAGATAGCCTAACCCCAAGGTACTAGCTTTTAATAAGTTATTCGCTTGAGAAAAGGTAATTAGAGAAACAACATAGTTTATTTGAAGGGAAAAATAAACTTTTTCCATGGTCACATATTCACAATATGCTCCTGAATTTATGAAATAGATTTTTTTCCACTCATCTTTTAAAATTAATATTACATGTTTTGAATGTTTGTGTAGCATTGAATATATGGATGTGTCGTGAATTCGCAACGACGTCTCCGTGGTGGTTACTCCCTTTTTCCACAAAAAAAGAAGTGCAATTCTCATTTTTTTTAAGTCAAACAATTTAAACTTGACTAAAGTTAGATAAAAAACGACTAACATTTATGATACAGAATAAAACAATTAGACTAATTCTAAAATATATTTTTGTAGTAGATTTTATTAGAGACACAAATGATAATAATATTTATTACAAATCTGATCAAAATTAAACTAGTTTGACTGACATAAATCCTATAGTTACTTTTTTTTTTCTATGGACGGAAGAGTACATCTCAACTTTATTTTTTTTTCTATTGCAGAGCTATCCATAGTCGTCGGCTGACTGGTCTACTCACGCTAGTCAGCATTCCCTCCTTATTTGGCCTGGCGACGCAGCCCAGCGGCCCACACATGACACGACATCCGAGGCGAGCCGTGTATATTGACTTAGTCAACACCTTGCTCCTCTCCCGGTCTCCCCGCTTCAGTTGGAGTTGGAGAGACGCCGGCGCGGCGCCAGAGAAGAACTTGGCAGATGGATTCCCTGCGCAACATGGTGGAGCCGATTCGGACGATGCAGATCCGCCCCGTGCTCGCCCAAATCATCACCCTAGGTGAGCCTGAGGACTAGGCATACTCTACTCACTCCGCTGCGCTCTAATCTCCCCCGCTCTGTTCCCATAGGAATCGATTTCCGCGCGATAGATGCGGTTTCCTTTCTGTTAGCACTTTTTTTTTCTTTTGGATGTTTCGCACATCCTCTGGTGGTTATTGAGGGCCTATTGCTCACAATTTCCACGCAAAAAGATGACATGAAAGATTTCTTCTTTTCCTAGAGGAAGAACAGGCGGCAGCGCATAGTTTATTTACAGGCGATGGAGTCTTGATTTGCTATAGGAAGTAAAGCTCTACTGGTACATTTCAGTGATTGCCATCGTGTTTCTATCAGTGTACAGTGCATACATTGCAGACCCTCTTAGTAGTGTAGACAAGTGAATAGTCATGGCTTCAGTTCTTGCCTGTAATAATTTTACTGGGACTCTCAAATACCCCCTATTTTGGGCTTTGCAGGGATGATCCTCACTTCGGCATTGATCATGTGGAAAGGATTGATTGTCGTAACAGGGAGCGAGTCGCCGGTTGTGGTGGTTCTATCTGAAAGCATGGAGCCTGGGTTTCGAAGGGTTCATTCCTCCTTCCCACAATACAATAATCAGCATTCCTTTGCCTTGTTTTACATTTTACATCTTACAGAATCCCCATGGATGCTGATGATTTTTATGTCCAATTGTGTCTGTTATTTTTTTTCTCTCTTTCGGTGCTATGGCATGCCACAGCATAGGGAAGAGTGTGACTAATAACCTGAACTTCAGCAACTTATGCACAATACAAAAATTTGGTTGTTTGTTTTTCAGCAATATACCAGTTTCATCAGAAACTTATAAAATTTCCATTGCCATATTTGTGCCATTTGCTGATGGACTTAATTCTAGGACAACACATTATATTTGGGCATTTTTTACTCCATAGCTCTTACACACTACTAAGTTCCAAGTGCTGTCATCTGTCTTGCTGCTGTCCCTGAATGACCAGTACTTAACTGTTTTGTAGGGCGATATCCTATTTTTACACATGAATAAGGAACCTATCCGCACAGGAGAAATAATTGTTTTCAATGTTGAGGTAAGTCCTACCGAATTCCTTTTTGCTTCTTGCCGTTGTCCATAGACTAGTAGTATCTGAAATTCTGAAGCTTGATGGAATCATTTTTCTTTTTATATATTTAATTGTGATGTGTGCTTGTACATGATCTGCCAGTAACCAATTTACCACTTTATCTGTTATATTGCAGGGCCGTGATATTCCAATTGTCCATCGTGTGATCAAGGTAGTAAGCTATTTAATTCAACCCTTCTGTAGATTATGTTTATATACTATACTTGGATTGTGGCTTGAGGTTGCTTGTGTCCACCTTCATAGGTTCATGAACGCCATGATACAACCTGAATTTGATATTCTCACAAAAGGTAGCCACATTCTTTTCAGCTGCTTTATTTTGCTCCATGAGTATTGTCAAGAACAGAAATATGGTGTTTGTATTTGATAGATTAGATTAAAGAGTAAAGACACGCTATACTGCGAATTGCAGTGTTTTACTACTGCTAGTGCACTGATAAGTTGTGTATCATCAGGTGACAATAACCGTGAGGATGACCGAATGGGAATGCTGTATGCAAATGGGCAGCTTTGGCTTCAGCGACAGCACATTATTGGACGGGCTGTTGGGTGAGTTTTATCTTTGTCTCGACTCTTGAGGGAATACGTTACATTCATCGTCATGACTGCTGCTTAATGATTGTTTGTTCCATCTGACTGCTGTTCCTGTTATCTAATGTTAACACTTGAGCAGCTATCTGCCTTATGCTGGGTGGCTTACAATCGCCATGACGGAGAAACCAGTCCTCAAGGTATGAGCATTCTGGTTTATTGGGCACATAGTGGTTAAACAAATGGAGTGTTGTAGTAAGAAAATTCCAATTATCGAGATATGTTGCTAAATTACAAAAAAGGAAATGTAACTCTACTTTTATTGTCGTCTTTTGTCCATCATAGCATTACATTGCTTATGAGGTACGCTTCTGTCAGAGTGCCAATGGCCCTGGTACAATTTATTTGGGAAGCGCTTCCCGATAAGCTGCACAAATAGAGTAAAAACGGCGGTCAAAATAAGCTGGTTTGATCCAGCTTCTACTTTTTAGTACAAATGGGAGCTGTGGGAATAAGTGCGGCCAGAATAAGCCGCTGAAAAAACGTAACGTTTGGCTGTTGATTTCAGCTTATTTTATCCATAAGCAGCTTATAAGCTGTACGAAGCAGGCCCAAAGCGTCTCGAGGCAAAATAGCAAGCTCATCAGAGAAATGCTTTTTGTGTTGGACTGTGAGTTTGTTAGAAGTAATAGGGGTCTGTTGTACTGGTATACGTTTTTGGTTGACTGTTGTCATTTGTGGGTGCAGTATCTGCTAATTGGTGCACTGGGGCTGCTGGTGGTAGGATCCAAGGAGTGAAGCTGAAGATAGGAGGATTGATTGAGCAGTATGAAGAGTATGCGCCTATGCGGAGAGAAGAAATGCTGTATAGCACCGGCACAGGAGCTGTAGTCTGTACTCTGTAGAGCAACACCGCTACCATTACGTTTAACAAAACTGGACTAAGAGAACAATTGGAACCAAAAAGAAAAGGGTGCACTGGAACTGTATTCCATATATATATGAAGCTATATACAATCAGCATGTTCGCTTGCTCGTATACGATCGTGGATTATAAGCTGGAACAGTATTTTTCCCTCGCACTAAACCTAACCAACAGTAAATAATCCACGATCGTTTACGACAAAACGAACAGGCCGAATTCTCTTATTGTATAATACAAGTATTATTACTGTATAATACAAGTATGATCAACGAGCTAGATTTTTCTGGTGTTGTGGGAATTCTCTTATTAAAATGACAATACACATCAACAGCTTTCCCGCCAGAGCTGCCACCCATGGCAGCATCCCGCGCCGCCGTCGACCTCTCCAAAGAGCTCTGCGCCGCCGTCATCAAATCCACCTTCCGGCCCAACCTCCACCTCGCGCTCCACGCCGCCGTGCCGACCCTTCTCACCGCCGTCCTCCACCGCCTCTCCCCGCTCCCCTCCGCCGCGCTCGCCTTCTTCCGCGCGCTGCCGCCGCCGCACCCGCTGGACGCCTCGCTCGCCCTCCTCCGCCTCCTGGCGCCGCACCCGCGCCACCACCCCGCCGCGCGGGCCCTCCTCCGGGACCTCTCCCTCCGCCACCCCCTCCCCGCTCGTCCTCCCCTCCCTCCTCGCCGCCGCCGCCGACCCCCGCGTTCCCAGCTGGCTCGTCGTCGTCCTCGCCCAGTCCGCGCGCGCCCACGACGCCGTACGGGTGTTCGACCAGATGCGCGCGCGCGGCCTCGCCCCCGACGCCCACGCCTGCACCGCGCTCCTCACCGCGCTCGCCAGGGCCCGGATGACGGCCACCGCGCGCAGGGTGTTCGACGAAATGGCCAGGGCCGGGCTCGCCGTCAGCACGCACGTCTACAACGCCATGCTGCACGTGTGCCTCAAGGCCTGGGGACGCCGCGCGCGCCGAGGCGCTCGTCACCAGGATGGACGCGGCTGGCGTGCCCTTGGACCGATTCTCCTATAACACCGTCATAGCGCTCTACTGCAGGAAGGGGATGAGGTACGAGGCCATGTGCGTGCGGGACCGCATGGACAAGGAGGGGATACGGGCGGACACCGTCACATGGAACTCCTTGATCCATGGCTTGTGCAAGGATGGCAGGGTGAAGGAGGCAGCTCAGCTCTTTGCAGAGATGGTAGCGGCACAGGCGACGCCGGACAATGTGACCTACACCACACTGATTGATGGGTACTGTCGTGCGGGCAATATTGAGGAGGCAGGTCAAGCTCCGAAGCGAGATGGAGGCGACGGGCATGCTCCCAGGTGTCGCGACTTACAATGCCATTCTCAGGAAGCTCTGTGAGGATGGCAAGATGAAGGAAGTTAATCAGTTGCTTAACGAGATGGACGAGAGGAAGGTGCAGGCTGATCATGTGACCTGCAACACGCTGATCAACGCGTACTGCAAGAGAGGGGACATGACCTCGGCATGCAAGGTCAAGAAAAAGATGATGGAGTCTGGGCTGCAGCTCAATCAGTTCACTTACAAGGCTCTCATCCATGGATTCTGCAAGGCCAAGGAGCTCGATGAAGCCAAGGAAGCCTTCTTTCAGATGGTCGATGCAGGTGCTTTAATTGCATCTTATCTTATGGTTCCAGTTAGTACCACTAGCTAACTATAAGGACTGCATTTGGCAGTTTAAATGGCACTAAGATCATTATGTTGCGATCATAGGCAACCAGTTTGCAATCTCACTGATTATCTTTCGATCATATCATAAACTGTATCTTCTGATGATGTGGTTGCTTTTGTTGTATGCAGGGTTTTCACCCAATTATAGTGTATTTTCATGGCTTGTCGATGGTTTCTGCAAGAAGAACAATGCAGATGCAGTGCTAGTCATCCCCTATGAACTTATGAAAAGAGGTCTTCCACCAGATAAAGCAGTATATAGATCTCTGATTCGAAGGCTTTGCAGAAAAGGGATGGTTGATCAGGCACAAAAAGTATTCGACCAGATGCAAGGCAAAGGCTTAGTTGGTGACAAGCCTTGTATACACCACACTTGCATACACGTATCTGACAGAAGGAAAGCCAGTTGCCGCTTCGAATACCTTGGATGATATGGCAAAGAATCAATTGTACATAACGCCCCAGATTTACAACTGCCTGTGTACCTCTTATGCTGATGAGAAGGAAACCCTCAATATGCTGTGGGTTCGTGCTATTGAGAGAGGCCTAATCAGGAAGAGTGTGTACAAACTGATGCACCAAGCAAGGCTGGAATCAAAGAAGCTTGCAGTCGAGACTGGGGGATGTGCTCCTGTTTCAAGGCCAGACTATCTAGAGGCTACACTTGGTACTTGAATACAACTGGATCCAGGACATTCAGGGTGCAACTTTGATGCTGCTGTTCCATGTGTCACACCCAGAATGAATGAAAATCTGATGAAGGGAATTCACATGGGAGGAGATGAATCGGCTTTGGATAGTATTGGGGACCCCAAGGCCCCGGGGCCAGATGGTATTTGGATAGTATTGGGGACCTCAAGGCCCCGGCCCGGGCCGGGCCAGATATCTGTCACCAAGTCCATGTTTCCCACTCCCCTGTTATCTGGATAGTATTGGGGAGTGGGACAAAGGACTTGGTGACAGAGACAGATATCTTCTGGGAAGAAGATGCAGCCACCATTTTAGCTCTGCCGGTACATGAGGTATGGATGATATCATGGCTTGGCACTATGATGCAAAAGGTGGTTTTTTCAGTGAAATCTGCCTACAAAGTGCACTGCGATGATAGCCTGAGGACGAGTCGGTGAGAGGCTGCATCTAAAGCTCCAATGAAATCAGCACTGACCATATGTGGGGGAAAATATGGAAGTTAAATTGCCCAAACAGAATTAAGCACTTCCTATGGAGAATGGCTCATAATTCTTTGGCCTTATGTTGTAACCTCAAGAGAAGGAGAATGGATGTGGATACACGCTATTTTGTGTGCAGAAGGCTAGATGAAGATGGAGGCCATCTCTTTTTGAAGTGCAAGTATGTAAAACAGGTATGGTGTGAGATGAACTTAAATGAGACCAGGGAGCGTTTGGCTTCATATGGGTCACAAAGGAAGTAGCTGAACATATACTAAGACTTGACAGTGAACAGAAATTAAATGTCTTGTGTCTCCTGAATAATTGGTGGTGTGAAAGAAATAGAATCAGAGAAGGGGAAAGGAAAAGAGAAGGATGGGAAGTTGCTGCCATAACATCTAGACAAGCTGATGAAATCAGGAACTTGCAACACAAAGAACACATGGAACATCTAGGGGCGGAGGAAGCAGAAGTGGCAGCGCCAGTACCAGGAACTCTAAAGATTAATGTAGATGGAGGTTTTGATCGAAGATGCAGCAAGGGAAGCTGGGGTTATGTTATTTGCGATGAGGAAGGCAGTGTGATTCAAACGGGTGCAGGGAGCCTGGAGCATATCTTTGATCCGATGCACGCAGAAGTGATTGGCTGTATCAAAGGTGTAAGAGCAGCTGTACAATTGGGAATTGCACGTATTTGTCTGGAGACTGACGCCTTGCAGGTGAAATTGACTACCGCCTGGCCATTTTGGGAGGCCTCATCTATTACACGATGGCTTCGCTGATGCTGGTGTAGTAGCTCATATTCCAAGAGAATGTAATCATCAATCAATTAGCTCATGCTCTAGCAGTACTAGGGAATAGCTGCCCTTTTGATTCAGACTTTGTAATGGCAGTGGCAGGTGTGCCTGCGTGTGCATCGGTTGCGGTGTCCAGCGATTTAGCTGGCTTGGTTATTTAATGGAATCACTCCGGTTCCTCTCAAAAAAAAAATATCTTCAGTTGCGTTGTGAACTGTTCCTCCATGTTTTGCTAATTGTGCTTGATTGGCAGAAATCTTCAGTTGAAAAGAAGCCCCAGTTCTTTCTTTCTTTCTTCTTTCTTTCTTTCTTTCTTGAGAATCAAAATTTCAAAAGAAGCCCCCGCTAAGAGCCTAGGCCCGACCTGTGCTGTGTGACCTGTCCAATTGTATGTGTTTTGGCCCAAGACTACTGGGCCGGCCCCACTGCCAGGCCCAAGGCCTATGAGGAAGAAGATAAGCTCCTCTGTCGCATGTTTTGCTTTTCTTCGTCTCGTCCTTCTCGAGGGAACGACACTCTCATCAAGCTGTGAAATTTCACGGCGATGTCACGGCTACTCCCGCCTGCTAAAACCCTCCTGCTCTCTCCCTTCCCGGCGTTCTCGCCGCCACCGCCTCCTCATCCTTTTCCTCTTCCTCGCATCCACGTCCGTACATCCGCGGGGAGAGGCGCTGCGGCGGAGAACGCGGCAGCGTCCGGGACGACGGCGAGGGAGCGGCGGCTGGTCAAGGTGCGGGAGGAGCGCCGCCGCCGCGAGTACGACCGGGAGCACACCTACCCCGGATGGGCCAAGTACGCAGCTTGTCCTCCTTGTCCCCTCTCTCTCACACACACACACACACTCACTATTTACTGGCTGGAATCTGGATGTCTTCGTTTGTTCAGTTTCTTGTTTGTTTCATCTTGGCCTTCCCATCCTGTCGAAATCCAGATGGCGGCCTGCTGTTTCTTAATGCTGTGGTATGGCAATGCAGGGTTCTGGAGAACGCCTGCAGAGATGATGAGGAGCTCCGCGCCATTCTCGGTGATAGCATCGGCAACCCGGAGCTCATGAAGCAAAGGGTGAGCGCTGCTGCTGCGTTCACTGCTCTTTTGCTCTTCCCCTGTTTCGCTGTTTTACTGAGAGGATTTGTTGCTACCCTGATAGACAGTACTTATGCCACGCCTTGTGTACGTGATTCACAGATCCAAGAAAGGGTGCGCAAGAAAGGCAGGGCTCAATTCAACAAGTCCAAGACAGGCTCCATTGTTGCTTTTAAAGTCAGCTTCCGAGAGTGAGATTCTCTCACCCGCTGTAGTCACGTTTGTATTTCTCTGTTTGCCATGTCAAAGGATCAGTAGTGGAGTGTGCTAATAGTTCCTACAGCACACATGATACTGTGATAGTTTCAACTTAATTGGACTACCTGAGCTGCTAAACACATATGTTTCTAATGAAATGGCTCCATGTTTCTGCAAAAAGATATATTTGGTATTTGCACTCCTTTGATCTCATATTTTTTTGATCCTGTATAATTTTAACGGCCTAAGATAAATAGATGATCATCTCCTCAATTTACATCTTCAACCAACTTGTGTTTACATGCTAAAACTTTTGTTATAATCGGTTTTCTTCCTCATTGAAAGATTATAAATCTGAAATGGGCTACTCTAGCATATGAAGATGAATCAACACTGAATAACTAGGTGTCTGGGTTAATGGCACTCACATTTCACAGGCAGTAGATTTGATCCATGTCGTCACACCATTCCTTCCCTTGCTCTCTGTATGTCTGATTCTCCGAGTCCAAATGAGTTGTGCCAATATCTGAATATTCATGTTTGTTTCTTGTTTATTCCACTTTCAGATGTAATAGACCTTAGATCCTGCCTTCCGTAAAAGCTGGGGGTTGATGTAATCCTTGTTTTCGTAAAAAAAGATCTTTAGCAAGTTAACCTTGATTGACATTTGTTCTTTTATTATTGCAGCTTCAACCCGTTGAATTCATTCATTTGGTTTGAGCTCTTTGGAGAACCAACAGATCGAGATGTTGACCTGCTTGGCGGTGTAAAGTGGCATTGTACACTTCCATTGGATTCTCCTTATTCAGAAAACAACATACTGTCTTGACATGAAGTGATTTTCACAGGTAATTCAGGCTTGGTACGTCATGGGAAGGCTAGGAGCTTATAATTCTTCAAATTTGCAGGTTGGGTTCATTCAAATGTTTCTTTTTATTTCCTTTGTTGGCTGCTTAACTTGTCAGCTCTTTCGAAAACATGTAATGTTGTCAAATATGTCAGCTGGCCAACTCAATGATGGACTATGACCCTTCATATGATTCTGAAGAAGCTTCCTCAGTAATGCCATCATCTTTCCATGATATCAGCGATGTTGAGTTCCAAGACAATTGGGCCAGGGTCTGGTGAGCATTGGAATCATTTGACAGTTTGGGCACTTAAAAAAGGATGTGTGCAAATTCTGAAACTCCCCTCACTTTTTTTACCCTTTCAGGGTGGACATTGGAACCTCGGATTACCTTGGCTTGGATGTATTACTAAACTGCTTAACACAGTTGAGCTCAGAGTGAGACATCTTTCACTGATCATGTAAAATATAGTTGCAATTTTTGCTTGGAGGTGGCTTTATTACTGGTCGCCTCATTATCACCCCAAATATGGAGATCAATTGGCTCCGGAAACCTGATATACGTATGTAGCCAAACTCGATCTGTGAAGATTAACCTAGAAAGAATCAGGGAGACCTTTAACCCCTCCAGGAGGGTAGAGAGATCTTTAACCCCTCCAGGAGGGTATATACTCCTAAGTGTTAACTAAACTAGCCATTTTTACACTCTTGAGCGCTAGCTTTGTACATGACCACACAACATCACTTCAAAGCAGGACCACATGCATAATGAAATGCTGTATATTATTTTTGAGATTTGAAAACATTGCACCTTATAACTCAGCTTTGTTGCCTTGACTGAACCTGCAGGCACTTGGGTATCAAACAAGTGGTTTTTGGAGGCAAGAAAATGGGTGACTGGGAAGAGGGCATGACGAGCTCAGATTATGGATACAAGCATTTCAAGATATGATATTGACAGGTGACATGATGTGGTGATGCAAGGCTGACCGAGAAATTTGAGTAAGGACTGACTGAAGACTGCCTGTATCTCGATGTGCTCTTGTATGTAAATAAATAAATAAATTGTCATGGGTTTTATTGAAACAGTAAGGCTAGGAAAATAGAAAAGTACGGATGTATTTTTTGTTTCAGACACGTCTGTTTCTTTATGATGATTCAAGACCAAGCATTACCTGTATTCTTCTTGCAATGTCAGGAAAACCTGATGCCAAGTCAACTTCGGTCTTCCTCTGCCTCTCTTCACGTTACTATCCTGACTTAGGATTCCACTACGCACCGTTGCATCTGGAGGAAAACCTGATGAGTCAATCAGGTGATTTTTACATACTGATCTGGAACTTTTATAAAGGGAAGTAAAGTGAAGGTGTCACAGTTGATCACATGCTTTTGCTACATCATTCTTGAACTTGGGAAAAGTTGCGGACAAACTAGTAGTGTCTTTGGCGCGTCGTTTATACAGCCATGGTGGAAAGCAGGCTGCACGAGATGAAGCTGGTAGCCAGACCGGCTGATACTCAAGTCTTATCAAAACGGATCCATTGGTACCTGCATTTTCCCAACCCTTTTCATAGTATTCCACAAGCTGATATTAACATGAAGTTACAAGTACATCGCTCATCCATCCACACATATTTGCCGCCGTTACATAGATCAGCTCTCGTGGAACCCTAAATGTTGCAACCGCTCTACAAATAAAGCATACAAGTTCAGCCTATACACCATTTCCCAAATCAATGAAACAAGATGCCGATCCTACATCCTCGCTAGCTACTAGTCCTCTCCATGCTGTTGGTCCTGGCATTCTCTCGCATCTTCTCCACGATATGCCTCCCTTTCTCTTCGATAGTCCGCCTCTTCTCCTCCAGCTTGTCTCCCATCCTCTTCCCGAAATCCATCATCCGAGCTCGCCTCCCGCCTTTTCGCTTCAAGTCCTCTCCAATGGGTGATGCTGACACCTGCGGCTGCTCCCCTGCTGGTATCACCTGCCCTCAGAGATGTGGACATGGGAGACATAACTCTACTTTCTGAAGCATCTTCCTGGAGTTTCTCTGTGATCAACAACGGCTTCCTCAGTTCCTCATTTCCATCGCTATGGACACATTCACTAACTGGAGTAGATGAAGACTGGCTGTGTAATGATGCTTCTGCCATAGGCTCTTGTTTTGCCTCGTCAATGGATGCCACTGCTCTCAATGATTCCTCGCTCCCACTTGATGAGTTGGGTAAACTTGTCATCGGCCTTTTGCTACTAGCATCATCATTTGCGCCACCTTCCTCAGGGTGAGCTGGTGGTGTAACTGTAGCATGGCTTCTCATCTCAGTGGGTTCGTGATTTAGCCAAATAAAAGGAGCATCCTTGCGAGGTAACCAGTCATCCTTTTCTGCCAACATCCATGGCATGGAGATGCTTTCACAATTTGGAAGCACTAAGCTATCTCGAAGCGAAGCCTGAACAGTGAACCATGTTTTACAATCAAAACAACTTTACCAAAGCAAGAATATGCTCAGAGCAAAACGTGCATTCAATACCTTGAATCTGTTACCAATGAGTGCAGCGATATGACTGTTGGTGATTTTCCTATCCCCAACAGAAGATTCCAAATCCCATTCTAGATCAGGCATTGACGTAAATCCATACCAAATTTGATCAGAAGGAGGGGGCTTCATATGCACCCGCAAGACACCTCGAACAGATGAAATCCTTATTGCCAGAGAAAGAGGAACCTGCAGCGGAAGGAAATGCATCATACATGTAAAAGTATTTCTAGTAACACTAATAATAGCTAAGGTTTTGAAATTAAATGTCCTATTTATGGGGGGGACTCCTATGGCGCACTGGTAGAGCCCAGGGTTGTGGGGGTTAATAAGGTCAGGGTTCAAGACTGACTCTCCTCATAAACAAATATCACAGTGTATTGCCATTTCCATTATCTTGTTATGCTTTCATCAGGCATAGAATGTATAGAAGTCCTACTTAAACAGTTTTAAACACTTTGAGTCAGCACCTATCAGGACAAAGGTGACATGACGCAGAAAATTGCAGCAAAACACATGGAGACAGAGGAAGGAGCAAACCTGCGAGACATGATCGGCTATTGAGTGCAGGATAGTTTTCCATCTTGATATATATGCTGAAGTCCATCCAGTGCTCTTTGACTGACTTGATGCATCTGTTACACAAGCATTGAACTATCACATTCATGATCCAAATCGAAGTTTGATGCATACGAGTTTTTACCCTTTTCCTTTATGTTTCTCTCAGCTCAGTACTTTGTCACAAAGATATATTAGCAAACTAAAGAAAGGAACTGTGAATTCTAGTAATGTGTACCTAATGTCCTCTACATGGATAAATAAATCCTAACAATATTAAACAGTCAACCAAAGGAACGAAAAAGCTGTTGGACCATACATTCTAGCAATGTAATACCTTAAGTCTGAACAATCATAAATAAGAAAAAACAGGACAACATACTCCTTAAGGTACACACTACACAAGTACACAATTGTATGAATTTGTCTTTGTTGTTCAAACAACCATTGAATCACTGCACTACATAAGAACAAATAATGGTTCCAGTAGATATATTAAACAAGGAAAGACATAAGAAACTAAAAGAGACCTGCTTCATCATTCTCCCCAGTTGAAGAAGCTGACTTATGCGAGCCTTTAAATTGATTACCATACTGTTCAATACTCTCAAGAAGATCAGAATCAACCTCTCCATTAGCATCTGCTCCAAAATTACTTTTCATGATGTCCTTTTGCAACTCCGGTTCCTGAACCTCAAGCCTTGTTTCAATGTGCAGCAGTATCCCACTCGAATACTCAAAGTCAACTTCAAAGGCCCATAATTCATTAAGATCCAGCGGAAGGACTCTCATCGCATGCACATAAGGTGGAAGTTCTCCAAGGCTAAAGTTTGTAAGTGTAATTTCACCCACATAAGATGGAGTCCTCATATTTGACAGAGTCCTCTGACCAAACAAAAGAATAATTAATAAAAGATATTGATACAAGTGTATTTAAAGTGAGCAGTATATCAAACCTGAATGCGTGCTTTGATGGCCTTCGTTTATCTCATCACTCATTTTAGCATCGAAAAACAACCGTGATGACAGGAGGTTCCAACAAAGTGTACCTTCATCAGCAACACGATCATCTGCATTCACCTCAGACGAAGTTGAAAGCTGTCCAGTTTGATTCAATGCAGCAGGTGGGGCAGTGGCTTTTACAGTATCTTGCGATGAACTGCTACCGAGCTTGTCCTCTTGTGGACCTATTAATGCTTCAATAAATGGTGCACCCTGATAGCTGCGCAATTTATCAAGTATCTTTTTTTCACCTTGCACTGATGACCCCGAACTTGTTTTGCCATCTAAGGGTGCCTTCGTAGATGCCTTCTTTGCCAACTTCTTGAGGAAAAGACGGACTTTTGAAGATCCATCAGTCTTTGATGTCCTGTCCATAACCTCATGGTCCTCACCAGAGAGTATTGGAGGCTTTAGGAAACATGGGTATTCAGAATTCAATGATGATATATAATTGAGGAACTTTTCGCTCAGCTTGGCATGCCAATTTAATTTTTCCTTGTCAGCAGTAGCTGCAATACGGAGTGCTTTACACCATGATTCCTTCTCCCAGGAAGTGTCTGCATAAAGATAGCATACCTTGCTTCCATTATAAATCTCACTGTCCTTGCTTTCTAATTTTATTGGGTACCTCTTAGCCCTGACAGTTAGCAACAGAAGTAAAGTTACATCAAGAGTGAAGTAAGATAAGTCAATGAGCAGAATCAATCCTAAAGAACCTTATAGGCAAAGAAATTTGATTGACAAGCACACTTAACTACATTGTAAGATGAATTTCATTTGTACAGAAGTTCTTTCAAGAAATAAAATGGACTTAAATTTATCCGATTGCAACATATACATAACCCTAAGGCAAAGCTTCCAATGTCCATATTATTTAATAATATACTTAAGGATTATATCTGATAACTAAGAACGCACAGTCAAATTCAACAAACTTGTCATGTTTACACGACAAGCAGTGATTGATGAGTTACTGACAAATGGTATTTAGTTTGCTAGCACTAACCATTTATGTGAGGGCATACTTGACGCAGAAACTGCAAGGACCGTGCAGTTCAAAAGCTCAATGGTTGTTTGGGAGCCATCAGGAGCAGACAAACAAAGGGAGTGTCCCTTGATTTTAGCCATCTTCTTTGCAGGGAAAACCTCCAAGATATTCTTCTTCTCTTTTGTCTCTTTGGGACCTCCAACTGACAAGCGTTCATTACTAACTTTTGGCATTTTTTCTGGCTCCAGTAACCACAGAGAACCCTGAAAACATATAACGCTACCTGTCAGTGTCAAAGGTAATCTAGTTTAAAACAAAATACAGCTAAGAAAGGGCATCTATAATAAGTCGATAAATGTGATACACAGGAGTTGGGATTACATCTTACAGTGGCAGAACAAACAAATGGTACAGACAAGAGGGCTTTGGAATCAATTTGCAGTAAGAATTAAGAAAGCAGCACTGGTTTTACGATTGAGACACAGACTCCCAAACTATTTTTGGAAACGAACATCAAGCAATTGGGGGATTGGGATGGGGGGGGGGGGGGGGGGGGGGGGGGGGGGTCCTGAATTAATCGACATGGATGCACACATCAAGCAGCAACGCAAGGAAGCTAGTGAGGTACAGCTGCAAGCAGTGCGGCCTACATAATACAGGCTCCATCACAACACATGAGGAAAAGCTCCTGGAGTGAGCTTCCGCTCGCTCGAAAATCAGCGAAGCGGGGAGGGGACGATGGATCCTAGAAACCGCATCTCCTCAAAGCTCCACTCCAGCAAAAGGCAGTTACTCCTCTCACCCCCACGGCAGTGGATGCCCTAAGCTAAGGGCGGACACGAGCGAGCGAACCGAACCGAAGGGAGAGCTGAGCTAGGCGCAGCAAAAGGACGAACGCGGCGCCCCCACTCACCTGCTTCTCGTAGGGGAAGGGGCGTTCCCCGGGCAGCTCGTCGGCGGCCGGCGGTGCGTCCTCCGGCGCAGCCTTCCTGCGGCGGAGGCGGCGGAGCAGCAGTAGGAGTGCCGCCGCCTCGAGCGCGGCCAGCGCCAGGGCGCCGATGAGGAAACCTAGCAGGAAGGGCAGCAGCGCCATCGCCGGGCGCCGGCGACGTGGGGGACCTGGGTGTCAGGTTTTTGGGCGAGCGGGGGAGCGGATTGTAAAAAGAAGAAAAAGTGGGGTGGGGGTGGGGTGGGGGTGGGGGGGCGTGGACTGCCTGCCTTTCTACTTTTCTTTTCTTGTCTTCTCTTTAGCGTGCCGCCGTGTACGAGAGTCGAGAGCAGAGATTTTTTTTAAATTTTAACATTTTTTGAAAACTAATTTAAAATCTAATATGGTCGGTTTTTTTTTACTAACATTTTTTGCATTGCCCTGGCGCTGCCAAATGCCTGTGCCGCGTCATGCATGGTGGCGCGGCAGAGGGCTGACGTGGCGATGACTGGAATCGCTGACCGCTAACGGGGCAGGGCCTGCCGCGCCACCGATCTTGGCGCGGCACTGCCGCGCCCTGATCCGTGGCGCGGCAGAACCGAATAAAACCCCCGCCGCCAGTCTCACTGCCCGAGCAGCAAGGCCGCCTGGCCGCCGCGTCAACGTCCGTCCGCGCCAGCCCACCACCAAGCACGCCGGTCGCCACACCACGAACGCCGGCCGCCCGACCCTCTATTGCCGCCTCCCTCCCTTCCCTTGCATTCCCCGGCCGCCTCCCTCCCTCCTCGTCCTCGTGCAAGGTAATGACGCATATTTTATTTTTGTTTGAATGGTGGATAGTATATTATGAATGGGAACTAAGTTTAGGAGAAAAATTATGTTTGGAAACTATGGTCTACGGTTTGAAGAAATATATTAGTTTGATTTTGTCAATGTTAAGGTTAATTATTTAGTTAGAAGTATGTTTACCATGTATATTTTTGTTGCTATAATTATCGGTTATATTATTTTAGTTACATTGCAAATGATTATATTTTATATTAATTTACGTTGTTTTGATTATGTTTAATTTGAACTGTTTTATTAGATGGAAGACATGTTTCGGAAGCAGTTATGGCGAAAACGGGGTCGTCCTAGAGAATTGTACCTCGACGAATCTAGCAAAGATGCCCCCCGTCCCTCCTGAACTCCCTGTCCCTAACTGTGACTGTGGTCGTCCGGCCGACGTGTTTCAATCGAGACATCCGGACACAGCGGCTCGTTGCTTCTACATGTGCAGTCGTTTTAATATAAGTAATTATTTTCGTATATTTTTCTTCTTCATTTGTATTACTAGGTTACTAATATTTTATTAAATTTTTATTGTGTAGGACCATGAGAGGTATTTTTTCTTTTAGTGGATCGACGGTGCAGACAAGTTTGACTCTAGATATCTCCTTTTCGATGATTAGTGGAGAGGGCGACATCCACGAGAACACTTCGAGCGGTGGGTTTCACCTCTTTCTAACCTCCCTCCAATAACAGCTAAGAAGAAGCACTTAGCCACAGTTAGACGATTCGAGGAACATTCTCTATGCCATTGTGAAGACAAGGCCATAATAAACCCTAATAATACATTAGAGTTTGTGTGTTCAAACAAGCATGAAGTAAGTACAAAGTGTATGCGTTGAAATATTAAGCTATATGTGTCATGTACTAATGTCACGTTATTTAGATGTATTCAATGACAAAGTATCGTTTTAAGGAGTGGTTGTATGGTCCTAAGAACAAATAGGCCAAATAATCTCCAAAAGCAAAGCAAAAGAAGAAAGAAAGATTAATTTATAAAGTACCGTCAGTCAAGTGCGAATGTGGTGTTAAATCCAACTACGGTCTAGTCCCTTCGGAACTTAGAATAGGCCATTATTGCGGCCATATGATTGACTATGATGAGGTTGGTTATTTTTGTGGTAACCATGAAATCGTATTTTGTTTTTTTTTTGCTAAGACATATATGATATAATTTATCGTTTAAACAGAGCACTAGCAAATGCAAGTGAAAATGTTATAATGGTCAAGCTAAGTTCTTGAATGAACTGAAGGAAAAGCAAGTAATTGCACGAAAGAGGGGATATGGACCTAACTACGCCAATCTTTTCGTTAAACATCACAAGACAAGATGTGTAAGTTTACTGGACAGTGCGGTATTTGTAACCCGATCGACATTGAGCTTGTCAAATGAGGATTGGAGAGATAGATGACATTAGAGGCGGAGAGGGCAAGAAAGAAGGCTTGTCAAAGATGTGGGTCTTTAACGAGCATGTTGTTTCATTATGTGCCAGTGAGTACTTCGAAGCCTTTTTTTGTTGTCTGATTTTAAATGTAATATAGTCGCGTTGCTAACTGATTGCATTTTATATATAAAGGGATTGGATGCAGCGAGGACCATGTTGCAGAGGTGGCTTGTGCAAGGTACGAGAAAAGAAGTTAGATGAGCACATAAAGCGAGCTGGTCACACTATTGAATCACCGATTGTGTTGTCTGATGAGGGAGATGAGGATGAGGACGACACTGACAGACTAAGCGAGCTCATCACTCTAGCAGAGGCGGGCTTACAGGCGAATGAGGCTAAAGACGACACTGGTAGACTGAGCGAGCTCATTGCTCTAGCAGAGGCGGGCTTACAGGCGGAGGAGGCTGAGGACAACACTGGCAGACTGAGCGAGCTCATCGCTCTAGTAGAGGCGGGCTTGCAGGCGGAGGACGATGACGACGTGTTCTTCACTCAGGCCGCAGATGAAGCAGAGGTCGCTTACTATAGGCGAAAGGCAGATTAGGGCAATACAGGTGAGCCTAGCCACAATAATATTGTTGTGATTGAGGATTGGTACTCGAACGATGAGTTGCTTACTCAGTACGTTTCTGACTGAGGGTTTTTAATTGCGCCGACTGTTAGTTCCATGCTTTATTAATGATCAATGTAGCTATGTAGTAGAAATTCCATTGTGTTGTCTTATATTCCATTTGAACTACTGATGTATTATACCCATATGTCATGTACTCGAATTACTCATGATCGATCTTAAGTGATCACATCTGTTTGTATTATGTGTTTAAAATTTCTAAAATAAACGTAATCGGGTGAAATTATCTCGAATACAACGCCGTAGCCCACTGGTTCAGCCGCGCCATAGCCCAGGTTCTGCTATGCCAGAGTCCACGGCGTGTCAGTGCCATGCCATAGACGATGGCATGACAGCGACGCGGACAGACAACATCCAACTTCAATTGAGTTGTTGTCGGTGCTGTTACAAAACTACAAGTGGTGTCGCGACCGTGCGCAAGTTAAAATGAACATGAAACAAATAAATGGACGTCAAGTTGCCACATAATATTTTCATTGGTTTATAAGTCTGTAAGTTTTTGATGATAATATTCGTTCGACATAAGTTCGACGTAATGAACTAAGTCCTAGTAATGTAAGGATGCCTCGAATGCCTTTTGGAAACCTCGTCGTCCGATAAAAGAAGGGGGTCATTGTACTCTACCTCAAGAAGGGGGTACAGCTGGTGCGACGTGGGAGGGGCCATCCTATTACAAATTGATAAAAATGGGTTAGAGTATTCAAATTAATAATATTCAGATTAATATTATGTAGCATTACAAAATTTAAACTACTTGTTATGCAGTACGAACACAATACGAAATCACCTGCTGCCCTCGTCTTCTATGCCGGCTAGTCTTGTGACCAGATTGTTTACAAACGGAGCAAAGATTCCTGCCACGGGTCTTGTTGAAGTCTCCTCCGCCGTATGTCTTCGCCGTACCCTCTCATAGCGTCCATGTCCCCCTTGAGTCGCTTCTTCTTCCTTCTACCCTTCCCTACCTTCATTAGATCTAGATGCGGCACGTAGTCATAACCATTATAAGGTGGCCACTGTGTCAGGTCAAGATATGGTTCGAAGCTCATCTCTCAAATACTAACGGTGTTCGAATAGAGATACAAGGGTGACATATATGGCAGATCCTTATAGTTGTATCCACGAACCCTGCAGGCTGTGATCATATGAGAGCAAGGGGCATGCATAATCTGAGAGACGTTGCAACTACACTCTACCTTTTCAAGATCAACTCAGTAGTTTCGTCCACCATAAAGTTCGTCGTCCAAACTTGTGCCACCCTTGCCCCGTACACTAAAGATATGGCGGCGGGGGTCCATATGGCTCGGCGGTGTGCTGCTTGGCTAATTCCTCGGCCTCCTTCAAATGTTTAGCTTCGGCCTTTCCAAAACGCCCCTGTTCAGCTATATTCCTCTACACAAGTTCCCACCTCTTCACAAAATATTCATTGCACTTATGAAACAAGAACTCAACAATTCCAAACATAGACAATGATCGAACTCCGATGAATACACGGTTGAAGGACTCTAAGAAGTTAGTGGTCATGATGCCATACCTGAAACACCCCTCGTCACATGCTAACGCCCACTGAGCCTTCTGTTCTATCTATGCCTCTAACCAGGTCTTTCCCACTACATTTATCATCTTGTCTAGTTCTCTCTTTGTTTCCTTGAACTGGTACTCTGTACGTACACAACATAGAGCCTTTACCTTGTCACATACCTCCTGCTTCTGCTGATGCCGCTAGAAATTAGCGATAAAGTGTCTCATGCACCATCTATGTACTAGAGGCGAGAACCCATCTATATGCTTAGCTGTAGCATTAAGAAGCCCTACGTGACGGTCCAAGATCAAACATATAGTGCGAGTTGGGCCAAGCACTTGCACATGTAGAAGCCGTATGAATCATGACCATGATTCATTATTCTCTCCCTCTACCAAAGCAAAAGCCATGGGTACTATCTGGTCCTCAGGATCAATAGCAGCAGCCATCATTAAGGTGTCCCTGTATTTTTCTGTTAGGAAAGTGCCATCAACAAGTACGACTGGCCGACAAAACTGGAATGCATATTCCATTTACACGAACGACCAGAACACATGATAGAGGACATGCCTCAATGGGTCCCGAAAAAATATCCCTCTGGTGTCCACAAACCATTTCAAGCCAGGGTTGTAGTAATGCATTGCACATAAGATGCGGGGCACCCTATTGTACGCTTTTTCCCAAGCACCCCATCGAATCGCTAGAGCAATTTGCTTAGCACGCCAAGCCTTTCCGTACATCACATCGTACCTAACAAATCTAGATATAGATTGTTGTAAAGAAGACACCGAGATATCATTATTATCATCAACGAGCCCCAATATACGATGGGCAAGGTAATGTGTAGTGAGGTACTAATGATTTTCCTTCCCCCTATTGTCTAGGTAAGTGTAGGGTTTGACAACTTTAGTTATCCTCCACTTGCCATCACTCTGTCTCTTCCGTGCATTTAACCTCTACATATAACTGTTTTTGCATATCACGTGGTATCTCAACTCCTGGTCTAAATGAGTGACAGTGTATGGCCTATGGTGGTACACAATATAGTCCTGAAGGAAGAGTTTCATCTCTGATATTGTGTTGAATATCATTTCCTTCCTAAGAGTTTCTTTCTCATGGTTATACAATGAATTCCTACACATCTAGAGACCAGTGTCATAAACTATCATATTCGTCATGCTGACATCCCTATAGTTCGGAACGCCCATAAAAGGTACATTCTTGGACCTTAGTTGCTCAAGCTCAGTCGCTGTGTAAGGTGGTGGTGGAACATACTACTGCGCTTTGCTAATTCTGGCCCATGAATCATAGGGGATATCATCTGCAGCTAAATCTATGACTAGTCTATCCTAAACCTAGACATCATGCAAAATCTCAGTTGGTATTGATAATAGTATAGTATGAACCAGTACCGGCATGGCATCAGCCGGTGTTGGCATAGCTGAAAGGTTCTAATATGGCTAGAGGGAGGTGAATAGCCTATTTAAAAATTTACAAATCAACTAGAGTAACTTGATTAGTATGACAAATAGCGTAATGCAAACTTACTCTAGCTCTACAAGGGTTGCAAGCCACCTATCCAATAATTCTAGTTGCAATGATTACTAAGGCACACAATTTTGCTACTCTAAAGAGCTCAACTAGATGACTGTAAATAATAAAGTAAGCTCTCAATTCTAATTACACTAAAGAGCTTGTATCAACTAGTTTGCAAGAATATAAATAAGTGAGTAGGGTGATTATACCACCGTGTAGGGGATGAACCAATCACAAGATGAATATATAGACAATCACCGGGAGAATGCCAAAGACAAGAGACAATCGATTTTCTCCCGAGGTTCACGTGCTTGCCAACACGCTACGTTCCCGTTGTGTCGACCAACACTTGGTGGTTCGGTGGCTAAGAGGTGTTTCACAAACCTCGTCTACACGATAGGACACCGTAAGAACTGACCCACAAGTAAGGTAACTTAATGACACGAGCAATTTACTAGAGTTACCTTTCGGCACTCCACCGGGGAAGGTACAACTCTCCTTACAATCACCGGAGATGACCACGAACAATCACCAACTCATGCCAATCCTTCACCGCTGCTCCAACCGTCTAGGTGGTGGCAATCACCAAGAGAAACAAGCGAAATCCGCAGCGCAACATGAATACCAAGTGCCTCTAGATGCAATTACTCAAGCAATGCACTTAGATTCTCTCCCAATCTCACAATGATGATGGATCAATGATGGAGATGAATGGGAGGGCTTTGGCTAAGCTCATAAGGTTACTATATCAGTGAAAATGTGCAAGAGATGGAGTTTGAGCCAGCCATGGGGCTTAAATAGAAGCCCCCATGAAATAGAGCCGTTGTACCCCTTCACTGGATACTAATCGGGGTGACCGGACGCTACGGTCAGACTAACTAAACTCTAGACCCAGCGTTCGGTTAACCGATGTAAGCCACGTGTCATTGTCCATTCAACAGGAACCACCCGATCGCAAAGGTTAAGTAGCGACTGGACGCTCCGACATAAGTGACCAGACGCTGGACCTCCAGCGCCCGGTTATTTACAGTAAGGTTCCAAAACAGGTTTTCTTTGATCGAACGCGTTCGGTCCACCATGATTGGACACACTATAGCGTCCGGTGCAAAACCCTGGATACTGTACTGACCCGTTAGTTCGACCGGACTCGGACTTACAGCGTCCGGTCAATTCAGACCTAGCGTCTGGTCGCAATGAAAACAGTGAGACTGAGTTCATTTCTCCTATATCTTCTTCACCATTGCTTAAATATGCTAACCACCAAGTGTATCAACTTGTGCACATGTGTTAGCATATTTTCATAAATATTTTCAAGGGTGTTAGTACTCCACTAGATCCTAAATGCATATGCAATGAGTTAGAACATCTAGTGGCACTTTGATAACCGTATTCCGATACGAGTTTCACCCCTCTTAATAGTACAGCTATCAACCTAAATGTGATCACACTCTCTAAGTGTCTTGATCACCAAAACAAAATAGCTCCTATGGTTATACCTTTGCCTTGAGTTTTTTGTTTTTCTCTTTCTTCTTTCTAAGTCTAAGCACTTGATCATCATCAATGTCATGATCTTCGTAATTGCTTCATCACTTGGAGTAGTACTACCTATCTCATGATCATTTTGATAAACTAGGTTAGCACTTAGAGTTTTATCAATAAACTAAAACCAAACTTGAGCTTTCAATAGCATCTGTACCTCCTTGGTCATCATCAGAATTGTCTGAATCACTGCTAACTACATCACCGATCTTGTCATCCTCCTCCTCTTCTCGTTCGAAATCATTCACATCGAAGTCATTGTTTATACAACCTACTGCAGTTGAATGAAACTGCTCCCTACATCAACTGATCATCTAAATCCATGTTATCCTGAGTTGCTTCCCCTTCGACCTCCAATTCTTGCTCATTGCCTCCAACACCGTCAATGGATGGACCGTCCTGAACATCCTACATCCTGTACCCATTCTCCACCACCACCTCAGCCATGGGCACATTGAAACCTTAGAGAACCCTAGTGTAGCGGGACAGGTGAGCAGAGTCATGCAAGGGTATGAGGACATAGTGTGCCCTAGTCTTCCCAGTATCAAACCTCTTATTTAGTGTAAAATCACCACCAAACTTTGCATTCAAATGGACACAAAGGTCGTTGAAGCTAGGAGGTTCATCAAACTATTCCAATTCTTCTTCGATATCGTTAAACATACCATCTTCTCTCCTAACACTTCCTCCATACAAAATTCTAACACAACAATCCATCTGCAAAAGCATTTCAAGAAACTTCGTCAAGTCGTCGAAATCGTCGTACGTAATGTCCATAGTAATATTAATACATATTCTAACTATAACTATACCAACTAATCTAATATTAACATCTATACAAGGCTAACTACAACAACCAATTAGACTAAATCCAATGTATAACTAGACTCAATAACTGTACTAACTAAACTACCTAACTTTACTACCTATATTAACTTACTATATTACATATACTAACTAAACTAATTACTTTACTAACTATACTAACTATATTTTAATAATTTTACTAACTTATTAGGGGAGTACCTTGCTGCAGCGCGCTAGACCGGGCCAGGAGGCGCGGGCGCAGTCCTCGGCTGGCAGCCGCCGTGCGTGGCCGGAGGGGGTGGCGCGTCGGTGTGCTGGCTCGACGGCCGCACCGGGCGGCCGGCGGCCATGCTGTGCTCGGCGGCGGGCTGGCTTGGCGCGGGCGGACGCGGCTGTGGCGGCCGGCATGCTTGACGGCGGGCTGGCGCGGGCGGACGTGGGCGCGGGGACCAGGCGGCCTTGTTGCGCTGCTCGGGCAACGGCAGCGGCTCGGCCACTGGCGGACGCAGGCCCACTCTCTAAGTGTCTTGATCACCAAAACAAAATAGCTCCTATGGTTATACCTTTGCCTTGAGTTTTTTGTTTTTCTCTTTCTTCTTTCTAAGTCTAAGCACTTGATCATCATCAATGTCATGATCTTCGTAATTGCTTCATCACTTGGAGTAGTACTACCTATCTCATGATCATTTTGATAAACTAGGTTAGCACTTAGAGTTTTATCAATAAACTAAAACCAAACTTGAGCTTTCAATAGCATCTGTACCTCCTTGGTCATCATCAGAATTGTCTGAATCACTGCTAACTACATCACCGATCTTGTCATCCTCCTCCTCTTCTCGTTCGAAATCATTCACATCGAAGTCATTGTTTATACAACCTACTGCAGTTGAATGAAACTGCTCCCTACATCAACTGATCATCTAAATCCATGTTATCCTGAGTTGCTTCCCCTTCGACCTCCAATTCTTGCTCATTGCCTCCAACACCGTCAATGGATGGACCGTCCTGAACATCCTACATCCTGTACCCATTCTCCACCACCACCTCAGCCATGGGCACATTGAAACCTTAGAGAACCCTAGTGTAGCGGGACAGGTGAGCAGAGTCATGCAAGGGTATGAGGACATAGTGTGCCCTAGTCTTCCCAGTATCAAACCTCTTATTTAGTGTAAAATCACCACCAAACTTTGCATTCAAATGGACACAAAGGTCGTTGAAGCTAGGAGGTTCATCAAACTATTCCAATTCTTCTTCGATATCGTTAAACATACCATCTTCTCTCCTAACACTTCCTCCATACAAAATTCTAACACAACAATCCATCTGCAAAAGCATTTCAAGAAACTTCGTCAAGTCGTCGAAATCGTCGTACGTAATGTCCATAGTAATATTAATACATATTCTAACTATAACTATACCAACTAATCTAATATTAACATCTATACAAGGCTAACTACAACAACCAATTAGACTAAATCCAATGTATAACTAGACTCAATAACTGTACTAACTAAACTACCTAACTTTACTACCTATATTAACTTACTATATTACATATACTAACTAAACTAATTAACTTTACTAACTATACTAACTATATTTTAATAATTTTACTAACTTTATTAGGGGAGTACCTTGCTGCAGCGCGCTAGACCGGGCCAGGAGGCGCGGGCGCAGTCCTCGGCTGGCAGCCGCCGTGCGTGGCCGGAGGGGGTGGCGCGTCGGTGTGCTGGCTCGACGGCCGCACCGGGCGGCCGGCGGCCATGCTGTGCTCGGCGGCGGGCTGGCTGGCGCGGGCGGACGCGGCTGTGGCGGCCGGCATGCTTGACGGCGGGCTGGCGCGGGCGGACGTGGGCGCGGGGACCAGGCGGCCTTGTTGCGCTGCTCGGGCAACGGCAGCGGCTCGGCCACTGGCGGACGCAGGCCGCGGCGGGGGGTTTTATTCGGCTCTGCCGCGCCACGGATCAGGACACGGCAGTGCCGCGTCAAGATCGGTGGCACGGCAGGCCCTGCCCCGTCAGCGGTCAGCGATTCTGATCACCGCCACGTCAGCCCTCCGCCGCGCCACCATGCATGGCGCGGCTTAGGCATTTGACCGCGCCAGGAAAATAGGCGTGGCCAAAAGTGTTTGTTTTAAAAAAACGACCGTGTTAGATTTAAAATTAGTTTCAAAAAATTGTTAAAATTAAAAAAAATCAGAGCAAAGGAGGAGCGTGTGGACGCGGTGACGCGTGGGTCCGGTTACGGAATGTCTTGGGCCCACATGTCTGTGCTTGCTTCACGCAACGGTTGTGCAGTCTTTTTTTCCCTCTGGTTAGGGCTCCTTTGGATTGAGGGTGAAACGTAGGATTTGAGATCCTAAGGAATTGATTGGGCACTGTTTACCCCTTTGGATCGCAGGAATCGATCCTATGGAAAACGGAGGAAATATTCTAATGCGAAAAAACGGACGAAACTAAAATCCACGCCGACCTCTTTTTTTCCATTCCTTTGTGTAACCACGTCCAACAACCTCATCGTAGAAGCACGGCATAAGCCCGTTCGGCTTAACCTAAATTCGATATGTTCGGTTTTTTTTATTAAAGCGGTATCTCTCTCATAATATTTCAATAAAAACAGTATTTTTTAGCCAATTTAAATTTCTGCGAGCCAAACGACTAAGTCAAAAAAGAAAAAAGAAAAGAAAGCAAAGGAGCTCAAAGCGCTGGTCCGGCCGCCTGCCGCCGCTGCAACTCGTCGTCGGCCGCCCGCCCGGCCAGTGCGAGCTCGAGCTCGTCTTTGCTCGCCCGCCAGCCGCGTTAGAGCTCGAGCGCCTCAACTGCACCGTGCTTGCCGCACCGTAGGTCGAGCTCGCTCATTCCGCATCTGTCAGCTACTCGGATGGTCGCGCGCGCGTCCTGCCTGCGATGGACTCTGAGAGACAGGGCGAGCGGATGAAAACAAATGTGGGAGAGGATAAGATCGAGTTTTTTTTTTTTTTTTTGCGGCGGTTACGAGCGGCATGGCTTCTAGGATGACCACGTATATGTACGATACAATAATATCTTTCCAATTCTTTCTAATGACAGGTGATTTAAGTTTCCTAAGTTTTCCATTCTTACGAATTTCTATGTTCATCCAAACAACCACCAATCCAAAATTTCCTATGATTTTGAATCCTTGTTTTCTATACGCAAACCTATCGTATTCCTGTATTTTTCCTATCCTAGATTCCAAAAGAGGCCTTAGCCCCGGACATCCAGACAGACACCAGTGTCATTACCTCGTTTCCCACGCACCCTGGTGCACTCACGTGGGGCCGCACCACCTAGACCACGCGCACCGCTCGCCCAACCGACAACACGCGAAGGTCGCTCGTCGCTTGCCTCGTACTTTCTACGCGCTTACAGGCGGGGACCACTTGTGCATCGTACGTTTTCCAACGCCCCAGCAGCTGCCGCAAGCGACTGCGGTAGGTGGTCCCAGTGCAACATGTGTGACATCATATTTACTTTTACAACATCTAGATGAAATACTTACAATATACGTCCGAAAATACGTCTGAAAAACTTACAAAACACCTGAAAACACATCAAAATCATTGCAAACGCATGCAACATCCGGATCTAGTTTTGCAACATCAGATAAAACACTTGCAACATACATACATACGCTTGCAACATGCATGTTATGCAACATCTAGATATACTTCTGCAACATCTAGATGAACTGAAACATACGTTTGAAACAACTGAAACACTTGAAACATATACTTGCAACATGCGTATATAGCCATTGCAACATACGCAACATCCAGATGAAACACTTGAAAACAACTTCTGAAACACTTAAACATGGCGTCGCCGGCAGCCATGGCCTACTTGGTGGGAAACTGCGGTAGCAGCCAACAAGCAGCACTCAGGTGCAATGGAGAGGGAGGATGCCGGCAGGCAAGCGGCCGGGTGCGGTGAAGAACGCGGAGCCGGAGCCGTTGTCGTGGACCATGACGCATCGGCTCGAAGAACTCTGCGGCGAGTGGTGAGTGGCAGCGGGGGAACAGGAAGGCAGGCGGCGGCGGTGCTCGGACGCGGTGCAGCATGTCGCTGCGCCGCAGGCGCGGCAATGCGGTCGCAGTGGAGCATGCCACAGCGATGCGCGCGCGGAGAGTGGGTTCGAGAATGGATGCGGGCACAACGACGATTTGAGAGGAATGTGAGAGCGGAGATTTTTTTATCTTGAGTAACGCGAGATGGATACGTCCATGCAGATGGCAGTGTTGCCTATTGGACCATTCGAGCGGACGTTAAGGCCCACCAACATGCGTCCGGACGAAATGGACGCTCTACTCAAAGTATTTCCGTCTCTTATTTGCAACTCCTATACACATGAGTGTGTCAAATTTTTAGGATGAACCCTTTGCGGTATTTTGTTTTAAACTATATATTATCTTTTGACACCGATATGTAATGGTATTATGTTTTCAGAGAAAGCGGTCACAAAAAGAAACACGTAGAGAGGAGGGCGGCATAAGTACGTGGACCTAGCGCCGATGACGCAGCCAAGGGCAATAACAAAACTACGAGAGCTAAGGGTCAACACGTGCACGATCGAACACGTGATTATAATTGAACTTAGGCTCATGTGGTCGAGTGTGATAGCTCATATCGTCTCCTATGATTAACAACGTAAACATCTTTCATTTTTTGTGTGTGTTTGTGAAGTGAAGCCGTGTCTGTTTGGCAAGACTTCTTGATAGTTTAAGCCATGGATTCTCTAGCTTTTCACTAACTCAAGAAAATGGTTACACGAGATAAGCTAGAGAGCAAAAGCCGCCTTTTGAACTACAAAGAGTGAAGCCACCTAAGAGCACGCCCAACGGGGGACAGGTTGGCTGGTAGTCTCGTCATGCCAGGTAGGCTTGGACGCCATATAGAAGAAAAAAAAGAGTTAAATGCACCATAGATTCATTAACTTGTAAGGTATCAACTTTTAAAGTGGTTTTTTTGGTCTATAAACTTTTAAAATGGTTCACTGTAGTCCATACCTATTTATTTAACCTTAAATTCAAAGCACATTTATAGAAAACACCTTCCCACACGCATGCAGGTGCATGCATGGCTCTCTGTGCACGTGCCCCTGGCGGACCAGGCGCAGCGCATCAAGACGATGCCGCCGCGGCCAAGCGAGCACGCGAGCACCCAGCCACCCCCGCCGGCAGTCTCCACCGTCGTGCCCCTGGCTGCACGCACTGTAGCTGTCAGGTTCGGCATCCTTGTCCTCATCCTCTACCTCATGTTCAAGCTGCGATGCATCCTCTCCCAGGCTATCGGACGCGTCGTCGCCGCCGCGCTTGTGGCAGCACTCGAGGCGCGCCCAGGGCTCCCAGGCGCCGTTGCCTGCTCGCGCGCCCGCGGTAGCGGCTCGCCAGGGCGCTCGCACTTCGCAGCGGTGGCTCGTGTGGCCACGGCAGGCCTGCTCGTGCGCACGGCTGGTAGGCCGGCGCGAAGCAGGCAAGTCCACGCCCACGCCAGCGAGCGAACTGCGGCACAAACTAGGTCTACGTCGTCCAGATCCAATCCGTTGCTGCTCGCTGCTGATCTGACTCCAACAATGGAAATGTTCGTTCATCCAGTTCTCCTGCTCGTCTACGTTCTCCTGCATGGATGGATGCACGCACGCACGCAGGGAGCCGTCGTTGGTGCCGCCGACGGAGGAGACGCCCAACGGCCTCTACTACCTCTCTAACCTGGACCAGAACATCACCGTCATCGTGCAGACCGTGTACTGCTTCAGGGCGACCGACGGAGGCGGCGACGGAATCAGCGCCTGCGAGCGCCGAGCGTCTCTAGGATGCACTGCACGTCCACCTTGACGCCGTCGACTCCGGCGGCGGCGAGGTACGCGTGGAGCTCGTCGTAGAAGTGGTACACGGCGCGCGGGTGCACGAGGCCTAGCCCCTGCACGGTGAGCACGTCGGTCTTCATGCCGGGCTCGTTCTCCATGACGCCCGGCGAGACCTTGGGGAACTGCATGCTGGAGCGGTAGTGCTCCGTCCCGGGCCCGCCGGGACGGACGCCGCCCCAGTAGCCGGTGATCGCGTGCCAGACGTAGACCGCTGCGAAGTGCGAGCGCCCTGGCGAGCCGCTGCCGCGGCCACGAGGGTGCGCGAGCAGGCAACGGCACCTGGGAGCCCTGGGCGCGCCTTGAGTGCTGCCACAAGCGCGGCGGCGACGACGCGTCCGATAGCCTGGGAGAGGATGCATCGCAGCTTGAACATGAGGTAGAGCTTGAGCAGCCGTTGCCTTCCTGGCCGAGCTGCGCGCACGCGGCGGAACTGCAGGAGAACGGGGAGTAGGTGCGAGACGACCTAGGGTCGAAGAGTGGGTCCACCTGGGAGTGGGGAGCTGACCACCACTCTTGCTCCCGCGGCGGCCACGAAGAGGAACGCCGCCAGGAGGAGCGCGCCGTAGAGGAGCGTTGTGGAGGCGGCTGCTGCTGCGGCGTCCATGGCTAAGGAGAGGCCGGGCAGAGCAGACAGTCCATGACCCCGCGGCTGGCGACTCCGCGGCCGGCTGCCTCCTCGCCGTGACCCCGCGCCGTGGCCCTGAGCCGCGGCCGGCGGACCCGCAGCAGAGGGCCTGCGTCTGCGTGCGCAGCCGCTGCGCGCGCGCGTGGAGGTTCGCTTCGCTCGCGGTCGCGCCCAGTGCGCCGCGAATCTCACGCCCGCCGCCCCTGCCGGCATCCCGTAAAATTCGAGAGCTAAATTCGAAGCTATCCGGACCACACACACGAGCGCTGTTGAGCATGCCTCTCCCTGTCTTGCCGTGTCCGCCTGCCAGAGAGGAACTGCAGAAGTGTATTTCTAAAGTTTTTCTGAATTTATTTTTCTAAAGGAAAATGGTCGTATAATGTGTGAGCATGACTTCATGGTGATGTCATCAAGCTAGCAAGGCATTCTGCTCGCTCCGGCCGCTCGCCCGCGCGGCGTTGCGCGCGAGTGCTGGGAGGAGTTGCAGGTGTTGTCGCGGAAGCCAGCGAGCCACGTAGAGCTGCGCCACCCCATCCCGAGCCGCCGCATCCCAGAGCACGTTCGGCCTGCTAGACCTCCACGAGGAGCACATCGTGAACATCGATGCCGTGCCCTTGCCGTCGGGTCGCCAGCGCCGGGTCCCTGCCGCAGAGCCTGAACTCCCGGCCGCGGCCCTGGTAGCCGTCCAGCAGCGGTGCGGAAAGGGGGTTTCTATCAACGTGCTTTGAATTTAAAGTTAAATAAATATGTATGGACTACAGCAAACCATTTAAAAGTTTATGGATTCAAAAAAACCATTTTAAAAGTTGATGAACCCAACTGAAACCTCCTCATAAGTTAATGGATCTCTGGTGCATTTAACTCAAAAAAAAAAAAAAAAGCATGGAGATAGTAGCCTTGCATTGCAGGTTGTCAACAAGTGCCTCACCTGACTTTGTGCAGAAGCACTCACCGGAACAAC
Source organism: Miscanthus floridulus (assembly GCF_019320115.1). Taxonomy (NCBI): domain Eukaryota; kingdom Viridiplantae; phylum Streptophyta; class Magnoliopsida; order Poales; family Poaceae; genus Miscanthus; species Miscanthus floridulus. The sequence continues at coordinate 135,125,266 of NC_089586.1, forward strand.
GCATTGTGAGAGATGAACACCTTCGAGATGTGTTTTCTCTTATCCAGAGGAGTCCACCCCTCGCACGTGAAGGCTTACGGTTGGAGCTAGCAGCTTGCATGTTGAGGTCGAGAAAGGTAGAAGAACAAGTAATATAGGACTGGTACGAAGAAAAATACAGTGTGTATATATATAGTGGCTTGGGATAGAATGACATTAGCGTCAATGCCTCGGATCCTATATCCTATATGGAAGATATATAACTTTTTGCTGGGACAATTGATTTTGTATGCCTATGTTGTTGGTGCTCTAAAAGATGATTTCTTTGTCTTCCTAACTCCTCTAGTGAAGCTGAGGGCCTTAAACCGGAGGGATCTTAAACCGGAGAAAGGAACACAAAATTTCTCTCCCACCTTTTTTTTTATCCGTTCATTTTTTTACCGTCTTCTCCTAACTACAGAACAATGGAGAGTTTTCTCTGTCCGGACTTATGTATATAACATGTACTCATACGAGCTAGAATAGCTCTTGTCTAGCGCGATACGGAGTCCAATTCCAAAACATACTGAGTCGCGTATGCTCCTGCGAAAAAAAGTCCTTACCCAATACGATTAGTGTATATATAGTAAATTCAGTTTTTTTCCTCTTTTTCTATTCCATCATCTGTCCGGCCTTTTTTCTTTTTTCTGGACTATCTCCGATTAGTTACCGTATCCGTTTTCATTTTCATATTTGATTTCCTTTTTTGTTTTTTCTTCTCTTTTTTCTCTCTTTTTCTTTTATGGACTATCAAGTCCGTTTTTCTCATGCCTTTTCCCTTACTATTTTGCATGTCATTTTTGTTTTCTCGATTCTCTCAGGTTTTTTCTTATAAGCATAAAAATAAATAATAAACACAATATATTATGGGTCTTTAGATCTTTCATCTTTCGCTAATCCTTAATAATCAAATATTTCAACTACTAAATTATTGATGTAATTTGATTAAGAATAAAAATTATTTTTATTATAACCTAGATCAGCAAATGGTCTAATTAATTAAATCATAAACAGAAATCTTGGGCAGCCTATGGTCTAATCTAACTGGGAGGCGGTAGCGGGGGTTGCGCCGCCGGCAAACGCGACGCCGCAGGAGGGGGTGGCGGCGGGGCGGCAAGGTGGCCATCAACAACCTATCAGGGTGGGGAAGCGAGCGGGGGAGGAGGTGGCGAACGTCGGCAAGGTGGCTGCCGACGGCGGCGGCGGCGGCGAAGCGGATGCGACCGCCAACGGCGGTGCCCTAGCAAGCAAGGCGGGCTGCCTACAAGGATTCCTTTTTGCACTGAACTTTTCCGCTCTTTCATGGATAATTAAATATGCTCTTATATATCTACTTATTTTGCACTACAGAAGAAATTTACTAATTTAGCTGGTGTTATTCTAAATTGCACTTTATAGAATGTTCTAATTTAACTATTGCTTCATTTCAAAATTTTAATTATTGCTTCATTGCTGATGGATTAAATGCAAAATTGTGAGACTCCACTAATGGGCCTTGGGCCGGTCTGATGATGGGCTGGGCCGACGGACCACTGTAGCTCAGATTGCCGGACTATAGACGTGAAAGGTTGTCGGATACTGTAGCCGTGGAACCTACTGTAGCAGCCGGCCTTAGTACGAACCAGAGGGTGGGTGGAGCCAACTTAAAAGCCTGAGCTTCGGGAAGCTAATAAACTTCGGTTTGAACCTTTTGCGTGAAGCGAGGACGAAAGCGTAAGTGAGTTAATTAGCAGGTGTGGTCCATTCAACGTGTAGAGTGGATCTTAGCCGTTTTTTCCGAGCTCGGGCGTTACAAAAATATACATATCTTTAGTAACTAAGTGGAGATACAAATTTTGATTTTCTCCCGTTGCAACGCACGGACATGTTTGCTAGTAAATAATAAAAAAAGAAGATGTGTGGCTCCACTACCAACGGGAAAATAGGGGAGAAAGGACTTGATAGTATGGTTGGTGTGTGATCCTGTGTTGATGTAGGGTACTGAGCGCTCCAGTAGTCGTAGTGCATATTTTACTTAATACGTTTGACATGCAATTCTTCAGTGTATTCTCATAAAAAGAATAAATAAAAGAAATTGACACAAGAACCTGTCTGAGTGGTGTTTAACTGTTTGTGCTTTTGTCCGAGGCTGACGGAAACAGAGACGTCCATCGCTACTTTACCTGTTGTCCCTTTTTTTTCACCAACAGACAGCAGTTGAAGTGTATGCATATGAAAGGAAGAAAAATACATGGCATTGGCATCTGTATATCATATATGATGTCTCCTGCTCCTGCTATCTGATCGCAGAGCGATGAGCTGTGAAGAAGTTAAAGTCAGGATGGTGTGCTCCCACTTGCTTCAGCCAAGAGGATGCTGCCCAGTAGAGGTCAGAATGGGATGATGAGACTGATAACCTAGCACTACCAGCAGCAGCAACATTTGGTGATCCACCACCACTACCACTACCACTACCAGCAGCTGCAGGCATGTGATGCGGCTCCGTCCAGATCCGCTTCCCTGCTTCCATTCTGTAGGTCGCCAGTCCGAATGGGGAAAGCGCCACGGTCCTGTCGCCACCGCATCTCACTATGATCTCATCTGCAATGCAACCAACCTATTCATTTCAGTTCAGTTTAATTTGTCCGTGCCAGGAATCACCATCGCCGCAAACACACGTTATGCAGCAATCTTGTTACATGCATATATATAGTATGACCAACCCATTAATATCATATCATATATGCACGCATGCACTACAATACTGAAGTAATGACAGGCCTGTTTGTCTTTCGGGGAGGTGGAAACAACTTCGTTAGAGTAGGCTCTTTCTCCACAATGCAAGAAGCTAGATTGGATTGCAGCAACTACATACTCAAGCATATATAATGCACGAAACTAAGACAAAAGTTTGCATGCAACAAACAAGAGATGTACGGGGTGGTAATCTACACGTTTTGGAATATTTGGAAGGAAAGGAATAGGAGGATTTTCCAGAACAGCTCCATGGATGCAAGACAGGTGGCCTCCAAAGCCAAAGAAGACATCGAACTACATGGGAGGGCGTTCAATAACAATTTCAATTAGTGTGTTCGGTGCTCCCATAGCAGAGAAAGTGTTTTGGGTGTGCATTTAGGCCTTCGGCCATTCTGTACATAAACTCTTATTCATATCTTAATTGAGAGGCAGAGCTCCTGCCATATATTTTTTTTAAAAAAAAACAAAGAGATGTACTGTGAATGGAATTCCTTTCGATCATGCATAGAACAGAAGGGTACCATACCTTGAAACACCGTTGAAATAGAATGGTAGGTAAGGAAACATGCAGAAATTCCCTTCAGGTTCCCATGATAAGGGATATGGTAAATAGGATACCTGATGAATGAAGGATAAGTCAGAGCAAAAGTGAACATATATATCTCGGAAAGGCAGAATCACAATGGACAGCGCTAGAAAAAGGATGAATCATTAAAGGCGTCTATAGCTTTATTTATTATAGCTTCTTCATGTTGCTGGAATCTCATTCTCTATACTGTCAAAAAGGTAACAGTAGATATTGTTCTGCCATATAATCTCCAAAACAAATTGCAATAGATGGATGAAATTTGGTACAAAAAATGAAGTACCATGCTACCGATAGCCAGCTTGAAGGTGACAATTCTGCGCTGTTCAGCGATGTCAAGCACGGATAGTCTTGTGCCAGCTCTGCCACCTGATCGTAAGTAACACACTACTTCAAAATTACTGCCGCATTGCCTTAGTCTTTCAACTTGAGAGATTATTAGACTGTTCAGCAGTCATATAGCATACATATGTTAGGACTAGTGGTACCTTGTCTGCAAGAGGAATTCTCTCATAGGGTGGGTCGCATTCACTGTACTGGAAATTCAAGTATCCACCTTGCTTTGAACGAACAGTAGGATCATCCAAGTCTTCATGGCTTGAATCATACGATGACGCGGCATCCCAAGACCTGGAATCCTTGTCGCCGACGCTATTATCGTCGCTCCAAGAATCAGTCTCGCTTTCCATGCTCCTGCTGTGTGGGTTTTCATCAATTCCAATCGGCATGCACAGGAAATTGTTGGTCAGTTCCCAGAGAACGAAAGAGCTAGACTAGAATGTTGCCTGAAATGCAACTCATGAGAGCTAGCTAAGCAAGTCAGGCATCAATTCAGATAATAAGTAGGGCGAACCTGGGGACACCAGCAAGAGCCTTGGCGGTGTATATCTGAATAGCTGATAGGTAGGGAACGAAATGCTGGGTAATTGACTTGCCCGTCGTCTGAAGATGGACAGGAACAGCGAGGCCGTACGCGCTGCTCTCTGAATAATGCTCCCACAGATCCTCCAGGGTGAAGTAGTCGACCGAGTGTTTCTTCTCCAGTTGCCAGACAGTGTCTGGCCCTCGGAAACAGTCCTTGTATATAAAAAGGAGAAGAAAAACAGTCGAATTATTGTTGATTGACGAGAACAGAGCCTGATGGTGTTGGTAACAGTAAAGAAAAAATATTTTTTTTTGCTCACAGGTGCAAAATGGTAAGGTGAGCAATCACTAGAAAAAGTATCATACATATATTATCAGTAAGTGCAAAAAAAATTGGACATCTCTATTAGGAATGATCAGACTAGGACACTTGATTGTGGAGAATGCAAATGCAGGAGCTAGCCAGCACAAGATTGGTAAGAATGGATATCAGAGGTGTCGTCTCACCATGGGCGCTGATCGCCACGGCAACCGTGGAGTGGCGGCCTCCAGGAAGACCTCTAGATTGCTGCTCCTGCTCACCATCCCCCCTCCCTCCCTCAGTCAGTCTTTCAAGTCCAACACAACACAACACAGGAATGCGATGACTGACGCCTGTGTATTTATGCTTTGCTTAGGTGATAGGAAAGAAGAAGAAGATGAAGCGAGAACCTCATCCACGGCGTTGAATGATAATAATGATGCCAGCCATGGCATACAGCACAGGTAGGTGTGCCAGTCGTAGGCTAGCACATTCAGAGGCAGAGCCTGCTGCTGGTCAAGTCAAAAGCCGGGTGGATAGCATAGCATGCAGTAGCACAATGGAATGGAGATGGTTTCACAGCACAGCACAGCACAGCACAGGACTTGATCAATGTGCTGCACGCCTGCACGGATTAATAAAATGAGTCGCCTTCCCTCCCTCAATTTGCTGCACGCCTGCACCCAGTGACAGTGATACTATGGCCTTGGGTGGCAGGGTGTTGAGGTTCAGAAATGGCTGGCGGCTGGCTGGGTTCCTCAGGTTTCGTGGTGCTATTGCAGTTGCAGGGCCAGGGATGGTGGAATGGAACATGAGAGGAAGAAAACAGGCTACTTTATTACTTGTGGCGCAGGCCCTGCCGTTGGAATGGAATTGGGTTGGGAGTGGGACAGCCACAGCCTGCAAGAGAAGACTAGTGTAGTGGCTGGCTCCAAAATTGTAAGATTTGGGAGTAGTGGTGGAGACCCAAAATGGCCTAGGCTCCACCCAAAAGGGCAGGCGGCATGACAAAAAAAAAGGAGGAGGAAAACGATTTTATTTATTATACTAGTCAAAATAAGAACAAGATAGGGAAAGAAAGCGCGCCATGGTATGGGATGGGAGTGAGACCTCCACCAAGCTAACCTTTTTTTTTTTTGAAACTCACCAAGCTTAGCTAACCTTGAGGCTGAGGGAGGCGAAGAGCAGAGCAGGGCGCTGCCGCTGCCGCAGCTGGCAGCCGCACACAAGAAGAACTCAACCGAGTTGGATGAGGAAGACGGAGGCCGTCGCGACGCCACGTGTCCCACTCCCACCCTTCACCGCAACCGTCGTGCTCCTGCTCCAGCAGCTCCACGCGGCGGCCGCCCGCAGTTTCAGTTACCATCAAGCTGCAGCAGTACCAGCACTGTACTGCAGCAAGTCATTCATATACTAGCGAATCTCAGCCGCACACAGGACTCAATAGTTTATAGTACTAGCGATACAAAATGAGATCAAGTCAAACTATTTTACGTTACTAAATCAGAACCGGGTGATTTAAACTCAACAGATACTCCTACTTACCACAAGGGAAGACTGGTCCAAGAAGGCTCTCAAGATCCTGAAAGAAGCAATATGGGCACTTGAATATATTCCCTGCTACAATTTACCAACACAGAGTTCTAGCAATTCCCAAATTTGTTTGCCAGCACTAGCTCTTGGCTGAAGAAATGGGATCGTTTTGCATAGGGAGTATCATCGATCGATTCATCACGAAGAAACGCATGCCATGCCATGAGGCCATGACGTGACACACAAATAGGCTAGTGGTGGCAGTGCCATGACTATTCAACCGAAATTAACTGCTGAACAGGAAATGAAAGTGCGTGCAGCATGCATGAGAAAGTGGATAAATGCATGGCAACACGTCAAAGAAACAGCATGTGGAACTGCCTGTAGAATAGAAGAAGAAAGAATCCGGCGGAAGTAGCTAGTAATGCGAGTCCCATTCCCAATGCGCCAAAAATCATGCCCAGTCAGCTCGATCCCAATTTCCCCCATCAAGGTGGATGAGAGAACATCTGTCATTAATACCTGCTCGAAAATCGCCAAGCTAGCTAGCGATCGCCGTTCACCGATGGGGTTCGGTTTCGTTTTCCGAGTAGCGGAGTACTGGAGTAGGGTATGGGTGGGGACGGAGAGGCTGAGCCACGCGTCAGGCGGCGGTGGCTTAGGTGCCGCCGGCCGAACCGAATGGCAAGAAGGTTGGAAAGGCATCTGCTGAATGATGCGGTGGTGATCGCAGCAGCGGTGAGCAACAAGCTTCAGAAGTTCAGACTTCGGACGACAAGAAGGAGAAGAAGTCGGCCCAGGGCCCTGAGGGAAGGAACGAGGAAAGCCCAGCAAACCTTGCGGCCTGTCCGAAAGAGAAGGGCTCAAACCCGTTACTGCTTTTCCTCCGTCCATTGAGGGTGCAGGACTGCAGGTGCTCCTGGCGCCCCCCACCCCCCCCCCCCCCCCCCCCCCCCCCCCCCCCAAAAAAAAAAAACAACAGAAAATAGATCAATACGATTTGATACATCATCCAAGTAAAATTTGAAGTGCAACAAGTATTTGTGCTAGGCGATTAAAAAAAAGTTGAAAAAGCTCTTCAATAATTGCGAGTTTGTCCTCACCCGCTGGGAGCACAGCAAATGGCAAAGCCAAAGCTGCCAGACAAGAACCAGATCACATTGTTCTTCAGAATCCAGAGTAGTCAACTTGGTTTTGGTTCACTACTTCACTCTGAATTTCGGTAATCTGGAACCTAAGCTGCAACTTGACTCTGCCCTCTTCAGGTAGCCCTCGTCATGGACCCCTGTAGGATAGCCATGGCTTATGTGCTTCCAGGCAAGCTCTGGTTAGTTACATTGTTTTTGCTCCGACTTAGATAAGCATGGAGACATACATGGTAGTCAGTATACAGTACCACCATCAGGCGCATGAAGCTATTACAGCTACACTCGTCCATGCGCGTATGCATACCCCCTTCTATACAATGTGGGGTGGTATTATTTTTCCATTTTTTTTTTTTTTTTTGACGAGGCAGGCAAACAAACGCCCTCTTCTCTTGAGAAGGTTGCTCTGCCCTCCCTAGAACTTGAATTCCTTCTTTTTCGACTTCCCATCCTTCTCCTGCCGCTTCCTCTTCCACTTGCTTGCATTCTGCACACCAAACAATACAATGCGCCACTGTTGGTTGTGTTCTCTTGTTTAGGAGAAACCAAGCCAAAAGAATAAAACAAAACGTGCGTACCTCTGCCACCATGTCGCTGAAGTCTTCCTTCTGATTCCACAGCTTCTCCTCCTCTCTGTGCTTCTTCATACCTGTTTCATGGTTGGCGGATTATTCACCAATACATCATCCATAACCTCCAATTCCTCAGGCTGTATGGTGACATCCACCTTATCAGACTTCTGGTTCTTGAGAAGATCGACCTGCACAACAGAACCAAAACAAGGCCTCAGCGAGCCAAAAGTAGCATCCCATACCTAGCAACGCAAGCACAGTTGTATCAAACGAAGACCATCGTAAGCAGCCTTACAGTAATAAATGGCATTAAGAGTTAAATACATGCACAAAACACAGAAATAGCTTAACAGGTTCTTTAGTTAAACTTACTCCCTTGAGTAATACTAAAACCAACTTTCATGTTTGTTTTAACAGTATTGCAATCATGGTCTGCAAATGTGTTTTTGTAAAGAGTGGGGGGAAAAAAGCTACTCACTTCTCTAGCTATCTACCCAAATCATAACAATGCTAGAATCTAGATGAGTTGTAACTATTACATAGGTAAAACAGAAAGGTTCAATAATGTCCTACACAACCTTAATGAGCAATAACAACAGGGGCAAAGAATGCTACTACTGCACATCTAATGATAACAGTAACTTGATAAATCAAATGGCTGAAATCTAATACAATTTGTCATAAGCAGTTCTACTTGAGCTATATCATCCGTTAGACACATCTCTGGATTCACTTTGGTTCCAAGTGCATGATGCCATCAGCAGTTTTTGGCAATGCAATGCTAGGTGGATAAATACAGTAGGAAGCAAAATCAACCAAGGTTAGACATTAAACTTTCCAGAGCAATTATAATAAGTATATAATATAATAGGAGGCATGCTACCTCAACCACATCTGGCCTGGCACATATATGTTTCAGTTTTGCAATCTTCATCCTCCGTTGCAACTGGAAAAACACAAAAGAGATGCAATTTTAAGGTAATGAGCACAGAACGTAATCCCTGATTCGGTGTAACAATAAACAGTCAGAGACAGAAGAACAAACTTTCTTCTGCTTATTGGACACACCCCCTTCCTTCTTTTGCTGGGCCTCCTGTGCGTCATCGTCTGAGTCAGATCCATCCCCCTTCTTGGCCGCATCAGTGCCAGCCTCATCCTTCTCACCATCCTACCAGCAAGATAGGAACCCAACAGTCAAATTACAGAACAGCATCAAGAGCACTAACTACACTGCGACGTCACTGTCTCCGGGTCCTTTGTTCAAGTTGGCAAAAATGGCAATCACTGAGAATAGTGAGATTACCTCGGTGGCAGCGGGGGCGCCCTTGAAGGTGAACTTGTCGAAGATTTCCTTAAAGTGGGAGAGGAGGGCGTCGTCAAGCTCGGCCTTCTCCGGCACGTACTCCACCTCCACCTCAACCTGCGGCGAAGCCACACACCACGTGGTTCCTTAGAGGTCAGGCCAAAACCATTTCCAAGCTAAACCCTCACGAGCCCGATAATTTCCTCCGCACCTGGGGTTTCGGATCGGCATTCTCCTTGGCGCCGTCAGTCCCGCCTCCTCGTCAGCCTCCGCATACGCCGCCTTGTTCTTCTTCTGTTTGCGGCGGCGGCGGCGGCGCTCACTCTCGCGGGACTTCTTCCGGTCCTGCACGGCGGAGTCGGCAGACCCGCTGTGGAGGTCAGAGGTAGGGTTCGTTGCCGGATCAACCTAGGCGGCGGCCATGGCGATCGGCACCGGTGGTAGGATTAGGATTTAGGAACGAGGATCCGGAGGATTCCGGTACCGTTGCGGCCGGTACGAGGAAGGCCCTGCCAAGGCCTTCTCCTCCACTCCCAGGCTGGGCCGTTTCATGGCCCAATAGACAGGCCCATGCCATGTCGGACTCGAGCTCGGATTACGATTCGCGCCAATGAGCGCCGAGCGAGGAGAGGATGGTTAGCGCAAAAGTCCTAATTCGAGTCGGACCAAGATAAGAAGCTAGTGCAACTCTTGGTTCATGTCCTTGTCTCAAAACTATGCAGGCACGTAAATTTTTGTTTTATTTTTTGCGAGGAGGCATGTAATGTGTTACTATTTTGATATGGTATACAGTTCAATTGTATGTAAATACAGAACCATCTGAATTTGATCAACACTTGTAAGCATGCAGCAGTGGTAGTAGTACAAGGTACAAACAGATAAGCATGTGGTAGTAGCTGTAGTAGTACAATGTACAAAAGAGGGCAGGTTAGGACCAAAACATGTTACACCACTTGTAAAATTTCTCCACCATATGGGCGGCTCTTACATACACTGTCAAAAAAACGAAGATACAGCTTTTACACCTTTGCATTGGCTTGTATGCACATCAACCTAACTAGCCTCTCTAACCTAATTTTCTACTTTCACTATCATTATTCTGTAGGGGTACGAGGAAAAAGAATCATTTCTCTGTAAACGAATGGAAAAATGGGGCTAGGTGTTGGTGTGTATCTGGATGTTACATGGCAGACGGCTCTGGGCATGAGCATCAGCCAAATCCATGGAAACCGGCAGATTGGTACGAGTTCGACAGCTTTGGTAGCTTGAGAACTGCGAGCACACCTGCTGCCAGGGAGAAGACAGAAGCCAAGGCGAACGCTGGGATGTTTCCTCCCCCATACAGAGCATCCCATGGACCTGCTCCGAGTGAGACTACTATCTGTAAATAAAATGTAAGCATTAGTGTATGGACATCTTTCACAGCTATGCATACAGCAGACGGTTCAAAACAAAAATGGTAGTTGCTAACCTGCGGAACTACAATAGCGAGATTTAGGACTCCTGTGGCCAAACCTGGAGATGGGGCACAAACAATATCAGTCAGTGTGATTCACAAGGGCATAATAAATAACAGTGCTAATATATCTGCAACACGAACCTTGTCCACCTCCTGTACCGGCAGTCAGCTCAGCAGTCACAGAAAATGGAACGCTATAAGTGATCTGCAATGCGTAAGAGCAAAGCATAAGACAGCTTCCAACTTAATTCACAAAGAACAATATGTTGAGTATGGTTCTGATACTTACGGAGAGTGGCAATCCGAGAAGAGAGAAAACAATCAATGCTGTAGTCTTGACTGTTTTATTTGCCCCAATGATGTGATGGAGTTTGCTTGAGTACAGATCAGAAGAGATCCAACTTAGTATTGTTGTAGCCATCATGCAAATAAACACTGTGAAGTTGCTAATGGCCCAAACCAATCTTGCACCAATCATCCGGCATAGTGGATCAACAAGGAAGGAACCAACGCCAAGGACAACCTACACAAATGGAGTAAATATTACAGTTACAAACTTACGTTGAGATACACAAACACTAAAAACACTAGCAATACAAATTGATCGTGAGTTCTTACTGAATTCAATAGCAAACCAAATGCACCTTCTCGGACACCATTGTCATAAGCTTTCCTCTCACTCAGATCTCCATTTGGATCCCCATGGTAAACTTCACGCCCCATCCAGTCAGTGTCAAAAAGAAAAAAGGGAAACCATGACAACTGCAAAGAAAATAAAACAAGGGTAAATCATCAATCTAGAAGATGGAAAACAAACCATCAGCAAGTGTCAGTAGGCATGTATATATGTAATCTGCTAGCATACCCATGTTAGGGCCATAACTACAAGCACTGAATGCATCCCAGGAGGTAGATGCCTCATGCTGGTCAAAATGTTAACCAAAACTGCTCCAGGTCCATCATTGAAGACTCCATTGTCTGTGGTGGAATTCGCATTTAGAAATTCCTCAGTGTTGTTAGCCGACACATTGTTTCCATCCACATGGCCATTAGGAAATCTTTCATTATTTGGTTCATTCAATGCATGGGCATCATCTCTAGAACCGTTCAGTAGAGGAGCAGAATCTGATAGTCCTTGTGCATTTTTTGGCTCTAGTGGGATCTCTTCAGCGAAGTACAGGGTAACAGACATACAAAACAAAAGAAATACCTGCAAAATTCAGCTTGCTAAGCTTTGGCATACACAGTCCTTAAAAGAACCATAGAACATCTAAGAAGGATCCTTAGTGCATAAGTACTAGCTTCAAATTCCAAGGGCAGTTACAGAATTTCTGAAAACTTACAACTGCAATTAAGAAAGCTGCTTTCAAATTACCACAAGCTTCACAGCAGGCTCTTGTCGTTAGAAAAGGAAACCATCTGCACAAAGAACAAGCAGGCAAGCTCAATTCTCATAAAGAAGTAGATTTTGTTGACTAGGGAGAATTTGGGAGAAATTATATGTGAACTTGGTGGACCAAGAAGCACCTAATAAGAGGACCAAATGTCAAAAGATGGCATGAAGAGCTATACATGCCATCATCGTTTTTTTTATATAAGCTTATCTGACTATGCGAGGATTTTCATCATGAAAACAAAAATTGGAAAGGTAAGAGAGCAAACTTACGGGATTGCTAGTTTCCTCTACTACTTTTACAGAATAAACAGAGAAAAAATCAAAATGCCACACAAATTTTAGCCTATTACTTTTGGATGCAAATCGACACATATCTTATGGTTTGCTAACTGCACAAGGTACCATTTACATCAACTAGCACAAGTTAAATCAAATGTATAATAACTATCTTAAAGAGAACATCAACTGTCGAACCATAGTCATGGTTACGCAAGCACAAAAGAGAGCACATAAAAAAAACATACTTGTGCCAATCCCCGCTCGCACCAGCTGAAAAACCAAGAATATTTCCAACAGCCATCCATGAGCAGAATATTGCATTTGCAGAATTACACTGATCAGGACCTGCATAATAGAAAGGATCATTGAATAACTAAGACTTGATGGTGAATCCAGCATTAGTAAACTTCCTAAATTTAGGGTAGTAACCACCTGAAAGATCAGCTAGAAGAGCACGAGCAGGACCCTAAACATATCAGAAAGGAACAAAAATGTTAGGAGAACGTCCATTAAAAGGTCTTTTAGTTTTACAATATAACTTCAGCACCAAAGTTGATAAAGACATGGTGCAGGCATGCCAGATCACAAGCTTACTTGCACTGTATTGTTTGCCAGGTCCAACATCCAGAATCCTAGAATGAAAACCATAGCAGCTCGAAATCTTGAACCTTTATATGTTCTGAATTAAAAAAAAACACAGCATTTCAGTGACAACAAGCTTGATGCAAATAAAAGCAAGCAAGGAACCATTGTGATGATTACCTGCAGTGCTCGGTGGTGTCCCCTAAGATGTAACCGAGGTCTGCAGAAAACCCGATTAAAGTTACCTATGTATGGAGTCTATCTATTAGATCATGCGGAATTGCGGAGAAAAGGAAATACAATGACCTAGGAAACTTCATCTAACTCACAGCAGCACATATCATTATGCATCCAGCCAAAATAAATGGTCGTCTTCTCCCATACTTTGAACGGCACTTATCACTCCAAACACCAACACAAGGTTGAACCTGGAAAGGCGACGCATCAGCACATAGCTCTAATCCTGGCTATGAATCAAGTAAAGAAAGAAAAAGGAGGGGAGCCTTATTCTCCCTGGGGTGACTTACCACAAAACCAGTTATAGGCCCACAGAGCCAAATAAATGATGCCATGGCATGGTCTATTCCTAGGGTCTGCACAAAATTGAGAAATAAGCAACAGGTGAATACATTGCAGAAATGAGATGTGGGGGCATAAAAAACATAAATGCAGGTCGACCCCGGTGGTTGTTACAGTACATTTTAATCAGCATTCCAGCATTTATATGCGACATTACTACAAGTCTTAGACGGTTCAATTTAGCATAGCAATGTGGTATCGATATGAAAACCGAGTGGCGGTTTTGCCTGCTAGCCTGGAGTCTAGAGATGTTTTAGCGGCCATGATTTGTTTGGTGTTAGCCTAGTTCGTAGCCAGATAGTGAGTATTCCCTGTCTTGAGAGTTCAATGTATTGGCAGCAAGCGTTAGTATATCTGAATCTGAAAACAATTGGGTATGTGGAACATTTATACAGCAGACAAGAGTAGGAATAAGCAGTCGGTGTGCGACTGTAATCGGTGCGCGGTGGAAACAGAAATGCAGTCACCCAAAAGAGAAAGCGGTGGGCAAGACGAGATCCACCGGCGCTGCTATCCTAAATGCGCAGAGCAAAGAAGGCAGGCCGCGAGAAGGAGTGGGGGATCACAGCAGGGGACGGCCTCCACCAAACCCAAATGAGAGGCCAGGCCAGGCAGCGGAATCTAGCTAGGTAGTAGAACAGCAGCTAGCAAGAGCGTGAGCGAGGAGCGAAGCAGAGGGGTGGGCAGGTGGTGCGCCAACTTGGTAGCAGAATACCTGGATGTATGGCGTGAGGAGGGAGAGCTGCAGCGCCCATCCGAACTGGACGCCCGCGGCGACCATACAGGCGAGCACGAGCTTGGTCCTGTCGGTGGCGCCGCGGCTCCGCGGCTGGTGCGGCCCCGCCGGGTCCGGGTCCGCGTCCTTGTGCGGCGGCGGCGGCGGCATCGGGCCCGCGTCCCCTCCGGGAGCGCCGCCGTTGAGGCTGACGAGCTCCATCTCGGCGTCGCGGAGGTGGCGGTAGGGCACTCGGATGGCCGTGGCCCCGGCGCCGGCGTCCATGGCGGGCGCGCCGCAGATCTGGGGCCCGCGGCGTGTAGGGCGCAGTGAGATCTGGGGCTCAGGCAAAGCCGCGGCGGGCGGGCGGGTGGGCAGGAGTCGGAGTCGCTGCCGCAACGGTGGTCGGTCGGAGCCGGAGAGCAGGGCGGGCTGGAGTACGAGGAGGGTCTCCAGGCAGGGCAGATCAGGGAGAGACGCCTGCCGTGCCGTGCCGGTGAAGGGAGGGAGGGAGGAGTAGAAACTACTTTGGCACTACGAAAACAAAAAATTTCCATTCACCTCGAACCTACAGGTATGGAATACTAAATATTAATAAAATTAAAAATTAATTACATAGTTTGATGGTATTTTACGAGACGAACATTTTAAATCTAATTAATTAATAATTAAATAATTATTATCAAATATAAATAAAAAGTTACGTTACACTACAGTGCTGGTGAATTTGAGGCGGCAGCTAAACGCCCCCTGCGAGGGAGATTGCGCGGAGCGCGTGATGTGATCTTCTGATGCGCCAGCACTCCAGCTCCAGCAGCAGACGCGGCACGCAAAAGACTCATTCAACCGTTTCCTCACTGCTTCCTTCCTCCCATCGTTGTGGTGTGTGAGGCCGCGATTGGCGCTCTGTTTATTATATTACAATAACTCGGTCAGACGCTAACTTGCCAACCCAACTGCAAAAAGGATCCCCTCTTCCAGAGATTAGGCCTCGTTTAGTTAATGAATTTTTTTTAGAAAATGGTACTGTAGCACTTTCGTTGTTATTTGACAATTAGTATCCAATCATAGTCTAATTAGGCTTAAAAGAATCGTCTCGTGAATTTCGTCTAAATTATGTAATTAGTTTTATTTTTTATTTATATTTAATGCTTCATGCATGCGTCTAAAGATTCGATGTGATGGAGAATCTTGAAAAAAATTGCAAAATTTTGGGAACTAAACAGGCACTTAGCGTTAGCCCTGCAGCACATCAATAATAAGCAGCATGTTCGTCTCGTCGTAAACGATCTTAGATTATTTACCACTAGCTGGTTTGATGTGAGAGAAAAATATTGTAGATGTGACCCATACGCCTCTTCATTCCTTATTAGTACACCAAAGCTTATAGTACCATATACATACTAATACACCATACATGTACTAATTTATATTAGGGATAAGACACAAACACAAAATTTCAACCTATATGCCCCCAAACACTAGAGTACTACACACCGTTCCTCTATCTCAATAGGTGGGGTAGTGGAATACTGGAAGGAAGAAAGAGAAAAGACAAAAAAAAAAGCGAGGCAGGAGGAAGTACCAGCAAATAAGTTCACTCATTTTTCCTCGAGGCAAAACTTTCACGTGCATGATAAGCTCCTGTGAAAACGCATCAAGTAGTTAGAAACTAAGGTTAATGTCGTGTTCATAAACCCGGGGTCCATTATGAACCTGTTTCCCAGCAAAAGCTCGACCCGACAGACGATATTGTGAACGACGCGCAACTCTTAGGCCGGTCCGAAATACCTAAACGACAAGCCAGAAGGGCGATCCAGTCTCCGACCGAAAGGCCTGGCCAAGGAGAAACGGTGCTCGCCTCCGACTCTGGCCCGCCTCTCCGACCGAAAGGTCTCGCTTCCGACTCCGTCCCGCCTCTCCGACCGGAAGGCCTGGCCAAGGAACAATGCTCACCTCTGACTCCGGCCCACCTCTCCGACCGGAAGGCCTAGCCAAGGAGGAACAGCGCTCGCCTCTGACTCCGGTCTGCCTCTCCGACCGGAAGGCCTGGCCAACGACTCCGGCCCGCCTCTTCGACCAGAAGGCCTTGCTTCCGACTCCAGCCCGCCTCTCCGACCGGAAGGTCTAGCCGAGGAGGAACGACGCTCGCTTCCGACTCTGACCGGAGATGCATCGGACCTCTTCTTACAGCTCTTCTCCAACTGGCGCAGTCGGAGCCGACTGGGACCAACCGACCGGAGACGCCCGCTCGGTGAGGACCCAAGAAACGGGCATGTCAATCGCAATACCAAGGACCGTACCCTGTACATCTGCATTACAGTACCGACAGGGCATGTCAGAAGGGTGCCCTGCAACCTTCCAGGCATGTCAGAACCCAAGCAGTGTTGTGGGCGCTGACGTTTGCCCTATAGTGTTGTGTGCGCCATCAATTTCCATACCAGGCGAACACGGTAAACCCCTCACATGCCTCTAGGCATCAACAGTGTTGTGGGCGCCATCGTTTGCCATACATGGTGAATACGGTAGAACCTTCCACATGTGTCTGACATAAACAGTATTATGGGCGCCTACAATCATCTTGTACTCGACGGTATGGGCAACAAAACTTAGTAGCATACGTACTCTCTCTCTTGTAAAGCCATCCCCTTCATCTATAAAAGGGGATGCACTCTTTCCCAATATGGACAACTCGAACACACAAAGATGATTCGAACAACCGACGATCGACTCACTCTCCGCTAGTTTTAGACACTCTAAAGCTACACAGAGCACACACTCGAATACATAGCGCATGTAGGAGCTCCCGTCACTCTTGGCCCTTTAGTCTGGAGTCCAACCGGACCTCTTGCACCCCCCTCATCTTTCTTTCTCTTGTTTATAACCCCACAACAAACTTCAAGCACCTGGGCTCAGGAATAAAGTCATCGACCGACTCAGACTGGACATAGAGCACGTTGCCTGAACCAGTATAAACCCTGTGTCATTGAGTGCTCGGCCACATCTGATCACAATGTACGATAAAACTACAAATATTTACATGTTGGTCACTTTTTGCACCGATAGTTGGCGCCATCCGTGGGGAAGACGTCGTGTGTTCACGCTTTTGGTCATCGAATAGCCCACTTTTCTGCCATCTTCACCATGGCGGGCTCAAGCGATACGACTCGCTTTGGCTTGCTGGAGTTTCCCGCACTCCCACCTGTTGGGATGTGGGTTCCACCTGTCTTCGAACCATCCTAGGCCTTTCTCTTTAGAAGTCTAGACTTTATCGTCGACCGACTCGGCGTACTACACCTCCGTGAGGAGGCACTTGTTCCAGCGCCCGTTGGAGGGGCGCACTCCATCGACTCTAGGACTCTCGGCAACTTCAACGATGAGGCACCTACGCTTCGCACCGAGCCCACGCTGGGCTCAAACACAACTGTGAGTAATGTACGCTTTGTTATTTACTCATTATTTACTATTTTCCACTGATTCTCTAGAGGAACCCCATTGTCCCTGCCACGATCGTCGTGTGACCGGTTCCCCTATGGCCTCGCATCCCCATGGACGCATATGCATGGGGGCTCCAAAAGATGTTGGCGTCGCCCCTCTTGCATCCGAATTCATGGGGATGGCGGACTACGCTCCTGTCTCTTTTCACGACCTCATGGATAATGATTTTGAGAGCGACGGCTCCAGCATCGATGATGTCGTGGCACCTAGCCACCCTCTGTCCCATGAGTACGCTATGGCGGACGCTCCGGAATAGCCACTGGTGGTGGTAGAGTCTCTTCAGACCCACACCCCTCAAGACCCTCGCGAGGATGCCCTTGCATGTGCCTAGGAGCACGGCGAGGAGCTATGACAAAGGCAGTAGAACTAGCCACCATCTGCGCTGGCATGCTCGGTGCAGCACGCTACACCCTGTGCATGGAACTCGGCGAGCGACACCTGGGGTCACGCCTGCTAGGTTCAGCGCAACATCATCGATGAGGGGAATGATCTCCCATAGTTTGCTTGGGCTAGCCAGAACATCACCGCGACAGCAATGCTTCTGCGTGGCCTTCCTGAGCCTGTCGACCCATAGGAGCAGGCGGTCCACCAGAACCTCCAGGCACTGGTAGAAACTGCCACCGTTCAATAGGTGGAGAGCTACGCATCGCGACATTGACTCACAGCCTCTCTCGCCACTAGGGGAGTAGGGACGCACTAGACAAATCGCTCCATCCGCTCACCGCTGCAGCAACTAGGCGTAGAACAGGAGGCCACAAGTTGCACCATGGCCTGACCTAGCACCCGCTCCACACCGGTCCCCTGTGCATGAATGCCTCGAGCCAAACCGAGACGCTCACAGCATCATCAGCAATCGGCACCGGGCCCAGCATGATGATGAAGTCCCCCGAGCGGCAGTGAGGGTAGATGACACGAAGCCCGACTAGACCATCGAGGGGAGCGGTAAAATGCACCCTAGGAATGGTCGCTAGCCAGACGACGGGAGTCCTCACCGGGATGGCTTGGGACAACGGGCCTTTGGCCGATGCATCCAGAGAGCGTCATTCCCACAATGCTTCCGACCGCCAACCAACATCACCAAATATACCGAGGAGATGAATCCTGGTATATGGCTTGAAGACTTCCGGCTCACCTACCGAGCCGAAGGAGTGGATGATGATCACTTCATCATTCAATATCTCCCCATCTGTGTGGAGGAACATGTTCGAGCGTGGCTCGAATTCCTTCTACACGACAACATTCACGACTGGGTGGACCTCAAGAGAATCTTTGTTGGGAATTTCCATGGGACGTATGTCCGCCCTGGGAACTCCTAGGACCTCAAAAGCTGCCAGCAGGAGCCCAGCGAGTCCCTGTAGGATTACATCCATAGGTTCTCCAAATAATACAACTCCCTTCCTGATGTCGTTGATGTAGACGTCATCAGCGCATTCCTCTCCGGGACAACCTGTGAGTCCCTGATCCACAAGCTTGGCTATCTGAAGCACCAAACCACCCGCGACCTGCTCGACGTTGCCATGAACCATGCCTCTAGCGAGGAGGTGATCGAAGTGGTCTTCAACGAAGGCTGGGACAAAGGCAAGGCCAAGCGCGAGGACCAAGATGAGGGCCCCTCCATGTAGAGGGGTAAGAAGAACAAGAAGGATCGGCACCGACCGACCAACTCTATGTTGGTCGCCACGGCTAATCATGTGGGCAAGTAGCCCCAGTAGGGCCTGCCTAACCACTTCGATAAGCTTATGGATAGCCCATGCACCAACCATGCTTACCCTATCAAGCACCTCTACAAAGACTGTGAGCTCCTCAAGTGCTTCCTGCGATAGTCTGACGGGCCAAAAGAAGGCAAGGGTAAGGAGGCAGCATCTAAGAAAGGAGGCACGGCGAGCAAGGAGGGGGATAGCTTTCCCGATCTCAAGGAATGCATCATGATCTTCGGGGGGGTCCGATGCCATCTACTCCAAGCTCTAGCACAAAGTGCGCTATAGAGAGGCATGCATCGCCAAAATGGCCGTCCCCACCTTCCTCCACTAGTTAGAATCTCCGATCACTTTTGATCAGAGAGACCATCCATCTCACATCGCCAGATCGGGGCACTACCCACTCGTTGTCGATCCCATTGTCCGCAAGAAGCACCTCACCAAGGTGCTGATGGATCGAAGCAGTGGCCTCAACATCCTCTACGTCAACACCCTCAACACCATATGCATCCCTTGGTCGGAGCTCTGCTCAGTGAGCTCTCCCTTCCATGGTGTGATCCTAGGGACATAGGCGTACCCACTTGAGCAGATCGACCTATCCGTCATGTTTGGTGATCGAGCCAACTTCTGCTCGGAGGTGCTTACCTTCGAGGTGGTGGACTTCCTGGGGTCTTACCATGCCATCTTGGGGCGGCCATGCTATGCCAAGTTCATGGTGGTCCCCAACTACACCTACCTGAAGTTAAAGATGTCACTGTGGGTAGCACCTTGTCGCATGCCTTCACATACAACCGCGAGCATTATGAGCTCACCACTGCCGTCATCAACTCTTTCGAGCTCCTGTGGCTCGGGGAGTTATTGACCCCAGCAGTCTTGGACTATAACAAGCTAACCTCCTCGACTACCTTCTGCCCACTCGAGGAAACTAAGGCAGTGGGGATCGACCCCACTGACTCTACCAAGACGGTGCAGATCAAGACCTAGCTCTTGGCAAAATAGGAATGCGAGCTCACCGACTTTCTACACACCAATCATGATATCTTTGCATGGAAACCTTCCGGCATGCCAGGCATACCGCAGGAGGTCACCGAGCACACACTGTGCCTCATCCTAGGCTCCAAGCCTACCAAGCAGCGCCTGTGTCGCTTTGACGATGAGAGGCGTAGGGCCATAAGCGAAGAGATCGTCAAACTCCTGGCAGCTGGATTCATCAAAGAGGTATACCACTCTGACTGGCTTACCAATCCTATTCTTATTAAAAAGAAGACTAGGAAATGGAGAATGTGCGTTGATTATGCTAGCCTCAACAAAGCATCTCTGAAGGATCACTTTCCTTTGTCACGCATAGACTAGATAGTCAACTCCACTTCGAGATGCGAGATCCTCTCCTTTCTGGATGCCTACTCAGGCTATCACCAAATCATGATGAAAGAGTCCGATCAACTCATAACCTCATTCATCACCTCATATGGTTTGTACTTCTATGTAACATTGCCTTTTAGCCTAAAGAACGCTGGCGCCACTTATCAACGGTGCATGCAGCAATGCTTCACCAATCAAATCGACTCGCTCAACCAACCTGATCAAATTGACTGGCCAAAACCAACCATCGCCATCTATATTGATGACATAGTGGTCAAAACGGCTCAAGCTTGCGACCTAATCACAAACTTGGCCACGACATTCGTGAACCTCCAAAGGTTCAACATCAAATTGAATCCTAAAAAATGTGTTTTCGGGGTTCCAAAAGGGAAGCTACTTAGATACATCGTGTCCGAACATGGCATCGAGGCCAACCCCAAAAAGATCATGACCATCTCCAACATGGGTCCTATACGCAACATCAAGGGCGTACAAAGACTCACCGGCTGCCTGGTTGCCCTGAGCCGGTTCATCTCTTGGCTCGACGAATGGGGGTTGCCACTCTACAAGCTCCTCAAAAAGACGGACGCCTTCATCTGGACTAAAGAAGCTCAACAAGCTTTGGAGAGCCTCAAAGCATCACTAAAGTTATGGGGGTATTAACCCCTATACCCTTACTGCTAGGCTTGGGTCGGCCCGGATCAGGGGGTTTGGTCCACTAAAAGACGATGCACGGCCTGGCCAACCCATTCGAAGTCCCGCGCAAGGAGTCAAGGTAGATTTGGAGATCAAGCAAGATCCTGGTTGGTTAGAATAGGAATCCTTATTCGGCCACCTATGGCAATTGTAACTGGCTAGGATTAGTTTCCAGATCTGTAACCCTATCTCTTGGACTATATAAGGCGGGCAGGGGACCTCTCTAGAAAACATCTCTCATTGACATACATCAATACAATTAGACGCAGGACGTAGGTATTACGCCTTCGTGGCGGCCGAACCTAGATAAAACCTCATGTCTGTCTTATGTCACCGTCTTGTTTGTGGCTTGCGCATCTGTCTGCCAACAATCTACTACCTTGGGCATACCCCTAGGTAGACTGCCGACCATATTTCGTCGACAGTGACGTGCTAGGTAGGGGGTGTGCATACTGCTCTCCAAGCAAACAAGATGGTCATCATCTCTGGCTCCGTGGCTACACCGAATGGCCTCACGTTTACCATCGGCCAGATCACCTGGACCATTGGCTCCGACGACTTCATCGCCATGATCACGGAGGAGGCGCGGACTCAATCCACATCGACCACTGCTTCACCTGCATCGGCTACGGCTCCGACCACGGTGGATCTGGCTCCGACCACGGTGGACCCGGCTCCGACCATGATGGATCTGGCTCTGACCATGGTGGATCCGGCTCTGACCATGTCCGTATCGCCTTCAGCCATGCCAACAACCCGTCGTCTGCTTCCCTGCTACAAAGGGAAGCAGATCGATAACACCGACCTGCTCGACTCCATCGATCGGGTCAGCACCCAACTTGCTGAAACCCTAGCTCTGGTAAGTTTAGTTCAAAGTCAACCTAATGAGCAGGTAACCGCTACCCACAATAGATCTACTCAACCAGCTTGGGCCAGTCGTCCTGCACGACTAGGTACAGATCTCATGGTCATATCTACTCCTGAAGGGCGCTCCGCTCGTCGCTGGCTAGCCTCCGCGACGGGTCTCTGGCTCTTCGAGTACGAAGCCTCGACGGAGAACTACCAGGCCCAGCCCTACAGCCTGCGAAACGCTGCCTCCAACTACGCATACAATATACAACGCTACTCAGATCTGTGTTTTATACTTCGACCTTGACCAAAGCCACGCAACTTTGTCATCATGGTTCGGATTGAGGATTATCAAGAAGGATCGGTCCACATAGTTCAAGAGGGTGGCTCAAGCTCTTCGTCCGGCACTGCATCTAATGCCTCTGTTCGCACCGAGCTCTAGAATCATGACAATGAAGGCGTTGAATACGATCTGGATATCCTAGACCACGCCCCGGGATACCCGCGATTCTCGTCCTTCCCACCAAGGTGAGGAGACTTGATCAATGTTGTCAGTAATGATGAACCACCGACAATCGGTGAGATGGAACAAGAAAGGCTGGCACGCGAAGCACGCAATATTGATCAGTTTAATCGCTGACAAATCGAAGCCGAGGCCAAAGAGGAGGCTCGATGTATAAGGGTCTAGCCATGCGATCTTAACAATGCCTTTGATAGGGTGGGGACAAGCAGGTCTTCAGGACTCCAAGCGCCAACATAGCCATTGCTATGGCGACAATGCAACGACTACCCAATACCCTAGAAACTCAGGTAGTTCATGATGATATTGTTGACACAAAATGTGACACACTATGCCTCACACACAGCAAGCCGGAAAGCGTGGCTTCAATCAGGTTCCTGGGTGCTTCGTGATCCAGAAGCGTGCCAGTCAGTTTGACCTGAAAACTAACAAGGGATAAAACAATTAAATGCCAAACCGGAACATGTTGGGTGAGACTAGACAGTTCCACATATACGGCCCTGAAGCCACTTACAACGACATACGGCTATAGAGAGCTGTCTGCCAACAAGTTTATAAACCATTCAGCTAATCGTAAGATGAATGCACGTAAAGACCTGATTGCCAAATGCATGTGCATGGAAAGACATGTTTGAAACAAGTGAAATTAATTATGAGTTAATGCATAACCAAGCTCAGCAGTCCAGCCGAATTGGGGTCCATGAAGAAGGAACGTGCAAATAAAAATGATTAAACTAATCTAAAACCTGCATCTGCCGCACGACACCTGGTTTTGTTAAAGCTTAAATGTGATTAACATGCATGAACCCACGACATGTGACAATCTAGATTAAAATAACTCAGCCATTATGAGCATGTTATCTATTTGCAAAGGTAGTATGAAAAGCAATGATCGTCGAAGCACGAATAAAACCATAAGAGAGAGCCGAACAATATCATTCTAGATTGGGCAGAAGTGTGTTACAAATATATAAAATATTTAAAACATGCAACACTGGATAACTTAATGAATCTATTTAGATTTGCCATATCTAATAGAGCCGATAACTATCTTGCTTTCACTAAGCATATTGAGCAAACGCCTGCCGCACGGTATCTACTCATAAACAAAGCATAAGCAAAGACTTCTTGATTGTCAAGCAAAGATCCGCCGCACGACCATTGAAAACAAATAAGACTACTTGCATCACGTTTAAATCCACCGCATGATACTAAACATGATAACAAGGTTGTCGGAACTTACGGAGGTCGACGGATCGATGACTCCTCTCGAAGAACTCGACGACACGACAAAAGGACTTGAAAGTTGGCACGGGGCCGGTTGTATTGATTTGGTTGTGAACCCCTATTACAATGGTCGAGGGTCAATATTTATACCCTAGACAAAACACGAGTCCTAGAAGACTACGATTTACAAAGGAACTTTTAAACAAACTTGGAAACTTACGATCCCTTACCCTAAACTCTCAGAGTCCTTTATTATTACAACTTTCATCTTTTCGATCGGCCTCGCCTGCCATCTTCTGCTTTCCCGAATGGAGTCACCGCCTTCTGGAGTAACCGACCGCACAAGCATTTAGCCGACCGCTTGTTTTGTTTGCCGAATACCCTTCTTCCCGCATGCGGGTCCACCTATCATCCTCCAGAATCGACCAAAATCCAGTGTTAACACATGCCCCGTCAATTTCGGGATAAAAGTTGTTTTATTCTAAAATTGACCACAAGCTCCTTCTTCCTCCTAGGTCAGCACCGTTCAACACCGCAGCCGCTGCCCAAAAATTCAAGCTTTCAGCGCAACCTCGGACCTACTTCGAATCTTCAATGGCGGCCCAGGATGAAATCCCAGAGGTAAACTTTACTTATATTCGGCAATTTTCATTTGATCCTCCTGTTCCTCTTTTGGCTTATTCCTCTTTGATTTCAATCACCTTCTAAAGGAATACAAGAACCAGATTTTGATCCCCTATGCTGCCAACCTCGACTCCTATTTCCTCGGCCCAATGGGAAATCCTAACCCTTCTAAAATTATCGAGAAGGAAACCCAAAGAATCTCTTTCAAATCTGGGATCATCTCGCTAAACCGATGGCCAAACACGTTCAAGAATTGGCCATTTCCCCCAATCGCCGGATGGCGGAATTGGTACAGGAGAATGCTGGAGAAAAGCAGTAGCCACTGAGAAAGTCAAGACATCAGTCATTGTCTAGAATTATCTTTAGCAGAAACACCAAGAAATGATTCCCTTTTGATAGCAGCTTCCCATTTTTGGTCTGACACTATTAATACCTTCATCTTTGGTCATGGTATGATGACCATCACTCTAGCCGACGTGTTCATGATGACTGGCTTGAACGTGTCACTGCCAGTATACCCCTATAAGTACAAGAGCAAAAGTAATCAAAGAGCCGTTAGCTCTGGATGTGGATGGATCAAACACATTCAGAACTACATGAATGCATCTGGCACCGTCTCTGACAAAGAGTTGAAAGCCTTCATGAATATGTAGCTATGCAGATTCATCTTCTGTGGAAAATCTAATGAACCAACCATGAATCATATAGTGATGGCTGAAGACTTAGCTACAGGCACTCAGATCCCACTAGGCAAATATCTCTTAGGGTCTGTTTATCATATGATGCATCAGATTACTCTTCAGATGCGTCAAGGTGGAGAAATCTCTTGTGTGAATGGTCCCTGGTGGCTAATTCAAATGTGGCTCCAGCTATATATGCATCAGATAACCTCTGTGAGCCTCTTCAATCTAAGTTTTCCTTCAGTTAACTATGCTAAAGGCAGTACAGCAAAGGTTAAGGCTTGTCAGACTTATGGGGAAGCAGCATCATCTATAAGCATTGACATAGACATCGATCATTTCTTCAAACTATTTTTCAAAGGATTCGGCAATGTGCTCTGGTTTCCTTACAGAGAAAATGAAAATTTAACTTTGCCCTGTAAGTTTAGCTATGAAATTGGTTGTTTAGGTCAAGAATCCACGAAGATTTTCAACTCTTTTATCAAACCTTGCACTCTGCCAGCCGAATTTCATCATGGGAGGTTAGTGCAATCCACCTATGAATTCTACTATAAATATGGTGGCCAGACAATTAGGATGTGGCCAACTACCTCCAAGATTCCTCTTCTCAACAATCATAAAGTCAAGGGAAGTAATAACAGAAAGAATGAAAACCAAGAAAATCTTTGAATTAGGATGAGAATTGCCAACATACGAACCATCTCCATTTGGGCTAATAGATGTTGCTCATCCCTTCTTTGTCTCTTGGTGGCAAGAATGGCATGCTCATATCTTCAATATATCAGTTCATTCTTTATGCAAAAACTTGCAACCTGATTTTGCTTCTGATAGTGAGGTAATTTCATTATGCTCATCATTTCTTGCTCTTAAATCCACTTCTTATTTTAACATCTAGTTATACACAGGATCTTGAGTTTACTCCCCCAGCCAAAGTAATCCAGTACTATTCGGCTGGTCCCAAGCCTGCTCTGGGGTTTGATGCTCCAAATTAAAGGAATTCATGAAAACTCCTACAACTTTGGATTTAGTACCTTTAAAGGCACTCATGAGAACTCCTGCTACTTCAGCTGCTGCATCTTCAAGAGGAAAAAGCAAAAGTAAAACACCTGAAAGTTTTCTCTTACCTAAGAAACCAAGGATCAAGAAAGCCAAATTATCTCTTAAGGTATGAACCTTTTATTCTCTATCAGATTACCAACCTCACTTAGCAGTAAACCTGACCACCTCTACATTCATTACTTCCATTGCAGCCACAAGTCGAAATTCCCACACTAGGCAATACCTCAGCACCTGTAGAACTAACCCCTGAAGTTTCTACTGAAGATGAAGAAATCCATGATAGCGAAACTTCAGAGACTCATGAAGCTGAAGGTTCAAAGGCTCATAAATCTGATGAGACTATAGGTAACATTGTTCAACCAATTCTCTTTTTCTCCTTTCTTTTTTTTTCTTAATAACATCTATCTCTTATGCTCATTATCATTTACTTTATTGAGAATAGATGAAATCTTAGATGAACTGGCAAGGGAAACTTCTCCTGATCAAGCTCCAAACCCGTCCCTTCTGAACCTCCAGCCAAGTTCTCCAACAAGCTAGGGTATAACCCATCCTGATGATCAATTAGCTCAGCAGGTAATGCCTTGTCTTATACTATATTTTAGTAAAATTACCCAATCGGCTAACACCTCCTTTCTTCTCTTTTCTTTAGAAGAACATCACTAAACCGACCACCAGTTACTCCTTCTCTATTGAGGACTACATCATTGAGAAAGGTGAAGAGATCACTTCTTATCAAACCTTATCGCTGGAAAATCAGGCTCGGCTAAAAGAGGTGATCATTCTGCTGAACAAGGATACCATTAGTCTAGTTCAGGATACAGACCAGATAAAAGACCTCCTTGAACTCATTGATCAAGATATCACCTCTGCTCTCAAGGCCCCCCTAGAATCTGCAGCCCATCTTGATGACCACTTTGCTATGGTGAGAAGGGCAACCAAGAACATATCTTCGAGGGCTGCTCTGCAGAAGGATAGATCTTTGAAAAAGCTGGAGATTAAAGATCTTTACTCTAATATCCAGACTACAAGAAATTCCTTGACAACCTTGGAGCCTGAACTGAAAGCCATGGAGGATGAAAAAAGCAGACTAGAAGCTCAACTAGCCGAACTGAATGCCAAAATTCAGTCTCACAGGGCCCATAAAGCTAATTTGCCGAAGGACATAGAAGCAGCTTCACTAAAGATAACTTCGACCATCAAAGAAGACCAGCAAATCAAAACCAAGTTATCTAGCATCCAGAGTTCTAAAGATGAAGATCAAAAAGTGCTAGATAATGTTAGCTGAATCAGGACTGAAGCCATAGAGGCAATCAATCATCTTCTGAACAAGTAGACATTGGGTTTGTAATAAACTTAAGTGTGATATCCTCTTTTCCTTGATCAACCAACTTTATGTTTACTTATTTTTATTCATTCGAAAAAAGCAATCGGCCATTTTCCCTTAAATTACTCGATTAGAATGTAGCCGATTGTCTCCATTCTTCCAATAGCCGAACGAATCCTAATTTAAATGTTGTGAGGGTATAGCCGAATAATACTGGCTCCAACAAATCAGGGAGACAGTCGAGCGACGTCTGATTTAACCCATGCCTGGCCTAGCCCAGTAGCAGCCCAGCTGAAAGGGAAAAACCCTACTCCACCGTTCGGCATTCTCGCCCCATGACTCCGTAGAATTCGCCACGACTCTTTGCTCCGGCTTATAAATAGACCCTTCCGTTAGCCTTCATCGCTATCTTCGCTTTAGCGTTCTCACATCTGTCTCCTCCACTTCCTTCGTTCGATTCATTCTAGAAGAAAACCCTAACCTCCACCAAAGCAAATGGCGAACAGTGGCGACCGTGGCAAGCGTCCTGCCGACGGGGAGGCTGAAGGAAGCAGAGCATCGCGCTGCCGGCGTCGTGGGTATGATTCGGCTTTTTGGCCCCTTGCAATTTTCTTGTTCATCTCTTAGTTTCGATTTTTCTTCCTCATTCATCAAGATAAGGGTTATCAGCTCCAACCAATATCATCTCCTTCCTCCGGCAACAGCAGCTCAACCGGGAACTCCATCATCCGGCTCTTCTAGCTCTTCAAGCTCCTATCATTCCAATCCTTGGGGCCCGGCGAAACCAGCAGATACACACCATCCGTACTCTCACGAGGAGGCGCTCAAGTTTTGCTAGGAGAGGGACGAAGCCCGGGAGGAGCTAGGCGATGTCTCCAAGAAATTTGGCATCGATCAAGCCGAATGGGAGGACCAGCGGAAGCAACTCTACGACACCATCACCGGTTTGATATCTTCATTTGGTTTTATCATTCTGGCTTCCCTTGCTTGCTGACCCATTTTTTTTTCTTTTCTGCCCAGCTCTTTCTACGGAGAATGACCGCTTGAAGGCGGCGGCGAACAAGATTGCCGACACGGTGAATGCCTAGGGGGAGACATCCGAGGCACGCCTTGATGCTGTGGACGGCCGTATTGATTAGGCCGTCATCCAAGGTGTGCACCTTGGCGCTTCTCTTGGGCTGGCAGCAATGACCTCCCGAACCAACGAGGACTACTCCTTCTAGCTAGTTGGCTTCGTTGGAGGACGCCCGGACGAGATCGACGACATCGATGAGCGTCTGGAGGCCTACGATGATCATGCCGCTGCCCTTGCTAAATCCACAAACCCCCAGTCCGTCCTCAACAAGTTATTTGAGGAGTAGTTTGTATTAGGATGGACTTCTATAAATAATCTCGTCTTTTGGAAGAATACTTATTTCTTTGATTCTTTTCGGTAAAATTCTGCCTGCGACTATCAAAAAAATGCTGAAAATAACCCGGTCTTGCATAAACATTCTTGTGCTAGAGGCGATGCAAACTGCATCGGCTATTTTGTGCTAAAGGCGATATGAACAATATCGGCTATTCTCAGTCTTATATCTGATTTTTAGGCTAAAGGCGATTTTCTCTTTATTGGTTTTTCTGATCTACATTCATGAACCAACCTCAACACCGGGGTAATATTTCTTAAGAAATCTTCCATTGATAGCTCTGGTAAACTCCTCTCCAAATAAAGTCCTCAATATGTATGCATTGCCAGGTACACATTCTACTATTCAGAAAGAACCTTCCCAATTTGGAGACCATTTGCCGAACACCCTATCCTTT
The DNA here is from genome assembly GCF_019320115.1 of Miscanthus floridulus. Taxonomy (NCBI): domain Eukaryota; kingdom Viridiplantae; phylum Streptophyta; class Magnoliopsida; order Poales; family Poaceae; genus Miscanthus; species Miscanthus floridulus. Next base: position 135,154,676 of record NC_089586.1, read on the forward strand.
GTTCCAATTGGCAATATAGTTTTCCAAACTAAGTCTCCTTCTGCGAACTGCTTCAGCCTAACCCTTTTGTTATAATACTTGGCGACGCGTATTTTATTTTTCTCAATATTTTCCAATGCCTTGAGATGAATCAAATGTAAATCTTCCAATTCATCTATCATCAGATTCTTATAATCTTCTTCTGCCAATTCTTTCTGTAACACAACTCGCCTTGAACCCGACTGTAATTCCCATGGTAATACAGCATGATGCCCATAAACCAGTTCATAGGGAGACATTTGAGTGGACCCATGACAAGCCATACGGTAAGCCCACAATGCTTCATTAAGAACCAAGTGCCATCTCCTTGGTTTTTCATCAATCTTCTTCTGGATGATTTTAATCATAATCTTATTTGATGCTTCTACCTAACCATTAGCTTGTGCATAATAAGGAGAAGAATTATACAACTTAATCCCCATACCTTTGGCAAAGTCACAGAATTCTGAAGAAGTAAACTGAGTTCTTTGATCAGTCGTTATAGTTTGAGGAATCCCGAATCTGTGAATTATATGTTCCTTAACAAAACTGATCATATTATCTGACGTTACCTTCTTCAAAGGGATAGCTTCAACCCACTTGGTGAAATAATCCGTGGCCAAGAGTATAAATTTGTGTCCCTTACTAGAAGGAGGATTGATCTAACCAATTAAATCTACACCCCATCCTCTGAACGGCCAAGGTTTGATTATGGGATTCATAGCAGATACTGGAACTTTTTGAATATTGCCGAATTTTTGACAATTGTGACACCCTTTGTAATATTCAAAACAATCCTCCAACATAGTCGGCCAAAAATAACCAGTTCTCCTAATTATCCACTTCATCCGATAAGCTGACTGGTGTGCACCACACAATCCTTCGTGAACCTCATACATCACTTTCTTGGCCTCTTCTTGACTTAAACATTTTAGCAATACTCCATCGACGGAGTTGTAATATAACTGATCATCAAGGAACACAAATTTAAGAGCTTTGTACCTGAGTTTTTGGGAAACCTTTTGAGATGAACCTTTCAGATAATTGGTAATTTCGTATCTCCAATCACCATCTACTTGATCAGTATTTAAAACACCTTCTTCTATAGCAAAAACCTCCCGACTCTCTCGATATCCAGAAGCAGCTTGAGTTAACTTATTTGCTTTTTCATTGCACTCCCTAGGGATATGATGCAAGGTTACTACCAGAAAACTCTTCAAAAGTTCTCTACACTCTTCATAATATTCTCTTAACACATTGTTCTTGCATTCATACTGACCACTCAGTTGATTAATCACCAACTCAGAATCCCCAAAGATTTTAACAGCAACGGCCTTTACTTCTATAAGAAGCTGAAGCCCTCTAAGCAACGCTTCATACTCTGCCTGATTATTAGTAACATGAAATTCAATAGGAACCGCATACTCAAAAGTTTTTCCTTGTGGGAAAATCAAGAAAATACCAGCACCACCACCTTTGTTACAAGATGATCCATCGAAGAACAAGGCCCAAGGCACAATGCTCATTGCCTCAACAAAAAGATCCCGATGTTGGGTAATAAAATCGGCAATAATTTGACCCTTTACCGCCTTTGCCGATCCATACCTTAAATTAAATTCTGACAATGCTAAAATCCATTTGCCAATTCTTCCATTCAAAATCGGCATTGATAGCATATGTTTGATTATATCAAAACTAGAAACTACCACGCATTCGGCATTCAACAAATAGTGTCGAAATTTGGTACATGAGTAATACACACACAAGCAAAGTTTTTCTGTAGCCGAATACCTTGTCTCCGGGCCTAGCAACTTTCGGCTAAGATAAGCTATGACTCTTTCTTTTCCTTCAAATTCTTGCATAAGGGCCGATCCTATTGTTAGGCTACCGGCCGCCACATACAACTTAAAAGGCTTGTCAAGTTGCGGAGGTACCAGCACAGGTGGTGCTTTCATATATTGCTTGATCTCATCAAAAGCCTTTTGTTGTATGTCACCCCATACAAATTTTTGATCTTTCTTGAGCTTTAATAAAGGAGAAAAGGGTAAAACTCTCTCTGATAGATTGGATATGAATCTTCTTACAAAGTTGATTTTGCCTAACAATGATTATAATTCTGTGAGATTGGTTGGTGGCACAACTTTGTCTATTGCTTCCATGCTCTTTTTCCCAACTTCAATTCCTCCTTTATGAACTAAAAATCCCAAAAACTCACCGGCTGAAACTCCAAAGGCACATTTGTTTGGATTCATCTTCAAGCCATGCTTCCTTGTGCACTCCAGAGTCTTTCTTAAATCAGCTAAATGTCCTTCATGATTTCTAGACTTGACCACTACATCATCGATGTGGATCTTTATAATCTTGCCGATCAGCTCGTGAAAAATATAATTCATAGCTCTTTGATAAGTTGCACCGGCATTCTTTAACCCAAATGTCATGACTATCCATTCAAACAAACCAATATGACCAGGACATCTAAAAGCTGTTTTTGAAATATCCTCCATTGCCATAAAAATTTGATTATAGCCAGCATTACCATCCATAAAACTAATGACTTCATAACCTGCTGCTGCATCTACCAGTAAATCGGCAACTGGCATTGGGTAACCATCCATGGGAGTAGCCTTATTAAGATTTCTGAAATCTATGCAAACTCTCATTTTTCTATTTTTCTTGTATACCGGTACTATATTTGAAATCCACTCTGCATACTTGTATGGCCGAATGAAGTTTGCTTCTATTAATCTTTCAACCTCCTTCTTCACATTGGCCAATACTTCCTCTTTGTATATCTTCCGTGGAGGTTGTTTGTAAGGATGAAATCCAGGTTTAATGGGTAATCGATGCTCAACAATGGAACGATCCAATGCAGGCATTTCCGTGTAATCCCAAGCAAAACAATCTTTAAACTCTTTCAACAGATCTATCAACTTTGATTTTATATTCTGGGTCTAACTTTGCACTAATATATATCGACCTTGGCTTAGAACCATCACCAACATTAATTTCTTCCAACTTATCAGCCGACATAAAACCACGTCCCAACTTTCCTTTGTTGCCATCGACGAGATTTCCCATTAAAAATTGCTATGAGAGCCGACTGCTTGGATCGGCTGTTGACCCTCACTGAAAACATTTACAGGACCTTCTTTCCACACTTTTCCAGAGAAACAATCGACGCCCTCATATTCCCAGTAGGTAGATTCTGTGGCAGCAACACTTACCGAATCATCAGCATGTACAACTTCAACGTCATCTCCAATCCATTGAATGAGAATTTGATGCATGGTTGAAGGAATGCAGCAATTAGCATGGATCCAATCTCTGCCCAAGAGTAGGCTATATGCCCCCTTGTCATCAATGACAAAAAAGGTAGTAATCAGAGTTTTTAACCCAATAGTCAGCTTTCTGAAGGTAGTATAAGGCATGATATTGATAGCAGCCCCTCCATCAACAAACATCTTGGTTAAAGGCTTGCCATTGACATATCCTTTTAAATAGAGTGGTCTTAAGTGATGATTCTTGACCGGTTTGTCAAAAACAGCCTGCCGTGTTAATACAAGCTGAGCCATCAAATCCTGACATCCACTTTCATCAAAATCAGAGTACACCTCTTCTTGGACATCTTGGCTTTCGGGAGCTATAAACTCTGATGGGAGAAAAAAAGCCATACAAGCATCAGCCGAAGGACCACATCCATCAGACTTCTTCTTAGGACGCCATATTTGCTTTGTCCCAGTAACTTCCTGTTCCAACTCCCTATTCCTCAACCATTGAACTCTTCTTTTCTGACTTTTCTTCAGGCCTGGAGGACACCACTGTTCTTTTTGCCATACGTATCTATAGGAATCAGCTTCTTCGTCATGCACCCTATCATGAATCCAACCTTGACCTGCAAATCTTTTCCTTTGCTGATTCTCAAAATCATCTATTTTTAAGCGCCGATCATCTTTAGGAACCTTCGTTCCAAGTCTTTCATAGACGGGACGGCGGTTGACTTGAGATTGCCTATACTCGGAGTACTGAGCACTACACTCTGGACAATTATTTCTTGTAGGCAACCTCAAGCCTTCATTCCAATAATGCCTAAAGAATGAACAACCCCAATGAGACTGCTCCTGTTCTGTCATGTATTCTTCTTGCTCCCTTCGGTTTACCTCTTCCTTATACCTCTGGCATTCTTCCATAAACCATTGCTTCTTATAGTATTCCTTCTCTTGCTCTCTCTGCCACTTGTTTAGCAAAATACGTGATGTAACTCTGGGTTTGGAAGTTTGACCTTTCTTGGTTCGGCTATTCTGAAACCGAACTCGTTACTGCAGCTCTCTACTGGTGACTTACCGATCCAGGTCAATAGCACCACTTTCCTTTGCTCTATCAGAGGTCAACACCTTTACCTTGCCTTTACCTTTGAGATCATTGGCAGAGACCATATTCACAGAGAAAGAAATCATATTGTGGAAAAGGCTGATCATCAATTTTCATCTTGCCATCAAACTTCAAATGTCCCTCTTGGATAGCTTTCTGGATTCGTATTCTGAACACTCGGCAATCATTGATAGAGTGAGAATTAGTGTTATGGAAGCCACAATACTTTTTGTCTTTCACTCCTTCAGGCCGTAGCATAGGATGTCCTTCTGGCAGCTTGATGCGTCCTTCCTTTATGAACCATGCAAAAAGCCTGTCTGCCATAGTAACATCAAAATCATAGGTTCCTTTTTGTTGTTTCAACCAGCGTTGACTAACTTGAGTGGGTTCCTTTACCCAATTCAACTTAGCTGCAGCTATCTCATCTTCATCAATATACTTAGTCACTTCCTCCAGAAAACCTTGATACACCTCATTAGTGGCATTGTTCTTCTAAAAGCGATTATCTCTCCTGAATCCTTGGGCCTAATTACTCATAGCTGCTAAACGCTGCGCAAGTTGGCCAAAATCATCAAACTCCATGCCGAACAACTTCTCCCTGATATTCGGCAATATTCCTACTATAGCTATTCTAGGTAGTTGATCATCTGGTAAATTTAGAGAATAACACATATTCTTGGTCTCCCTAAATCTGCGAAGATATTCCAATGGTGTCTCATTTGTTCTCATCCTCAGACTCATGAGATCAACCAACTTCTTCTCATTAGTACCCATGTAGAAATATGAATGAAATTTCTACTCTAGTTCTGCCCATGTACCGATGGAATGAGCTGGTAAAGACGTGAACCACGTGAAAGCTGGTCCTGTAAGAGACAAAGGAAAATATCGAATCCTCCAAGCTTCATCTGAAGCAGCTTCTCTAAGCTGCATTAAGTACCGACTGACGTGCTCTATGGTACTAGTATCATCTTGACCAGAAAACTTGGTCAAATCTGTTGGAGGCTTCACCCTTGGAGGTAATGCCACTCTGTTGTACCATTCTGGATAAGGAGACTTGTATGAATAGGATTGATTTTTTGGCTTCAAGCCAAACTGATTCTGCATCATATCAGCCATCCTGTGCATCAAAACATCAATGCCTGAATCCTGATTTCCTTGTACTTGCACTCTAGAAGGCAATCCTGAAACACTCCTATACCCTGGATTTGGCACAGCATTGATAGCACTGTAATTAGTAAATTCTTGATACCCATCTCCATACATATTCTTCTGCAATCTATTTGATGCTGGAGAAACTCTATAAGCTGAAGGTGGCACTTCTCCTATGGTACCAAATGTCACCTGGCCATAGGTGGGATGTGATTGCTTTTCAGTGTGAGTCAATCCACCTATACTTGAAGGCGATGCTACTTCTTTTCCAACAGGCTTCTCTTGATACTTTGGAACATTGAAAAGTGTCGGTCCACTGAGTGGTCCAACATTTTCCTTGAAGTATTTATCAACCATTGGACCAAAAGTACTGATCATGATTGCCCGAAAGGTATTCAGAAAAGCTGTGTGATGGTTTGTCATGGTTTCTCCTATAGCTTTATAGACCAGGGCTGCCATCTTCTGAGCATCCTCCTCTTCAGTGTAATCAGTTTGATGTGGAAGAAGAACCCTTGGCATTGACTGCTTTTGAAACACTTTATTGCTCTTGTTTTTGGAAAAAGACATCAAACACTTCTGTTGGTATTGCTCACATGCTTGTAGCACTAAATTCCTGTAATTATCTGGCAATTCTGCCATGCTCACATCCAGAACATGATCATTGTTGATCTCAGACGCCATCTTGAACTAACAAATTGTCCCACCGGGCGTGCTAAAAAGTGTGTTGATACAAAATGTGACACACTGTGCCTCACACACAGCAAGCCGAAAAGCGTGGCTTCAATCGGGTTCCCGGGTGCTTCGTGATCCGGAAGCGTGCCAGTCAGTTTGACCTGAAAACTAACAAGGGATAAAACAATTAAATGCCAAACTGGAACATGTCGGGTGAGACCAGACAGTTCCACATATATGGCCCTGAAGCCACTTACAACGACATACGGCTATAGAGAGCTGTCTGCCAACAAGTTTATAAACCATTCAGCTAATCGTAAGATGAATGCACGTAAAGACCTGATTGCCGAATGCATGTGCATGGGAAGACATGTTTGAAACAAGTGAAATTAATTATGAGTTAATGCATAACCAAGCTCAGCAGTCTAGCCGAATTGGCATCCATGAAGAAGGAACATGCAAATAAAAACGATTAAACTAATCTAAAACCTGCATCTGCCGCACGACACCTGGTTTCGTTAAAGCTTAAACATGATTAACATGCATGAACCCATGACATGTGACAATCTAGATTAAAATAACTCAGCCATTATGAGCATGTTATCTATTTGCAAAGGTAGTATGAAAAGCAATGATCGTTGAAGCACGAATAAAACCATAAGAGATAGCCGAACAATATCAATCTAGATTGGGCAGAAGTGTGTTACAAATATATAAAATATTTAAAACATGCAACACTGAATAACTTATTGAATCTATTTAGATTTGCCATATCTAATAGAGCCGATAACTATCTTGCTTTCACTAAGCATATTGAGCAAACGCCCGCCGCACGGTATCTACTCATAAATAAAGCATAAGCAAAGACTTCTTGATTGTCAAGCAAAGATCCACCGCACGACCATTGAAAACAAACAAGACTACTTGCATCACGTTTAAATCCATCGCATGATACTAAACATGATAACAAGGTTGTCGGAACTTACGGAGGTCGACGGATCGATGACTCCTCTCGAAGAACTCGACGACACGACAAAAGGACTCGAAAGTTGGCACAGGGCCGGTTGTATTGATTTGGTTGTGAACCCCTATTACAATGGTCGAGGGTCAATATTTATACCCTAGACAAAACACGAGTCCTAGAAGACTACGATTTACAAAGGAACTTTTAAACAAACTTGGAAACTTATGATCCCTTACCCTAAACTCTCAGAGTCCTTTATTATTACAACTTTCATCTTTTTGATCGGCCTCGCCTGCCATCTTCTGCTTTCCCGAATGGAGTCACTGCCTTCTGGAGTAACCGACCGCACAAGCATTTAGCCGACCGCTTGTTTTGTTTGCCGAATACCCTTCTTCCCACATGCGGGTCCACCTGTCATCCTCCAGAATCGACCAAAATCTAGTGTTAACAGATATACAAGCTTACCTAACGGCTGCTATGGCCTAGACCGCAGAAATTGTAAATCAAGCCCGGGCTCCATCCGTGTCAGTCGAATCAAGCCACAGCCGCCAGTACTCAAGTCGCTCATAGCCACCCAACCAACGTGGCTCGCGCAACAACGACCCATCAGACAACCGTTAAGGCAGAAATAGTGGCCATGATGGTGGTCGGGATGACAACCGTCATGACTTTTGGGATGACAACTGCCGAGACAATCGCGATAATCGCCACGATAACCACAGTCGCAGGGTTAATTAGGGGGGCAACCGAGATCGCCATGATGGCAATAACAATCTCCGCCATTACCTCGGAGAACGCGATCTGCGCGATCGCATCAACCAAAGAGCCAACGATCGTGCATCCCACGAAAGCTATCGCCGTATGGAATATGATACTGCCCATGGCCCTCCGAGTTTGAAGCAGTTTACTCTGCATCTTCGCCAAGTCATATGGCCCAAGAACTTCAAGCTCAAAAAACTTCAGAAGTACGACGGCAAGGAGAACCCCGAATTATGGGTCATGCTCTATAAAACCGCATGCAGATCAGCCATGGCTAATGAGCATGTCATGTCTAACTACTTCCCAGTCGCTGTCGGTCATGTAGGTCACCAATGGTTGGTCAGCTTGTCGGTGAACTACTTCAATTCTTGGCAAGAGCTCAAGCAAGCTTTCATCGACAACTTCATTACCACTTGCGAGCAACCCAGCAACAAATATGATCTGCAGTGGGTTTGAGACTAGAAAGATGAGCCACTATGTGAGTACGTCCGACGTTTCTCTGAGATGCGCATCATGGTCCCGTCAATCTCCGACAACGAGGCAATCGAGGCTTTCATCACTGGTCTCCGCTTCCACGACGTCCTATGGGACAAGCTCCTCCGTAAGAGACCCGAATCAGTCACAGCACTCCTGGCCACTACCAAGAAATATGTGGACACCGATGACGCTAAAAAGATAATCATCGAAGAAGCAACAAGGGTTCCATGCTCCGACCACCCCCCACACCGCGACAACTACCGCAGTAACCGTGGTCGGAATGACAATTTTGATCGCCACAACCAGCGTAATGACCCCCATGACTACCGCGACCAGCGTAATCAGTGGCATAATTGCCGTGACGATTACAAGGGCAAGCATGCTCGGGAAGATGACGGCGAGGTCAACACCGTTAAGAAAGGTGGCAGACGTCGCAACTATGAAGAAGACTATGCCAAAGCATTGAAAGGACCCTGCTAGCTGTACCCCAAGTCAAACCATACCATGGAGAATTACAGCATTCTCAAGTCTATCTATACGCGTCAACAGGCTCTAGATACGTCCGACAAGCCTAACAATGCAGGGGAACAGCGCAATGAGGACAATGATGATGAAGACGTTGATCCCTATCACAAGTACGTCAGGCCAACCGATCGCGTCCACACCATCATTAGAGGAAAAGTGTCCATCGAGACCAAATGGGAACACAAGCTGCTCGCCCGCGCCTGCTTGAACATGGCCAACACCGACAACCTCATTGTCGATCCGCGGCTCCCTCCTTGGTCTCACCATGAGATCTCCTTTAGCAAAAAGGACCAATGGGCCACAATACCAGAGCCAGGACATTTTCCCCTGATCCTTGATCCTTGTATCAACAGGGTCCAGTTCGATAGAGTGCTGATTGATGGTGGTAGCTCCATTGATATACTGTTCAAGAACAGTTTGCTGGCTCTGAAGATAACCCTGGCTGATCTCAAGCCATACGAGGCACAGTTCTGGGGTGTTCTCCTCGAACAGAGCTCTACTCCTCTCGGACAGATCATGCTACCTGTGCAATTTGGTACCTCAGACCACTTTCGCACCGACTACATCAACTTCGTGGTCGCCGACTTCGAAGGCACCTACCATGCTATCCTTGGTCGACCAGCGCTCACCATGTTCATGGCCATACCTCACTATAGGTATTTGGTGCTCAAGATGCCTACTGAGAAGGGGGTTCTAACTCTCAAGGGCAACGTGTACGCAGCTTACACCTACGAGGATGACAGCTTCAAAATAGTAGAGGCTCACGACCTCTCTATTCGCATGGCCGAGACCATGCTCGATGCCAAGAAGACCCCAGCCAACCACCTGGAGATCCCAAACCTTGAGGCCCCGCGCAAGAACGTCAAGTCCAAAGAGCACAAAACAATCTAGCTGGTCGACGGTGATCCTAGCAAAACAGCCCTTATCAGGGCCAACCTAGATCCTAAATAGGAAGACATGCTCGTCAGGTTCTTGAGGAGCAACGTGAGCATGTTTGCATGGAAACCTGCTAATATGCCCGGTGTACCTCAGAACTTGATCGAGCACTCCTTAAATATCGACGGCAAGGCCAAACCTATCAAGCAGAAGCTATGACGGTTCGCTCACGACAACAAGGAGGCGATTAGGGTAGAAGTTACACTGCTTTTGGCAGCTGGATTTATTAAAGAAGTGTATCATCTAGAGTGGTTAGCCAACTCGGTCCTTGTACGCAAAAAGAATAATGAATGGAGAATGTGCGTTGATTACACTGATCTCAATAAACACTACCCTAAAGACCCTTTTGGCTTACCTTGCATAGATGAGGTCGTAGATTCAACGGCCGGTTGTGAGCTATTTTCCTTTCTCGATTGCTACTCTAGTTATCACCAGATTGCTCTAAAAAAGGACGACCAGATCAAGACATCTTTTATCACGCCTTTCAGCGCCTACTGCTACACGACCATGTCATTCGGGCTCAAGAACGCCGGGGCTACCTACCAACGCGCTATACAGGCCTGCCTCAAAGACGAGATAAAAGACGACCTCGTCGAGGCTTATGTTGATGATGTAGTTGTCAAAACCAAGGAAGCACATACCCTTGTTGATAACCTGGAACGCACCTTTGCAGCCCTTAACACATTCCAATGGAAATTAAACCCAAAGAAGTGCATCTTTGGTGTTCCTTCTGGCATACTACTTGGCAACATCATCAGTCACGACAGCATATGCCCTAACCCGGAGAAAGTCAAAGCTGTCTTGGACATGAAGCCGCCCAAAAAGGTGAAGGATGTTCAGAAGCTTACCGGATGCATGGCCGCTCTCAGCCATTTCATATCAAGATTAGGCGAAAAAGGATTACCGTTTTTTAAACTGCTCAAAGCATCCAAGAAGTTTGAGTGGTCGGAGAAAGCAGACGCTGCCTTCACACAGCTGAAATAATACCTTATGTCACCTCCGGTCCTCACTGGTCCCAGAGAAGACGAAACACTCCTGCTTTACATTACGGTGACTAATCGAGTGGTCTCCACTGCCATGGTGGTCGAGCGCGATGAGCCTAGCCACGTCTACAAGGTACAATGACCAATCTATTTCATCAGTGAGGTACTCAATGAATCCAAGACCAGGTACCCACAGATTTAGAAATTGATCTACGCCATACTGATAAGATCCCAAAAGTTGAAACATTACTTCGACGGATACCGTGTGGTGGTCATGCCTGACTACCCTCTGCGAGACATCATTAGCAACAAGGATGCGAATGGGCGCATCATCAAATGGGCAATGGAGTTATGCCCTTTCTCATTGGAGTTTGCAAGCTAAAATACAATCAAGTCTCAGGCACTTGTTGATTTTATCGTCGAGTGGACAGACTTAAGCACACCTACCTCTCAGGGGCCCGATGAGTATTGGAAGATGTGTTTCGACGGCTCTCTCAACATTGACGGTGCAGGAGTAGGAGTCCTTTTCGTGTCACCATCCAAGGAGCAGCTCTGGTATGTCCTCAGGATTCATTTCCCAGCGTCTAATAACGCCGCCGAGTACGAAGCATGCCTACATGGTTTGCGCATTGCGGTCGAGCTCGGTGTCAAACGTCTCTATGTCTATGGAGACTTGGCTCTGGTCATCAACTAGCTCAACAAGGACTGGGACACGACCAGCGAAAAGATGGATGCATACTACAAATCAATTAGAAAGCTGGAAGGCAAGTTCTACGGCATCGAGTACACACATGTGGTCCGGGATAAAAATCAAGCAGCAGATGCGCTGTGAAAGTTAGGATCATTCCGAGCTAAAGTCCCACATAGCGTATTTGTTCAAGACTTGCTCGCGCCTTCCATCGAAGAGGAAGATCCCACAGTCAACAAGCCTCTAGACTAGCTTTTGGTGGCTATGGTTCTAGCGTCAAACACCATCGAACCACCTCTGATCACTAAGAAGCCTGATTGGAGAGTACCTTTCATCAAGTACCTGACAGATGGTAGCGGTTACACCAATCGGTCAGAAAACGAACGCCTAATGCGGCGCAGTAAGCAGTATCTGCTCGTAGATGGCAAATTGTGGCGTAAGAACGCAAAGGAGGAAATCTTGATGAAGTGTATAACCCAGGAGGATGGCAAACATCTCCTGGACCAAATCCACTCTGGCTCCTGTAGCAACCATGCGGCTTCCAAAACACTAGTTGGCAAGGCCTTCAGAGCAGGATTTTATTGGCCGTCAGCTGTAGCCGATGCAGAGAAGCTAGTTCGCCATTATGAGGGTTGTCAGTTCTTCACCAAAAGAGTCCACATACCAGCACATGAGATTTAGACAATACTAGCCTCTTGGCCTTTCGCATGCTGGGGACTAGATATGATCGGGCCCTTTAAGCCAGCTCCTGGGAAATTTACATGTGTCTTTGTGCTGATCGACAAATTTTCTAAGTGGATAGAGTACATGCCTCTAGTATAGGCATCTTCAGAAAAAGCCATCACGTTCATCGATCAGGTCATCCACCGCTTCAGCATACCCAACAGCATCATCACTGATCTGGGTACTCAGTTCACCAGGAACACTTTTTGGGACTTCTATGATGAAAGGAGCATAGTGGTAAAATACGTCTCGGTGGCACACCCTAGAGCTAATGGACAGGTCGAGTAGGCAAACGGTATGATCTTGGACGCACTTAAGAAGAGGATATACAGAGAAAACGACAAAGCTCCTAGAAGATGGCTCAAAGAGTTACCAGTCATGGTCTAGGGCCTCAGAACCCATCCCAGTTGTAATACCGGCGTATCGCCATACTTCATGGTTTATGGTGCTGAGGCAGTGCTCCCAGCAGATATAGCCTTCAGATCAGCACGGGTAGAGAACTTCGACGAGGACAAGGCCAATGTAGTGAGGGAGCTAGAAGTGAATAGTGCAGAAGAGAAGCGGCTCGATTCTTGCGTACGTATAGCCAAATACCTTGCTGTTTTGCGTAGGTACTACAATAAGAACATTAAGGAGCAGTCCTTCATGGTCGGGGACCTGGTCCTGAAGTAGAAAATGAATTAGGCTAGTGTCCATAAACTCGCAACTCCATGGGAAGGGCCCTTCATGGTCAAGGAAGTTACAAGACCAACGTCTTATAGGTTAGCTCATCTGGATGGTACAGACATACCCAATTCATGGCACATCGACAAGCTTAGGCGTTTCTATGCTTAACTACTAAGATATGTACTCCCCTTGTACTTTCAATTTAATTCAATAAAGCTATTATGATTTCTCCGACCACTCTAATGTGTCACTTCGAAGTCTACTATTATTCTAACTCAACCAGTCAAAATCGACCACCATTCCTTCCTGGGTTTTCGGAGCAGGCCCTGTCTCCGGTTTCTCCCAACGCGTGCATGGGATCTGCTCTCTACGCTATGGGTGATCGGTAGGTCCCCTCTGGTTTGACTTATCTGCATCTACGTGTGCATAGGCTATGCACCTCACACTCCGACCATATGACAAACTAGGGCCATACAAACTTGTTAGGATGACGTGTCGACTGAACTGGTATAACTAAACAGAACGTTAACATGTTCTCACTCAGTTACACCAACACGAGTTCCAAGCGTAAATACGTTTTATACAAAACAAACAAGCTTATGAGAGATACAGTTACATTATTACAAGCTTGCCTAAAAAGGCCCAAGTTTATAATAACACAACTACATCTTCTTCTACAGCTACAACCTACACTATTGGCTAGTCGGGTCACGCGGCACCTGCTGCTCGCTAGGTCTGGCATCGTGCTCGAGTCCTGGGGACTCTTGTACTGGTCGAGCTAAAGAAGATGGCCCCGCTGATGCCTGGCTGGTCAAGACCGCAGGCTTCATCGGCTAGCTTAAAACCGATTGCGCTTCTAGCTGACTCGTTGATGGCGTACCCTGTACAGGTGCTGTCCCGCCTCCACATAGGTTAATGTCGCCAATTATTTTTGCCGATAAGTCTAGCTAGGTCATCCGAAGCTCCTTAGCCTTGTCTGGATCTACCTCCTTTGGGTACCCAGCCTCCAGGCGCTTGAGATCGATCAGGGGGTAGTGGGCACGCACCATGCTTAGCACATGTGCACCTGTGTACTCACCCGCCTCCTTCACGAACTCTTGGAACCATCCCCATGCCTTTCGGCATCTATCGACCAGTCCGAGCTGTGGCGTCCTTGGCACTTCCTCTGTAAGCGCTAGGTCGATAAGGTTGAGGACCGGCAAAATGCCAGTTGCCACTTCCTAGCACCGGTTCTTCCATGTGTCCCGATCCTCAGTGATCTCTAGGCATCGCGCCTTCCAGCTATCACGATCTTTCATCACAATTTCTAGATGCTTCTTGGCATTGACTTTTAAAACTACAAACCACACAAGACATTAAAATGTCATGCCACGACAAGATAAGGCAGGCAACAAAGTGAGCAAGGTGGTCTGGAACACTTACTTTTCAGTTCCTCCTTCATCTTGGTTGTGTGGTCCTAGAGTTGCGACTGGTCGTGCGCCAGTTTCTTGTTGTCCTCCTTCAGGTGACCACACTCTACGGCCACACGGCTATTCTCCTCTTGGAGACAGACTACTTTGGCTTCTAAGCCTGCACTACAGCTGTTACTACCAACAATGCAATAATACGTGTCATGCACTTGTTGTGATAAAATGACAACTTACTTGTTTTTTCCTGCTCTTTGTTACTTAGATGGATGACCTGGTTTTGGTTCTGCACCTCTTGCTCTGTCCTCTCATGGTTGGCGGCTTCAAGTTGGTGGTGCAAGCATTCCACCTTGGCCGCCAGTTCTTTATTGCTTGCTGTAATCCCCTCAATCTGGTCGAAGCACTTCTTTTGGTACCTTGCGATCTTCATTAAGTCCTGCATGTAAAAAGCTAAGTAAGACAGTTTGCAGGATAGCAGGATCAGGTGGTCAAGCAAAACATACCTAGACTTCCGTCACCAGACGTTTCACCACTCGTTCAACTTTCATGGTCTCTTCAACCTCTGGGATTTCCTCATGAACAACCCATTGGTCATTCCGCCAGCGCGACACATATACATGTTGTCGTTTATCCTGGGGACAGCCTAGGACCTCCTCTACTCCGTCCTCTTCAGCCTCTTCTTTGGGTAGCGGTGCTGGTCTAGAGTTTGCAGCTTCTGCGATCACTATGGCCTTCCCACAGGCCGTAGCATCGGCAAACGTGCTCTGTGCTACCTATGGCTGCTGCTCCTCGGTTTGGCCTGTTTCCCTTAGCGCTGAAGTGTCCCTCTTAGCAGGGTTAGTGCTCAGAGCAACTGTACTTGGCTCGGCTCTCCTCTTGACCACCTGTTCGGGGACTGTTGTCTGGCCACTTGTCTGCTGAGGCTCTAGCGGACTTTCTGCTATAGGTTCCTCCATGGCCGGCTGCTGGGTAGTTTTCTCTGACATTGTTGGCGAAGACACGCCGCTCCTGGCTAGTTGGTTAGGATTTTCGGTGGATGCTAACCTAATATATCGGAGATAAGTTTAGAAGACAACAGTATTCAATATAAATTGTAAGCTAACATCAAGGTTACAAGTACTTACATGTTGGAAGCACGAAATGATGTGGCGAAGGCGCGTCTCTTCGGTCGTGCTTGCTCCGCGTGCTCTATGAGTGCCACCTGGTCTCCCTCTATGACCAGCACCAGCGCTGAGGCTTGATGCTCGACCCCTTTGCCGCTTGTCCTTGGCATTGTGGGGGTATGCGATGTGAGTCCCACTAGCATGGAGGAGCCACCTTGCTCCATTGACTCTAGTTGCCTCCTCCTCTTTCAAGGGACGAGCCGAAAGATGTCTGCATCCTCTGTGTTGTCGTCTGACAAAGTCAAGATCGCCTGACGACGCTTGCTGGTCACCGGCTGCTTACCAGCAGCTCTGGCTGCTGCCTCCTCCCCAACTCCGAGCATGGCCCAGTCCACGTCCTTGCCCTCGGTGCTGGTCTAGGTGGTCGGGTCAGCAACTTGTGGCCAATCTACACCAGGGGGTGGCGACACAAACACTATCGCTCTATCCTGACCATTAACCTAGGAAAAAATAGGCGATGACACAGTAAGTTTCTACTACAAAATGAGATTATGGGTACAAGGCAAGTTGAGTTACCTTTGGGGGAGGTCGGGCGAGCTTGAAAGCATGCTCGATGGTGCTCAATCTAACATAATTTGGATTAGCTAAGTTGAATAGCTCTCCAATTATGGCTCTAATTTCGATCTTGTCAAGTGCCTCCTGCCTCATCCTCGTTAGATCTACGCTACCTTGGTACTCATAGCCGGGATGTATCCTCCTCTGGCAGGGCTGGATCCTTCGACTGATGAAGTTCCCGACCACGCTCGGACCGTCCAGTTTCTTCCACGGAATCATCCTAAGAAGTTCTGAGATCTGTTCCAAGTGCTCGGGCTTCTCTGACCAGCTATTCTTCTTCTCCGGAATGAACCCCACGTTGCACAGTGTGATCATGTTCGGCTCTTCATGGATGTAGAACCACTTCTTGTACTAGTCGTTAAGTGATGTGTTCCAAGGGCAGTGCAGGTACTGGGCCTTCGTCCCATCATGAAGATTGAGGTACACACCTCTGGCTATCTTTGAGCCGCCGCTTCCTTTCTTCCGTAGACAGAAAAGATGGTGAAAGAAGTCAAAATGGGGCTGGAAGCCACCATATGCTTCGCAAAGATGAATGAAGGTGGAGATAAGAAGAATCGAGTTGGGATGCAGATTGCAAATCCCAACCTCGTAATACAAATAGAGCCCCTGAAGGAAAGGGTGCACTGAGACCCCAAAACCTCGCTTGAAGAAATCTTCGAAAACCATAATCTCACCTGGTTGTGGATTGGGGTACCCCTTGCCCTCCGGCGCGCGCCATCCTACGAGTTCCTTGTTGTGGAGTACTCCCATGATGACGAGGTCTTCGATGGTCTGCTCGTTGCTTCTTGACTTCCACCACTCCTTCACCATGACTCTGGCTTTCTTCTAGGTGTCACTCTTTGCCATGAATCCGCCCTTGCTGATGAAGGTGGATACGGTGGGGGGTGATTGGTGATGATTTCGGACGTATTAGGGTTGGCAAGAGGAAGACAAAGGCTGCGGCGGCGAATGGTAATGGGGTTCGGTAAAAAGTAACTTACCAATTCTATATTATAAATAACCAAGAGTTCTGCCATTTCATCTGCCCGAGATTCTTAGGAGACGTGCGCACGCACCGCAGACGGTTGTTTTCACAACCTCGAGATCTATGCCAATATATGCGCCTCTTCGTTATCAGTGTATGCGTCTCTTCGTTGCTAGTGTGAGAGGGCCCACACTGATGCACCTCTATATAGGTGCCAAGTGACTGTTTGTTTGAAAGGACAAGAGGGCAGTATGACGTGCTATACCCGTCTACTTTTTTGACCCGACGTGTTAGATTAGACTTGATAGAGTAAGAAGATAAATAAATACACCAAATGATAGTACAAGTGGCATTCATTTCTTCGCCGCATGTCTTGTGCTCAGGGATGGTCTAGACCACTATCGTGCTTGGAGACTGCCTAGACCACTACCGTGCTCGGGGACTACCCAAACCACTACCGTGCTCGGGGATTGCCCAGACCACTACCGTGCTCGGGGACTGCTCCGACCATTACCATGCTTGGGGAATGTTCTGAACAATGCTCGACGACTGCTCTCCTCGGCTACATGTGATGTGTACTCACATATAGTTGAGAGGCATTTATTTGGACCTTGCTACAAGGCTTATACTTCACCTTCTAGCAAGCTCAGGGACTACATCGGTACGATGCACCTACCGGTGCATCTCATATTGATTGTACGACGATTGGATTCTTAACTTCAGTGGAAATTCTTTTTAGACCCTGGCACCACGTGCCTGCGTCACCTACTACTAGGCTCAGGGACTAAGTGGGCACACTTCACCTTGCGGTGAATGTGTTTATTTAATCAACCCCTACGCTTTGACTGATTGTTAGGATTACTGTCCAAGAGTCACTTACATTTCTTATCAGAAATACAAGTGGGCACACTTGATAAGGAAAGAAATCTTTTTCTTTTTTCTTTAAGAGCACCATGCATTCTTTGGACAACCGGAATCTTTGGCTATAATCATGGTCCACTGCTCTCTATTTTGATCAGAATGCTAGCGCATTTGATTGGTTAATGTTTCAATCAGTTGGAGATGACATGAAGACGGATCGCATTAGTCGAAGGAGATCAAACAGTGTGTCATAGCATAATACATGGTGCTCGGAGACTAGCTATGGGGGTTTTAACCCCTATACCCTTACGGCTAGGCTTAGGCCGGCCCGGATCAGGGGGTTCGGTCCACTAAAAGACAATGCACAGCCTAGCCAACCTGTTCGAAGTCCCACGCAAGGAGTCAAGGTAGATTTGGAGATCAAGCAAGATCCTGGTCAGTTAGAATAGGAATCCTTATCCGGCCACCTATGGCAATTGTAACTGGATAGGATTAGTTTCTAGATCTATAACCCTATTCCTCAGACTATATAAGGTGGGTAGGGGACCCCTCTAGAAAACATCTCTCATTGACATACAACAACACAATCAGACACAGGACGCAGGTATTACGCCTTCGCGGTGGCCGAACCTGGATAAAACCTCATGTCTGTCTTGCGTCACTGTCTTGTTTGTGGCTTGTGCATCTGTCTGCCAACAATCTACTACCTTGGGCATACCCCTAGGTAAACTGCTGACCATATTTCGTCGACAGACGTCGGCCCCAATCCTCATCGCTCATAAACGGGGAGAACCCCTCCCCCTCTATGGCGTGGCAAACAACCACGTGGTGAGCGCCACCCTAGTCATCGAAAGGGAGGAGCCGAGACACCACCATATGGTCTAATGACCCATATACTTCATTAGGGAGGTACTCACTAACCCTAAGGTCTGGTACCCCTAGGTGCAAAAACTCCTATATGCTATGCTGATGGTGACCCGAAAGCTCCTACACTACTTCATCGACCATGAAGTCTCGGTTGTCACTTCATACCCACTCGGAGACATCATCCACAACCATGATGCCATGGGGTGAATCTCTAAGTGGGCACTCAAACTAATGGGCCACGATATTAGGTACATTCCCCGTACTACTATTAAATCTCAGGCTCTCGCAGACTTTGACACCGAATGGATGAAGGTCTAGCTTCTGACCCCGAACGTCACCCATGAGTACTAGATGATGTACTTCGACGGGTCCGTAATGGTGCCCAGCTTGGGGGCTGGAGTGGTTCTTATCTCCCTAGATGGGAGTAGGCTACACTACGCAATCCACCTCCAGTTTTTTTCCTTAAACAATGTCACAGAATACAAGGCCCTCATCAACGGACTATGCATCGCCATCGAGCTCGGCGCTACATGACTCTACATTCACGGCGACTCGGAGCTGGTCGTTGACCAGGTCATGAAAGAGTCCTCTTGCAAAATCCCCCTCATGATAGCATATTGCTAGGAGGTGCACAAGCTCAAGGACAAATTCCAAAGGATCGAGCTACACCATGTCCCCCGAAAGGACAATGATGTAGCTGATTTTCTCACAAAATTAGCCGCCAGGCGGGTTCTATCTCCGGACGGGGTATTCATCAATGACCTTCATGAACCATCTACCCACATCCCAGAAGGCCCAATCCAGACACACCCCGATGCCAACCTGGCGCTCGGGGGCTCTGACCCTAGTACCTCCATGACGACATCACCCACCGATGTCACCGTATTGGCACTCGATTAAACCGACTGGCGAGCGCCGCTACTCGCCTACCTCCTCGAGGAGGTTCACTCACCCAAAAGGACTGAAGCATGATGGATCGCACAATGTGCCAAGACATTCAACGCACTTGGTGATGAACTCTGCAATCGAAGTCCATCGAGAGTACTCATGAAGTGTGTCCCTACCGATCAAGGCAAGCAGCTCCTCCTCAAGGTCCATGCTAGAATCTACGGACATCACACGGACCCAAGGTCATAGGTTAGAAAAGCCTTTTGCCAAGGTTTTTACTGACCCACCGCACTACGAGATGTAGAGGAGGTTGTTTGTAGGTGTGAAGGATGCCAGTTCTAAGCTCAGCAAACTCATTTTCTAGCACAGGAGCTTCAAACCATCCCCATCACCTGGCCATTCATGGTCTGGGGCCTCAATATGGTAGGGCCCCTCAAAAAGGGCCCAGATGGCTTCACTCACCTGCTCGTAGCAGTCAACAAATTCACCATGTGGATAGAGGCCAAGCCCATCACCAACATCCGCTTAGAAGAGGTGGTCAAATTCTTCCTCGACATCATCTACCGGTTTGGCGTTCCTAACTGTATCATTACTGACCATGGAACTAACTTCACCGGAAAGAAGTTCCAAGACTTTAGTGATCAATATGGCATCGGGATCGACTGGGCCTCGGTTGGACATTCGTGTACTAACAGACAGGTCAAACGAGCCAATGGCATGGTCCTCCAAGGACTTAAGCCATAGATCATTGATCGACTCAACAAGTATGCTGGGCGATGGGTTGCAGAGGTCTTAGCGATCCTCTAGAGCCTGAGAATGACCCAAACTGATCCATAGGGTTCACACCCTTCTTCCTAGCCTATGGAGCTGAAGCAGTACTGCCCTCTAACCTAGACCATGGTGCCCCAAGAGTGAAGGCCTTCGACTATGACCGAGCCATAGAGGCTCAGCAAGACATAGTCGACCTACTCAAGGAGGCCCATGAGACGACCGTCATCTACTCCACTCGCTACCAGTAGACTCTCCATAGGTACCACGATAGGAAAATCAGAGGAAGGATCCTCGAGGTCAGAAACCTCATGCTTCAAAGGACCCAATCGACATAGGAGAAGCACAAACTCTCTCTACCATGGGAAGGACCCTATACGGTGACCGAAGTGATCCAACCGGGCGGCTACCGACTGAAGGATGATAATGGCGATGTTCTCACCAACACTTGGAACATCGAACAGTTATGTTGTTTCTTCCCTTAAAAATTCGGTCTTACCATTTTCTTTCATTCAATGTTTGCTCCTACAAAGCACCCCGGCCCAAAAACTTTTGGCCTGGGTCGCTCGGGGGCTCCACAAGGGTGCGATACCACCTCTCTTTTACTATCTTATGGTAAATACTTTTCTACCTGAACAAAAGGGTAGTGCATTCCTTTAATTACCTTACATAACTTTGCTTTTAACATTCCGACCGATCATACCCCGCCACTACCTATGGTTACGAGCAGCTGAGCTTCGTGGGCCACGCTCGGGCTCTTAAGGTTGCAGCCTACAGGACGAATGGGCGGGTGTGAAAAAGAAAGAATAAAAAACAAAGCTATGCTAGGGTAAAAATAAGGAACAGATATGACAAACTTCCACGAACAAAGTGATTCATCACAAAATAAAAATTGATATATTCATCAACACAACCGTTCACATGGGGGCTTCCCCACAAACTTATCCTTTACACTTGCTAAGTACTTCTACTCTAATTTCTACTATGGCCGCCCGGCGACATTGGTTGACGGCGCGATCGACGAAGGTAGGGGCTACTCGTCCTCTGGTTGGACGACATTCAGCTTGGTCAGAGGTGTGATGTCGTTCACCTCTGACCTGAGCTCCACTCCATTAGCAGTCTAGGCGATGCCCTCCTAGCATGTGCCTTTAGCTGCACCCACGCGGTGAGCCTCTATCACCCACTGCGCGGAGACTTGCTCTGCCACCAACTGGTGTGTGGTAGCAAGCTCTCCCCAAGAGAATGGATGGCGTCCGGGCTCTAGCCGTTGGCATACCTGTTGTAGATGGTGGCAAAGTCTAGGTTTGGGTGGTGTGTCACCACCGAAGTCAGCACCCTCGATGTCTCATAGAACATTCTATCGAAGATGAGGGCCTAAACCTCATCTGAGACCTTCGCCTGTCAGATGGGGGGCGTGTTGGTGCTTGGCGCCAACCGAAGACCTCCGAGATGATGACCTAGGCGATATTGCGCATCTGGTCAAGTTCCCCCTCGAGAGCATGTCACACTTCAAGGGACTTGGCCAACGCCTCCGTGCTTCGACCAATCATTGCCTTGTCTATCTCTAGGTCCTACTCCAGCAACCCAACCTTTCCACCCAGCTCTGGAAGAAGGATGACAAGCTTAGAAGCAAGCTAAAGGAAGAAACCAAGACATCAATGAAAAACCAAATAGGTACATACCAAGGTGGGTGTTCTCAAGGATGGAGAGTCCTTCCTCCTGGCGAGCCACCTGCTCGCACAACCAGGCATTCAACTCCTCCGTCCCAAGCACCTGGCCCCAGAGCGTGAACACTTCCTGGTCAACCTTCGACTAGGCCTTCTGCTCTAACTCCAGGGAACTCTAGAGCGTTGCCTCAGTCTCTACTAGGGACTTCTATAGTGCTACCTCAAGCCCCTTCTCGACGGTGGTCGCCCGCTCCACCGTGAGTAGTTTCGCTACCCGAGCCTCGGTCGCCTCTGCCACCCGGTCTTGGGACTCATGATGGGTGGACTCTAGCTGGCACTCAAGCTCAGCGACCCGCCATGACATCATGGCCTCCCAAGCATGCTCCTCCCAGAGGAAACGAGACTTGTGGCTCGACATCTCCTCCAGACCCTACAAAACAATAAGCAAGCATGCTGAGGCAACCGATGAAAGACTAAGGAGTTAAGGATGAACGTAGAAAACTCACCTCTATGACATGGGGTAGGTCAATCGTGACCGCCTGATTGATGACCTTGACCCGCTCTAAGGCCTCCATGAGCTTCAACCTAGTTTGGGCGAGATCGGACTCCATCGTGAGTCCTCTCCCCCAAGCATGTCCTAGAGTTGATCCTCCTACTCATCCTGAAGGATGAACCGAACCTTCCTTAGGTCCTTGGGGTAGGGCCACACCAGGTCAGTGGTCGCCTCCAGCCTGCTAGAAGGCCCAGCCAACGATTGGACCACCGCTAGCTCCTATGATGGTGCTGGCGGCTCCACCCTGTCACCTACTTCGCCGTTGGTGGAGACCTCCACTATCCCAATTTCATGGCCCACCAGCGGATGTTCTGCCATGTCTCCCCCCAACACCTCCAGCTCCGACTAGGAGGGCGAGCCATGCAGCCCTCCAACCAGCAAGGTAGGGAACCTAGTCTCTCTCCCCTCTTCTACTATAGCTAGTGCAGGAGGGATCATGAGGGTTACCTCTGACCTAGCCTCCGCCACCGCCGGGATCGCCACCATCACCTCCGCCACCGCCATACTTGCGACCGGCTGGGATGGCACCACCTCCGGAGGGGAAGGATGCACCGCCACTAGCCTACTCTCCCTGCCACTCGTCGTGGCTCAATGTAGGCTAGGTGTCCACTCCACCCACATGGGAGTTGGGGCGATGCTTAGTCCCATTAGCATCTAGCCGCTGTCGAAAAGAACAGGTTAGTCGCACTCCAAAAACTCAACTATGAGATCAAAAAGAAACAAAGAATACATATCGGGACGCAAGCGGTAGGGCTCTGAAGCCCTGACCCACCGATAATGGGCCCACTGGATGAGGGCCACTCAGAGCTCATGAGCCACGACCCCTCTCCTCGACTAGGGAGAAGTCGACCCGGCCGGCTCCCGATCGTCCCACGAGTCACCACGACCGTCGGCTCGAGGCGCACCGACTAGAGCAGTTGGCGGGGCATCCCCCCATTATGGGTCATGGACCATTGCCAGCCCTGATGATGTAGGGGTGTGAGCCCACTCCTTCAACCGCCTAGCCTACCTCGCCACGCTAGGAACTAGTGGGGACATGGTCGACGATGCCTCTGAAGGGCGCGGCAACCACGTCTGCTTTGGCTTCCGCTCACCGGCAGTGTCTGAGCTCGTGTCATGTTTCCTTGGCATGGGAGCATCACCACACCTCTCTATGTCCCACCCACCATGGCAGATGCGATCGTAGGCTTGTGATGCACCACCAAGGTCATAGTGGCGTCCCGACCTCCACCATCCTTGGAGGAGCTTGTGTCGTCCCCCACCTCCATGAACTCCTCTGACTCAAGCTCCACCTCAACATTGCTCCTATTCTCCCTAGCCCACATGCGCCTGGCGATATCCTACTCCTTCTAGTGCTTCCTCCGAGCCTTCTCAGCTCTCTTCTTCTTCTTGGCATCCGCCTCCTCCTTTAGGGCGGCTTGCCAAGCCATGCTCTCTAGACCCTTCAGAAGATGTGGCCAAGACTTGTAATGTTTGAGTCCCTACAAAATAGATGACTCAAAGTCAAGATTATAGGAGAGCAGAATCAAAAGGGACATGAAATAAGGAGAGGAGAACGTACAAGGCTGGACAACTTTGAAGCGAGAAGAGCTCCAGGTTTTCCATCGAGGGACACTTTGGGCCTCAGTTGCAGCACCTGGTCGAGTCGGCTCTAGACTTTGTCCTTCGCCAACTCCTCCGACGACGCACGGTCGGGGTCTGTCGGGCCAGTGTACATCCACATCGATTGCATCCTTTCTACCAGCGGGGCGACCCAACGGTGGAAGAAGGTGTGGAACACCCGCACCCCATCAAGGCCCTACTGCACCAACTTCTAGAGCTCCGCCCCGATGATCTCTAGCTTGTTTTGTCGGCTAGAAGGGCCCCATGACCAACTGTCCTGCCTATTCGGCATTCTACTAGTGAACGACGGGAATGGTGCCTCCACTAGGTTCTTGATGTAGAACCACTCCCCATGCCACCCCCAGTTTGAGTCATAGGGGGAGTACGTGGGGTAGGCACCCAATGAACTTGGCTTCTCCTACAACGTGAAGTCCCCCACCGGCGTGGGCCTAGGCGGGTCCCCCTCAAACAAGGCTCACTTAGAGAAGAGTTGCCGGAAGAAATCCACATGCGGCTCCATCCTAAATTAGGCCTCGTAGATGGTGACGAAACCAGCGATATGCAGCACCCCAGTCGGATTGAGGTGCTACAGCTCTAGGCCCTACTCATTTAGGAGCCCATATAGGAACCAATGCGTGGGGTATCCTAGCCCGCGCTTGTGGAAGGTGAGAAAGAAGACGACCTTACCGGCCTGAGGTCATGGAAAAGCCTCCCCCATGGGAGCCCTCCAGTGTGCCACCTCTTTCGGCAACAGCACCCCCTTCTCGGTGAAGGTGGCCAGCACTGACTCGCTTACATAGGATGACCTCCAGCTCGATATTGCACTTTGGATTCACAAATGGATCTATAAGTTTCTCCTCTCCCTCGCTCTCCCCTTTTTCTCCTAAGGACCACCATGGCACACGAACGCTCTTGGTAAGAAGGAAGGAGGAGGAGAGGTGGTAGATGGGGAATAGGTGATGGAATGGGACGAAAGCCCTCTCCCTTCCCCTATTTATGGAGGAGGCACAACAATTGGGGAAAGGTAAAGGATTGGGGCAAAAAAACCCTCTCCCATCCCCCATTCAATGCGGATGGGATGCGGTGGGACGCGTCCTGACCGATGGGATGCGCCCTGCCCAACGAGATGGTGCCTGGTTAGATGGGACGTGGCCTGGGCATGGCCCACCACTACCGCACGCTGGGCATGGGAAACAAGGTGCAACTATGCGCAGGCGGCCCTCCACCTTCCTAGGCAAGACTTGGAAGGGCCCAACAAATGGGATCTCCACCCAGGGGAGACCAACGGGCCTCCTGAGTTGATCAAACGACTCAGGTGAATACCAAGAGATGGGTAAGGAGCAGAGGGACACCCCATGTCAGCCATGCCGACTCCATCATGAACGATGAGCATGGATCGCATTCGGACATAAACATTCATTCACCCCCCTTACTTTATCAACCCCCCTTACTTTATTTGATTTTCTAAACCTATCACTTGAGTCATCAAGGTAACTCTACCAATCCCCCTTACTTTATTTGATTTTCTAAATGCATAAGCATTCATTCATCCATTCTCATAACATGCATTAACACATTCATCCATGCACACATTCATACATCCGAAGCATCGCATATGCAATTAATGAATCACAATGCTTCATGTTGCGTCATGAAGCGGCAGTTGCCTCATTCACCATGAGCAATGACCGACCGTGGTTCGAAGGCTAGCCCATGAAGGGCTCGAGGCTACCTCGCATCAAACAGAGCCAGGGGAAAAAATGCAGATGAGCCCTAGTGGCCCTCGCCTAGTCTGCTCCAAAGTAGACAAGGTCATCTCAACCTTCTCATTCGATCCTAACCTCGAGCCATACCCACAGAATCTCCATCGAGGGGAGGCCAGTGGGCCACATGGGTCGGTCTCCAGAATGACACAGGCATCTACCGAGACATGGGTTAAGGAGCAGTGGAATGCCACATGAGGGCAATGCCAACACCGTCATGAATGATGAACCTAGATTTCACTCAAACATGCCCATTAGTGAGCTCACCGAGCATGTCACTCAAGCCATCAAGGCAAGCGACGTTAGCTCAACCCCTCTGGTTACAGAAACCGTGGACGGGGTAATGCACAACACTCAACCAACCCATACCGAGCCTAATGGGGCTCAAGGATCCACAACTCTGACTCGCCTGATCCCTCGTTGCGCCTAGCGCTTGGATCCATGACTCTAACTCACCTGATCCATCGTTACGCCTAGCGCCTGGATCCATGACTCTGAGTCACCCGATCCCTCATTACGCCTAGCACCTAGATCCGTGACTCTGACTCACTCGATCCCTTGGCACGCCTGGCACCGAGATCCATAACTCCGACTCGCCCGATCCCTCATTGCGCCCGGTGCCTGGATCCATGACTCTGACTCGCCCGATCCCTTGGCACGCCTAGTGCCTAGATCCATGACTCCGACTCACCTGATCCCTCATTGCACCTGGTGCCTAGATCCGTGACTCCGACTCCCTTGATTCCTTGGCCTGCCCAGTGCCTAGATCCATGACTTTGACATGCCCAAACCCTCAGCGCACCCGATGCCATAGTTGACAACTCTGTCTCGCCTGGTCCCTCGGTCGCGCCCAAACGCCTAGGCTCGTGCTCATAGAAATAAAGGATTAGGAACGAGAAAGAGGAAGCTACGACCACCAAGGTGCACACACACACATGGCCACTGACAAAACCCCTTAGGTGATTCTGCTCGAATCGCCCGAGGGCTTGGGGGCTACAACAATAGGTGCGCTCGTGCGCACCCGTTGTCGAAACAAAAAAAATTCCCCCGCTAGCAAACATGAAACCCCCCTTGGATGATTCTACCCGAATCATCCAGGGGCTCGGGGGATACACCCATGGGTGCGCTCGCGTGCACCCACTGTCAAAACCAAAAAATCCCCCAAATGATTCTACTCGAATCGCTCAGGGGCTCGGGGCCTCCTGTCGGGTTCATAAACATAGGGTCCATCATGGACCTGCTTTCCAGCAAAAGCTTGGCCTGATAGATGACATTACAAACGACATGCAACTCCTAGGCCGACCTAAAATACCTAAACGATAGGCTAGAAGGGCGATCCAGTCTCCGACAGGAATGCCTAGCCAAGGAGGAACGACGCTCACCTTCAACTTGGGCCCGCCTCTCTAACCGAAAGGCCTTGCTTCTGACTTCGGCCTGCCTCTCTGACTAGAAGGCCTAGCCAAGGAGAAACAGCGCTCGCCTCTGACTTTGGCCTGCCTCTCCGACCAGAAGGCCTGGCCAACGACTCTGGCCTGCCTATCTGACCGAGAGGCCTTGCTTCTAACTCTAGCCCGCTTCTTCGACCGAAAGGCCTGGCCAAGGAGGAACGACACTCGCTTTTGACTCTGACCCACGTCTCTGACCGGGGATGCACTGGACCTCTGCTTATAGCTCTTCTTAGCGCAGTTGGAGCCGACTGGGACCAACCAACCAAGGACGCCCACTCGGTGAGGACCTAGGAAATGGGTAGAGCATGTAAAGCAGAGTGCTTAAGTCAACCATAATACCAAGGACCGTACCCTGTACACCTACAATATAGTACCGATAAGGCATGTCAGACGGGTGCCCTGCAACCTTCCAGGCATATCAGAACCCAAGCAGTATTGTGGGCACCGATGTTTGCCCTATAGTGTTGTGGGTGCCATCAATTCCCATACCAGGCGAACACGGTAACCCACCCACATGCCTCTAGGCATCAATAGTATTGTGGGCGTCGTCGTTTGCCATACATGGTGAATACGGTAAAACCTCCCACATGCGTTCGACATAAAAAGTATTGTGGGCGTCTATAATCATCTTGTAACCAACGACGTGGGCAACAAGACTTAGTAGCATACATACTCTCTCTCTCTCTCTTTCTTGTAAAGCCATCCCCTTTATCTATAAAAGGGGATGCACTCTTTCCCAATATGGACAACTCGAACAAACAAAGACGATTCGAACAACCGATGGTCAACTCAATCTCTGCTAGCTTTAGACACTCTAAAGCTACACAGAGTACACACTCGAATACATTGCTCATGTAGAAGCTCCTGTCACTCTCGGCCCCTTCAGTCTAGAGTCTGATCGGACCTCTTGTACCCCTATCTTTCTCTCTCTCGTTTGTAACTCCATAGCAAACTTCGAGCACCTGGGCTCAGGAATAAAGTCATCGATCGACTCAGACTAGACGTAGGGCACATTGCCTGAACCAGTATAAACCCTGTGTCATTGAGTGCTAGACCACGTCCGATCACAACGTACGACAAAACTATAAATATTTACGTGTTGGTTACTTTTCGCACCGACAATTAATGTCACTACTATAAAAATGAGAAAAGACTATTTTTCTTAACAGAGATAGACACACCTTCTAAAATACCATAGGGCCTGCTTGGATCCTTGGAATTGAATTCATTCTAATAATTACAATTTAGGCATAGATTAATTAAGCTAATATAGTTGTATATAGAATATATTTGTATATTTATTGTTAGGCATACAAGGGACATACTTATATGTTGTATTTCTATTGTAGAGAAATGAGTTGAAGAGTGTGCTATAAGTTGGAGAATAGAATTATAGTATGATAATCTATAGAATCCGTTTCCATCTCCCACTATATGAATTTGTGATAGACTTATTTATGAGCTTAGGAAAAATATGCCTAATCAATTAAGTAGATTTCAATTCCTCCAAAATGAAAGGATCCAAACGGCCTCTTAGGGTTTTCAGAGACGATCATTTTTATTTATGGAGGCAGTCGAAAAATTGCTCATCTCACAAAATGTATTTATGGAGGCACACAAAAATTGTTCTATCGATTCAGTGGCAATGACCGAACGCTGCCACCTAGAGTCTGGTCGACTCCAGAGAGGTCCAAATCCCTTGGAGTCGAGATCGGACGCAGCCAGAGTCTAGTCGATCCTATCTTCGTCTTCTTTGCTTGACCGAACGTAGGATCACCTTCTAACCGAACATAGGGAGAACACTGTTCTACCGTCCGGTCATTCCTTCACAGCAACGGTTCACCACCTGTGAACTGATCGAACGCAGGGGAGTAGAGTCTGGTCCAGTGTCCGGTCACTCCTTTTCAGTAATTCTTCAAAATCCTTCGAGCTGCCTATTACCAATCGAGTCCCAACTTCAATAAGATCCAAATAAACACCAATTGGGATTGATGTGAGTGACCTCTCTCAAACACTCAATTTTTTTAAAATATTTTTCCTTAGGCTATAATTCTTTTTAAAAAAATAGGCAATAAAAGGGTGATTGAAGAGAAACGATAAAACAACATTTATGCATATGGAATGCAATACTTGAAAGTAATTCTAGTTGCTTGTCAAGTTTGATCCAAGGTTAAGCTTCTTCACATGCTTTTTGGAGGTTATCTTAACCATGTTAGATAAGCCCTATATGTATTACTAAAGATTAAACATGTTGTATATTACAATGCAATGCAAGGGACAACACAAGCTCATTTCCTAATGAAGTTGCTAAAATCAAGCACATTGAGCTCATTCCTCAACCGACAAAATGTTGCCTCATCTAGCGGTTTAGTAAAGATATCCGCCAATTGATCCTCAGTCCTTACACCTTCTAAAGAAATATCATTCTTTGCAACATGATCTCTAAGAAAGTGATGGCGGATATCTATATGCTTGGTGCGAGAGTGTTGAACCAGATTATTAGCAAGTTTTACCGCACTCTCATTGTCACACAAAAGTAGTACCTTTTCTAGAACTACACCATAGTCTAGCAAAGTTTGTTTCATGTAAAGTATTTGTGCACAACAAGCACCCATGGTAATGTATTCCGCTTCGATGGTGGACAAAGCCACACTATTTTATTTCTTGGAGGACGAAGACACAAGTGATCTACCAAGCAAATGGCACCCTCCAGATGTGCTTTTTCTATCAACTTTGCAACTGGCATAATCCAAATCAGAATAGCCAACTAATTCAAATATAGCTCCTTTAGGATACCAAAGGCCAATACTTGGTGTGTGCTTAAGATATCTAAGGATTCTTTTAACGGCAATCAAATGAGTTTCCTTAGGATTAGCTTGAAATCTAGCACACATACACACACTAAACATGATATCGGGCCTAGATGCGATTAAATATAACAAGCTACCAATCATAGAGCGGTAGAGAGTTTGATCAACCATGTTACCTCCCTCATCTAGGTCGAGATGTCCATTAGTTGGCATTAGTGTCTTAATTGGCTTACATTCATCCATTTTGAACCTCTTGAGAAGATCCTTGGTGTACTTTTCTTGAGAGATAAAAATTCCTTCTCTCATTTGCTTGACTTGAAAACCAAGAAAGAATGTAAGTTCTCCAATCATTGACATCTCGAACTTCTTCGACATCAATTCACTAAACTCTTTACAAGAATCTTCATTTGATGATCTAAATATGATATCATCAACATATACTTGACAAATGAAGATATATCCATCAAGCTTCTTGGTGAATAGTGTGGTGTCGACCTTTCTAATGGTGAAGCCCTTCTCAATGAGGAAGTCCTGAAGACACTCATACCAAGCTCTTAGGGCTTGCTTAAGCCCATATAGCGTCTTGGACAACATATAAATATGATTAGGATATCTAAGGTCTTCAAACCTGGGAGGTTGATCAACATAGACTAGTTTGTTTATAAAGATATTTAAAAATGCACTTTTCACATCTATTTAATATAGTTTCATTTCATGATGTGATGCATATGCAAGTAGGATATGGCTTCTAGTCTTGCAACCGGTGCAAAGGTCTCTCCAAAATCCAATCCTTCAACTTTAGAGAACCCCTTTGCAACTAGTCTTGCCTTGTTCCTCACAACAATGCTTTGATCATCTTGCTTGTTGTGGAACACTCACTTTGTTCCAATGACTCTTGCACCTTATGATCGCTCTTCAAGAGTCCAGACTTCATTGCGGGTGAAGTTGTTCAACTCTTCATGTATGGCATTTATCCAATCAGCATCTTGAAGAGCTTCTTCTACATTAGTAGGCTCAAAGCAAGAGACAAAAGAGTGATGTTCAATAAATAAAGCAAGCTTTTGAGAGCGAGTCATTACTCCCTTTGATGGACTCCCTATGATGAGATCTTGTGGATGAGCTTATAGTAGAGGTGAATTTCTTCTATCAACCACTTAAGGGGGAGGTTGTGGAGCATCAACATCATGTGCTTGTATCACCATTTGCTCATGGGAGATATGAGTATCTTTATTTTCTACTCTCCCATCTTTATCACCATCTTATGGCACATTTGATGAAGAAGGTGGATTAATCACTTATACAACATCTTCATCATCTTGTGGTTTGATGTCTCCAACCAGAATATTCTTCATAGCCTCCCTCAATGGTTTATCACCTACATCATCAAGATTCTT
Organism: Miscanthus floridulus; assembly: GCF_019320115.1. Classification (NCBI taxonomy): domain Eukaryota; kingdom Viridiplantae; phylum Streptophyta; class Magnoliopsida; order Poales; family Poaceae; genus Miscanthus; species Miscanthus floridulus. Next base: position 135,186,313 of record NC_089586.1, read on the forward strand.
ATGTACTCCTTGGGAGCTATTAGATTCATCAAATTCCATATCATATGTTTCTTCAACCAAGTCGGTGGCATGATTAAATACTCTATATGCTTTGGACTTTGATGGGTAACCAATAAGAAAACCAATATCACAATATCTTTAAAACTTCCCTAGGTGTTGCCACTTCTTATAGATGTAGCATTTGCAATCAAACACCCTAAAGAAAGAGACGTCTGGCTTCTTCCCATTGAGCAACTCATAAGGTGTCTTACCAAGAAACTTTCGTAGCAATAGGCGGTTGGATGCATAGCATGCAGTATTGATAGCTTCCGCCCATAGAGTTTTGGGAGTGTTGTACTCATCAAGCATTGTTCTTGCTAGTGTAATCAATGTCTGGTTCTTTCTCTCAACTACACCATTTTGTTGAGGAGTATATGTTGCGAAGACCTCATGCTTGATCCTAACTTCATCACAATAGGTTTTAATATTTGTGTTGTCAAATTCTTTCCCATTGTAGCTTCTAATCTTCTTGAGCTTCACTTCAAACTCATTTTGTGCTCTCTTAACAAACTTTTTGAAGCATGATGCAACTTTGGATTTGTCATGAAGGAAGAATACCCATGTGTATCTAGAGTAGTCATCAACAATCACAAGACAATAAAGATTTCCTCCCAAACTCTTATATGTTGTTGGTCCAAATAAATCCATGTGAAGAAGCTCTAGTACTCTTGTGGATGACATGAAAGCTTTTGTAGGATGAGTATTTGCAACTTGCTTGCTGGCTTGACATGCACTACAAAGCTTGTCCTTCTCAAACTTCACATCCTTCAACCCTCTCACCAAATCATTCTTCATTAGCTTCTTGAGTGAGCTTATCCCAACATAAACAAGTCTTCTATGCCATAGCCACCCAAGTGTTATTTTGGTGAATAGACAAGTCTTCAAATTAGCATCTTCGGAGGTGAAATCCACTAGATATAGGTTGTTGTATCTAAATCCCTTGAATATCACTTGATCATTGTCTTTCTTGGATACAACCACTTCCTTCTCGGTAAATGGGCATTGAAAGCTAAGATCACACAATTGTCCAATGGATAACAAGTTAAAACTCAATGAAGCAACATAGAGCATATTTGAGATTGAATGATCATTTGATATTGCCACTTTGCCCAATCCTTTAACTTTGCCCTTTGAATTATCTCCAAATGTGATTCTTTCTTGTCTATCTACTTCTTCATCTAGTGAGGTGAATATACGAGGATCACCGGTCATATGTTGTGTACAACCACTATCAATTACTCAATGACTTCCATTGGTCTTGTAGTTTACCTACACACAAGAGATCAAGCTTTCGAAACCCAAACTTGTTGAGGACCCTTGACTTTCTCAATAAGTGACTTTACTATCCAAATTTTCTTAGGTCTATTCTTATTGAAAGGTCCTAAGAATGTAACTTTCATCTTTCCACTAGAGTCCTTTCTAAGCATGTAATGAGCATTGAAAGCAAAGGGTCTAGCATGCTTGGGCAAGGGTTGTGGTGGTGGAGTTTGACACTCATGGGCAAAGTGGCCTTCTTGTCCACACTCAAAATACCTCTTTGGCTTTGGCTTTGACTTGTGTTGTTGTTGTTGAGCTTAAGCCTTCTTCTCTTGGTTTGCCAAGTAACCAATGCCACTTCTATCCATCTTCATGATGGTGTTCATTAGTAGCTCACTTTGAAGATGCTTGCCTCTTGTGAACTTGTTCAATCCAATCTTGAGATGCTCTTTCTCCAACTTGAGCTTATTGTTTTATTCCTTGAGTGCATCATTATTTTTCTCTTCCTTGAGTTTCTTGTTCTCTTCTTTGAGCTTCTTATTCTCAAGATTCAAGTCACCATCATGATCAAGAGTTTCTAGCACTATAGTGTTGGTGGTTTTGAGCTCTTCAAGATCTTTCTTGAGCTTTTCATTATCATGCTTGAGCTTGATATACTCATCATAGTTGTCGGTTTCAACCACTTGCTTGCCTTTGCTACTAGATCCTTGCTCAATGCTCTCAACAATTAAATCATCACATGATGTAGCTATATCAATCTTAACAATATAGTTAGTAGCATCATGTGGCTCATTGGATAAAAATTCTTGAGCAATAACGAGATTATCATGATTTATTTTGAGAGTTGTATATTCTTCTTTTAGCATATTGTGGCTAGTGATGAGCTCTTTATGCATCCCCTCGAGTTTATCATGTTTATCTCTAAGTGCTTTCTTAGAAGATTTGAGCTCCTTGAGTTTGGATGACATAGCTTCATTTGCTTCTCTAAGCTCAACACTAGCCTTTCGGCTATATCACATTTGGCTAAAAGAGAATCATTCTTAGCTTCTAGCTTGTCATTCTTAGCTCTAGTCTTTCTAATGATCTTAGTGTATTGATTTAGCAATTTAACAAGATCATCATATGAAGGTGATTCATATTCATCATCATCACTATCACTATCAGTATCATCATTGTTAGCATGATCATCACCACTACTATCATCATCATTTGATACCTTTCGTTCACCCTTGGCCAAAAGGCATAGGTGTGTAGAGGATGATGGCGGTGGTATCGGTGAAGATGATGAAGAGTCAATCACAATTGCGGCCACCTTCTCATTATCACTATCATCATCGGATGAGCAACTTGATGAATCAATGTCTATGAGCCAATCACCGACGATGTATGCCTTCCCATTTTTCTTCTTCTTGTGGAAGTCCTTGCCATCTTTCTTTTTGTATGGCTTGTTCTTCTTCTTTTCATCTTCATCACTTAAGTCATCTTTCTTGCCCTTGTTCTTATTCTTGTACTTATCTTTTTTAGGCTTTGTGTACTGATGTGCTAGATGACCAAGTTCTCCACAATTGTAGCAATCCATCTTGGAGATTGGCTTCCTTCTAGAGCTATTGAAGAACTTATTTTTCTTGCCATTAAACTTGATGCCACTCTTGTTGAGCTTCTTTAGCATCTTGGCGGTTCTTCTCACTATGAGAGCAAGACTTGCATCATCAACTTCATCATCACTTGAGCTCTCATACTCAATTCTTGCTTTCCCTTCTCTTGGGTAGCCTTGAATGCTAAGTCTTTGTCTTTCTTTTTGGTAGAGGATGAGTCATCTTGTGGTGTGATGTGCATGTACATCTTATGAGCATTGATCTTTCCCAAGATTTGAGTCGGTGTAGCGGTGGAAAGATCCTTGATGAAGCACGGTCACAATATATCCATATTTATCAATGGGGAGGACACTCAAAATCTTTCTCACAACATCGGATGGTTGCATTTGAGTAAGTCCAAGCCCATTGACTTTCTCTACAAGAACATTCAAGCGTGAGTACATTTCATTAGCACTCTCTTTAGGAAGCATCTTAAAAGAATTAAGCTTTTTCATAACAAGATGATAGCGTTTCTCACGCTCGCTCTTAGTTCCCTCATGGAGTGCACAAATGTCCGATCATAGTGCATGGGCGTCCTTGTGGTTCCTCACCTGGTTAAACACATCTTTGCAAAAGCCTCTAAAGATGGTGTTTTGAGCCTTTGCATTCCTTTTTCTCGTGCATGGGATCTCAAGGTTTTGGGAATCCTTGTGAGGCGGCTCTAAGTATTCCAAAGAAACACCCTTGAGAGTGCCAAGAAGAGCAAGGTCCTAGTGAGGTGATTGAGATTTGAGAATCCAAGTGAGAGACCTCATTAGTGAAACCAAGAGTAGCAAAGTGTGCATCCACCCTTCTCATTAGGCTTGTCGTGGTCAAGTGAGAGTTCGTGCTTGTTACTCTTGGTGATCACCATCACCTAGACGGTTTGGTGGTGATTGGGAGCTTGGTGATCATCCGGTGGAGCTTATGAATGACCCAACTTAAGTTGTGAGCGGTTATGGGTGATTCACCGTGATGGAGTATTGAAGAATCAACCCATAGAGAGCACTTGATCCTTGCGCGGATCAAGGGGGAGCTATACCCTTGCGCGGGTGCTCCAACGAGGACTAGTGGGGAGCGGTCAAGGTGACCGAACGCTCCGATCAGTTCATCTGCCTCTGTGTAGTTTAAGTTATGACCGGACACTGGCCAGCGTCCGGTCAGCACTGACCGGACGCGTCCGGTTACAAAAACTGCCCTCTGGAACCTTACTGATGTTGATCGGACTCTGGCACCCAGTGTCCGATCACTTTGTTACTCAACGTTCGGTCAGTAGCCGGAACCTGACTAGCGTCCGGTCATCACTGACCGGACGCGTCCGATCAGGATTCTCCCTTTCTAGAACCTTACTAGAGTTGACCTGATTCTAGCACCCAGCGTCCGGTCACTCACCTCTCAGCGTCCGGTCACATCCAAATGACTTCACCTTGATCAAATGAACTGACTGGGCTCTGCGCCAGCGTCCGGTCACACCGAAACCAGCATTCGATCAACATTTGACCCTCCATTCACTTTCAACTCACAATCATATGTGAATGAAGTTTGCTCCAATTGATCTAAGGGCTTTTCAGGAGCTACCTAGTGCTAGATTTAACAAGTGTGCACCACACCTAACCCACTAGACTCACCTAGGTCAAGCTACCCATCCATACCCCCCTTAATAGTACGGCCAAAGGAAAAACAAAGTCCTAAACTACTCTAAGTGTCTCTTCAACACCAAACGACACTTAGAACTAGTCCATTCTTAACCTTGTCGTCCATCCTTTAAAAACCGAAACGATTTCCATCGTAGGGGCATGACAACCATGATTGTCCAATCAATTGTCATTACCATGACCTAACTTAATTGCATCTGTAAAACACACGTTAGTCACAGTAATCACGTATTGTCATTAATCACCGAAACCCAACTAGGGGCCTAGATGCTTTCAAAGTGGTTTATGGTAACACCTTATTGAATGAAAGGGTTTTGGGTAAATTAGAGATTAGGTGGAACCATACATGTTTGCCCTTGAAGTTTGGACGGAACTCGGGATTGAAGCAGAAGATGTCCACCCTGTCTCGATTGAGGACTGAGTTGGTGTTTCATCTTGCCTTACTTAAATTTATGTAACCATTCGACCCTGTATGTGATAGGGATTGACCTAAACCCCTCTAGTTACTAGTTAGTCTGGTAGTTGTCTAGAGGCAGGGTGCAACGGACAAGCAAAGGGAAGGTGCAAGTAATGCAGGCTTGTGACCCGGATTGGAGTCGCTTAAAGGTCTTAATCCCCCTTTTTTTGAACTAGGTGATTTCGTCGCAGCTATGCTGAGATGATGCTAGGAGGGTAGTGGTTAGGACAGGGCCGGGCCGGGCCTTCACGGTAAGTGCATTGCGTTGTTTACATAGCTTGTGGGTAAAGTATACACCTATGTAGAGTTGAAACGTATCTTGATAGCTGTGCTTGTGGTTTTGGAGGAGTTACTGACGACAACTAGTGTTTGGGTAAGATTTTGGGTGTTTGGTGTGAGCGTTTTTGGAATGGCCCGGCAGTTTTGCCGTGTGCTACCGCAGACGAGGAGTCCGGTAGCAATTAAATTTTGGAATAACAGCTATTTATCCAATGAAATGATCTCAATACGAATTACTCATATGAGCTTTGCTAAAACCGCTTCTGTCCTGTTGACTAGTGCATCGCCGCGGACAATCACCATTTGTTTGCTGCTTCCTTCTCATGTCATGTGAAGTGCGTTGTGCTGTGAGGCCGCGATTGGCGCTACCCGAGTCATCACATCCGCATAGGTGATGGGCTGATGGCGATTGACACAGATTGCGATTCTTCCTGTCGTGTTTGGTTAGTTAGCGTCTGTCGGTCAGGGTCTTGGGACGAGGAATAAACTCTCTTTGGGTACGAGTGCATATTTTTGTCGCTTCACATTGTGGGCCGGATCACTCTTCCACAAGAAAATTAAACACTTGTGTTGTTCTGCAGCAGATCCTTAGGATCGGTACAACACCTGCAGCTGAGTTCCAGCACCATCAATCAAACCACCACCGACAGGGAGACATCTTCAACAGTAACACAGCATTCATGTACTAGATGTGAGCTCTAGGCCTCATTATTCATTAGTACCAAAGCTTATAAGTATCGTAGTAATACAGCATTCATGTACTAATACTAGGGGTATGGCACAAAAACAAAATCTCAAACTCTATGCCCCCAGACACTACACCACTTCTCTATAGCTGGGGTACTGCAAGGGAAGAAAAAGAAAAGAAAAGACAAAAGCAAAGTCAGCAAGGATCAGCCCCAAAAAATTCTGCAGGGACGAGCAATGCCCCTGCTTATTGGCCCCCTGTTATCTCCCCTCCAACAAAGGAGCAAAGAATACAGCTTCAGTGGGTCTAAAGCATACATGAGTGTCAATCCCGTAGAGCCCCAAGTCACATGCATAGAGGTCCATCTGCAGGAGAAAGTAGAGCGCCAAATTAGTTTTAACAATTCTTCAAGCAAAACCTTCACATGATCAAGGCTCTGTATTCCTTGCAAACAAATCAAGCAGCACGGTTGGGTTTTATATAGATCAATCTCTAAGTGCAAAGATAATTGGAGACAGGTGCCAAGTTACTTCAAAGCTCAAAGCCACATTTGTGCCAAGACTAAATACATGTTAAAATAGCACAAGTAACACCTTACAAACCCAATCCAACAGCATATACCTTTTTTATGTTCGACTCTCCAAGCCTCAAGCTTTGTACTCATGGATATGCATCCACTTGGTTGACGACCATTTATTTCCTCTAATCACAGGACAACCCCCTGCAAGAACAACAGGATATAAATAAAACTGCATATAATATAACATATGAAAAGCTGGAGGGCCAATATCTTTCCACAGGGAAAATGGAACAAGGCTACAAGGGCTTCATAAATGAAAAGGTGGAATATCTTCAGACCTTCCCATATCATTGAAGAAAAAATAAGTAACAAAAACAAAAGACGGCTATTGAACTAACCATGCAAACTTAATGGGTCCAGAGTGGCATCTGGTTTCATGCTCCAGAAAAGAAGTGCATCTCCCATCTTTGGTTTGACAGAAAGGCCTCTTTTGGCACACTCTGAAAGCTCATTGTACCATGGTAAAGAACTGGCGTTCACATTTGCATCAGGGAAAATAGTCTCACCCCCTTCTTCAACATCTGATCTGTACCCATTAAAAATAATATATAAGAAAATACAGCAAACTCAATTAACACTACAATTATCTAACAAGAAAATAATGTATAAATATATACTTACAGATACATCAGAAGAGTAGCCATCCTCTGACCACCATTCTTGGTGTTGAACTCATCAAGAAAATAATCAAAGTGAGGCTCATACTTCTGCCCGACTTCATAATGCAGCACTTGGAGTCCCTCACCATGATCTGTAAGGCAGCATATATTAATATGATTCAACAGGATAATACATCCTTTAAATGATCAAAGCAAAAAGAGAGAACGAGTTGGAGATACATAGCTAGACTGCATTTCATGATGGGAACATGCTGACAAAACTCAGTTTCGTGTCATTGGGTGTAATGTTATTCCTAACAAACAACTAAGAAGGCACATATAACCATCAAATTGCGCTATGTGCTATACGTTTTAATTTATCATTTTTAAGATCACGCTAAGCACAGATCTTGCTCGTGAAAAATATAGCCGTACACTAAATATACTCATAAAAATCACACACCTACAGGTGTGAAGGTGTAGTTTGCTATCCTCTTTTCAATTGCTCGAATAACCTTGTCTCTTCCTCTTTGAAGAAACATGCCTGAACTTGTCCGGACCCTGCTGTCCTTGCTTTTACCAGTAGTGCTGTCGACAACTGTTGATTTTACCATGTGAGGCTTGGCCAATTCAATTAGGTACTCACACTCTTCCTTAGACTAAGAAAAAGAACAAAGTATCAGCAATCAGCGTAGTCAGATAATCATTGACATTGGGTGGGGAGAAGCAGTTAGTAAATACTGACTACATAGATTGTACAGTATGCATAACTATGAACAATTGAACACACACATAACATCTGAGATGTTTTTCCTAAGTAGACGGTAGATATGGAATTGCATAACCAACCACGTCAACCTAAACACGGTATTTATGAAGTCAGGTGTACTCGCATTTCAATGATGGTGATACACAACAAGAAGCAAAAGAATATATCAGCGACAGACGATGCATGTGGCTCTTCCATCCATAGGCAATTTGGTCCCTATGTAAAACCACCAGCAACATATATGCCACAGGGAACTAGTCAAGAAGACAAGTATTCCACTGCATTTAATATGGTTTAGTTTGGCCATTACATCCCAATTGTCTCATATGTCAGCTCATAATCCACCACAAAATAGAGTTGTGCTATGATAAAATGAAGGCCTAATACTAGAAGTTTAGTCTAGCTTTTTATGTTAAAATAAAATGCAATTGAGACCCCCCACCCCACCCAAAAAAAAAAAAAAAAACTAAATAAAACTGGAATGCAGTACACACAATTGCTAAGTTCATGGCAAAACACATGCGTAAGTCATAAGATGAGCACCATTATTCTATTCCCAGATCCAACTGTACTACCACACAGCTCATGATTCAATCCATCTCGGTCATGACAATCAGATGACGCGAAGAACTTTACACAGATGAGCAAGCATGCACAGACAGAGAGACCGCGGTGGTGGCATTGGCATTGCATTGCTTACCAGGAAGTTGTGGTAGACGAAAGCCCTGGGCTCCCACGAGATGACCTCGGTCCACTGCGCGCCGCGCTCTCCCAGCCCTTCCCTGCTCGCGACCAGCCAACAGCAGCGACGATCAGGATCAGCAGCGGATCGAGCCAAATCTGAAGGAGCTACAGCAGGTGGGGAGGGAAATGCGGGGGCCGAAACGGAACCCCCAGGTGGACGTGGAAGGATCACATCAGTCGTGACTCACCCCAGGTCGCGGCGGGCGCCGGGGCGCGCGGGTCGGGCGTCGGCGGACTCGGTCTCCCCTCCGGCAGCGCCGGCGGCGGTAGTGGCGGCGTTGGGCGCGGACACGGGGAGAGAGAAGACGCCGAAGGCGATGAGCGCGAGGAGGGCGGCGGAGACGATGAGCAGGGCGGTGAGCGCGATGGCGTACGGCGAGGCGCGGCCGCCGCGGGTCGGGAAGACGCGCGGCGGGCGGATCCCCCGCATGAGCGGCCGCGACGGCGCCATGGGGCGGGCGGGTGGATCTCCCACGCGGGAGGTCAGGTGGGGTGGGGGGAGGGAGGGAACGGAGCCTGGAGCGAGACGGACGGGGCGGGGCGGCGTCGCGGACGGGTCGCTTTCTGGCCTCTCCCTCCGCGTCGGGTTCCAGTGGCTTCGTTTTCTTGGCGGCGAAGGGCGGGGCGGTGCAGCCGTCTCTCTCGTCTAGTCGTCCGTGCCCGTACGCGCTGGAGATGGAATTCGGTCGTGGCGACCCGACCCGAGCCGCGGATTTGTCTCCGTCCGTGCTTGCCAAATGCCAAAACCGGGGGCGGCGCGCCACCGCCTCCGCCTCCGCATCAGGATCAGGTGGCGATTGCTCCTTTGCGCCGCGCCACTGACAGCTGCGTGCTGCCGTTTTCATGCCATTAAACAAAATCATGCAATTCTTTTTAGACTATACAGTAACACAGTACGACGTAAACTCACACGCACGTTGATCCTACTCCATCACCACCTTCAAAACTGAGCCGACAAATCCTCGAGACAAAGTCACTATAGACGTCTCGCTACGAAGGGAAACATTACCTGCCACTGAAGATACAAAACGATTAAATCCTAAAATATTCGCCCCTACAAAGAGTCAAACTCAGGACGTCAAGTGCTACTGAGACTCTTAGGGTACATGCCCTTTCACCAAAACGATGCAATTCTCGCTATAATACTAAGTGAAACCGTTTTGACTTAACCAATTGTTTTTTTAACATAGTCATATTTGTTATGTCAAATAACTAATTATTTGGATACACATGACTAGTTATTAGTTAAGGATAAAATTAACCTAACAACTAGTTGAAGCTAAAAGAATTAGTCCTCCTGTTTAGATGCACAATAATTTTGACTAAATTTTAGCTAGCTGTAAATTATCCCTTATATCCAAACAGGTCCTAAGGCTTTGTCCAGATCTCATTGTCGAAGGTTTAGCTACTAAGGCCATATTCGCTTCTCTTATAATCCATCTTTTTCAGCTTATTTTTCAGCCGGAACAGTATTTTTCTCTCACAACAAATGAACTGGAACGGTGTTTCGGCTTGTTTTTTCAGCGAAGCGAACGGGGCCTAAATTTTAGACCACTTTAGTTCTTGATGTTGCAAAACCCAAGGTTTAAAGTACTACCTAAAGTTTAGCTAACCATAAAAAAAAATAGATTACACAAGTGAGATAAAGTAGTCTAAAGTTTTAGTCCCAACTTTAAACAACTAAATTTCGATCGTATAATCCAAGTAGAGGAACTATTTTAAGAATCTTTGTGCAGTCACGCGCCATTTACTATTAAAAGCAGATGTTTCAGATAGCCTATGCAATATCATATCTTACAATAGTGCCATTTTAGTGTTTTTTATTGGTGTATGAACCATATAGATATCAATGAAAATTATTGAGGCCTTTATTTTAATTATTTTTAGCTTTTTTAGTGAGCTTTTGAGGCTCCACAAACGTACATGAAAACAATTCTACTGGCCAGAAACACTCCTCTGCGCAAGACCGTTTGGTGCGACTCCGCACCTAGAGGTGCGGAGCCGGTGGAAAGAAGTCGGGTGAGAGTCGCAACAAAAAAAAGACTCATGGTACAGATATAGAAACTCACATAAATACACAATCCGCCTAAACTCGGTGAATGCATGCACATGCTTTGTAATCCTATGACTGATGAAGTGACGATATAACACTGGGCCCGGTCGACCGTAGATTTTATTTGGATTATGTTTGTCAAATATATCACATACAATGTTTCTGACAAAAGCGGAAACGAAAAGAGAGAATGTTAGTTCCTCTTTTCTCTATGCTGGGTGGGAGAATTATGCAAATTATGCTTTTCTTCTGTTGATTCTGACTCACTTCCTTCACATTTCCAACACCATATCCTCTTTTTAGAATAAAAAAACCACACAACAAGCAAAACGAATAGGCGACCGATTGTTGCGCTAGTTCGCTATAATATAATATACGGATAATTGATGATATGAAGAAGGAGACCAGCTGCATTTGATTTTGAGAAAAATTGACGAGGAGATGGAATATGTCGATGTCGATGGAAATTAAATTACAAAAATAAAAAGAACTGGGCGGGGGATCATCTGGCAGCTGCATTGCGTTGGGCTGTGTGACAAGGCCCAGCCCAAGACAAAACTCTGTTTGTCCCTCTGACGGCCCCTCGTCTTCTTTCTTCCAGTCCAGGTCCAGCTCGGCAGCTCCAGCTCCGGCTCCACAGTGCGGGGACTGCGGGCAGGCTGGAATGGATCATCATCATCTATTCATCTGTGAAAACAAAACGTGGATCTGAATCAAAAGAGGGAGAGCTGTCGCTGCTCTCTGCCCGCCTCCATCTCCACCCATCTCCCAAGCTCGATCTCATCCCATCAATGGCGATCTGAATCAACCAAGCCATCTGGAAGCTTCCAGTCCCATGGAGCGGATCCTCAAGTCCGCCAGGGAGTCGGGCTCCCTCAACCTCTCCAATCGCTCCCTCAGGTCCGTCACCATCACGTCCAAATCGCACCTCTCCCACCTCGTCTCTATCTACAGCGTCCTCCTTCAGATTTCACCTAGATCACATCCCGTTCATTCGGACGGACCGCCTCCACCTCTCGTGCCCGCCGATGCCGCCTAGCTAGCTTCTCTGCTTCTGGTCTTCCCGGTTCTGGCGTGCCGGGGGATCGCGTGCTGACATTACATTTCGGCCTTTCTTCGTGCGTGCGTATATCAAATCAAATCAGTGCTCTCTATGTATCTGCTGTTGCTGGCCTCTGTTCAGCTCGACTCAACTGTAAGCTCCAGTTTGATGACAGTTAGCACTATTTCATGCCATGTGAGGGTAAAATGTGAACGCTTCCCAAAATTGTTTACAGCTTCATACTTGCAACCCCAGCCGACAGAACATCATGGAAAACATTGGTGCATTTAGTTCCAACATCAGCCACCACACTTATGATTTCATCTCTTCAACAAATATCCAGACATTCTGTCAGTCGTGGGGTGGCCTCGGAGCTAGCACTACTTCTTTCCTTTTACCCTCACTCACATAGTCACATTCTCAACTATGGAGCTTGTTGCTAAATACGAGATCACTCTACTTGTCGTACCTAAAACATACACATTCCGTCCTTCACTTCTGTTATAGCTAGCTAGTTAGTCACTGCGTGCGTCTCTCACAGTACTTCTGCCTGTTCCTTTTCCACCTTGCCCTGCAGGGAGATACCCAAGGAGGTGTACAACAACTTGGACACGGGCAGCCAGGATGAGAAATGGTGGGAGGTAACATGCTCATTACCTACCACTACGCGCTAATATACACGCCTACAAGTGATGATAAGTAAGTAATCAGATCACGCGTGCAATTTTCAGGGAGTGGACCTCCAAAAGCTCATCCTGGCTCACAATAACCTCGAGGTGTTAAGAGAAGACCTTAGAAACCTGTCTTCGCTTGTTGTTTTAAATATAAGTCACAACAAGATATCTTCCCTTCCAGCAGCTATCGGAGAGTATGCACCTTGTATTTGTTGACGAATTCCATTCATAGATATGCACCAGTAATTTAATGGCGCCATGGTTGTTTGTAATACTCTTTCTCGCAGTCTCCCATTGCTAAAATCACTGGACATATCTTTCAATCAAATAAACACTCTGCCCGAAGAGATTGGCCTGGCTACTTCTTTAGTCAAGTAAGCCTATATGTACTTTTTGTGTAGTTCAATTAATTTACTCTCATTTTATACTGCATTGTTACGCAGTTCCACGTTCTTTTGGCAAGTATCTGCAGTCATCTCTCCTACCCTAGATCTCCGTAGTCTGCATGCCTTTTTTTTTACCGCTCCACCTCGTTTGTGTTTCACAAAGTGTACAGCAGCTGTTGATTAGCACATCATGTGAAGAGTAGAAGCAATGTGTGGTGCTTAATATTAATGTATTTTATGCCATGTTTTGCCAGGGTTGATTTCTCAAATAATTGCCTTACTGAGCTTCCACCTAGCCTTGCCAAATGCCCAGACTTGTCCGAACTCAAGGTAAGTTGCATTGGATGTATTCTTACTTTTTGGCATATAGTTATCTGGTTTCTTGGTCTTGCACTTGATGGCTTTCCAATTTATCACTTCCTGGTTTATTTTGTAGTTTAGACACGCACAAAATAATGTATGCATTGTGTACAGGCATCAAACAACAACATATCCAGAATACCAGATGTACTTGGTGGCTGTTGCAAGTTAAGTAAATTGGATCTAGAGGTAAGAACTAATAGAATGCTAAATCTATTACTTTGTTGTTCCAGTTGCCTGTTGAAACTCAAGTGCCACAACTTATCAGGGTAACAAGCTTGTGACGCTTTCTGAAAACATGTTTGTGTCATGGACAATGCTCACAGAGTTGAATCTCGGTATGAAATGTAACACAAGATCTGTTGAATTTATGTGATTCATTTGAGTTTTGCTTGCATTTAACTAACTTTTAGCTTGTTCCAGCGAAAAATCTGCTTACAGCCATCCCAGGTAGCATCGGAGCACTTTCAAAACTAATTCGCCTGGACATGCATCAGAATAGTGAGTTTATCTACCATGTTGTCACATGTGCATGCTCTATATTTTTACTCTTTCACTAGCATTGATGGATTTCTACCTTTCTGTGTCAGAAATAACATCAATTCCTCCTTCCATAAAGGGTTGCTCTTCGCTAGCCGAGTTCTATATGGGGTTTGTTCTCTACTCACAACTCAGGACATATTCATCTTTTTTCTGTGCATTTATTTTTCTGTGATGTAAATTAATCTTTTCTGTTTTGTGTTCCAGAAATAACTTATTGTCTTCAATACCAGCTGATATTGGCATGTTATCAAAATTAGGCATACTTGATCTCCATTCTAATCAGGTACCCATCGTTTCCATGGCCAAATTGTCAATTTTCTGCATCATTTAAACAAAAAAGAAGACACTGTCGAGAAAAGCTGCCAGTTCCTTGGCTGGGAATATCTAGCATTTATTTTGGAACTGCAAGCAGCGAGTAGTGTGCGATAGTTGCTTGGGCCTTTTCATACATGATAAATTAATCATGTCAACTGTTTTAGTAGGCTTGTTTTTTGTGTGGGGGTGGGGTTGGGTGGGTTGGGGGGGGGGGGGGGGGGGGGGGGGGGGTAGAATATCCTTTGAGATCTTGTTAGTTAGGACACATACATGATACATGTTCAAATGAATTTATAGAGCACAATCATTCAGAATAGCTTTAGTTATATTGTTGCTTCCTGCCACTTGATGATGGTTTTCACAACAAACTTATTTGTTAAAACTTTGGATGACTTCAAACAATTAAGTTATTTGTCAAAAGCGCCATATGTATGACAATAACAACGTAGCCTTAGTCCCAAGTTAGTTGTGGTAGGCTACTGTTTATTTGGGTTTAGGAGTATCCATCAACAAACCAAATGGCTGATGAATTTTCTCCTGTTACCAGCTAAAGGAGTATCCAGTTGGAGCCTGCAACCTCAAATTATCTTTCCTCGATCTATCAAATAACTCATTATCTGGTCTACCATCTGAACTAGGTTCGTTCTACTCTGCACTATGCTGCTGTTTGTCTGCCTTGTTTGGAATCACTATGCATTGGTATGCTTGTTTGCCTAGGCATATGTTATGCATTCCTCTCTGTCTGTTTTTATGTATTTAACAGATCGTAGATCTGAATTCTTGCATGAGTGATTAGTGTATGCTTTGGCCTTTAAGAACCTTGCGTAGTTTGTGTTACTGCCTTACTGAAAATTCTGACAATCCATGCGCCACTCAAGGTAAAATGACTACCCTAAGAAAGCTTCTGCTAACTGGAAATCCTATGAGGACACTTAGGAGGTATGTATTATCCCTGTTTCTCCTACCATTTCTTAAACAAGTTGTCAGGGAGATCTATGGAGCTGCCAAAGTTAATATATTGTGTTCCCAGTTCATTGGTTTCTGGACCAACAACAACATTGCTGAAGTATCTGCGCAGCCGGCTTTCATCTGATGAGGAAGGTAATTGAGAAGTCTATGTCAACATGCATGCATTTGATCTTTGATGGCAACATTTGACATTAGATTGTCTGGATTTGAGAATCATTGCCATGACCACTTAAATGATCCTTAAACCTATTTCCTGCGCAGCATCAGGATCCGGAAGCACCCCGACTAAAGATGACCAAATTGCTGCAGCAAGGCGATTGTCCTTATCTTCAAAGGTGTGTTTTAATTTTTCAAAATATTTGTGGTGTCATAAGAAAGTTCTCCCTTTCCTTTTCCTTTTCTTCTCCTTAAATGAATTGGTTTCCACATTGCTGCTGTATCAGGAACTGGACTTGAGTGGTCTTGGTGTGACCAGTGTACCAGCTGCGGCATGGGAGTCAAGTGATGTGGTAAAACTGGATCTTTCTAAAAATTCAATAGAAGATCTACCAAATGAGTTGTCATTATGCTCATCACTTCAAGTAAGTTTCTTAGAATGGAAATATCGTCGTCTTTTTTATTATTATCAAGCTCAACATGAATATTTAGCGTTTGCCTTTTTTTTCAGTCCTTAGTTTTGTCTAATAACAAGATAAAAAGGTGGCCTCGCACAGTGGTTTCCTCCCTTACCAGTTTGTCTTCCTTAAAGCTGGACAATAACCCCTTGGTAGAGGTAATATAACAATCACATCTCTTTGTATCATTTGTCTTATGGCATATATTTGGCAAACAGAAGAATCTCAATTTGTCAAGTCTTATAGCCAATGTTGATTATTGGAGCTTGACCAAATGTTGATAGTACAAAATGAAAGCAGTATTAACTTTGAGAGAGCACGAAGAGAATATTCTTGAAATATTACGTGCAAATATATGGTAAATACCCAGCATTTCATTACACAATATCATAACACACTTGCTTTTCTTGTAGATATCATCCACTGATATTGTGTCTCTGTCCAAACTGGAAGTACTTGATCTAAGTGGCAATGCTTCAGCACTTCCTGAACCTTCTGCAGTTTCCGCATTACCACAGCTGCAGGGGGGGAGAATCTGGATCTTGTGTGAGAAGGGAGCTTTGTGATGGTTTGTGTGTTTGCACCCTCCATTCGATATACTGGATATTATCCACATGTTTGTATTGGAACAATATATGAACAATAAGATGCAACAGAAGTGCTTCAAACACATCCCAGAGAGAAATTATCCACCGTTGGATCTGACACGGTCAGATCATCATTGCTGATTCATCATTTATAGATCGTCACAGACTACACCAGCCAGCGGAATTTAGAAAAGGTTTCACGTCAGAATCATCTTTTGACAAATTTCACTCTAAAATTTTGAGCAGATTTCATGTGTAACACAAACTTTTCGTGTAGCCAAAATAGATATACACGATTTTCGGATTCATAGTATAAGTCATGCAGAAGCACCAACTTCATAAGCACGCTTTCGATCAACTCACACAGCAATTGCCTGGGACAAAACGGCAATGCATGTCCTGTATTTTACAGGTGCACATCTATCCATAAGCCAATCTCATTACCTCATAAATGCTAGATATCAAACTCACCCCAAAAATAATGCATTCCCAGTTAAGACATTTGTACAGAAACAATTTCTTTGGGCTGTACCCACAAAAATGTAATAAACAAAAAAATGAGTAAGACGTGAAGGAAGAAGAGAACAGAGTGTTAGTTTCGTATTCAAGCCTGGTTGTATACCTAGTACGATCCAGGTAAGCTCCCTCGCTGGATGACCTTGTCATCCTGGGGCTACTCCAGATGCTGATGCGCTGCTGCAATGCAAGATTATTCCTGCTGGTCCAGGAAGTTCTGAGTGTATGCGTTTCTTGCTTGGGTAGCCTGGAGCTGGTAGCAGTTAAAAGGTGTGCCATAAAACCATGCTCCACATCTCTCTAATCATCCGGATCCATCTCTTCATCTTGCCCTGAAGATTTATTGGAGTCACTTCTGTCAGATTCCTGCGTGTCTGAGCTAGAGCCATCTTCAGGCAACTCATCCTCATAGTCCTCATTTTGAGGTTCATTATTCCTGGCAGACGCCGTTGCAAGGCTGCGTGCCATCCAATCAGGACACTCTTCCTCACCTCCAAATAGGAATCTGCCATTGCTGTCTTTCACCGATTGAACAGCAGGTGACTTCAGCGTTCTGCAAGAGCACTCTGGCAAAGGGTGGGCGAGAAAAGATACAGGTCTTGACGACATAGCTGATGACACGACGCCTTCCACACTTGCACTCCTGTTGAGGTGCTCACGTGCAGCAATTGTCCAATTCCGCGGTGGATGATACCGATGATCATTAACATCTTCAAACAGCGCAGCAATAATCTTTCTGTTGATTCAAAAGGAAAGGAAATTATCATCATGCAAAACTACATAGCAAGTGGATAACTGTCAAAAGGTTATTATACTTGACCCACAATATACTACTGGACGATCCAGTAACTTTGATGTCTTACAATTAGCATAGCTATTGTGTTTGTTCCAAGTTTAACAGTTATCCACTTGCACTCTGAAGGCTACTTTACTACCATTAATGTCAGTTACAATTTTTTCCTTTGCAATTTAGCAAATATTAAATGCATTTTTAATGGCTGAATATAAGAAAAACTATTCTAAGCTGTACAAAAAGTATGCAACCATATAAAAATATAATAGCTCTGTACCTTTCAGGCCTGTAGGTTATACCGGAAGGTGTTTGGTATAACCGGTGCCCCATGACCAAACTTGAGTAGTCTGGCCAACCACTCCCGTCATTGTGAAACCCGGGGAAGAAGGCATCAGCTTCGACAGAAACAAAATAATCAAGTGCATCCCAGAGCAACCGGTGTGCTTGCCTCCTGAACTCAATCAATGAAGCATCCGGTTCCATGTCATTCTCACCAATCCAACCATACCAGCCTTCCTTCTCATGGGCATAGAATGGCCTTGCAGGAGGTGGAGGCCGCGGTCTTGGACGAGGCCCTGCTCTCTTCCATTCTTCAATGAGTTGTTTTTCACTTTTGGGAGGTGGAGGCTGTGGCAAATCTGGGGTTAGAGGATCTTCTGGCCCAACTAAATCAAACAGCTCCCTCTGACTACATAGTGAAGTGCGATCAACTAGGTTAGCAAACATAGCTCGTAGAGGAATAAGCATTCTTTGTCCACCAAAAGTCTCGGAACCAGCCAAGAATATTATTGTAGTTGGTGGGTAACCTAATGCTTGAAGTAGAAGTCCAACCTGGAAACACAGGATTGTTTACATCACAGCATTAGCAATCAAAATGAATCAGTAAGCTGGTATGGTAATAGGTAAATCAGGCATAGTATTAAGCAGATTATATCGTGCAGCTCAATGTGTGCCACAGGACCAAGGAATAGAAAGAAGAGACAAAGTCTTTCTAGTTTATCATCTAGTTTTCTTTTGTTTGGTTGCTTATATTTTGTCAGCCTCAGATTTCTTCTATGTGAATTCTCTTGGTGCAGAGCAGTAATATAACACCAGCTTACCTTTTATTAATGAACATGCAAAAATTGCATCCAGATTTAGTGAGCAAACATACTGTTACAAGCAAGCTCACCTCTTCTGGCATGAGTGGACACAAACCAGCCATCTTCCTGGACACTGAATCAACTGTTAGCTGCTCCTTTACTGTTCCTCGTTTAATCATCTGATTCCTTCTATACTGAATAAGCTCTGTATGAATATCCTAGAGATGATAAAATTAACAACCAGTCAAACGAAAGTCAGTAGATAGTATTGGAACACAATAATTGTAAGCATACAAACCTGGAACAGTTCAGCGCAACCATGAAAGGCTAGAGTATCTCTAAGCAGTCCTGGGTGATAGGCCACATAAGGACGGCCAGATGCTCGCAACCTATACAAATCATTCTGGAGTTATGACTTATGAGAACAGAAAACCACACTATAGGAAATATAATTAATAATGAGTAAAGAAACCGTCTCCTCGCATTGCACAGGCGAGGGTAAGGCTTGCCACTGACACCCTTCCCCAGACCCCGCACAGAGCGGGAGCTCTCTGCACTGGGTACGCCCTTTTTAATGAGTAAAGAAACCCTTCAGCTCCTATAACTAGCATACCCTGAAAGGGTAAGATTTCAACTTTACATAGTTTAAAACAACATTCTCAATCCAGAGAAAGCAACCCAAAACTTTCCAGTACATACAAGGAAACATTACAAATGATTAAAGTGCCATCCTTCTTCTTAGTGTGTACAAGGAAGTCAACTTCAATTACGGATTAAGGCCAACCATTATTTACTGAGGCATCACAACTGAAATACTCCCTCAATTCCAAATTGTAAGTTGTTCTGTCTTTTCTAGATACATAGCTTTCACTAGCTATGAATCTAGACATAATAGATATTTAGGTGCATAACAGAAACCATGCATCTAGAAAAGCTAGAACGACCTACAATTTGGAATGGAGGGAGTACTAGTTTCTTTGCATAAATTGATGATGCATAGGGCATGGACCATAATTGATAAATCTACAATTGATTAACGAACAAAAAAGAAAGGGTAAGTGGATCAATGGCAAAGGTGGGAAGTCTCACCTTCCTACTATTTGGCTCCCAAGAGCCTGAATTTGAGGGCGCAACCTTAGAGCATGGAAGGCTACCCTGCATCTAAGCTTCTGAAATTCCTCCAAGCTTGAAGGGAGAATTGACTGTAGAAAACCGTATGGAAAGGCTCTAACTTCACATTGACCAAAGAATGAAAAAGAAAACAGAGTAAGCATGGGCGTGGAGGATACCTGAAGACAATTACCTCCATTAACAATTATCCCAAGAACTTTTGATTTTACAAGTCTGGGTAATACTTCTTTGATGTAGTATTCTGGAGTAGCAGAATTCCTAGGAGATACTGTGGGAAATTTTATCTTTTTCCTAGCCTCCCTGAGATCCTTTGGCAAGCCATGCACAATAACCACATCACTGGAAAGTGCATGTATGAAATGATCTTCATCGTATAGATAAGAAAAGCTTTTGAACTTCGGACTACAAGTTGGAACAGAGGAAAGGCTATATTTTAGAGGTCGAGCAGAAAAAAAAAAGGATAAGGAATAGGCAACCACCATAATGAATTTCAGAATGAGGAAGGGCACAGCAACCTGATGCCTTTTGCACGAGTAGTTGCTTGTATCTCAGGAATAACCAGAGTGGCATTTAATAGCCTGGCAACGGCAACAAGATCACAGATCTAATAAAGGAAACAATGTCATGATCCTATTACAATGATAACAAGTAGAAGGATCCTTTACACATTACACAAGAAACCTTACTGAAGACTGTATCTTCTCAAAGCCACCATATATCTTTGCATAAATAAAACCATTATGCTTACCGGGAGCTGCAATAAGGTAATCAGACAGATTTATCAAGGTTTAGTTATATCGTAAAATGGTTTGATGCTGAGTATACAAATCATAACATTTCAGGTAATCTAACACTTTATAAAATGGGATAAGCATGTAGTAATTACAGTGAAGTGTAGCAATAGATTTATCCACATTATTGTGCAGAAATCACATTAAGAAACATTCTAAGGTCAACAACCTAACACTAATGGTTCCAATGTTGGGAAAATATAGAATATTTAATTATCATTCTGAATGAATCTCAACATAAGACAAAATGTGGAAACTAATGAAGAATGCTAGCATATTCAATGTCTGGAAAATACAAGTTATACAATGCCGAGTAAGAGTGCACCTGGGTGCTTTTGTGCCCATTTTAGTCTGAGCGCTGATATTTATACATATCAAAAATATGTCAGAAAAAAACAAAGACAGATAGCATGATAGAATATGCAAACTTGCACAAAAATGATCATCGCACATACCAAAAAAATGCATGTCACTACTATATGCATGTATCTTTTGAGACATTTCTTATACACAAATGGTTTGTCCAAAAAGAAATACAAATGCACCTACATTTTTTTTAACTCAGTGTCTAAAGTAACCAAACGACTAGTTTTTTTGAGGAAACGGCAGGGAAGCCCCCTACCTATTTTTTTTCATTTTCTATATATGTATGTACAAAAGAACAAAGAATATCTGTACAGGTTACAAGGCTTGCAAAGCCCAAAGGAAAAAATACCAAACGACTAGTTGAACAAAAGATGCCACAATGAAAATACTAGTAAAGTAGGTGCAAGTTTAAGATCAATTTACCAGCATATGATTTGCTAGGTTTCGCAAAAGGATGCAAGTGATCAAGTGGGACCAATGGACCCCACAGTCTCCGTGGTCGAGGCCTCTGCCAAAAAACCAAGAAGCATAGAAAAAGATGTTAGACATATAATCGACGATTGCAGTGAAAATAGGTGTCCAACGTAACCACAGTAAACACAAATTCCTTCATTATAAAACTAAGGAAATTTGAGAAATGGGAATTGATACTGTGACATGGTCAGAGCATGTGAATTACCGGTCCAAATGGAAGGACATCGTCCATGTGCATGGTGTACTTTGTAATGCCCCCAGCTGAATAATTAGCAAGAAAAAGGTGCACGAGCAGCGATAGCATCGACAGCACGATGCCAATGGCTGTGGCCAACTTAAACTTGCTTTTGAGCAGCATTTTATTTCATTACTCTAACCTCCAAATCCTGGTGAAAAGGTAACTCTTAGACATCTCCACAGAGCTATATCAGGTGCCAAGAAATCACAAGTGAAAAAAAGTGCACAGTTGCAAACATTTAGCAAAGAAAAGAGCTAGTACAATAAGGCTATATGTTAAACCCACACACAATTTTATCCAGAACCTATGGGTGAGCAAAATAACCACTACAAAGTAGCAGCAAAGGGCTAACCAGGAAAAAGAAAAGGTCCAGAATCTCACAAAACACAACATAGCAGCACGACCTGCCTCAACCAACCCAATGAGGCAAGCGCACAGTGCCCAATCTAGGCAGCTCCTGCGTGCAGCTGCACATGGTACCTCACACAGCACTAAGAGCACACACCAAATACTCGCAGCAGGAGAAGCATGTCTAGAAGGATCTGTCAATCTCGGATCCAGATTCGACAACTTGGTGGGGTTTTGGTGGAAAGCGCGAGACCAAGGCTTTGGATCCTGAGCAACTCAGACTCATTGCAGCATGCTGATGTGTGGGGTAACCCGGTCTCATATGGCTCAGTGAGCTAGGCCACTACTACTATATATACAATCAAGTATTCAAGTTGAGTAAAGCCCCCAACGCTGCTAACTGGCTGGAACAAGCCCAGTGAAGCCGAGAAACAATCAACAATCTGGAAGGATGACCATGTGTGTTCTACCTACGAGCTGTTAACTACTACTAAATTGGTATAGAACGTCATTAGCCACCGCACACTAGTCCAGCAATCGAATCCACCTACACAGGCACAGCTAACGCGTCCCGCAAACCGTATATAGATGCCAAATGCAGGGCGGGGGAGCAAAGTTTGGCGGCGAGAAAAGCTCGCGGGAACAAACTGCTATAGCGGTGCAGTCGAATCGAATCTCAGCATGAGTGCAGGGGCTGGGGTTCTACGTGCCAGCCAGCCCAGGAGGGAGGGTGGGTTTCCTTACCGAGAAGAGGAGGTGCGAATCGATCCACGCCCCGGCGAACGGGGCGAGCGGATCCCCGCCCCTAGCCCTAGGGCGGCCCCGAGTAGCGCGGCGACGCGGGCAGTGGGGGCGGAGGCGCGGCGACGATCTGGATGGACGGAGGGAGGCGGGCGTGGCGTGGTCGGCGCGGGGGAAGGAGGAGGACGGTGGTGGGTGGGCGAGTCCGTGAGAGTGGACGACTCAGATTGGGTAACGTTCCTTCGGCGAGTCACAGCGTAACATGCGGCCCTACATCCAGCGTTGAAACATCATCCAACGGCTGCTACGACACTTTAGTTTTCCTCCATGAAGCTAGGCGGCGCACTGGTTTTCGTCGGGCTGCATCAACCCGTGCCCGCGCTCGCCGTCTGAAGGAGCCAAGCAGTCCTTCACCGCCGCCTGTCGTCCAGAGGGGCCGAGCCGTCGAACTGCACAAGACGACGCCGGTCAGCAGCGTCGCCGCCGGCCCAAGCCAAGCAGCCCTACGTACGTCGCCGTCAGCCCAGGACACCGTCAAGGAGCTCTATGAGGACAAGTATCAGACCTCTTCTCTGTCACGTTCTTGAATGTGCATATGTGATTTACAATATTAAAAATGAATCTGTAAAATACAAACTTCAGAGCATACTGGTTCGTGAGTAGCCCAGTACTTTAGTTTTTATAAGTTAGTAGTTCAGTAGTTTACCATATGGAGTTCAGATAGGCTAACTTATTTATTGCTTTAGAATTGATATGTTTCATCTATGTGTTAATGGTTTATGTGAAAGGCGATGGAAGAACTTGACAAGGGAAACCTCAAGTTGGTTTGAGATTTAAAAATTCAGTTGAGGCTTGACAGTTTTGTGTGGCATGTTACAAACCTATAATCTATACATTTATATATGCTTTTGTCAATCTAAATCTAAATTTAAAAAATTAATTTCATTGGCAGCGACAAAATAAAAATGTTGTTGTTCGGCCCGAAGTCCAATCGAAGAATGATGGCAGCAACAAAGAAGCAATTCCGTAGTCTCAAGAATACAATGTCATTAGCAGTTTTACTTAACTCATAACAGCTACAACTCGTGTCGATGATAACCTTCAGTTTTAAGTATGTACAGGCTAGTTAGATAGCATTTTGGACAGGGCTAACTATAGTATTTTGCGGCCTAAATGTAATCTTTTGTGGTATTACTATAGTCTTTTGTGGCCTGAATATACATGTCAAATGTTTCAGTAGTACCAAATATTATTGGAACACAGCACACAAATCTGAAGTGTGCTTATCTCTTTATCAATCATGTGCGTGCTAAAATATTCTGTTTGTGTGCAAATCTGATGTATTTTCAGAGCCAAAATGGCTTTGTTTCTGTGCAAATTTGATGATGCAAAGTGGTGTTCTCCGTTATAGAGGAATATGTCAACACATAAAGGAAACATCAATATGCTGCAAATCTGTTGCAGTTCAGGTTTCAATTTTTATAAGTTTTATTGATACAATACCTCAAGATGGGCCTCTTAATTTTATTGTACAGATACGAAGAATTTGACGTAGTTACAATAAGTAATTTCTTATTTAATTAAGCAATGGATCTTTGAATCTAGTCCCTGCAGAGAGCTCCTCCACAACATCGGCATGCTTCCAGGATATCTGTAGGGGACCGTGACACCTAAGAGAGGGGGTTAATTAGGCAACTTAAAATTCTAACTCTAAACTATAGTCTTTTTTTCTAACCTATGCAAAAGACAAACTATCTAACTGTGCAACTACGGTTTTGCTAATATGTTGCTATCTCTACCGCAAAAGGAGTAATGCAATCAATGTAAATGCGGAAGCTAAAGAGCAAGATAGAGATATACAAACTCCCATCGATGACTCCGGTATTTTTATCGATGTATCGAGAAGCACGCAAGCTTCCCCCCAGTCCTCGTTGGAGCTCCTCGCAAGGAATCCCTCGCAAGGGCCAAGCTCCCGGTTGGGTAACTCTGTGGATAGCATCGGGCCTTCCCCACGCGCAAGTAGGTCTCCAACGTGCCTTCCGGCAAGTCTCTCTCGGATGCTCCCCGCCGTCTTCACTATCAAGCTTCCGGCCAAAATGCCGTGGGCCTTGTTCCCTCCAGTACACGGTGGCGGCCACACCACAAACGCGGTTGGTGTGATCTCGCAAGACTACAAGCCCCTCCGATGTACAACAATGGTGCGCGCAAGCACCGAGTGGTAAGAGGTATGCAAACCTCACTAAACACTAGGCCTAAACCTAGAGCGAGCACATAATCAGTGGTCTAATCAACCTAAGCACTTCGCAAAGCACCTACGCTAATCACCTAATAAAACACTAAGCACTATATAAGTTGAGATCACTAAAGTGGTATATCAACACCCTTGGTATGTTTCCTCAACTCCACACCCCTCAAATGGCCGGTTCGGGGGTCTATTTATAAGCCCCACTGAGAAAGTAGCCGTTGGGGATGAAATCCCACTTTTCTACTACTAACCGGACTCTGACCAGCGTCCGGTCAGCACTGACCGGACGCGTTTGGTCACGAAAACGGCTCTCTGGAACCTTACTGATGTTGATCGGACTCTGGCACTCAGCGTCCTATGCAGCGTTCGGTGCAGCATCCTGTGCATCGGAGCGTCCGGTGCAGCGTCCTATGCAGCTTCCGGTCGCTACTGTTGACTCTGCTGTTGCCGAGCCTCTTGATCGGAGCGTCTGGTGCAGCATCCTATGTAGCGTCTGGTGCAGCGTCCTATGCATTGGAGCGTCCGGTGCAGCGTCCTGTGCATCAGAGCGTCCGATGCAGCGTCCTATACAGCGTCCAATCACCTCTGTGAGCTCGTTTCTTCGCGATCTTACGTCCGATTTGGTTTCTATCTTCGTGCTTGTACTTTGCTTGATATCTTGGGTCTTCTCTTGTGCTTCTGAGGTCTTACTTATGGTGTTGATCATCAAATCATTACGTCGCCTTCGTTCAAGTCACGTCTTGCATCCTATTGAACTACAAAATAATCACTTGCAAATTCATTAGTCCAATTTGGTCGTGTTGGTCATCAAACACCAAAATTCAAAGTAAATGGGCCTATGGTCCATTTTCCTTACAATATCCATGTTTGCTACAATCTCCATCACAACAACGTGGAGCTCCGTCTCCTCCAGGACGGCGTGGTGCCAGAGAGTTCCTCCGTTGTGCCTCGGTGCGGGTCTTCCTCAGCTCGACTTCTGTGCTCTCCGGGGAGGCGCGATTGCCGACGTGGCATGGGAAGGCTAGGCGCGGGACTATAGATGGCCAACGGGCCGGCACGACACAGGTGAAGGGTCGAGATGACGACTAGAGGGGGGGTGAATAGTCTTTTCTAAAACTTAATCGCGTCGGCTAACCGATACAAATGCGGAATTAAAACTATTGGTCTAGCCAAGACTATACCCCACTATATATGTTCTCTAGCACCTTGCAAAGATAACAATTATGCAACAAAGGTGCCGGGCTAGTTAGAGCTCTCCTAAACAATTCTAGGAGCAAGGTTACACAAACCTATGCCACTAGTACTTTAAGCAAAAAGGGAGCTCCTACACATGCTAGTAAGCAAAAGCACAAAGCTAACTAAGCTCACTAGCAATGCTCAATAACAAGGCAACCAATGCCTAATTAGAGAGCGCAAATACTTAGTTACACAAACTAAGCAATGTGACTAACAAGGTTACTAAAACCAAATTAGCCACGCAAGGGAGCTACTTCTATGCTACACAAGCAAGAAGGTAATTAGCAAGCTACACAAGCTATCTAATTACAAGAGCAACTACACAAGCTTAATATGTATAAAAGTAATTGCAAGCTTGTGTAATGGGGATGCAAACCAACGGGAAGAACAAGGTTGACACGATGATTTTTCTCCCGAGGTTCACGTGTTTGCCAACACGCTAGTCCCCGTTGTGTCGACCGCTCACTTGGTGGTTCGGCGGCTAATTAGCATCACCCGCTAAGCCCGCACGTCGGGCGCCGCAAGAACCTACCCCTTGAGTGAGGGTAGCTCAATGACACGCTTTACTAGAGTTGCTCTTCGCGGCTCCCGCGGGGCGAGCACAATGCCCCTCACAAGCACTTCTCCGGAGCGCCGCACAAGCTTCTTGCGCGCTTCGACGGAGACCACCACCAAGCCGTCTAGGAGGTGGCAACCTCCAAGAGTAACAAGCACCACCGGCTTACAACTCGATCACCTAGTGCCACTCGATGCAACCTCACGATGCAATCGCACTAGAATCGCTCACTCACACAATCGAATGATCACTATCAAGTATATGTGTGATGGAGGGCTCCTAAGCACTCTCAAGCATGGACACAAAGTCCCCCAAGGTGCTCCACCCCAGCCATGGCCGAGGGCCACTTCTATTTATAGCCCCAAGGGCTAAACTAGCCGTTACCCCTTCACTGGGCAACGGTCGGGACGATCGGACGCTCCGGTCGTGTTGACCGGACGCTGGACCTCAGCGTCCGGTCGCCCACAGACGACCACGTGTCCCGGTTCCAACGGTCACTTGACCTGACCGGACGCTCCAGCTTCAACTGACCAGACGCTGAACCCCCAGCGTCCGGTCGTTTCCAGTAAGCTCCCGAGCATGACCGGACGCGTCCGGTCGAACGCGATCGGACACAGCCAGCGTCCGGTCACATTCCAGCGACTGCTACACTCCACGTCAGTGCGACCGGACGCAGCCTGCCAGCGTCCGGTGCATTTAGATCCAGCGTCCGGTCAGTTGACCGACGCCAGCATCTTCTCCATTTTCTTCACCCTTGCTCAAGTGTGCTAACCACAAGAATTTGCATCCGACGCAATAGAAAATAGACATTCCATTTTTCCAAAAGCGCCGAATCCCGCCTCGCAAGCTCGGCGGGAGGGAGAGAGGGACCCAAACCCATCTCAACCCTGCAAACACCACCTCCTTTGTAAATGTGCCAACACCACCAAGTGTACACCACCATGTGTATGTGTGTTAGCATTTTCACAATCATTTCCCAAAGGATGTTAGCCACTCAACTTGCCACGCCACTCGATCCTAGCGATAATGCAAAGTTAGATCACTCGAGTGGCACTAGATGACCGATATGCAAACAAGTTTGCCCCTCTTGATAGTACGGCCATCTATCCTAAACCTGGTCATAAACTTCTCTACACACCTATGACCGGTGAAATGAAATGCCCTAGGTTATACCTTTGCCTTGCGCATTCCATTCCATCTCCTCCAATGTCGATGCAACACATGCACCAACACGATCAACAATGATATGATCCACTTCATATCATCACATGATCATATTGGTTCATTGATCTTGACTCTACTTGCTCTTCACCGTTGCCATCGTCCATCGGCGCCAAGTCTTGCTCAAGCTTCACCGCCACGCGGTCCATCACTCCAAAGCCTTCGACTTGCCCTTCACGCTTGCAACCGGTCCATCAAGCCAAGTCTTGTCTTGATCTTCTCCACCTTGATCACATGACTCAATGTCATGTCTCATGTGTATTTAAGCTCCTTCATCATCACATGTGTGAGCTTTGCAACATCTTTAAGCCATTTTCACCTTCATGGCATATGTTGCTCACACACATGTACCTGTGGACTAATCACCTGTGTATCTCACATAAACACAATTAGTCCACCTAGGTTGTCACTCAATTACCAAAACCAAACAAGGACCTTTCAACAGGCCCGTGCCAGCATGGCTCGATAGCCAACGGGCCGGCACGGCACGCCGTGCCTCACAGGGGCACGGGCCTGGCCTTCGGCCCAGGCACGGCCCTATTGGCCGATTTCCATGTCGGGCCAACCCGAGAAGCACGACCATTTTTCACAAGTCGTGCCAGCCCGAGGCCCACTGAGCGCCCGCGTGGGGAGGTGAGGCAGAGGTGGCCGTCGGGGTTGGGAGCGGCGGAGCTCCGAATCTCGAGGGCAGGAGCTGCGCAGACGGCGCCCTCCCTCAAGCAATGGAGAGGAGGAGATATAGAGGGGCCGAGGGGGTGAGCGAGACGGAGAGGAGAGAAAACAAGGAAATGAGGGAGTCGTCGGATCTGCTTGCCCATGTGCTCCTAGTCGCGCGCCTCCGAGGGAGAATGAGGGTGGGAGGGAGATAACAAAAGTGCATAACATACTATCAGAGTCTTATTGTATCTAATAAAAAGTTATTAAGGAGGAGCATCCTTCGGACGAGCCCTTAAGAAAAAGCCCTACCAAACAAAGCCTAAGCTTAATGCTAGAACTGAAAGAGAGAGCTCAAGAGATACACCACAAATTGACACGTGATTTTTTTTCCGTGATATCGGTGACTTGCTGATCATCTTTAATCTAGAGTTTCTGTAGTGTTAGAACTAAAAGAGAGAGCTCAAGAGATACACCATAAATTGACACGTGATTTTTTTTCATGTGATATCGGTGACTTGCTGATCATCTTTAATCTAGAGTTTATGTAGTGCTAGAACTGAAAGAGAGAGCTCAAGAGATACACCACAAACTGACACGCGATTTTTTTCCCCGTGATATCAGTGGCTTGCTGATCATCTTTAATCTAGAGTTTCGGTAGGAGGTAGATGTTTGTAGAACCGAGGTACCATAGGACCTAGACACCGAAGGGGCAAAGTCGTCACCGTGGCCTAGCAAGGGCAAGCATGCAAGATTGTCTGAAGCGAGATATATAAGCGTAGCGGCCTAAATTGATCCGATTCTTTTCTTCAACGTAATTTGATCCAATTTCAAATCTCCTACCAGACGAAATACGCACCGACAAATCTAGCTTATTATTTTGCATTTCTAAACTTCTAGAACAGTTTTTAAAAATCATAAGAGATGAAATATTTGCCATGGAATATTCTAAAATAAGTTTCATGTCAAATGAAAAGGTACTAAACATGCTTCATGGGGAAGTGGATAAAGCTATAGAGATAGATATTTTTACATGGTAGAAAACATCTAGAAGGTGGATAAACATGAAAAAATCAAGAGAGATGATATTTTGTATGTTGTACTTTGGATGGTTGCCACATAATACCAATCTAACAGTTGTAACTCTTATGTATATAAGGGTGCCCTACATAAA
Organism: Miscanthus floridulus; assembly: GCF_019320115.1. NCBI lineage: Eukaryota > Viridiplantae > Streptophyta > Magnoliopsida > Poales > Poaceae > Miscanthus > Miscanthus floridulus. The sequence continues at coordinate 135,216,102 of NC_089586.1, forward strand.
CTTAGCACCTTAGAGTTTGTAGTTGAATCTCACTAATACGACTGCATCCATATGATTGGATACAACCCTTGAGATTTTCCAATTGAGATTTTGCAATTGAATCTCACAATCGAGATAAGAAAGTAATGGCTACATCTATAGGATTGGATACAACCCTTGAGATTTTTACAATTGAAAGTCATAATTGAAATAAGAAAGTATAACCAGACCACACATGGAGCACCGTCTAAGCTGATCACTATGGTCATGGCAGTATACAAAGGCATTTGTTAAACTTAAAGACTCTATAAACTTTAGAGTTTAAACTAGATAAAAATTAAAGTGACTCATACCTATAAACTTTCATGTGAGGAAATATGATAACATCACCATGAACGAAATCATTGTTGTCGCTAGGGTCAAATAAAGTGAATATAGTCTAAGGAGAAAAATGAGTTAATCCCTTATAGTAAATGACATTTAATTAGCAATCACACTATAGGAACATTATTTTCCTAGATCTCAAAGCATCAACTAGTAAACTAGGGACTGAGTCATCTAGAATAGTAGCGCCAATACATGGCCATGAATCGATCATGCCATAACACACGAACACATGCAACACCAGCCATGGATAAAGAAGCATAAAGTAACAAATTAGAACAACCGAAGTGTACACGGACGGGCATGTAACGCTAACTATTGCTAGAACCAATTTGGATTGGCCACCAGGGCAAGGCGGTGGTGGCTGCATGGTGGTCTCCAAGACCGCAACCTCGGCGAGAGCGGCCAAGAGGCGCTTCCATGGTCTAATCTTGGTGGGTATTCGGTTAATTCAGTGAAATCAATTCAGTTAAATCAGTTATTAAGGACTTCAATTTTAGATAAGTGTTAACTGAATTTGTTGTAAAAAACTATTAACTAACCAAAACCAATTTCGGTTAATCGGTTAACCATTATACATTTTATTTTATTATTCTGTTAGGTTTGTGCCCGTGTGTTGCCACGGGAACAAAAAAATAAAATGACGGTAATTAAATGTTTAGCCCTCTTCATTGGTCCCTTACATCTAGCATGATGGTGTGGTAGTCTGGCTACATTGACTTAATATTGCACCATTGCAAACATGTTGCTATCTATTGAGTTCTCCCCTACAATAGCCATAGGCTCCACCGCCAGGAACAACATCCACGTCGCCCTAAATTTTCTCATCTGTTCGATCTTCTTATGTTCTGGCATATTGCCCTGTTGAAAGGTTCTTGTGTGGTTTTGGTAATTGAATGACAACCTAGGTGGACTAATTGTGTTTATGTGAGATACACATGTGATTAGTCCACAGGTACATATGTGTGAGCAACATATGCCATGAAGGTGAAAATGGATTGGAGATGTTGCAATGCTCACACATGCGATGATGAAGGAGCTCATTGCACATAAGACATGATATCGAGTCATGTGATCAAGGTGGAGAAGATCAAGATAGGACTTGGCTTGATGGACCGGTTGCAAGCATGAAGGGCAAGTCGGAGGCTTTGGAGCGAGGGACCACGTGGCGGTGAAGCTTGAGCAAGGCTTGGTGCCAATGGACGAAGGCAATGGTGAAAAGCAAGTGATGTCAAGATCGATGAACCAATATGATCACGTGATGATATGAAGTGGATCATATCATTGTTGATCATGTTGGTGCATGTGTTGCATCAACATTGGAGGAGATGGAATGGAATGCGCAAGGCAAAGGTATAACCTAGGACATTTCATTTCACCGGTCATAGGTGTGTAGAGAAGTTTGTGACCGGGTTTAGGATAGATGGCAGTACTATCAAGAGGGGCAAACTTGTTTGCATATCGGTCATTTATGCCACTTGAGTGATCTAACTTTGTATCATCGCTAGGATTGAGTGGCGTGGCAAGTTGAGTGGCTAATCCTTTGAAAAATGATTGTGAAAATGCTAAATACACATACACATAGCGGTGTACACTTGGTGGTGTTGGCACATTTTCAAAGGAGATGAAGTTGGAGTTTGAGGTGGATCAACTCGACGATGGAACAGAGGTGAGAAGGGTTCGGAACTCCACCAGCGGAGTGTCCGCCCGTAGAGTGCGGACAGTCTGACAGTGCCACCGGCGCCCTGTTCCAAAAATATAGGGTCTCTCAGAGTGGACCGAACACTGGTCACGAAGTGGACCGGACACTGGTCACGAAGTGACCGGACGCTAGGTTCCAGCGTCCGGTCAATAGTGGCAGTCAGCGGGCAGGCGTCGGTCTTCGACCGGACGCTGGCGCTGGAAGTGACCGGACGCTGATAGGGTGCGTCCGGTCAAGGTGACGTGTGATGACGTAGGCAGAGCAGTGTTGCTGGAGGTGACCAGACACTGGTGCTGCGTCCGATCGCGACCGACCGGACGCGTTCAGTCATGTCTAGTATCTTACTGGAAATGACCGGACACTGGGTTGCTGCGTCCGGTCAGTTCAAGCTGGAGCGTCCGATCGTCGGATGACCGTTGAGATCGGATGAACAGTGTTTGAAGAAGGGAACACGTGGCGTGCATCTTACGACCGGACACTGAGGTACAGCATCCGGTCGATCGGACTAGAGCGTCCGGTCGTCTCGAGTTTTGTCCAGTGAAGGAGTAACGGCTCTATTTGTTCGTGGGGTTATAAATAGAAGCCATGGTTAGCCTTGGGCCGGCAGCTGAGCACACTAGAGCCTTGGTGGCTTATGTAGTAGTGCTTGGGAGTCCTCCATCTCATATATACTTGATAGTGATCATTCGATTATGTGAGAAAGCGATTCTAGTGCGATTACATCGTGAGGTTGCATCGAGTGGCACTAGGTGATCGAGTTGTAATCCGGTGGTGCTTGTTACTCTTGGAGGTTGCCATCTCCTAGACGGCTTGGTGGTGGTCTCTGTCGAAGCCCGCAAGAAGCTTGTGCGGTGCTCCGGAGAAGAGCTTTATGAAGGGCATTATGCTCGTCCCGCGGGAGCCGCGAAGAGCAACTCTAATTGAGCGTGTCATTGAGCTACTCTCACTTTCGGGGTAGGTTCTTGCGGTGCCCGACGTGCGGGCTTGGTGGGTGATGCCAATTAGCCGCCGAACCACCAAGTGAGCGGTCGACAAAACGGGGACGTAGCGTGTTGGCAAACAGTTAACCTCGGGAGAAAAATCATCGTGTCAACCTTGTTCTTCCCGTTGGTTTGCATCCTCGTTACACAAGCGTGTAATTACTTTCATATACATTATGCTTGTGTAGTTGCTCTTGTAACTAGTTAGCTTGTGTAGCTTACTAGTTACCTTCTTGCTTGTGTAGCATAGAAGTAGCTCTCTTGCGTGGCTAATTAGATTTGTGTAACCTTGTTAGTCACTTTGCTTAGTTTGTGTAGCTAAATATTTGCGCTCTCTAATTTGGCATTGGTTGTTTTGTTATTGAGCATTGGTGGCTTTGTGTTTTTGCTTACTAGCATGTATAGGAGTTCTCTTGTTGCTTAAAGTACTAGTGGCATAGGTTTATGTGACATTGCTTTTAGAATTAGTTATGTGAGCTTTAGCTTGTCCGGCATCTTTGTGGCTTAATTAGTATATTTGGAAGGTGCTCTTGGTTAGACCGATAGTTTTAATTCCGCACTTGTTTCGGTTAGCCGACGCGATTATTTTAGAAATGACTATTTAGCCCTCTCTAGTCCGCCATCTCGACCTTACACCTGTATGCAGTTCTTACTACTTTATTTTTATGATATTATACTATCCTTTTTAAAATTTTAAAAGATTCTATTATTTCATTTCAACATTAGGATACTAGACTCTGTCCTGGGTGGTTAAATTCAAAATTGAAGATGTTACGGGAAGTTGTGGAAGGCTAAAATATTTAGTATATTTCTATTCTTCTTTTTGGCATCTGAGGTGAATAGCAGCATGGTTAAGATTCCTGCTATTGAAAACAATCAAAATTTGATCATCCTGTACAACAGTAGGTGCAGCCCTCCTACTTTGCTCAGGCCGTCCTATCCGCATCCAATTAACACGAGCCATTCAACATTGCTTCGAGAAGCCTCTTCATAGCATGCCTCAGGCAGGGCCGGCCCTGAGTTTTTTTTTTTTTTGGACAAATGCTACTTGTGTCTTGGTATCTCGGTGAATCGCGTCTTGCGTTGCGTCGCTGCCGTCTCATGTGCGTTGTCCGTGGACAGTGATCCGCGTCTCGCATCACCGTGCACAGGAGGAGTCGAGGTCGAGGAGAGCGCGTATCTGGCCAGGTGGGGATAGCTTCTCGTGGTCGCAGATGCCAACTGCGTCCTTGGGCAGGCTGACAACGCTGCTGGACCTTGATTGCTAACATATCAAATACATATAAGTATGTTGTGTACATACCTTAGGGTGGGCCCCTTGGAGTTGGGGGCCCTTCCTCTTCAAAGACCAGAAGGTGAATTGAAGACAACTATGAGTTCTCTTTATTGGTCAGTGTCACCTTTTCCTTATTTCAGTTACCTTGCTGCTGATATATCATGTGCATTTGTGACCTATCCAATTTATTTGCTTACTCCCGTGCCTTTCTTCTTTTGTTCCTCTATTTTTTGGTAGTGGGATTTGATCTATTTTTTCGCTCAAACTGTTACGATTTTCTTGCAGACCATGCCTCAGGTTCTAATTGTCTGGATGGTGGTGAGAGCTGCAGAAAGCGCATGCCATCTGTTCCACTTCTAACACAGGAACCTGAATTTATGAGAACTGTGAATGCTCATTCTAAGGTTGTGTTTGCCCCTTACCTCTTTAATTTCTAAGCATGTATATCGAATTACAGAGCATTATGCTTCGTCTTCTCCCTAGGTCCGACGATGGAACTCTTCAACCATTATACATACAAATCGACAACTTTTGTTGCTCGCAAATCTTGCATTGGCACGAGGCAATCGACATCGCCGTAAGTTTGTTTGCGCTATAATTTTCTCAGACTCATATTTCACTTATGTTTCTCCATCAAGACTTCAGTCTACACTTCTCTTACAAATTACCATGATATTTGTTGTCCAGTGCCTCATGCTATAACTATCATGATGAAATATATATATATATATATATATATATATATATATATATATATATATATATGACCACGGTGACAAATGTGACTGTAATTATGGCAAAGAGCCTTGGCTATAACTGTTCTCATATACCCAATGTGAGTACTCGATATGCAGTTTTGGTAGAATCTATACCAGTTTCTTAGCCTCTTTACAAAAATTATTGATTTTACATATCCATGACACATCATAATATATACATAGCATAAGAGTTTGGAATATCCACCACTGGCAGACCACATTTCATAAACCATGTTTCCTGCAATTACACTATGCATTTAGTTTACCAGTGGACCATCAGATAGCTTAGTATAGAGTTTTCCTAGAAAGATTAACTACAGACTGCAAATATTTTTCAGATTCCACGGTAGGCAGCAACCTAGCGACTGAACAACTGAGCTTCCCGCCTTTCTCTTGCATCACAACCGTTTAGTCTTCCATTTGCCGTTTCAATTATATTGTGCAGTTTAACATAAATGGTACATGTCTGATAGGATGGATTCAAGTGGTCATGAGCTTCCTACCATGATGTCACCCCTTCATTTCCCTTTTATGCTACTCATATTCCCCCGCTTTAGCCTTTAGTTGCCAACCCAGAGAAAAGGGATACATAGTTTTCTTTATTTACCAAATTGAGTGATGCCACTCTGTTCCTCAAAGCGCTGCAGCTGACAGAACTGTTGTGTCATACTTTTAGAAATTTGGGTACCATACTGTACTGAGCTAATATTTTGTGAACTGCATTTTAATATTTTATCATATTCTTCAGAGGTAATATTGAAAGATCTTAACTATAAAATACAATTTCCAAGCACGCTGTACCTAGGAAATCCAGTTTTGTTCTTTAGTCAGCCGGTGCGTTTCAACTCGATCCTGTTTAACCTAATAGGCTGGATTTACAGGCCCTAATAAATTTCCTATTTCCAACATGTTTGCCAAAAATCTGTATAAAATAAGTCCGTAAATTAATAGTCTCAGTTTGAACTTTGCTGGCTGTAAGGACTATTATGTTATAAAATGGCTTACAATTTACCCTATCTCAACGTCTCTGCCATATAAATTTGCTAATATAGTATTGTACAAATTAGAAGCACACTACTTTGTACAAGAAAGAAACTGGAATGGTGTTTCAGTGTCAGCTACACCATGTTCATCTCTAATCCTACTTTTAAGGGTACGACCTACATCTCTGAATATGGTGTACGTGTCTATTGCTGGAGCTTGTCATGAAACTTCTTGCCATTATTATTTATATATATACCTATGTTATGCCTCATTACTGAGCAAAATCAACAAAGGATGTGTTTAGTTCGCGAATTTTGGAAATTTGACTACTGTAGCACTTTTGTTTTTATTTGGCAATTAGTGTTCAATCATGGACTAATTAGACTCAAAACGTTCATCTCACAATTTCCAACCAAACTGTGTAATTAGTTTTTTTCGTCTATATTTAATGCTTCATGCACCTATCGTAAGATTCGATGTGATGACTACTATAGCACTTTTTGAAAAAGTTTTTGGGAACTAAACAACCACAAGGCCCTTTTGTCCTGAGCACGCTTCAGTGCCCCTTTGTCCTGACTGCTTTAATAGTCCCTCAATCGAGTTAAGTAATTAGGTGTGATGTTTTATATTCCCAGTTGAACTGTTGCCAGGTATAGCAGCAATTGGTTCACATGCTATTTGGGGCAGCTTTGATTGTTTACAACTTACATGTCCCTATTAGTGGGGAATCCACGGCAAACCCAAACAAAATGCAGTAGTTTTCCCACTTTCCTATTAGCGGGGAATCCACACATAAAAAGCGAGATAAGGCACTTTCTCATATATGGTTTTTGTTTCTTTCAGCAGTCTACGCTGGACGGCACCATATCTACCGCAACATTTTTGCGACCGTGTGGAGGATGCGTGTTCGTATCTCCAGAATCGGCAGACCATATCCACTGTGCTGCTCTTGTAGGCCTTGATTACGATTTCCACCTGATGCCCTAAGGAAAAACCACCTACCGAACAGACACTACCTTCTAGACTAGGGTTTGTATATAGTCGTACTTATGGCACACTCTCCTGTGTTTGAACCAGTACCTCTGTATGAATTGTCCTGCCAAAAGCCTGCGTACTTCCAGATATGTAATGCAACTAATGTACATCAGTGCATGTACAGCCTATGAATGAACCCTGGGTGTGTTTGGTTGCCCGCATAAGGGCAAACCAGGCTCTCGGGATGCAGCCTGCAAAAGCCCCCCCGGCCTGGCTCGCGAGGAACGCCCAAATCGACCGTTTTTCTTCAGCCTGGCTCGCTCCGTGCTCCCGCGAGCTCGCGCGCCTGGCGATTCCGTGCGCGGGGAGATGGCGCGAAGATCCTAGGGTTACCTCCCCCGTTCCCGCCATTCACCGCTTATATATCTTCCCTCCCGCCGCCTCCCTCTCTTCTTCTTCTTGTCGCTCCCCGTCTGCGCCGCCGGTAAACTCCACCTCCTCTTCCTCCTCCCCCCGGTGTTTTTGATGGATTCGTGGCCTCCTAATGCCTACCCTCTCTCTCTCGATTTGTTGCGGGTGCCGTGGATTTGCGTCCTCTCGAAGCAAGTGGGTTTTTTCCCTTCCCTTTCTCCATTTTGTCTGTGCGTTTTGAAACCCTAGGTCACCATTGTTTGTTGATCTCGCTGCAGGCACACCATATCTGATTTCTTGGCTGTTATTGCGGTATGGATCCTTGTTCTTAGGTCTTTTTTTCTTGTTTTTTCAAGTAAAAATCCTATTTTGTGTATGCTAATCCTCTTTTCTTTGCTTGTGTGCTTGCAGATCTGAGCTCCCTCACCTACTGGGTTGGGCTTTTGCTGGTGCTGCTGCTTGTTGACGTGGGTATTTTGTATATCTACTCCCCCTCTCGCCTCACCCTAATCTGTATCGTGCGATAGTGAGTCCTGCGTTCTTGGATTCGGATGCATGTCCTACTTTGTGAGATTATGAGCAAGTATATGAAGTTGCCATTTTGTCTGAGCTATTGTTCAAGTTTGTGATGATTCATTTTGTCCTGAGCTATTACCTTAGTATATGATGATGCCTTTTTTTCTGAGCTATTGCCCTAGTCTGTGATGATGAAAGTCTTATTTTTAGCATGTTCTAGTATATGATGAATCCTTTTTCTGAGCTTTTGTCCAAGTCCATGATGATGACATTGTCATTCTGAGCATTTGTCCTTAAATTCCATTTATTTTTTTCTAGATGGACTTGGAAGAGAAGAGACGCATTCTTTTTGCTCGTGCTGCTGCTCTTATCACTGCTATGTATGCCCTACTGTTTGCTAGACTTAGAATGCTTCAGAGTCAGCGGCCTCAGATCAGTTATGGTCCAATGAGCATTAGGGATGAGGAGCGCCAAAGGAACTTGAACTTAATTTACAACTACAATGATATAGAGTGTGTGAACATGCTTAGAATGAGAAGGGCACCATTTTTTAGTTTGTGCAACTTGCTTAGGGACAAGAAGCTACTTGCTGACAACATAAATTCTTGTGTTGAAGAGCAAGTTGCAATGTTTCTCCATATTGTTGGTCATAACCAACGATTTAGAGTTGTAAAGCAAAACTGGAGAAGGTCTATAGAGACAGTCCACCGCCATTTTAAAGATGTGTTGTATGCTATTGGTGAACTTAGACAAGAGATGATTAGACCTCTAAGCAATGAGATACCAGTAAAGATTAGCAACAACCATAGATGGTATCCTTACTTTAAGGTAAAAAAACCTATCATGTAGCTGCTAGGATATTGTTGCATTAGCTCATGTCAATTTACTATGCAATTTTGGATGCCATGTAGGACTGCATTGGGGTCATTGACGGGACTCATGTATTTGCCAAAGTTCCAGCCAAGATGCAAGCTGCATTTAGGGGTAGAAAGAATGCCCCCACACAAAATATGCTAGCAGCAGTTAGCTTTGACTTGAAATTTACCTATGTGCTGGCTGGTTGGGAGGGATCAGCTCATGATGCCACAATTCTTGCTGATGCATTATAGAGAGAGGATGGGTTGAGGGTTCCACCAGGTAATTAAATCAACTATGATAATAAGAAGCAAATATAACTACAAAATGATGAATCTAATTGACTCTTTGAAACATTTTGTCATTATGGCCAACAAGGGACAGTTCATTATGCAGGACCACCCCAATGATGCTCCACTGCTCAACAAGCCCATACAACACTACAAGCAGATGATGGTCATCTTTGGCAATGGTCAGGCAACAGGCAAGTGGGCTATGGGCTCCAATGAGCCACTTGGCACACCATCTGACTGTGCTGAGAGCTCAATGAAGACTGAGGCTACTGAGATCCTGAACAGTGGCAAGATTGTGACTCCTGAGGCTACCAAGGGTGAGGGAGGAGTTGGTAACAAGAGGAAGAGATCCATGTTGGCAGAAGAGGATGTTGTTCTGTTCACTGGCATGGTAGAGGCAGTGAAGGATGTTGCTGATGCTATTAGGTCGACCAAGGTTGAGGATTCCCACCCTGAGTTGTATGGTGCCGTTATGTTTGTGCCAGGCTTCACTGAAGAAGCACTGATGTGTGCTTATGGTCATCTGCTGGACAACAAGGCCTTGGGTTCAGCTTTTGTCAAGATGTCTGACTCCCACCGTGTGCTGTGGCTAAGGACCTACTTGGCCAAGCACTACTACATGTGAAGGCTTCACAGCTTGGGGTTGATCCTTTTGTGTAGTGCCTGCATTATCATGGTGGTCTTCTGATGCAGTGCCTGTCCCTATGCAGTGATGGCCTCTTTTGTGCATACCTAACTACAGCTGGTGGATGTGTAGTGGGTTGACCTTCTCTTTTGTGCAGTTTGATCTGATCCTGCATAGCTTACTTACTAACACTAACATATAGTTAGTGTCTTAGATAACCCTGCACATACAACCTAGATCAACCTAGTGGTGGCAATCTGACCATGAGTCCATTGCCAATGATGTGAACCTTGTGGTTCTAAACTTGATATGGGCACCAGTCTATGCCTGTGATTTGCACAATTTCATTCTGAGCACTTGCCTTATTGCATGTGATGTTTGTTTTCTTATATCAGAGCACATATCCATTGCCTGTGATGCTTTATGACTGAACTGAGCACTTGTCTATTACCTATGATGTTTTTGGATTGATCTGAGCACATGTTCATTGCCTGTGATGTTTTTTTATTGATCTGAGCACATGCCCATTGCCTGTGATGTTATTTTGATTAATCTGAGCACATGTCCATTGCCTATGATATTTTTTGATTGATCTAAGAACATGTACAACTATGGCTTGGTATGTTGTTCATGTTGGGAATGAGCCTGGGGTCTACTCTAGCTGGGCCGAAGCACATGCTCAAGTAGATAGTTTCAAGAGAAACTGCTACAAAAAATACAAAACAAGAAATGAAGCTTTGCTAGCTTTCTATGGTGATCAACCTGAAAATCCACCTCTCCTCCAACCTGTCAGTGCACCTCTACTAGAAAATGATGGAAATGGCAACTTTCGCTTGTGCCACAGTTCATTTATACTTGTATTAGCAGTAGTTATTGCCTTGCTAGTAGTTTTTTTCATTTGGAAATTGATGTAATATCTGATGTCAACTAGTGGGTGGTAATGTTACCACTACATATAAGAGGTGACTACAACTTGTTATATGCAGCCAACCAAACAATGATCCATGCATGAGCTTTTTAAATCTGCAAACACATGCATGCAACCAAACACTGTCTCAGCCCAGCCTGGTTCCATAGATGCATACAACCAAACAACCCTTGTTGCATGCATCTGGCCTGGGCAAATGTAGCCTGGCTGCCTGAAGCTGGCCTGGCTGGGCTGGGAAGGGTACCAAACACACCCTACGTGTATAAACCTGCACATTGGTCGCTTGTCGTCGTGCGCAATGGCACGCGGGTTATACTAGTGTGTAATAAGGATAGAAGTATCAATTTTAACATACCATAGGCAACGATGGTATTGAAAAGTATGCTCCCCAAAACACAGAAATCTCAAGTACGTAACAAATTGAAGCAAAACCGTATTGTATTTTCACTTAATAGTATAGCAGCACAGAATTGGCATTTCCTTCGTATCTGCATGCATACTAAGTAAGGATCGGCTCCTGTCATATGATTCTCTAGGTATTTCCATTTGTTTCTTGGTCACTATCATAATTATTTGCTCCCACAATGTTCTCATTTCCATCTCGTTGTCGTCAACATCCTAAAACACAAATATGAATGTAACTTAGATACTTTTTATGAAGATTTAAAAAATCATCCGGCAACACTTGTGCATGCGGACACTAAAATACAATCTTCACAACACCAGTAAACGATAAATATTACCTAAACTACGGGTGGCAGGACTTCTTTATAAACAATATTCTTCGTGTATGTGCCATTTATCGTCGTGGTATTTTTTCTTCACCTTATTCGCGTTCTTATCAATAATGGGGAGGGCCAAGATTCTCGTGTTCAATCTAGCTGTGGCCCTAGATAGTGCTACATATATTTGGCAATGCGAATACCGGTTCTGGCAAGTACACTCCAACATCGGGAATAGTTTGCCCATGCCTTTGTCGATAGTCATGGCAAAGCTTAGTCGAATGGGAAACTGTTTTCTCTTAAATTGAAAAAGGCAACATCTCGTCATCAAAGGTGCGTAAGGGTTTCTAAGGCAGGAACATGTGCTTTCCAGCATACTGCCCCAACACAATTTCCATGTCCATGATATTCTTTTTAAAGCCACATACGATCATTCTCCTAACAGAGTATGAGAGTTGTTACTTTTCACAAGATCCATCATTATAGTTTCTCAGTGGGTAACCTGATATGGTACACCAAAATATATTAATGTTCAATTTTACACTTTTACTGAACTTACTTATAGTTCATAGACATTTAACATTGCTCTTATGTTTTTTTATTTTTTATAGGAATAATGAATGAATGTTTACAGGTCACATTATTGCTAGGCGGGATCGAATAAATAAAGAGTATATATATAAATCAGTAAATAGAGAGATGAGATCTGCTGTGTACCTTTACCGAACCAGTGAAGGGTGTTTTAATCCAGAGACTTTGGACTAAAGTCCCTGTCATGTCGAATATTAGGAAGGACTAAACATGAGCTTGATTGCATGAGCAAATCTTGGAAAGACATGGTTTCAGGAACTACTCAAGTATAAACAAAAGAAGAAAAAACAAAGAAACAGTAACTACTACTAATACCAAACCGGTGCTTCTTGAACAGTTAAACTAGGCCAGGTGGGGAAGACGAAGGCGGAGGAGGAGGTCCTTGTCGGTGAGCACTGAAAGCGACAGGCACTGGCCGCCGACGGCCAGGTGGGCTTGGTCCTCTTCCCCTCAATGGCCGCGGATCCCAACGACGGTGACGGCGGCGGCGCTCAATGGTCGCAGATCCCGACGGTGGTCACGGTGGTTGCGCTCAATGGCCGTGAATCCGGACGGTGGTGGCGGCGGGGCTGCAATTGAGTCTGGTTTTTCTTGAAGGAGCAAAATTCACCGTCGGTTTCTCAACTTGGCCGGCAATGTCATTCAACTCCCTGAACTTCTAAAGTGATATTTGTGGGGTTTTAAGCTTAGCACATGGTGTCATCCAGGTCTCTGAACTTTTAAGATAATCACCGCAGGTCCCTAAACTTGGTCGACGATGTTATTCCGGTCCCTGAACTTTTAAGGTGATCACCGCAGGTCCCTAAATTGGCAAGTGGTATCATCTCTATCCAAATTTGGTCTAACCTACTCTATAAACTGGTGTGGCGCGTTGACCGTACGTTACATGTAGATCCAACATATGTTAATTAATCAATCATTATTTATATAATATTTATCATAAAAAATGTAAATTATATAAAATAATTTACATCAGCAAAAAAAATTAAAGTATTAAAATAATTTACAACAACAAATATATTAGGTTTAAACTAAAATAGAAAAATACTAAAACTAATTTAATATTTATATATTATTAATAGTATTAAAATAATATTAAAATTTCTATAGTATTAAAACTTTTCTCTGTTAGAAGTTACTTTTAATTTTAGTATTATTTTAAAAATTTTAATAGTAGTATTATAGAAGTAACTTCTCTAAAAATTTTATTAATAATATTATAGTATTAATAACAAAGAAAAGTTACTTCTATAGCACGACTATTAACACTTCTAAAATAATATTAAAATTAGAAGTAACTTTTAATAGAGAAAACTTTTAATACTATAGGTGACTTTTAATATTATTACATTTGGACATGGTTGACACCACTTGTCAAGTCTAGAGACCTGCGATGATCACCTTGAACAAGGACCAAGATGTCAGCGGCCAAGTTTAGGGACATGCTCATCTTAAAAGTTTAAAGACCTCGGTAACACTGTCTTCAAATTTAGGACTCATAGATATTATTTTACAAGTTCAGCTACCCCGCCGGCCAAGTTCAGCACCGGCTGTGAATTTCGCTCTTTCGGAAGCTAACTACCCGGGAAGGCATATTTTGGTCCGTCGATCTTGCGTCAAAAAGCGTGCACACAGAAAGGGAAGCAAGTTGGTCCACCAACTGGCAACTCATCATCTGTATACAATATATATCGTATATATGTACCAAGATACGTACAATACTCCACCATCTTGGTCCACTCGTTTCCCCGCCAGGCTCCGGCCCCGTCCCCTCCCCTCTCTCACAGTCTCACGTCACGGATTGCAGCGGATGAGATAGAGGTGGACGTGAGAGGTGAGGAGAGAGGGAGCGAGAGAGAGAGAGGGAGCCGGCACGGTAGTCCAGTCCGCCCAGTTTTCGTTTTCCGACGCGATGACCATGTCCCGTTGTCAAAGATAAAGCTATCCCATCCCATCATCCCCTGGAGAGGCTGGAGCTCCCCAGTGCCCGTGCTGCCCACCGCCACCTCGACCTCGCCACTGCCCGTCGTCCAGCTCCCCAGCCCGGCAGCCCCACCGTGTGGAGGTTCTGCAAGTGGCGTATCATCCCTTCTAGAATAATGCAGAGCGCCGCGGCTTTCCGGCCGTGCCCCGCCGGGCAGCTGGTGAGCCGTAATCCTAGCCGCCCCCTCCTCCCGGCCCTCCCGCTCCGCGTCTCCGCCGCTGGCTCCATCGCTACCACTCCCGGTCTGGCTCTCGGGCTGCTGTCAGCCTCGCCGGATCGGGAGGCCAAGTCCCGCCAGCGACAGGTGTCGTGCGGCGCGGCCGGGGACGCTGTGGCGGCCCCGAGTGCGGAGGAAGGCGGCGGACTCACTGAAGACGCTGTGGCTCGGCTCCCTCTTCGGCCTCTGGTACCTGTTCAACATCTACTTCAACATCTATAACAAGCAGGTCAGTGGAGCACATGTCCTGACGTGAGATTGCGTTCTTGAACTGAGCTAATTGGTACGCTAGTGTCGTGGTTGTTTACCTGTCCTGTCCTCTTTGGGTGCGGACTGCGGAGTGATGATGTTGTCTTGTACGCTTCCCTCAGTCTTGCATAAGAGGATTCCAGATAGATAGATTAATGGGCAGAGTAATTTATGTAATTTTGGTGGTTCTGAATATCTGATGACTTGAGATGGTAATTCTGCTGATACGATTGAGTTTGATTATTTCTCTCATGTTTCTTTTGCTCTTTGTCATTTTGGATCTCGCATTGTTTGCTCAGCAACAAGTATTATTTCTGAATGTTTAAAAATGTTGAATTCCCTGTTTATCTCTGTAGGATGACGATGTTTACTGTAAGTGGTACTACCTTGTTGCTAAAAGTGTAGAAATGGATTGAGATATCTTGCCACTCTTGTCAGCCTTATTAGTGTACATAAGTGGAGGTGTTAGTTGTTTTAAGAAATTAGAGATTCTTTTCTGCTTTTGGTGTGCAGATGTTAATTTGGTTCTTATAAATATATATGGGAGACTACTATGATGGGGGGTTTTGTTTTATGCAAGGTACCTGTGAGGGTCTTACATATGTTCAGACTACTATGTGAGGGTCTTACATATGTTCAACTTATGTTAGACTGATAACATTGAACTTGGCTGAAAATTAAATGTATGTGCTATTTTGATTGTTTTATTATGATTGATGCTAACCTTGTTTAAGAACTTATGTTCCAATATTTTGGCCTACTGACCAGTGGCCTACTTATTAATCTGCTGCTTTACTCTGCCCTGGTGTCAGTACTGGCATTTGTAGAAAATCTTGCAATGTAAAAATTCATTGTTTTGTTGAACATACAGAACTGATATTCAGTGTACAAGTTTCCTTTTTAGAGTTAAATGCACCGTAGGTCCATTAACTTTTGGTGGTGTGTCATCTAGGTCCATTAACTTTCAAACTACATTTTTTGGTCCATTAACTTTTGGTGGTGTGTCATCCAGGTCCATCAACTTTCACACTGTATTTTTGGATCATTAACTTTTGGTGATGTGTCATCCAGGTCCATCAACTTTTAAATTGCATTTTTTGGTCCCTAAACTTTTTAACTGGTTTACCGTAGGTCCATACCCCTTCGTTTAGCGAATAGATCTGACATGGCTCGCCAAATAAGCAACCACCGTGGAGTAGGTGATGAGTCCATAGCTCCTCAAGATGTTCATGGAGACTTGTCTAGCAATAATTCAAATGTAGCAGCTGGTAATTCGTTCATATCCTCTGGTCTTAAATTTGGAACTATTATTTTTAAGGATAAATATATTGTGTATATGGAGAAATTTATAACTGTTGGACTGTCATCAAAGATATTTTATAAGGTACCTTATTATTGCGTGGAAAGGAGGAGAAAATAAGCCAACAAAATACATCAGTACTAATTCTAAAGAGGTGGAGATCATCGATAGAATTTTCCCAACGTGATTAGCATCCTTGCCGTAGTATTTTATTATTTCCATGCATTAGTTTCCTATCCAGTTGTGATATACGATCTTTTATCTAGCATCTAGCTTTTAGTGCCTGCGTGCACCTGTGTACGTGAATCAAATTGGCGGGACTCAGGGTCAATCGGTCCTAGTTGGGCTGGTGGAGTCCGAGTTTTGTTTGGGTCAGGTGGCTTGCGTGCCTATACCTGTGGCCTTTGGCCTTGTACCAGGTAGATTAGACTGGATTTTATTGTGGAGTTTATTCCCCCTCGAGCCGCCGCTCGAGAAACCCTAGATGGTGATCCCATCAGGTTCTTCGTATTGAAGATTATCTCCGGATGGTGATCTCGTCCTGTACTCCACGGTGGCTGTTTTTTTGGCGTGCCATGTTAGATCTATTCGCTAAACGAAGGGCTATGGACCTACGGTGAACCAGTTAAAAAATTTAGGGACCCAAAAATGTAATTTAAAAGTTGATGGATATGGATGACACACCACCAAAAGTTAATGGACCTAAAAATGTAGTTTGAAAGTTGATGGACCTGGATGACACACCACCAAAAGTTAATGGACCCAAAAATACAGTTTGAAAGTTGATGGATCTAGATGACACGCCACCAAAAGTCAATGGACCTACGGTGCATTTAACTCTTCTTTTTATTATCTTAGAGCACTTTTTCCTGGCAGAATGCTAGATTTGTACTGATATCCAGGAAGATATACATCAACTTTCTCTTGCCTTTACTGTATGTGACAGGTTCTCAAGGTTTTCCCATACCCCATAAACATCACAGAAGTTCAATTTGCTGTCGGAACTGTAGCATCTTTGTTCATGTGGATCACAGGTATTATTAAGAGGCCAAAGATTTCTGGAGCACAGGTAACCTTTTAACATTTTATTACAAACTTTACGCTGTTTACTTGGATCTGTATTAATACTCATGTTCATATTAACAATTTTCAGCTTATAGCCATCCTACCTCTGGCTATTGTTCACACTATGGGCAATCTCTTCACCAACATGAGCCTTGGGAAAGTTGCAGTATCATTTACGCACACCATCAAGGCTATGGAGCCTTTCTTTTCTGTTCTTCTTTCTGCAATTTTCCTTGGCGAGGTAATTTTTCATCCCTATACAAATGCTACGCAAGCAACATGTTTTGAATTTTAAGAAATTTCTTTGTCTTCTTGTACTAAATCGTATTCGGATGGCAGTTACCTACTGTTTGGGTAGTAGTATCTCTTCTTCCAATTGTTGGTGGTGTTGCATTGGCATCTCTTACTGAGGCATCCTTTAACTGGTAAGTAACAATCACTATCATTTGAATCCAAGCATAGCCAAACTAAACTTTATAGTGTAGGAGCTTCTGTTACACCCAAAAGTGATATAATCTTTCCTAAGTGATGTACCGCCGCAAAAGTGATGTAATTTTTTCAAAAGTGACTATGATGTGATATAATGCATGATAGAATGATATTCAAATAGCTAGTGTTCTAAAACTGATTCACTCAGCAATGTATATCTTCTGATAATCTTTCCTAAAATCTTATGTACAGTTTAAACATGGTGATGCTATTTTTGAATAGTTTTCCATTAGTATCCCTGAGTTCCACTGTGAAATATATTAACTTGGTGGTAATTTGATGAAAACAGGGCTGGCTTTTGGAGTGCAATGGCTTCAAATGTTACCTTTCAATCCCGGAATGTACTGAGCAAGAAGCTCATGGTTAAGAAAGAGGTAACTAAAATATCTTGCATCTTAAAGATAGTTTGTTTATGAACTTGCATTGGCTTCTTTTCTGTCATGTCCATCATATGCAATTTGTCCACTTCCATCTCTAATTCCTAATGCACTTCATATGCTCTCTTTCCACAGGAATCCTTGGACAACCTTAATCTCTTCTCTATCATTACAGTGATGTCATTTTTCGTTTTGGCCCCTGTTACCTTGTTTACAGAAGGTGTCAAAATTACTCCTACATTTTTGCAATCTGCTGTAAGTGTAACAATGTTCAAATTTGAATCCATTGCTTACCAAAGTAAAAGATAAAGACAGGAAACTGCACCTTGCAGAACTATCAGGGTTAATTTTGATTGTCTTTATGTGTTTGTAGGGTCTGAATGTAAACCAGGTCCTTACAAGGTCTCTTATTGCTGGACTGTGTTTCCATGCATACCAACAGGTCAGTCAAGTTACTCCATGTACTTGGTGATATATATTCATATCTTGAGTTGTAGACTGCAGTGTGTTATCTATTCGATGTTTCAGTTTTATGTAGAGCTCAGAGTTGTGCAGATTGCAAATACATTTTTTATTCCACATATGTGGCTTGCAACAGCTGCAAATAGCATGAGGAACTAATTATGTCTTTGTATTTTATGCCTTTAAACCCTGTGCTGCATATGTAGCGTTAAGTTGCTAATGGCCTGCTTGGAGGGAGGAATACTTACGCACATAAACTTGTAACAAGTGTTGATTTTCAAAAATCTTAGGCTATATCCAGCAGTGTGGAAAATGTGAACCGTGTGTCTACAACAAAAACCATCTCCACTAAAGCAATCTTATTGTAGTTAGTATATCAGCGTATTCTCGTCGCAAATGAGATTCTATTATCATGGAGCATGTGTCTGTATGGTGTTGTGCCTTAACATGATGTCATAGTCAAGGCGGCATAGTGCTGATTGGCCAAAATAAGACCTGTAAAAGCGGGTGTACAAGATTTCGTTCCTAATGCATGACATTTGATATATTCTTTCTTTTCCTATATACGTAGCTGCATGTGTATTGCAAGGATATCTTCAGTGTCTCATTGTTTCTCTTGTTTGATTTTTTTGAAGGTGTCTTACATGATTTTGGCGATGGTGTCTCCTGTCACTCATTCTGTGGGCAACTGTGTTAAGCGTGTTGTGGTCATTGTGACATCAGTGCTGTTCTTCAGGACACCTGTTTCTCCTATCAACTCTATCGGTAAGCATGTTGCTTAAACTTGTTTCTCTGTTTTTGTCCTATTTCATCCTTCTGTTGTATCACCATTACATGCTTTCATCTGTGTGTGTACAGGTACTGCGATCGCACTTGCCGGAGTTTTCCTGTACTCACAGCTCAAGAGACTCAAGCCCAAGCCGAAGACTCCTTAAATAGGGATTGTATTTTCCATCTCTCTTGTGTTAATGGAATCAAACACTTCCATATTTCAGTTGCCTGAATTTTAAGATAATTTTAGGCAACACTCTTGTACAACTAGTACAAAATTGTTACTTTTGTGATTTTTTATTTGTCTTTGTATCATAATATATTAATTTTTTGTCCTAGTCTAACTATAGAAATAATTGTAAATTATAAATTGTCTTCGTGCCAACATGAATTAGATTTTATCGGGTTTGTGGTTTTGTCTAACAGTTATTTATTTATTTTTGGAACCGAAAATTACAGATTATGTCTACGTAAATTACAACGGACTAAAACTATAATTTTAGTATAAAATATACGGAGTATGCGGTAACCGTTGTCTCAAAAGAAGCTAAAATTCAGGAGTCCAATCATTGCAGTACACTTCCAAGTTATTGGTTTTAGTTTAGATTTAGAAATGTTTCTCCTGAAGCAATACGAATTAACTGTCAGCAGTGTTTACAGTTTGATCAAGGCAGGTTTTGAAGTCAGCCTGATCGGAATTGCTGCTGGCAGCAGCACTGCTGCAGCCATCCTGCGTGCAAGTACTGTGCTTTGTAGGACAAAGTAAGGCCCCGTTTAGATGCCATCCAAAACCTAAAAATTTTTGCACAGTACTCGTCACATCGAATCTTACGGCACATGCATGGAGTACTAAATATAGACGAAAAAAAACTAATTGCACAGTTGAGTGAGAAATCGTGAGACGAAACTTTCGAACCTAATTAGTCCATAATTAGACATTAATTGCCAAATACAAACAAAAGTGCTACAGTAGCCAAAATCCAAAAATTTTTAGATCGGCCTAAGCAGCCGCCGCCGCATCCGCTGCAGCGTCATGAAAATCACAGCCGAGCGTACCCATGTGAAATACAATAGTAGTGCTTTTTTAGTTTCCAAAGCTTGTGTCTCAATAAAAACTAGCACTCTTGCTAATCCTCGTATATTGTTCTGACCCGAATCACAAACCTACCTTGTTTTCGTATACCAAAACTATTGGGAGAAAAAAAAAGACCATCTCTAATAGTACCTAATATTTATCTAAAAAAACAAAATTTAGTCCCACTTAGGTAATTTTTTTTGCAGCAACTTTTTTTTTGCACGAAAGGCTTCGATGTCCGGCGGCACCGCCATGCGGCGGAGTCCATCGTGGCGCTGCGGGCCAGAGTCATCGACCTGGACCAGACGCGGCGGCACGGCGTCGACGCCGCGGCGGCGTTTGGTCCACCGCTACGCAAGTGGGCCGCGCCGGCGTCGTCACGGCCAGCGGCGGAGTTTGAAGTCATCGCCAGGGCGCTGCTCTGTCGTCGCAGGGTGTTCGACGTCAGGGAGATGGCGAGGCTCTGCCCCAGTGATGACCTCCGCCGTGGGCTGGACAACGTCGCCGCGAAGCTCAACACAACATGAGGGATCTCCTCCGGACGGCGGCACAAGAAGGCACGAAGGAAGAAAACCGCGCCAAAGGACAACTGACACGAGGGAAACCGCGCGGGAGGAGAGGATACGCACGATGACCACGACGCGCAACTTTATGTGGGTTGCGGGAGTTTTTCGAGTGACAAAAGAGTACGAGGATGGATTAGGAGTTGTTGGAGGAAGGTTTTTCTGATCTTGTAAAAAAAACACGGATTGAGAGGAGATTTAGGATACTCTTAGAGATGCTCTAACCGAACTGCACACCCCTTCACCCTGTGGTCCTTGGATAGCCACGTGTCAGCAATCATATGCCCTCTCCTTTGTTTACTTCTTTTTTAAACTCTCTCCTTTGCTTACTTGTTGGCTGTGAAAAAAATTGACGACGGATGGGCTTCGGGAGCCTACCACCACGCCGCAGCCTATTTTCTCTTTTTCCCCCCTCGAGGAAACCACTCCACCACGCCGCCGCCTGTTGACAACGCCATCGTCGCCACTAGTTTGCCAACCTTACCTAAGCCACCACTTGCGTCACCTCCGCCCGCTCTCGGCGTCTATGCCATGGCCCATGGACCATGGCCCGCCCGGTCATAAGGCATTGCTCGCTCATCTCCTCCACCGTCGTCCCCTGCCTCCTGCTCCCGGCGCATGTGCCATGGAGATGCTACGTGCGCCTTGCGCCTCAGCCAGGCGACAATGCCTCTGCAGTAGGTCTCAAGTCGTCGTCCTCCCTGTGAGAATACGAAGATTAGGGAGAGTAAAAGTATCTGCAGATTTTCATTCATCAATATATATGCAGTGTTAACCGGGAGAAGAGGAAACGTTGAGACTGGAGCGGAAGATGATAAAGACAACTGTGGGTAGCCTCTTCGTGAATATATCGGTATACTAAAAGGATATAGGAACACAAAGGATCCGAATGGCACCAAGGGCCATGTGCTCTCAAATAAAATGAAGACCAATCTCCACGTGCTTGGTCCTTTGGTGATGAACGGGATTAGTTGACAAATACACGATACTCATGTTGTCGCAATAGACAAGAGTTGCACGTGTTAAGGGGCGACAAAGGGTGCATCTTTAGCAAGCAGGTTTGTTAAAGGGCGGGCAAATTGAGAAATCTTTTATAAACCGCCTATAAAAACCAACATGCCTAATAAAACTACGAACACCCTTAACATTTGTAGAGGTGGAAGCTATTCTATAACCTCTACCTTAGCTTTGTTCACCTCTATCCCATATTACCACGCTCGAACACTCTATGTCCTAGCACTATTCCTTCACGAACCATGAAATGGCATTTTTTCTAGTTCAGGACTAAGTGCTTCTCTTTACACCTTTGTAAGATCCTATCCAGGTTCTCAAGCAATCATCAAAATTCTTACTATAGACAGGAAATCGTTTACGAAGACTTTCATGATTTCTTTGATCATATCGGAGAAGATGAACATCATGCACCTTTGGAAAGAAGCAGGGGCATTGCATAGATCGAAAGACATTCGTCGATATGCATATGTCCCATATGGGCATGTGAAGATGGTCTTACTTTGGTCATCGGGGTGGATAGGAATTTGATGATAACCCGAATAACCATCAAGAAAACAGAAGAAAGAGTGCTTTGCAAGCCGTTCCAACATCTCATCAATGAAGGGTAACGGGAAGTGATTTTTCTTTGTGGCCCAATCGCGTTGGCCTACTGAAAGGTCCTAATGGCTAGAGGGGGGGTGAATAGCCTAATAAAAATTTCTACAACAACACTTAACCAAATGGTTAGACAGTTATGAGGCGAAGCGAGTGTTGCGCTATCCTACTCAAAATACAAGCCACCTACCACAATTCTAGTTTAGATAGTGTCAATTCACACAAGATCAATGACACTACCCTATGTTAGTGTGCTCTCAAAGGCTAACTAAAGAGCCACACCAACCAAGCATGCAAGCTCTCACAACTAGCTACACTAAAGAGCTTGTTAACTAGTTTGCGGTAAAGTAAAGAGAGTGATCAAGAGGGTTATACCGCCGTGTAGATGAATGAACCAATCAATCATGAAGATGAATAACAATGATGATCAATCACCTCGGAATCAATGATGAACACAATGATTTTTACCGAGGTTCACTTGCTTGCCGGTAAGCTAGTCCTCGTTGTGGCGATTCACTCACTTAGAGGTTCATGCGCTAATTGGCTTCACACGCCAAACCCTCAATAGGGTGCCGCATAACCAACACAAGATGAGGATCACACAAGCCACGAGTAATCCACTAGAGTACCTTTTGGCGCTCCGCTGGGGAAAGGTCAAGAACCCCTCACAATCACCACGATCGGAGCCGGAGACAATCACCACCTCTGCTCGACGATCCTCGCTGCTCCAAGCCATCTAGGTGGCGGCAACCACCAAGAGTAACAAACGAAACCCGCAGCGAAACATGATCACTAAGTGCCTCTAGATGCAATTACTCAAGCAATACACTTGGATCACTCCCAATCTCATTATGATGATGAATCAATGATGTAGATGAGTGGGAGGGCTTTGGCTTAGCTCACAAGGTTGCTATGTCAATGAAAATGGCCAAAGATCTGAGCCACAGCCGGCCATGGGGCTATAAATAGAGCCCTCATCAAATAGAGCCGTTATACCCCTTCACTGGGCAAAACGCGCTCTGACCGGACGCTCCGGTCAAACTGACCGGACGCTGGCCCTCAGCGTCCGGTCACCCGATGGGCGCCACGCGTCACCAGCTTCAAACACAGTTCGTCAGATTCCAATGGCTACGAAGCTGACCGGACGCTCCGATCAAAACTGACCGGACGCTCAAGCCCCAGCGTCCGGTCGTTTCCAGTAAGCTCCCCGAGGCATGTTTTTTCGACCGGACGCGTCCGGTCCACCTTGACCGGACGCAGACCAGCGTCCGGTGCTCAACCCTACCTACTATGCCGTCTGACAGCTCGACTGGACGTAGCCTTTCAGCGTCCGGTCGCTGAGTGACCCAGCGTCCGGTCAGTAGACCGACGCCAGCATCAATTCGATCAACTCTATTTCAACTCTAACTTCTTCACCCTTGCTCCAATGTGCCAACCACCGAGAATTTTGCATCCGGCGCAATAGAAAATAGACATTTCATTTTTCCAAAAGCGCCGAATCCCGTCTTGATCACCAAAATAAAATAGCTCCTATGGTTTATACCTTTGCCTTGAGCTTTTTGTTTTTCTCTTTCTTCATTTCAAGTTTAAGCCCTTGATCATCGTCATGCCATCACCATTGTCATGCTATGATCTTCATTAGCTTCTTCTACTTGAAGTGTGCTACCTATATCATGATCACTTGATAAACTAGGTTAGCACTTAGGGTTTCATTAATTCACCAAAACCAAACTAGAGCTTTCAATCTCCCCCTTTTTGGTAATTGATGACAACCCTTATACAAAGATATGAATTGAAATTCAATTAAATCCATGTTGCTTGCCCAAGCATATTTACTATGTGTAAAAGGATATGGACAAGTTTCATGAACCCTAAGTGGTAGCAATTGCTCCCCCTACATATGTGCTAAGAGTTTGGATTGAAGCTTGCACATATGCTTAGATAGAAAATGTAGGAGTCAATGTCTACCATATGATGCTAAGGTATAAAAGATGGACCTTTGAAGCGTGATACCAATCGGAGTGCACCAATATACCATCCTTAGCATCATGGTTAGCTCAATACCACTTAGAAATATTTGGAAGTGAAATCACTAGATATCCTATACATGCTAGTTTGCATTTCATCATTCAAACCTACACCTAGCATACATCACACAAGCATGGATATTATAAATATGGAACTTATGCCATACAAGCAAACATATGAAATGCACGTTCAAATGCACCATACAAGTTCATGAGCTTGCTCCCCCTACTTGTGTGCTCAAAATTTTAGTTGATCCATTTTCCTTTGTTTCTCTCCCCCTTATCCCCTTTATCTTTGTTTCTCTCCCCCTTTGTCATCAATGACTACAAAGGTTCTAAATAGACTTACTTGTAGGGTCAAGATTATCAATGTCAATCAATGGGGTGAGGGTCATTTTCCCAAATTTGGTTCAATTCTAGATTATTTCCCAAAGATATTTAACTCGGTTTGATCCAAGGACAAGCTTCTTCACACCTCCAAATAAGGGTTATCTTGTACCATATTGAGTTAAACACTTATAGTTCATTTTCTAGATTAAACACTAGGTTTACAAGCCCATAAACATGTCATATGCCATCACTAGATCAAATCAAGCATAGAAGCAATAGTGATACCATATAGACATCAAAATTCATTTGATTTTCATGAATGAGCCTAATAAGATAGAACCACTTGCAAGGTCCTAATGAGATTAAAAATATGACTAAATGCACTAAACATGTCCTTAGCAAGGATGTATGTCATGCTAATCAACTTTTATCTTAGATTGCTCGAAGGAGAGGCATGTCATATGAGTGGGGGTGCATCAACACATATTTGAGAAATCCAATATGTTTAACTCATTCCTTAGCTTGCAAAACCTTTTCTCATCCAATGGCTTGGTGAATATATCGGCAAGTTGATCTTCGGTGCCTATACTCTCAATGCAAATATCCCCTTTTTGTTGGTGATCTCTTATGAAATGATGGCGGACATCAATGTGCTTTGTTCTTGCATGTTGCACCGGATTGTTGGTTAGCTTGATTGCACTCTTATTGTCACATAGCAATGGCACTTTCTTGAACTTGATTCCAAAATCACTCAAAGTGGCCTTCATCCAAAGTATTTGTGCATAACAACTACCGGCGGATATGTATTCGGCTTCGGCGGTTGATAATGTAACACTATTTTGCTTCTTTGATGACCATGAAACAAGTGATCTTCCCAACAATTGACATGTGCCCGATGTGCTCTTCCTTTCAACCTTGCATCCCACATAATCCGAGTCGGAGTAACCAACTAGCTCAAACTTTGCTCCTTTGGGATACCACAAACCAACATTTGGTGTATGCTTCAAGTACCTCAATATCCTCTTTGTAGCCTTCAAATGACTTTCTCTTGGTGAGGCTTGAAATCTTGCACACATGCATACACTAAACATGACATCCGCCCTTGATGCGGTCACATAGAGTAGGCTTCCAATCATAGACCGATACAACGTTTGATCCACCATGTTTCCACTTGCATCACTATCCAAGTTGCCATTGGTTTCCATTGGTGTGTTAATGACTTTGCTATCAATCATTCCAAACTTCTTGATCATGTCCTTGATGTACTTGCCTTGACTTATAAATGTACCATTCTTCAATTGCTTGATTTGAAGACCAAGGAAGTAACTCAACTCTCCAATCATGGACATCTCAAACTCATTAGCCATCATCTTTCCAAACTCATCATAAAATTCTTGATTGGTTGATCCAAATATGATATCATCAACATATATTTGCAACACAAATAGATCTTTTCCAATCTTCTTGATGAAAAGAGTGGTGTCAACCTTGCCCGTGGTGAACCCTTTAGAGAGTAGGAAATCTCTCAATCTCTCATACCATGCTCTAGGTGCTTGCTTCAAGCCATACAATGCCTTCTTCAATTTATACACATGGTTGGGCTTCTTGTCATCTTCAAAACCGGGAGGTTGCTCAACATATACTTCTTCATTGATATAGCCATTGAGAAATGTACTCTTGACATCCATTTGATAGAGCTTGATGTTGTGGGCACAAGCATAGGCTAGCAAGATTCTAATTGCTTCCAATCTAGCAACCGGGGCATAGGTTTCTCCAAAGTCAAGACCTTCAACTTGTGTATAGCCTTGTGCTACCAATCTTGCTTTATTCCTTACAACTATCCCATCTTGATCTTGCTTGTTTCTAAAGACCCATTTGGTTCCAATCACATTGTGTCCCTTTGGTCTTTCTACCAATTCCCATACTTGATTTCTTGTGAAGTTATTCAATTCTTCATGCATAGCATTCACCCAATCAACATCCTTCAAAGCTTCATCTATCTTCTTTGGTTCAATGGATGACATAAAAGAGAAGTGTTCACAAAATGATGCTAATCTTGATCTTGTTTGTACACCTCTTGAGATATCACCAATGATTGTATCCAAAGGATGATCTCTTGCAATACTTGTTGGTTGAAGCAATGGAACTTGATTGCTTGCACTTGCTAGATCATTGGGTTGAGATGATGTACTAGTCACTTGATCATTGGGTTGCTAGATCATTGGGTTTTCAGCAGTTACCCTTTCTATACTTTGCTACCCAACGTTTACGGTAGGCACGTACAAACAATGTGAGGGATTATGACTTTATTAATGATGTAATAAAATTATGCGTAAATGAATAGATATAAAATAATGTGATATAAATAAAGAAGCATTTGTAGATGCAAAATAATTATGACTTAAATAATGTAGTTTTAATTTATTTAGCAGGCTTTTTGGCCCATAAACAACGTAATTTTATGTTGTTTTTTTTTCCTTTTTGGCCAAAAAAATAAAGTAGAGGATAAAACACATGTACATGATCGTTTTTTCATCATTTCTTACAAACATATTTAGTTTTTTATTTTTCACCTTTTTGTCATACATTATGTGTATTTGGAGGATTGTCTGTCCCTCACGTGTGAATTGTGTTGCTGGGTGTTCCTTGGTTTTATTTGCACCTTCACGTTGCAGCTATTGTTTATTCACGATGCGGTACTATAAGTAACGCACCTCTAAAATTCTAATTCGAGATACATAGAAGGACCGGTGCTCTATTGGGCCGCCTAATTTGACGGGCCCATTAACCAAGGAATTCAATTTCTATTTTCTAATTAGCTGAAAAACCGAATTCAGAGAAGGTCAATCCGTTATTCTCAGATCTAGAGCACCGTTGAAAGAGGCTCGGTAGTCGCCTTCTTCCTCATGTGTTAGTTTTTTCTTCCTTTTTTGTCATAACAAACAAAATCACGTGTGTGTAGATTTTTATTATTTTCCTTTTAATTGCTAATACATACACGCATGCATGCATTCATATTGACGTGTATTTTCCTTTTTCTAATTAATTAATTTATTTTTTAGGGAAATTTAATTTATTTATTAGTTGCATGCATGTTGTTTTCCTTTTAATTGCTAATACATACACGCACGTATGCAGTCATGTTGACGTGCCTTCATATTAATTTTCCTTTTCCAATTAATTTATTTATTAGTTGCATGCATGCATCCGTATTGACGTGCCATCATGACTCAGTAGTGCAAGAAAAATAATGGTGTATGTCAACGTAGAAGTTGTACTTCCTTCTTGGTCCCGGTGGCGGGTTGGATTATACACTGAGATGTATTTGAGATTAAATCTTGTTCGGGAGGAGTCTTACATGTAAGATTACAGATGATGAAGGGCTTATATAGCACGACGTGTAGATCGAACGGTTGTTATAGAGGAAGAATAAGATCACACATGATAAAGAGCTCATATAACACGACGTATAAATCGAACGGTTATTAGCCCCTCAAAAACTTGCTCTTTTATAGTGTGATGTGATGTGATGTGAGGACGATGGCATGTGAGTAATTATTAATTTTTATAATGGCACACAGATAAATAGCTTGTTCATATCCGCCACAATTCACATGGGTTAGGACTCTAGAGTGGACCACTATGGGCCGCAATAGTGTGGGTTGGGCCGCATCGTCCTCGGGCGCGCCATTGGCTTCAGCAGTAGGCGGAGCCGGGTCGCTGACAAGCAAGCAAGCGTGCTAACCCTTGCCCGGCTCCCCCTCCCGCTGCCCGCCGCGCTAGGGTAAGAGGAAGGGAAGATGGCGGCTGCGCCGGCCGCGAGCATGGGGGTGGTGCGGGAGGTCCTGGGCGCCGACGTCGTGGAGGAGGTGGACCAGCCCATCATCGACTACATCGCCAACGTCCTCGCCGACGAGGACTTCGACTTCGGGGCCCCGGAAGGGCACGGCATCTTCGAGGCGCTCGGGGAGCTGCTCATCGACTCCGGATGCGTCTCCGACCAGGAACACTGCCTCCAGGTACCGCCCCCGTGTACACCCCTACCGCCTTGCCCTTCCTTCCTGGTTCTGGTACCACTACCACTACCAACGGTCTGTCTGTTCTGCGATCTGACTAATCCCACTCACGCTAGACTAGGTTGCCATCTCGCTGACCGGTAATCAGATATGGTCATGGCCTCGATTGCTTCGTGCTGCACATAAGCGCTATGGATTGCTGGGATTCTGTGGTTCCTTGTTTTTTTGTTAAATTATCAGGAGCCAGCTCCTCTGATTAAAGCAACTGTCTGCGTGATTTGAATATGAGACAACTGCACTAGTTTGTTTGATTTGAGTTACTGGTGGGTGTGTCATCCAATGAGTAATTTGAGGATAGCTGTTCGGAATTAGTTGATGTAGTGCTAACATTTTGCAATCCAATGTGACTCAGTTGTCATCAGACCAGCTTGAATTGGAGCCTAGCTTCATAACTTCCTGATGCTTTCTGCAATTTAGATGTTCATTTCTGTGGTGCCACCTGCTGCATATTTTCCCTTGGTCATGCTATAATATCTACAGAGAGCCTTGAGAGGCAGTGAGGAAATCTATCCACTTGGGAAATGGATAATAAAGAGATTGCTGATTGATACCTAAATGCAGAAGCACTTACGTGTGTCTTGTTTCGGTCCACTATAGGTCTGCAGTATGCTTTGTGAAAAGTTTGGAAAGCATGGTCTGGTGAAACCCAAACAAGTTATGCGCAGCCTTGTTACACCGTTACGAATGAATGCGGGGATGGATGATGACGTCGCACCAAAAAAGCCGCAACCAGAAGTATTCGACGGACCGCTGCTGTCTTCGCGCGATAAAGCCAAGATTGAACGGAGGAAAAGAAAAGAGGAGAGGCAAAGAGAGGTAATCTATTTTTCAGACGACTCCTCTTAGATCGCCACATGATGCAATTCTTGGTAGTATACATCTGATGTTCAGCATCTTCCCCATTCTGTTCTTATTTTATTTGCAGACGCAGGTTTTCCTTCCTGACTATGCTCTTCTTTCTTCTATGGACTGTCCTTCTTGCTGGTACAGGTTCAATATCAAATGCATGTCGCGGAGATGGAGGAACTTAGGGCTGGAATGCCTCCTGTTTATGTAAACCACAGTAATGATGGTGGGCCAGCTGTTAGGGATATACATATGGAGAACTTCAGCGTCACTGTTGGTGGTCGTGATCTAATTCAAGATGCCACTATAACACTTGCTTTTGGAAGGCACTATGGTGAGTACTTTGTGGTGTTTGGTAGCTTTCAGTAGATAATAAAACTGTGGCCAGGGCCCGGGAAGCATGTATGTGCAGTTCGTTTATACATATCTGTAAAAGTTATCATTGAAATGATACCCTGCAAGTTTCAGAGTTTCTTATTTACCCGTTTCAGGTCTTGTTGGAAGGAATGGGACTGGGAAGACATCTTTTCTCAGAGCGATGGCATTGCATGCGATTGATGGTATTCCCAAGAATTGCCAGATATTGCATGTTGAGCAAGAGGTTGTGGGCGATGATACAACAGCTTTGCAGTGTGTTCTGAACACCGATGTCGAACGAGTTCAACTTTTGCAGGAAGAAGCTCGTCTGGTTCAACAACAGGTTGACTAGGGGCATAATTGCCTGATGGTTTTCCTCCTTTGAATTTTCTGCATCTGTCATGTGTTCTGCCCATCTGCTAATTGTTGCAACTGTTTTGCAGAAAGATTTAGAGATTGAGGCTGAGTTTGGGCAGAGCTCTGGCAAGAGCAAGGATGGCCTTGACAAAGATTCTATCAGCAAGAGGCTTGAGGAGATATATAAACGGCTTGAGCTCATTGATGCGGATGCAGCAGAGGCTCGTGCGGCATCAATTTTGGCGGTCTGTTTTATTTCCTTGTTTGTACCATTCGCACAATATCATGTCATTGGTTTACTTTTGCTCCAGTTTTTATTTCAGCACTTACCTTGATTACACATCAATGTTTCTTTCAAGCATCAGTATGCAACTATGCGTCTTGAAATAGATAATCCTCAATAAGGGCGATCACATTTCCTTGATGTTTTGTACTTGGAGTGCATCTGTTCATGTAGGATTTGTGCATGTTGATCTCAGGAACCACATAGGATTTGGTGATTTGCACATCGTGCTCACATTACATATTTTCATTGTACTGTTCTGAATGAAGGAATTATTTGCAGGGTCTTAGTTTTACTCCAGAAATGCAACGCAAGCGAACAAAACAATTTTCTGGTGGATGGCGCATGAGAATAGCTCTAGCACGCGCTCTGTTCATTGAGCCTGATTTGCTACTACTTGATGAGCCGACAGTAAGTTGGAAATATGGGGTTATTTTTCTTCACTTGCTCGCACATGCTAACGACATATCACTTTCCAGAACCACCTTGATCTTCATGCTGTGTTATGGCTAGAAACGTATCTCCTGAAGTGGCCAAAGACATTCATTGTTGTATCACACGCAAGGGAGTTTTTGAATACGGTATGAACACCCAATATCATTTCATAGGAGCTAATTTGACAAAATTTGCATAGCATATTTTTCTTGTGTGGATTTAAAGTTTAAACTGGAACTGATGACCAGATCTTTTTAGGTTGTCACCGATATCCTTCATCTAAATGGTAGAAAACTACATGCTTACAAAGGTGACTATGACACATTTGAGAGGACAAGGGAAGAGCACCTTAAGAATCAGCAGAAAGCCTTTGAAACAAATGAGAAGGCCAGACAGCACATGCAGGTTGGTTGTATTTCTATCAAGTATCATGCATTCTGAGAGTGCTTTAATGCCTATTTTCAAGAAAACTATGTAGTTTCTGAAGCAAAAAAAGACCTGGAAGGTGATCTATACAAAAACAAAGTGCTCACACGTCTTTTATGGGTTTCTACACTTCCTTTTCAAGAGCACATAAGCAAATCATTCGCTGTCACCTGTCGTTTCAAGTGCACCATATAGCTTTGTACCATAGACAAGGAGAATGTCAAGAAAACAAGCTGTCCAGCTTGTCTGATACACCATGTTACATAAGTGGAGGTAGTAGTAGTCATTAGACTGCATCTTTCTTTAACTTGAACGTGGTAATAGGCCAATTAGAGACTGTAGGCAGCTGGAGCTGGGCTAGCCCTGCTTTCATTGTCTAGTGAGACCAAACACTTGGGACAAATCTCTGCATGATATAAGCTCAAAGATGAATGGAAATTTTAATTAGCTGGAAACTGTTGAAGATATTAAGCACTGCTCAATATTTTCTCGAAGACCAGGGATGAACTTTAATTGTTTTCTCTGTGTAGACATTCATTGACAAGTTTCGGTACAATGCAAAGAGAGCATCACTTGTTCAATCGAGAATCAAGGTACACTTTTTCACTCTGTCTCCATGTAAATAATTTTGTAGTTGTTTCACTTAACAGATACTGTATGGACAAACTCTCAACCGGCATTTTGATCTCGGATGTTGTTCAGTGACAAATTTGATGTCTGACTTGAAATTCTTATCTGTGCTATCACAGGCATTGGAGCGAATGGAACATGTTGATGCAGTTGTCAGTGATCCAGAGTATGTCTGCTCCCTAAACTATTGTACTTCGGTATGTTGTTTACAATCAACTCATTAATTGTTCAAATAATTCCTTGCAGCTATAAATTTGAATTTCCAACCCCAGATGATCGCCCTGGACCACCAATTATTAGTTTCAGGTTTCGTTTCTGATACCTAATGCTATTTATGAAATCTTTTTGGTTGTGATTCTTTCTACCTTTTCTTTAAGGCAAATTTTAGACATCCACGTGTTCTCTGTTGAATAATTCTTTCCATTTTTGCAGTGATGCCTCGTTTGGTTACCCTGGAGGGCCTACCTTGTTTAAAAATTTGAATTTTGGTATTGACCTTGACAGCCGCATAGCAAGTATGATTTCCTTGTTCCACTCATTGTAATCTTACTGCATATTAATGTCTGGTTTTTGAAGTTGTCGTTCTTCCATTTTTCAATCCCTCGTTG
This sequence comes from Miscanthus floridulus, assembly GCF_019320115.1. Lineage (NCBI taxonomy): Eukaryota > Viridiplantae > Streptophyta > Magnoliopsida > Poales > Poaceae > Miscanthus > Miscanthus floridulus. The sequence continues at coordinate 135,248,616 of NC_089586.1, forward strand.
ACTTGTTATTTCAGTGGTTGGTCCTAATGGCATTGGCAAGTCCACTATACTGAAACTAATATCTGGGGATCTGCAGCCAACTTCTGGAACAGTATTCCGGTCTCCCAAGGTGCTTCATTCTTCTGTAGCTACAGCTGTGTTTACCATTATTTAAAATGCTTTTCATTTTCTACCTTAACAAAGCTGTGTTACATGAACTTTGATTTATGTCATTTGAGCTTTATTGTCTGAATTTCATAACAGTATTGTATTGAGATGCCAGTATGTGCATATTCGGTCTTCACTTGTCAGGGTGTGGTTCTGATGCTTGTATCAATCAGTGCCATTACTGAATCAGACAAAATAATCTGAACCTTGATCCTTAATGTTGAATTTTTTTTCTTTGGTTTACTAGCATAATAGTGAAGGGCGGACCTGGTGCAAGCGGTAGAGTCTTACCGCCTGTGACCGGAAGGTCCCGGGTTCGAGTCGCGGTCTCCTCGCATTGCACAGGCGAGGGTAAGGCTTGCCACTAATACCCTTCCCCAGACCCCACACAGAGCGGGAACTCTCTGCACTGGGTACTAGCATAATAGTGCCCATCACAAATGATGAGATCTATTTGCTATCATTGTTGATTGCCATGTTTTCCATGCATGATCCTCTCTTTTGTTTGTTTCTTTGAAATTTTCTTATGATTGTTTTTACAGGTTCGCATGGCTGTATTCAATCAACATCATGTTGATGGCCTTGATTTGACGGTGAATCCCCTTTTGTACATGATGAAGTGCTACCCGGTAAGTTGAAGCATCCCTTTTGGTGTTTGTTGGATATGAGCTCCATCATGTGGTTAGCTAATAAGATGGATATTCCTTCTACATGTGACCTGAATTTGAATGGCATCTTATAAGTGAGAAAATGTATATGGCGCTGTTTGCAGGGTGTGCCTGAGCAGAAGTTGAGGGCACATCTGGGTTCTTTTGGTGTTTCAGGAAGCCTTGCCCTCCAACCTATGTACACTTTATCAGGTAGAAATCATAGCAATTCCATAGAAAGTTTTAGCTGATGAAACGGGCGCAGAACTATAGCATCCTTGCTAAGGGGTTCATCTCCGTGTAGAACAGAATTGCTGATTTCTCGATATCCTAACCAAAGCAATTGCAATTCCAGGTGGTCAGAAGAGTAGGGTAGCATTCGCGAAAATAACCTTCAAGAAGCCACACATCATTCTCCTCGACGAGCCTTCTAACCATCTTGTGAGCAAAATCATCATGCTGCGTACCAATTGTTGTTTTTTGACATGGAGGATTAGGAACCTCTGGGTCTGGGAGGTAGCTATTACCGGACCGAACTGAATATAAACTTGTTCTGTGTTGCAGGATCTGGACGCGGTTGAGGCGCTCATCCAGGGTTTACTCATCTTCCAGGGAGGAGTGCTGATGGTATGACAGACAGCACTCACTGCGTAGATTTGCATTTCGTATTGCTTGCAAGTCGTTCCTTTGGGTTGATGACTAAGGCGGGTGGTGTTGGTTTCGCAGGTGAGTCACGACGAGCATCTCATCACTGGAAGCGTGGACGAGCTTTGGGTGGTGTCGGAGGGCAGGGTGACCCCGTTCTCGGGCACTTTCAAGGACTACAAGAAGATGGTCAAGTAACAAAACATGTGTGCGCCTGTCCTTGTACCGTGACGAAGTCATACAGTAGCATGTGTTTTATCGGCCATAGCCTATACTGAGAGGTGACATCACATGGATGGTGACGGTATGCTTGCTACGTAATAGTACCGTATGCGTATCAATTTTGGAGTTTTTTGTGAACACACAGTTTGGGTATGTATGGACCTCGTGGGTTTCTTGTGAAAGCTGTGGTTGACTGGTTGGGCCCTGTCACGGAAAAAGAAGGGAGCTATTTTTCTTTGGCAGAGAAAAGGGATATATACTCAATGAAAGGAGAAAATTTGTCTTGCTCATTTTTTTTATTGTGTGTGTGTGCATTAGCTCGTCACACAGCACCTCACTCTTTCATGTTTCTAATTCCGTTGCTTTTTAGAATTAACAATTCCGTTACTTACTACACAGGACCATGTTTGTTAGTAAAAAGAAAAAGAAAAGGAAAACACAGAAAGCAGCTACTCGTACTACGTTGCTAGGCCGGCCGTCGGGTGGGCTTCTGATCGATGGGCCTTGCCGCCTTGCATTCCTGTATCTTTTGATGGGCTGTCGTCCGGCGTGCGTGCCACTACTCTCTGTGCTGGTGGAGTCGAGTCGAGTCGAAGCAACTCAGCCGTGTTTCTTCCTCTTCCTCGCCCGCCTGCCTCTCCGCGTGCGTTTGGTTTGACCCACTCCCTCCGCCGCAGCGTAACCCTAGCAGCAGATCGATCGCCCCGCCCCGCCTCGCCGGCCATGGAGAGCTGGGCGACCTGGGTGGGGACCAGCGTCACCTCCGCCTTCTTCGCCTCCCTCGAGCGCTGCTCCTGCATCAACCTCTCCACCGACGACGACGACGACCGCGACCACGAGGAGGCCAAGGACCGTCCCCTCATCCTCGCCGCCGCACCCCGCCACGACGACGTCGTCAATCCCGATCCGGACTCCTCCCTCCCCGTCGTCGCCGCCGCCGCCAAGGACCAGGTCCAGGGCGACCAGAAGCAAGAGCAGCCGCCCTGCCGCCCGTATGAATCCAACCGATCCATCCCTTGCTTCTACTAGCTGCTACTGTTGTTATGTGTTAGAAATCTCTCTCTCGCCTTCCTTCGTCGCCAAATAAGCCGCGTGTGTGTGCAGTCAGTTAGTCCGTGTGTTGCGTTCTTGTCAAATACTACTACTACTATCCCGTGTCAACTCAGTTCGATGCACTCAAAACCACTTATATGCTTCTCATAACTCTGTCAGTCCATCATCATCAAATTGCTGTTCGTCCCGTTGTTTGGATTCAACCGTCATGTGTTAAAAATGAATGCGATCACAATCGATGACGACCGATCGGCCGATCACCGATGACGTTAAAAATGCTTCCAATCTGCAATCACTTTGAACTCAGGGTGGGGACTAGACATAAACGTGGCCTGTTGCTGCTTACATAGAAATTCATTGGGATCTGCTGACTTGGTTTGGCATCATTAGTGTGGTGGGTGGTGGCCTCATTAGTCATCACTTCCAAACTGCTCATGAAAATGTCATCATCCGTTTTCGTAACTGCTTGTATAAAGGTTGAATTATCGTTACTCAAATCATTCCACTGTGCAGTGAACAGATGGATGAGCCCTCTCTGGTTTTGATCTTTTGTTACCATACGCCCTGATTACCTCAAGACGGTAACTATAACTAGTACCCTTATTAGAAACTGCACATCTGAGGATTTGATTCACATGGAGCTCTGGAGATTATGTGTTGGTGCTGCCTGATTAGAGGCTAATGCCATTCCCTTTTATTTGAAAAAAAAAATGCACGTTTTAGGATGAATTCACGTGGAGCTCTGGAGATTAGCTGTTAGCGCTGGATGATAGTACTCCGTATATAATGATATTCTGTTTAATTTGATTTGAAGGCTCCTGACATTCTTTCACGATGGGTAGTATAGGATCGAGACCGTTAAAACTACCAACCCCAATTGATATTTCTGATCTTCTTCTGTCTGTTAATGTTTTGGTGCACCTGGATAGATAGGTATAGATAAGGTATATCACACACCCTCTTCCCCAGCTGTTGGGTATTACTAAACAGATTTGGGATTCTTATCTGTAATCTGCTGCAGCAATTATCGTCTTATTGGTTGTCTCTGATTATTATGCAAGTAAGTCTTGTGCAATCCATCAATATTATTAGCACCAGCACCAATGTACACAACGAATGACAGGGTGTAAGGTTATGCTGGTGCAATACTGAAGTCCCTGTAACGAATGACAGCACTTGATCTGGCGGAGGCAGGTTAGGTTGAGGAGGGACGGTACAGAAGTACTAGCAGCACTGGGGACGTGTTAATTGCTTATGCTCGTGCATCAGGGTACTGAGTACCTTTTGTTTCATGTTGAGTACTGATGGTAAATAAATACCGAGGGAGGGAGGCAGGCCGGCTGTCAGTCGTCAGCTGCGTTGAGCGGCGATTGGGACGTCGCTGCCTGCACACTGCCCTGCACAGATTGTGGTGTGCCTGCGTGCAGCTGGGCCTTGAATGAGAAAGTAAATGAACCGTGGTGTTGGTGTATGATGAGCAACTGGTCGATGCGGATTTCTTCTCTGTTTCTCTTTCACGATTGTTTTATGAATGAAAAAAAAAGAAAAAGAAACTATATATGAAAGGAAAAGCAGGTGGCAATGCAAGCAGCGGGAAAACATGGCATGCCGTACGTGTTGTGTTGCCTGGGGGGCAGCCAAGCCCAAGCACACGCGCCTTGCTCTTCCTGCTGCCAAACAAGCCAGGCATTGTTGTTGTTGTTGGTTGATGCGATGCGCCAACAAACAAGGCTTGGCCATTGCTCTCAGAAAATGCCTCGCACGTGCTCGTGCAATGCACATCACATCTTGTTCGGCTGGACGCCGTGAAAGATGATGGCTGCTGCCTCTCATCTCACATCTTGTTCGGATCCAGCGATGGGACTCAACCCCACGGCCCCACCACCTACAACATTTCTAATAGCTAAAGAGGAGGAGGTCTACAGTTTAAAGATGTTTTAGATTTCTAGATTCGCCACGCCTATATATATATATATTATGGAGGACCAACTTCTTCAAATGCATGTGAAAACAAAAACACAAAAAAAGGGACACTTTCACTAAGCGCATGAGCTGCACGGCGGTGATGCTCTCTGCTTTGGTGAGCGAGACAAGAGTCATCTTTGTCGATTCACACACACACCTTCAGATGCTCACGCGTTGGAGTGTGGGGGCATTTTTTGGTACAATGCTAATAGTACCCACACCAACTAGTAGTGATTTTATTTAGTACAACTTGTAGTACAGTAGTCTAAGTACACAGCTAGCTGTATTGGTCCTGACCACTGGCTCTATTCGTTTGTCTTATAATTCGTACATTTCAGTTTGTTTTTTAATTGAAAATATGTTTTTCTCTCACAATAAATCAGCCGGAACAGTGTTTTAGCTTGTTTTTTCAGCGCAGCGAACGGGGTAGATATCTGCCTTGGATCTCGAGCTTAATTTGACCAATCTCACTCCCTCTCCTCTCTCCAGCTTTGACGTAGCTACGTCTAGATCCTTTCAAAATTGAAATGATAGAAATTGGTCTATTTTCACAGAAAAACAAACAGGAAACAGATAAAGTTCCTGTATATATTGTTCCAAATCGAGTGCCACTAGAAATATTGTGCACTACTCACGTAAAGGAAAAAAAGAAGAAGCGAATCTCGCGCCGACCATACTCATGATCGATGGGTCCAAATTCAACAGCGTAATGTAACCCACTCGGGTAACAGAAACAAAGATAGATAACTAAATAAACAATATTTGCACCTAATTTCACTGTCCCATCAGCGCGTCCTGCGGGGGAGACGCTGACCGATACTGCTCACTGAGGATCACTGCTCACTCACTATGCTGTTGTACTCTCTTTACTTCCCTTGTCTCCCTCCAGCCAGTAGCCAGCTTGTCCAAACCGGTATGTTTAAATATAGGGCGTAAAGTTTAGCAGTTTCCGACGCATGTGGTATATTTAAATATAGGGCGTAAAGTTTAGCAGTTTCCGTCACATGTTATATGAAGCGTTAAGATACTAATAAAAAAAATAAATTACAAAATCCGTAAGTAATCCGCGAGACAAATTTATTAAGCCTAGCGCATGTGTACTGTAGAACCACATTGTTAAATCATGGACTAATTAGTCTTAAAAGATTCGTCTCGTAAATTAGTGACCAACTATGTAATTAGTTATTTTGTTCTATATTTAATACTCCATGTATATGTCCAAACATTTGATAAGTTATGGAGTAAATTTTAGAGGAGGAGCTGAACAAGGCCTAAAAAACATTCAAATTTCTCCCACCAACCTCAGCCTCTTTTCTCTTCTCTGAAAAGATGATAAACAGGTTATGAAAAGTAATCTGGTTTCCATTTCCTTCAAGCGTGAGTTTACAAGTTACTTTCTTGTGCTTCCATTACATCCGACTGAGCGAGACCACTCAAAAACACTTGTTAACGCCTAACCACAGGAGCTAGCAGACGGCTCTTTCTTTTTCTGCAGATGGCAGCGCTTCAACTACCAAGAGATAACACAACCAGCACAGATCACACCTTCCTTTCCTTGACACAACAAAACAAAAAAGTAACCATCCCAACATACTACTGCACTGTCTAATCAGCCCCTTTTTAACCCCTCTCCTGCTAAACCATATATGACTCACTGAAATCTCTGTTGTTTCTAACTAACACAGGAGTACAACCTACAACCATGTGTAAATAAACATACAAAATCTAGATCCATCGACCACAACAACTTTTGCACCTTAATATCATAAAAATCTATGTACAAAGCTGCCTATAAATTAAATCAATGCAACAAAAACACATTACATGGGGAATTAGCATTCAACTTATATATGCATCCATCTGTATCATTCATATGACATCTAGGCTAAAAAAAAGAAGAGGTGAAGGGTACTTTGTTGAGTGCATGCCACTCACAACACCCGTAGCTGAGACTGATGAGAAGAGCTAGCTAGCTGCTACCTTGGCTGAAGACCATACCAGAAGCAGCAGCATATGCTGCCCCGATCCTCTCATCTGTTGTGGAGAGGGTTTGGACCTGGAGGAACCATTCTTCTTGAGACTGTGAACTTACTGGCGGTGGCAGCGTCGTCGTTGTCCACCTCTTTTGAAGGAGATACGGCTGGCGGAAGCTCCTGTTCATGGCGTCGCAACTCGCTCTTCGCTTCCTCTCCTCTCAATGTTCTCAAGCCGAGGATCGAGCTTGGCAAGTGTGACATTAGCAAGAGCAGGAGGATGCAGGAGAGCAAGTGCCGGAAGAACATCCTCATGGCATATGTTAGAGAGAGGGAGGGAGAGAGAGAGAAAGAGAGGTGTTTGGGAGGCCAGGGTCTGAGTCTGACCGTCTGAGGGTATTAATATGGATTTAGCTGGGGGTCCATAGTCCATACCCTGTTCCCGTGGGGGGCAGACACGGGCAACAAGAAATAGAGCTCTAAATGAATGGTATGATCCAGTTAACTCTTGATAGATGACAACGCGTTTGTTTTGCTAATATAAAAAAATCACTACTACTTTCTAGATTTCTTTTTTTTTTCAGTTTACTCCTTCAGTTTCCAAAAAATATACAAAAAGGTACTAATATTTATGATGTGTAGGTGAACTATAGAATATATCTCAGTAAATCTATTTGGAGATACAAATATTAATAAATTCTAGTCAAACATAAGTTTGACTTAGTCTAAATCCAAAATAGCATTCTTTTTTTTGGACATGGATGTATTTAGCAGCTATATTTTGATATGGGACCTATATATCGTGGCTTCTGAATGAACATGAAGAAGTATGTACACAGACAGTCAGACACAGTGCCAGGTATCCCATCGGCTTAAACTTTGGGTTCAGGCAAGTATGACTTCCACTGTCACAGTAACAATGCTGTAGCCATGTGCTAGGTTAGGTTTAGGTAACTTCGAAGTATGTGTCCCCAGACCCCCAGCCCTCTTTGTTTTGCTGTCAGGGTCTTCTGAAGAGATTTGGCACTAGGATGCTCTGGTATCTTTCTCCAAGGCCTATACGGAAAGATTCATGAAACTCATGTGGCATAATAAAGAAATGCTTAGGCCGAGAGGTTACTGACTGACACTCTTGGCTGTCTGTGACAGTTTCCTTGCATGCTATTATGTTAGCCTGATCAAGCAAGCAACCAATGGTCCTTGCATGCTATTATGCTAGATTAGTACTCTTTTGGTTGCAGTTACAAGCAATTGTTCTTTGAGAGGTGAGATGGCTTCTGCTTCCCTCTCTCTCACCTCAAAACAGCCCTGCTGCCCTGGGATTAGAGTATCAACGCAGGGTAGCTTAGGCTAACATAACACCATTGGTATCCCTACCAACCGGTTAGGCTCCACATCTGGTGGAAATCCAAATCAAGACCAGTGCTCAGTAATCTTAAGTACTAACCTAGCAAAACACTGCAGCGTTTGTAGGGGACAAGGCACAAGTGTCGAATGTAAAGCTGACCTTCAGAGGCACAGGTATGGAGGGTCTACCAACATGTAGTTAAAAAGGCGGGGCCATTATCCTGGCAGAATCTTGAACCTGGATGGGGCAATTCAATGTGATGGACCAAAGTGAGTTCTATGCATTGCAAATTCTAATTACCAGCAGAGTGACTACAAAATATCCCCCTCCTCCACCCCCCCCCCCCCCCCCCCCCCCCCCCCCCGCCCAAAAAAATGCAATTGTCACTTTCTGAGAAGGCAAACAGTTTTAAATTTGATGACAATTTTAAACAAAAGAGTACTAACATTTATGGTACCGAATATGCCGCTAGCTTAATCATGACATATATTTCCATAATATAACTATTTAGGGTCATAAACATTAATAATATTTCCTATAAACTTAATTAAATTTTAAAAGTTTGACAACATATAAATCCAAATTACATCTTTTTAGGAGGGAGGCTGGAATGGGCAGCTGACTACAGACTGGCGGAGAAGACATCAGTTACATTTTTCTATGTCTACTGTTTGGTCAAGTCGATGCAAGGTTCAACAGATCTGGTAACAGGGGGAAGAAAAAAGAATCATGACAGGACAATATTGATTCCCATTTAACGTGCTGGATTGTTAATTGATGTGTCTCTGCATCGACCGTGCTGCTGCGTTACTCATTAATATTTAACAGTGTGTCTCACTACAGGCAGAGTTAATGGCAATTTATTATCAAGCAACCAAATTTAGTACCCTTGATGAGCATTTGCTGCTTTAGCTGGAGATTAACTGGAAATCTACAGGCATACCATACACGGGTTTAATATGTATGCTTACCTGGTAAGGTTGTCGAGTGATGCAGTCTGCACGTCATGCTTTGAAGATGTGCCACAAATATCTGTCAGCACAAAACGGGCTTGCTACAGCAACAGGACCTGTTAAAAAGTGCAGAAAGTGGTAGAAGAAAACAGGTTTAAAAAGTAAGTGTGAGTGCTCAATTTTTCAGTGGTTCAATCTTTGCTGCGTATAATATATGCATGCATGTTCATATGATTTTGCAGTTTCTGCAGACTTGCAGAGCTGAGGAAGCTTGTCGTGGTAGAGTTGCGCCAAAGAGTTGGTGTACTGACTATAGCTATTGTAAGGTTTAGGCACATGTGAATGTGATTCGCCCATCCCCCTCTCATGTCCCTGCAATAGGGGTCAAAAGCAATGCAAATTTTTAGTGCCACAGGTGCTACAACCCACTATAAAATACATGTTAAAGCCTGATTAGCTCTGGAGTAACAGTACTTAGCTTTGCCAATAGGTCATTCTACAGGACAATGGTTTGAGTCAAACCATGTTGCTTTGGCCACAAGCAGAATGCACCTCTCATGGGAATTGGTCGTGTGAATATGACAACTATTGTCACCTAGGCCCATATTTTGCCCTATAGGTAATGCAGTAGCAAAGCCAGCACCTCTATTCAATCCAATACAGGGTTATGCACTATATAGAATACTAACTCACCAAGGTAGGGTTAGAAATTAAAGCCAAATATTAGGCAGCAACAAATCTGAAAATACCAAACAAACAAAATACATGAGGGTAGATCCACCTGAATGCTATTGTCTTTGTTTAATGCTAAGACGGGCAAAGCCTTAAAACTCTAAAAAAAATACATGAGGGTAACATTAGTTGTAAATTGTAATATACATGCACAATACAGTTACATATTTCTGGGAAAAATGATTTAAAATGAATGCCATTTTTATTCATAACGGTACAGTACAATCAGGCAGTAACACCGATGATGCCATTGGTGTTTAGTAGGTACAAAGTTACATATTTCACATAGATCCAACAGAAATTTACCGTTACTGAAATTTCGCAAATTAAATGTTTTCTATGTCACACTTTCATATTTGAATGCAAGCAACTCCCTAGGAACTCAAGCAAATTGTTGAGGAAGTGTCATGTACTGGCTTCTGCATCAAGTGTACTTCTGACTCCATCTTGAAATGAGATTGGCTTGATACCAAGAATCTGGGTTAGCTTGGTGATGTCCATGGATATGTCTGGTGGAGAACCTACCCCTCGATTAACCTGGACAACAGGTAGATGCGGGCATTACAAGATATTATGATGGAAAAATAAGCATATGGAAGCAAAATGCTTAAAGGGACCTCAATGCTCAATGTTGGATACTATTTCAGTTGTAAAGTTAAGACCAACTTGTATCTAAAACATCATGCTTGTTGGATAAATGTGTTCTAATAGTACTCGTGTTAACACTAAATAGGCAGATATCATATGGATGCTTCAATGCTACATTCCAGAGGAAACATAATACCGATAATGCAGACACAGATTTGATTATACTGGGGTTATATCCACGAACAACAGCAACAGACTCAGCCATCTGCAGTCTTGATACCCTATCTGGACCACCAACATTCAGGAGGACCTGGACTTTTTTGCCATCTGCAGCATGCACTTTGATGTCAGTCACCATGGCACAATGGAAAACAATTGCTAATAGGAAAACACTAATATTGAAGCGTTATAATATATGAACTGGAACATGTTAAAATTGTTTATAGAGTGAACACAAGAAAAAATATTGCTACTGATTGAGTTCCACAAATGCACAAGTCAAACTCATACCTGATAACCAAGTTTTTGTCAATGACAAAATTACGTCCACCATATCTTTGACATAGACAGGGCACCGGAATTCATCATTGAAGAACTCAACCTGCTGGCCTTGTGAAAGAACACCATCCATCCACTGCATCCAAATGGCAAGTACTTTTCTTAGTTAGACACTTCTCTGGTCCTGTAGAATCAGTTTCAATTCTGAAACATTAGCAACACGACTCTACTTACTTATAGTTGGGGAGAAGAACATAACACTATTTATGAGTGCTGAGCAGTGCATTTTACCTGAACGGGAAGGGATTTTGCCACAGGAGAGATTGTTTGTGGCCCATAGATAATGCTGCTTCTCAAGATCGCATAGTTTGAGCATTTCTCAACAATGAGTTTCTCTGCAGCAACTTTAGATTTTCCATACATGTTCACCGGCACTGTCTCGTCCTCTTCTTTGTAGAAGGATTTCACCCCCTCATAAACTGTCAGTACAAGAGAGGCATATTTCATTGTACACTTGAGTCTAGGATGAACATACATGCAGTATGCACCACAGATAAAAATGTCTGAGTAGCAGAGTATGGCACCAAGGATTGTGAGTGCTGTACCTTGATCAGTTGACAGATGAATCAAAAGTGAGTCGTCATTCCCAAAACTCAGCAACCAATTCACAAGTGAAGAAGGCACATTGGTAGCCATAGCAGCAGGTGGATCCATTTCACATGCCCGAGGAACTGACATCGCAGCACAGTTGACAACTACGTGTGGCTGAACATAATAGGTACAGGTTAGTATGCTCTGTTATCGGTGAAATGTAGTAGTGATCTCGTGATTCATGTAACGTCCAGCCAAGCAATCGCCAATCAGTTAATCACTGAATCAGTGAGAGCAGAAGTTCGTATGAAGCAGAGAGTTGCGCGCGGTGGGAAATGCGGATGCGTATTGTACCTGGCCGAAGGACGCGGAGATCGCCTCGAGGCCGTCTCCGGAGCGGAGGTCGGCGCGGAAGGCGCGGACGGAGGGGAGCGCGTCGAGGAGCGGCTGCGGCGGGGCGGGGCTGTGGTGGGTGAAAGCGACGTCGAGGCGGTCGGCGGCGGAGGACGCCGCGAGGAGGTGCTGGCCCAGGTAGCCGCTGCCGCCCACCACCAGCACCCGCTTCCTCTCCTCCTCCCCCGCCATCTCGAGAGATCTGCTGTGAACTCGCTCCTCCGTGAGATTGCGAGGGAGGGAAGCAAAGGGGCTCGGGATTGAAGCGGCGCCGTGGGTCCCACGCTTCAGTTGAAATCTCATACGTATCCTGGTGGCGGAGGCGGAGACCTCAACTCCTCAAAGCGGAAGCTTAACTGCTCTTCTCTTCACTTCACAGTTTGTTGCATTGCGTTGCCTTGGCCGCCGCCGCCAAAACCCAGCAGCGAGCGATAAACCCTACAGCGCCGCCGTCGCAGCTGCCGGCGGCGATGGGGGGTGGGCCGCGCACGTTCCCGGGAGGGCTGTCTAAGTGGCAGTACAAGCGGATGCACGAGAAGCTGGCGCGGCAGAAGCAGCGGGGGCTCCTCCGCCACGAGAAGCAGCTCTACCTCGCCCGCCTCCGCTCCGAAATCCGCGCCTCCCGCCTCCCGGGCGCCGCCGCCGCGGAGGCTCCGCCGTGCGAGGGGCCCACCTCGTCGCGCGCCCACATCCGCGCCCTCGCCGACCGCTTCCGCAGGCCCGGCGCCGAGGACCTCTGGAACGAGGACGACGGACCCCTCCGCCGCTCCAAGCGGCCGCCGACTGGGATCGCGTCGGGTGTCCAGCACCGGCAGCAGCAGTTGGACTCTGGGAAGCCCCGCGGAGGACCGAGTTGGGAGGACTGGGAGGACCTGGCCGCTCTGGAGCAACCGAGGCCTCGGAGGGAGCCTTTAGACAGGGGAAAGGGGCCGACCTTGGCCGCGTTCAATCCGAGAAGAGAGTACCGAACGGTGGCGCCCTGGTGCCCGCGTTGGAATCTGGCGCCACTCGGTTTCGTTGATCCCAGGAGGTTTTACTCGGTGATGACTCCTTGCTCCGTGAGTTGGCAACCGTGTGTCGACCTGAGGCCATTGGTTGCTAGAGGCCTTACTGAGGTTGGGAATGGAAGGAGGGAGACACCATTGGCGCTGTTTAATCAGGAGAGCCTGTACTCTGTGGCTGCGAGGCGATTTGGCAGGAAATGGAGACCAGATTTGTCAGATGAGGATGACAAGGGTGCATCTGCGCGCAAGAGGAATCTGAGGTTTGGAAAGTTTGGGGCTTCGAGCGAAGAGGATTCAGAAATTGATGAGTCTGAGGACACAGATGCCATCAGGAGGAGATGGAGCAGTGCTGCTCTCAGGAACTGTGATATGAAGAAGGAAAGGCGGGTGCTCAAGTCTTACGAGGAGGAAAGCAATGATCTCACGGGTAGAATCCGAGAGCTGCGAGAGGAGATCAGAAATAGAGAGGTTTTGGGTACTGAGAGGAGGCGTTATGAGTCCAGGGGTGAATCTCTGCTTACCAGTAAAAGGTCACACTCTCATATTTCATTATATGCTATTGTTCATATTTGCTGTGTAGCCTAGGAACCTCATATTGTATGGTTCATGAAATTTAGGTAAAGCAATGAAATGAAATATTCTCGAAATGTGTGCATCATATTGTATGAAATCTTCTAGTTCAGCTTCTGGAGTACCGTTTTATCATGACACTGACCTTTAACATAAAAATTAACAATAATGCAAAGAGTGGAGGCAATATAGATTGCTCATCACTGCACATCATGGTACTTTTCTTTTTGACTCAAGGTTAATGAATGATTGGTGAATAATAAAATTAATTTTGCATGTCCTGTCTTACTTTGAAATAGAGATAGCATCCATATAACCAGCAAGTTATGTTGTTTCTGTCTTCAGATTTGATGAGTGTGGTGTCTCCCCTCTGACAGTCAAAGCACTTAATGATGCTGGATATGTACAGACAACTGTGGTGCAAGAGGCAGCTCTTCCTATTTGTCTTGAAGGTATTATATTTATTTTACTTTCTCTAGACATTTCTTTTACACAAAAAAAAGGAAAAAGAATGAACTTTGTGATATGAGGAAAACATGTGTTTGCGTTCAAAAGAATTTGAGAACATATGTGTCAGAATGAGGTTGAGGTTGCCCCTCGTAACCTCTTATGCATGTACATCTCTCAAGAAGTCAGGTTATTAAATCTTTGTTTGTACATTGTGATACCTTCTTTAAGCATAAGCATATGGTCCATGTTGCTTGACTTAAGTATTTCTTCATTTTAGGACTTTCGACCTTATGATACCATTCCGTTATATCTCTGCCTGAACTATCAGAACATGTTATCACAGAAGTCATCGAATTTCTCACTTATACTATACTACTATATATAAGCAGGTAAAGATGTTCTTGTCAAGGCCAAAACTGGAACCGGCAAAAGTGCAGCTTTTCTGGTAATGTTCACTCATGATATATTATATTAGTTTCAGAAATTATGTTTCTTTTGATGTTCATATTGTTCAACCAATTTATTCAAAATGGATTGATAAACAGCTTCCTGCAATTGAATCAGTCTTGAATGCTATGAAGAGCAATACAAATCAGCGAGTATCTCCAATATTTGCTCTTGTCCTCTGCCCTACAAGAGAGCTTGCTATTCAGCTTACAGCTGAAGCAAATGTCTTGTTGAAGTACCATGAAGGAATTGGTGTTCAATCTCTTATTGGTGGCACTAGATTCAAGCTTGATCAGAGACGTTTAGAATCTGATCCATGCCAGGTTTGTCATATTTATCAACCTACTGAAGATCAAGACAAAACTTACTTTAGCCTGACGATTTTCCGTTTCCTTCTTTCCCTTCCAGATTTTAGTTGCAACACCTGGTAGACTGCTGGATCACATTGAAAACAAATCAGCATTCTCTGTTCGTTTGATGAGATTGAAATTGCTTGTGTTGGATGAAGCTGATCATTTGCTAGATTTGGGTTTCCGTAAAGACATAGAAAAGATTGTCGATAGCTTGCCACGTCAAAGACAAACATTGCTCTTCTCAGCTACTATTCCAAAAGAGGTAGTATAATAATCAGCATAGCTCGTGCACCAATATATGTATATTTTTTCCTAACTCCATCTGTGTTATATTATACTATATCTGTGAATGAATACCCACAATCATAAAACTGGGAGTAATGGTTGCTAGTTGTGACTGACAGGTTCGAAGAGTTTCACAGCTAGTATTAAAGAGGGATCACGTTTTTGTTGATACAGTGGGCCTTGGAGCTGTTGAAACCCCAACTAAGGTATACTCTTTATTTTATTTTTTTTAAACGAAACTAAGGTATACTCTTTCTCCTCTAAATATTTGGCTCTCTTACTATTCTGATAAGATACTTGATACACACGTATAAATGTTTGGAGCCATATATTATCCACTCTTTAGTTTGACCATTTGAATATTATACCACCATGCTTTTTTTAAGAGACACATGAGTTGTATTTGTAAATCATGTCTAGCTTAAAATAGAAGTTTGTGGTCCTCTTTTAGCCTTCTTTTCTATTCTCTGTATGAAAATAATTTTGTTTGCTGTTGACCCATTTCTACCTCCTGTTGTTGGGCTTAGGTTCAGCAGTCATGTCTTGTGGTACCACATGAGCTGCATTTTCATATGGTTCATCACCTACTTCGAGAGCATATTGACCGTGAAGTTGATTACAAGGTCCTGCATCTCATTTTCTTCAAACAACCAGTTGTAAGAACTTCAATGTGTTGTTTTACTAATAATATTCAAATTTCAGGTTATTGTTTTCTGCACGACAGCCATGGTGACTGAATTTATGTATATCATGCTTCGAGATTTGAAGTTAAATGTCAGGGAAATTCACTCAAGAAAACCTCAGCTTTTTAGAACTCGCATATCTGAAGAGTTCCGGGGCTCTAATCGCTTAATTCTTGTAACATCAGATGTTTCTACTCGTGGGGTGAATTATCCAGATGTCACCCTTGTGATTCAGGTGAAATTCCATTCATGATTATTGTAGCTGAAGAAAGTTTATGACACTACCATTTATTTGCCTAAGCAACTGGAGAATTGACGTCTAACTCTTACAGTTGCGTGGCATGATTACATTGCTTCTGTGCTTCAGTATTGCAGTACTGACATACATGGTTCTTGGATTAGGTTGGTGTTCCTCCTGATAGAGAGCATTACATCCATCGGCTTGGAAGGACTGGAAGGGAAGGTAAATCTGGCAAAGGAATTCTTTTACTTGCACCATGGGAACAATATTTCCTGAATGAGATAGGTGATCTCCCAATTGAGAAGTGTCCAGCACCAGACATTGGTCAGGAGATGAAACAAAAGGTCCAGATTGCTAACTTAGCTTGTGTTCTTGTTGTCTTTTAGGAACTAGACTCTAGTGTCCTATAATCATCTCATCATGCAATATATCGTTAATGCTTACGAGAACTTCATTTGAAACGCTACTTACACATGTGCCCACAACAGCTTTTCTGATGTGTTTATGTCATCATAACACTATTCAGTTCACTGTTTAATTGCTGCCCCATTATATTGTAGTGATTAAATAGTCAATGATCAGCTTATTCAGCTATTGTCATACTTTTATTCACGTTTTGCAATGCAGGTTGACGATTCAATGAAAATTGTTGACATGAGCATCAAAGAAGCAGCATACCACGCATGGCTTGGGTACTATAACTCAATTGCTGACATAGGTAGAGATAAAACCATGCTTGCTGACTTAGCAAATCGATTTGGTGCTTCGATCGGCTTGGAGAAGCCTCCAGCAATATACCGGAAGACCGCACTGAAAATGGGGCTGAAGGATGTCCCTGGGATTCGAATAAGGAAATGACTTGTTCCTCCATTGAAAACGCAGCACGGATTTCTTAGTGTTCCCTTAGTCTTTTATCCTAGTGTACAGATTCACCACATAGTCTCAGGGATGAGTAGTGTTTGTTCTATTTTCACCTATGTAGTGGCATTTCTGTATACTGGTAGTTCCATTGATCAGCTTCCTTGACGCGGTACTGATGAATAAGACGGGCTTCCATGCGAATTATTGTAATCCAAAAGTTGTTGACGGGGTTCCATGCGAATTATTGTAATCCAAAAGGTGCTGAAACATGTAGCTGTGCTTTTCAACTCATTGTATTGGAATTTTTTTAATTTTAACACTTTTTTAATCTAATTTTAAATCTAACACTGCATGTTTTTTTTAAACTAACACTTTTGGCCGCGCCCATTGTCCTGGCGCGGCCAAATGCCTGTGCCGCGTCATGCATAGTGGCGCGGCAGAGGTCTGACGTGGTGATGACCGGTTTCGTTGAACGTGACGTGGCAAGGCCTGCCGCGCCACCATGCATGGTGCGGCAGTGCCGCATCCTGTTCTGTGGCGCGGCAGAGCCGAATAAATACAGCGCCCAGTCTCGCCTGCTCGAGCAGCAAGTGCCTCGCTCGCCGCCCGTCCGGTGGTACCTGGACGGTTTAATCCGAACGCATCGCGCCGATAGTGGGATTAATTCTAAGTATTGCTTGACGTAAAATCAATAGTAGATTTATTTCTGTTTTTTGTTGATTTTTTTCACGGCCGAATAAAGAATTTGATAAGCCAATGATTTGTTTTCCGTCTTTCATTAAACAGTTAACCACTATTTTAACTAATCGATTACGAAAAATTGCCACCGGCGTCGAGATACGCCGGGACTGTCGGTTCCCGAACTAGTTGGTACTTAATCTCGCCGACAGTGCTGCCGCGACGCAAAGAAACGAATACGAAGCAAATAAATGAAGTCCGTGCGCAGGTTGACAAGCTGTCACATAGCATTTCCATTATTTTGACACAAGTTCGACATAACATAACCAAATAACCCCATAAGTTTTGGATGCCAATATTTGTTTGACCTAACAAACTAAGACCCAGGAGTGTAAGGATCCCCCGAACGCCTCTGTCTCTTCGGATTTGTTGGCAACACATTGGGAGTGTAGCCAACGTCGGTATAGTCGCGTCGACGGTGCGTACGGCTCGTACCCTGCAAGTATATGATACGCACGATTACTTATAATTCTTTATGATCGTTAGTTCATGGAGTCTACGTATTTAAAGAAACTATCTTTGATAGTACCTGTGAGACTCCTTGGGTACCAAGCGGGACACCACCTAGCTGAGACATGCCGATCTCGTCCTACGGCCAATCATCCCATTGGTCGTGTTGTCTACGAAAGCCTGGGGGGTCGTTGTTGTCGTCATCGTCGTCCTCGGTTGCAGGGTCCTTCCCAGCGCTATGATGTGGTGGTGTACGCACCGCGGAAGTGGCACCTGTCATCGGCTGAGAAGAGCCGACTGGTGTCCTCAAAGAGGCTGAAGACGTGCCACCCGACCGCGCCAGGAGTGGCGGTTCCTCATAAGGAGTGTCCATGCAGCTAAGCTCCTGAGCTAGCTTCCTACAGCTCTTTTTCACCTTCTGCATAAATAGACATTAAAGTTAGTGCATTACCTAAACGCATATACACTAACGAAACATTTTCGGAACGGACAAGTTTACGTTACCTCCACAAAAGCCGCGAGAACGCCTGGCCCTTGCCCTCTAGACTCGTGAAGCCGAAACGCTGCTTCGTTGGACAGCCTTGACAATTGTGTCGCCTGGTACAGAAATACGGTTGGACAGTTTGAGTACACATACTTAATACCAAAAGAATAACAAATTGTACCATTCAAGTATATTACCACGTATCTTTGAAGCGGGGCTCTCTGTAGCTGTGTCCTCCCTAGTGGTAACATCGTACACATCTTCGATGACATCTTCCTCCGAGTCCTCGTCAATCGCCACGTCAGTGTACGGGGGCTTGATATGTGTCCTCGTAGACCTGTGAAGCCACCGCAGGTACTCGTCGAAGGTGTGCTGGCCGTGTGGAGGACCCGCATGGACCGGATGTCGTACCCTGTTCTGCCACAAATGGATGTACGAGTTGTGTCACGCGCCAATCCTTGGTCTTGTACCTCTTCCTGCGGTCATACCTGCAACAAAACGATGTTAGTTGTACCACACACCTCTGGATTGTAGCATTGTTATAAATCGATAATGCACCCGTGCAATTCTTGGTTGGTGGAGTAAAGCGGTGGTGGGCAGCCTGTCATTCTCCCAAACTATCTGCAGACCTGGATGGGCAAATGAATCTCAACCACATGGAAGAAAATAAGAGAGACGTCGCAGCGATACTCGTCTGACTCGTCCCTAGTGACAGGACTGAGATAGTCTTGGAGCTTCGGAGAATCCCAAGGACACCAATGCACCTAAAATTTCATAATTGAGTTATGTTGTGATATAGTATACATTGAAGAAGACATATGTATGATAGTAAAGAGAACGTAACCTGATGTTGTGTCAGGACATCGAGACCGTCCGTGTACTCCCTGTACTTGCGCCACGCATTCCCTCTAACTAACGCTGATTCCGTCCAGATATACAGAGCTGTAGGGAGTGTATCCTGCCCGTTCCATCGCTACATTGAACACGATAATGAATTAGCCATTAATAATGAATTCATATGTAAATGACTCCAAGAATATAGTGAACCGAAGTACTTACCGGTAAACCATTATTAAGGAGCCTCCCGACGGGCCATCGTTTCCAACACCACACCTGGAGTAGGTAGGAGCAACCCCCAAGGTTCACATATCCTGAGGTGCGACGGCAGACAACGCATAGCTGTCGATATGTCCATGCTAGGACTGCGCTGCCCTAGCTGTACGCCGCTATGTTCTCCCATGGCTGGCGTAGTATGTCAAGGAACATCCAGCTGATAGTATTGCCCGAGGCGTTTGGAAAGAGGAAAGCACCAAGAAAGTGTCAGAGCCACACTCGAGCGAACCTGTCGATCAGAGCCTACTCAGCCTATGGGTCCAAGTAATCAAAGCACTCTGTAATCCAGGATGACGAAACACCGAAACTTTTTCTGAAATCGACCCAAGAAAATGAGACCCCATGCCTGCAGGAAAGCAATGCAAGTATTAAATAGGCTTGAATTACTCACTTATTTTTCTTGGAAGCATCGTCGTCCGGTGGAAGAAAGCCAGTAAACTGAGTCACCAGCTCCCTCCAGTGATCGTTGTCAACTATCCTTGTCACTGAAATTCCCCCCAACCGAAGGCCTAAAATAGCCTTCACGTCCTGCAACATCAAGGTCATCTCGCTACAAGGTAGGTGGAACGTGTGGGTCTCAAGCCTCCACCTGTTATAAGAATATAATAGAATGACCGTTAGTTGCCTCAAATTTATTACAAGAAAGTTTACGTACAAAGAATGCACTCGCACCTGTCTACAGCTACAGTAGTAGTGTTGGGTCAAGGAGCAGAAGACCGTGGTTGACAACACGGACAAGCTTGAGGAAGCCGGCACGCCGTATGTAGGGCGCATAACGCTCATCCCACTGGTGCGCCCTGATGTGCGTGCAGGGTCTCAAAGGAGGCAAGCCACCTCTGCGTCGTTGTCACTCAAGATGTGTGCTCGGTGCTGGTCGTCGTACTCCACCTCAAGAATGGGATACAACGGGTGCTGCGTGGGAGAGGTCATCCTGTTACGAATTGATAAACAAAGCGTTAGAGTATTCAAATTAATAAAATTCAAATTAACATTAGTAAATTTATAAACAAATTCACTAACCGAACTATCCTAAACCCTAAACCCTAAACCCTAAATCCCTAAACCCAAGATCCTAGCTATACTTTATAATAAATACATAATCAATCCATAAAATCCCTAAACCCTAAACTAGTATCTATACCTAAAATCCCTAACTAAATAACTAACTACAAACTAAATAATAAATATATAATCAATCCCTAAACCCAAAATCCCCAACTAAATAACTAACTATAAACTAAATAATAAATATATAATCAATCCCTAAACCCAAAATCCTAACTATACACACAACCTCAAACCTACGTAAATCAAAAACAAATTCACTAATGTAACTATCCTAAATCACTGACTATCATAAATCAATACCAATCATAAAACCTTAACTATCCTAAATCACTAATTATCCTAAATCAATAATAATAAAAAATATGAAATCGAGAGGGAGGGACCTTACGAGCGGGCGGCATTGACGCACCGGCGTTCGTGACGCGGCCGGCGGGAGTGGTCGGGCAGATGCGGGCACGGCGTGGCCGGGCAGGAGCTGGCGGGGGGGCACGTGTGGCTGTCGGCGCTGGCGGCGGCGGGGCGCGGGCGGACGCTGGCGGCCGGGCGGGTAGGCAGGTGTGCGTGCGGGCGGGC